>NC_135372.1:2087500-2713540 GCF_049243985.1 Paroedura picta
AAAGTGCTACACTCAATATGTCAGCAAATTTGGAAAACTCAACAATGGCCACAGGATTGGAAAAGGTCAGTTTACATTCCAATCCCAAAGAAGGGCAATGCCAAAGAATGTTCAAACTACATTGCACTCATTTCTCATGCTAGCAAAGTTATGCTCAAAATCCTACAAGCTCAAATTGCCAACATACGATGGATCATGGAGAAAGCTAGGGAGTACCAGAAGAACGTCTACTTCTGCTTCATTGACTATGCTAAAGCCTTTGATTGTGTGGAGCACAACAAATTGTGGCAAGTTCTTAAAGAGATGGGAATACCAGAGCATCGTATTTGTCTCTTGAGAAATGTGCATGCAGGTCAAGAAGCAACAGTGAGAACTGAACATGAAATCACTGACTGGTTCAAAATTGAGAAAGGAGTTCGGCAAGGCTGTATACTGTCGCCTTGCCTATTTAACTTATATGCAGAGCACATCATGAGACATGCGGGATTAAAGGAGTCACAAATTGGGATCAAGATTGCAGGGAGAAATATCAACAACCTCAGATATGCAGATGATACCACTCTAATGGCAGAAAGTGAAGAGGAACTAAAGAGCCTGTTGATGCGGGTGAAGGAGGAGAGTGCAAAAGTTGGCTTGAAACTCAACATCAAGAAAACAAAGATCATGGCATCCGGCCCTCTCAATTCCTGGCAAATAGATGGGGAAGAAATGGAGATAGTGACAGATTTTATTTTCCTGGGCTCCAAGATCACTGCAGATGGGGACTGCAGCAAAGAAATTAAAAGACGCTTGCTCCTGGGGAGGAAAGCTATGGCAAATCTAGACAGCATCCTAAAAAGCAGAGACATCACCCTGCCAACAAAAGTGCGTTTAGTCAAGGCTATGGTCTTCCCAGTTGCAATGTATGGCTGCGAAAGTTGGACCATAAGGAAGGCCGAGCGTCAGAGAATTGAGGCTTTTGAACTCTGGTGCTGGAGAAGACTCTTGCGAGTCCCTTGGACTGCAAGGCGAACAAACCGGTCAGTCCTAGAGGAGATCAACCCTGACTGCTCTTTAGAAGGCCAGATCCTGAAGATGAAACTCAAATACTTTGGCCACCTCATGAGAAGGAAGGACTCCCTGGAGAAGAGCCTAATGCTGGGAGCGATCGAGGGCAAAAGAATGAGGTGGCTGGATGGAGTCACTGAAGCAGTAGGTGCAAACTTAAATGGACTCCGGGGAATGGTAGAGGACAGGAAGGCCTGGAGGATCATTGTCCATGGGGTCGCAATGGATCGGACATGACTTCGCACATAACAACAACAACATATATATATATATATATATATATATATATATATATATATATATATACAGAGAGAGAGAGAGAGAGAGAGAGAGAGAGAGAGAGAGAGAGAGAGAGAGAGAGAGAGAGAGAGAGATAAGTACTCAAAGAACTTTCCAGAGAACTTGCACAGCCCTTGTCCATCATCTTCGGTACCTCTTTAAGGACTGGAGATGTCCCGGAGGACTGGAAGAGAGCAAATGTTATTCCGATCTTCAAAAAAGGGAGGAAGGATGACCCGGGAAACTACAGACCAGTGTGACCTCTGTTGTGGGGAAGATAATGGAGCAGATATTAAAGGGAGCGATCTGCAAACATCTGGAGGACAATTTGGTGATCCAAGGAAGTCAGTATGGATTTGTCTCCAACAGGTCCTGCCAGACCAACCCGGTTTACTTTTTTGACCAAGTAACAGGTTTGCTGGATCGGGGAAATTCGGTTGATGTCATTTACTTGGATTTTAGTAAAGCTTTTGACAAGGTTCCCCATGATGTTCTGATGGATAAGTTGAAGGACTGCAATCTGGATTTTCCGATAGTCAGGTGGATAGGGAATTGGTTAGAGAACCGCACTCAAAGAGTTGTTGTCAATGGTGTTTCATCAGACTGGAGAGAGGTGAGTAGCGGGGTACCTCAGGGCTCGGTACTCGGCCCGGTACTTTTTAACATATTTATTAATGATCTAGATGAGGGGGTGGAGGGACTACTCATCAAGTTTGCAGATGACACCAAATTGGGAGGACTGGCAAATACTCAGGAAGATAGAGACAGAGTTCAACGAGATCTGAACACAATGGAAAAATGGGCAAATGAGATGCAATTTAATAAAGATAAGTGTAAAGTTCTGCATCTGGGTCAGAAAAATGAAAAGCATGCCTACTGGATGGGGGATACGCTTCTAGGTAGCACTGTGTGTGAACGAGACCTTGGGGTACTTGTGGATTGTAAACTAAACATGAGCAGGCAGTGTGATGCAGTGGTAAAAAAGGCAAATGCCATTTTGGGCTGTATCAACAGAGGCATCACATCAAAATCACAAGATGTCATAGTCCCATTGTATACGGCATTGGTCAGACCACACCTGGAGTACTGTGTGCAGTTCTGGAGGCCTCACTTGAAGAAGGACGTCGATAAAATTGAAAGGGTACAGTGGAGAGCGACGAAGATGATCTGGGGCCAAGGGACCAAGCCCTATGAAGATAGGTTGAGGGACTTGGGAATGTTCAGCCTGGAGAAAAGGAGGTTGAGAGGGGACATGATAGCCCTCTTTAAGTATTTGAAAGGTTGTCACTTGGAGGAGGGCAGGATGCTGTTTCTGCTGGCTGCAGAGGAGAGGACACGCAGTAATGGGTTTAAACTTCAAGTACAATGATTTAGGCTAGATATCAGGAAAAAGTTTTTCACAGTCAGAGTAGTTCAGCAGTGGAATAGGCTGCCTAAGGAGGTGGTGAGCTCCCCCTCACTGGAAGTCTTCAAGCAAAGGTTGGATGCACACTTTTCTTGGATGCTTTAGGATGCTTAGGGCGAATCCTGCGTTGAGCAGGGGGTTGGACTAGATGGCCTGTATGGCCCCTTCCAACTCTATGATTCTATGATTCTATGATATAGATATATTATTGTTGTTGTTGTTAGGTGCGAAGTCGTAACCAACCCATCGCGACCTCATGGACAATGATCCTCCAGGTCTCCCTGTCCTCTACCATTCCCCGGAGTCCATTTAAGTTTGCTCCTACTGCTTCAGTGACTCCATCCAGCCACCTCATTCTCTGTCGTCCCCTCTTCTTTTGCCCTCGATCGCTCCCAGCATTAGGCTCTTCTCCAGGGAGTCCTTCCTTCTCATGAGATGGCCAAAGTATTTGAGTTTCATCTTCAGGATCTGGCCTTCTAAAGAGCAATCAGGGCTGACCTCCTCTAGGACTGACCGGTTTGTTCGCCTTGCAGTCCAAGGGACTCACAAGAGTCTTCTCCAGCACCAGAGTTCAAAAGCCTCAATTCTTTGACACTCGGCCTTCCTTATGGTCCAACTTTCACAGCCATACATTGCAACTGGGAATACCATAGCCTTAACTAAACGCACTTTTGTTGGCAGGGTGATGTCTCTGCTTTTTAGGATGCTGTCTAGATTTGCCATAGCTTTCCTTCCTAGGAGCAAGCGTCTTTTAATTTCTTCGCTGCAGTCCCCATCTGCAGTGATCTTGGAGCCCAGGAAAATAAAATCTGTCACTACCTCCATTTCTTCCCCATCGTATTTTTGATGTTGAGTTTCAAGCCATCTTTTGCACTCTCCTCCTTCACCCGCATCAACAGGCTCTTTAGTTCCTTTTTTTTTTTTTGCTTAAAAAAAATAGTTTTTATTACAAGGGTTTTTTTTGGGGGGGGGGAGAGGAAAGATAAAAACACCAATACTACAGAAAATAGAAAAAGATATATATATAAAGAAAAGCCTTCCACTTTTATCTACAACGTATAAGTAAAGTTACAAACTTATCACTTACTTGCAATTTTAGGAGGGGAGGAGGGGAAAGCACCTAGTCTCTAAATCTTAATTTCTTTTCTCATCAGTATATTTCCCACCCTCCTTTTCATGCAAAAAAAAAATCCATAAGGGGTTTCCAGCTAGTAATAAACGTAAAAAATCTTTTCTGTATTCAAAGAAGGCAGTTTATCTGTTTCAGCAAGTTCCGTCCTTTTCTCTACCGTGGGTAATACCAAACTTTCCATTTTTTAAAAATAATTTTATTATTTATTATTATATAAAGCATTTACAGAAAAGTAAAAGAGAAAAAGCGACCAGCTGATATGGTTTGCCATCCTCTTTTAACATACATATTCAGTTCCCATCACATATTAATCCTAATCTAGAAGTTTTTACCATCTTTCTTAGCGAAATAATTGTTAATACATGTGAGAGTGTAATCTGTTATAAGAATATATTCTATTATTCTTAGGTGATATAAAGTCAGTCCCCTTCATATATTGGCCCTGACCTAAGAGTTACTGCTGCTGTCTTGTTAATATATATGAAGTATAGTTTGCCATCCTCCTTTTAGCATACATATTAGCATACATATTCAGTTCCCATCACATATTGATCCTGATCTAGAAGTTATTACCATCTTTCTTAGCAGAGTAATTGTTGATACATATGAGAGTATAATCTATTATAAGAATATATTCTATTATTGTCTTAGGTAATATAAAGTCAGTTCCCTTCATATATTGGCCCTGACCTAAGAGTTACTGCTGCTGTCTTTCCCACAGGAAACCAAGAGAGTGCTCCACTGCTCCACTGGAAAAGAGCAAACGTTATTCCGATCTTCAAAAAAGGGAGGAAGGATGACCCGGGCAACTACAGACCAGTGAGTCTGACCTCTGTTGTGGGGAAGATAATGGAGCAGATATTAAAGGGAGCGATCTGCAAACATCTGGAGGACAATTTGGTGATCCAAGGAAGTCAGCATGGATTTGTCTCCAACAGGTCCTGCCAGACCAACCTAGTTTCCTTTTTTGACCAAGTAACAGGTTTGCTGGATCGGGGAAATTCGGTTGATGTCATTTACTTGGATTTTAGTAAAGCTTTTGACAAGGTTCCCCATGATGTTCTGATGGATAGGTTGAAGGACTGCAATCTGGATTTTCAGATAGTTAGGTGGATAGGGAATTGGTTAGAGAACCGCACTCAAAGAGTTGTTGTCAATGGTGTTTCATCAGACTGGAGAGAGGTGAGTAGCGGGGTACCTCAGGGTTCGGTGCTCGGCCCGGTACTTTTTAACATATTTATTAATGATCTAGATGAGGGGGTGGAGGAACTACTCATCAAGTTTGCAGATGACACCAAATTGGGAGGACTGGCAAATACTCAGGAAGATAGAGACAGAGTTCAACGAGATCTGAACACAATGGAAAAATGGGCAAATGAGAACAAGATGCAATTTAATAAAGATAAGTGTAAAGTTCTGCATCTGGGTCAGAAAAATGAAAAGCATGCCTACTGGATGGGGGATACGCTTCTAGGTAGCACTGTGTGTGAACGAGACCTTGGGGTACTTGTGGATTGTAAACTAAACATGAGCAGGCAGTGTGATGCAGCGGTAAAAAAGGCAAATGCCATTTTGGGCTGTATCAACAGAGGCATCACATCAAAATCACAAGATGTCATAATCCCATTGTATACGGCACTGGTCAGACCACACCTGGAGTACTGTGTGCAGTTCTGGAGGCCTCACTTCAAGAAGGACGTCGATAAAATTGAAAGGGTACAGAGGAGAGTGACGAAGATGATCTGGGGCCAAGGGACCAAGCCCTATGAAGATAGGTTGAGGGACTTGGGAATGTTCAGCCTGAAGAAAAGGAGGTTGAGAGGGGACATGATAGCCCTCTTTAAGTATTTGAAAGGTTGTCACTTGGAGGAGGGCAGGATGCTGTTTCTGCTGGCTGCAGAGGAGAGGACACGCAGTAATGGGTTTAAACTTCAAGTACAACGATATAGGCTAGATATCAGGAAAAAGTTTTTCACAGTCAGAGTAATTCAGCAGTGGAATAGGCTGCCTAAGGAGGTGGTGAGCTCCCCCTCACTGGCAGTCTTCAAGCAAAGGTTGGATACACACTTTTCTTGGATGCTTTAGGATGCTTAGGGCTAATCCTGCGTTGAGCAGGGGGTTGGACTAGATGGCCTGTATGGCCCCTTCCAACTCTATGATTCTATGATTCTATGATTCATCACATTGTTCAGGTGGTCGCAGAAAATGAAATTGTGTTCTTTTCCATAATGTTGCCTGATGGTTCCTGCATAGAGTATTTCTGGTTACCTTTCTGTCAGGGCCAAAGAAGTCTCTTGCTTGATTCTTGATTGCAGTCGTCTTTAAGTAGGCTCTGTATACTTTGTCAATCCGGATCTCTTTCTCTAGTCGCACAGAGATATCTCCTGATAGCTTCCTGCATGCTGTCGCCTTTGAATAGACTGTTTATTTTGTTGATCCAAATCGCTTCCTGCTCTAAATAGTCTTCCAGGTTTTTGGTGCTTTCCTTCCTTAAATCTGTTTTCCCAAGTTCTTCCAAGGTGCTTTTGATTTTAACCTCACTAGCTCTCTCCCCCTCCTGTTGATTAACTTCCGGACATTGAATTCTCGTTTGATGTATTGTTGGCTGAGTTGTGTTTTCATCAGCTGTCTTTTTCAAACCGTCAGTTTTGTCTAAAAGCTCTTTCTTAGTCTTTTGGATTTCCTTTTCCACCTTGTTGACTGCTTTCAGTATCTTTGAGTTCCCTTCGCATAACAAATGGAAAAGCTGTGCCTTAGTTAATTTTTCCATAGTTCTAGACAGTCACAGATTATAAACAGAAAGTCTCGTGAGGTCTCGCGGGAGCTCGAGCGATCCAAAATTATCAGTTTGTCGATCTCTGTATCAAGTCAGCGTCCCCCACTGAACTTTATCCAACAAATCTTTAAAGTCTCTCTTTTCTTTAAGCTCTCTCTTTGTTTGATTAATGAGAGTATTTAGCTGGGCACCTCCCACTCAACGAAAGGATTCACTTGTAAATTGGTTGAGGAGGGGGGGGAAGAGCTTGTGGGGGGGAAAAAAAGGAAAAACCAGAAAACTCACAGTCTTTACTGTTGCAGACTCTGGCTCCTGTCAGTCTAGTAAAAGATGATCGGGGAAGAATGTAGGGTCAGCTGGTCGTTTCAGGCTTAGAAAGTTATTTACGACAAGGGCGCCATCATGACCTTGAGCACATGCTGCGGCGATCTGGAGAACTCAGTCTCCATGGATCTGTAGGACCCTCAGGATGCCGTTCCCGGTTCCTGGGGCGACCGGCGAGCAAGATTTGTGTATCTGCTCAGGTCTGCCAGGTGCATCTGCTCCTGACCCTCAGCATGGCTTAAGAGCCTGGCACAAGCCCGGCTAGTACAGCGCCATCTTCAGTCGTCTCCCCAGGCTCTTTAGTTCCTCTTCACTTTCTGCCATTAGAGTAGTATCATCTGCATATCTGAAGTTATTGATATTTCTCCCTGCAATCTTGATCCCAATTTGTGACTCCTCTAATCCCGCGTTTCTCATGATGTGCTCCGCATACAAGTTAAATAGGCAATGCGACAGTATACAGCCTTGCCGAACTCCTTTCTTAATTTTGAACTAATCAGTGATTCCATGTTTAGTTCTCACTGTTGCTTCTTGACCTGCATATAAGTTTCTCAAGAGACAAATAAGATACTCTGGTATTCCCATCTCTTTAAGAACTTACGACAATTTGTTGTGCTCCACACAATCAAAGGCTTTAGCATAGTCAATGAAGCAGAAGTAGATGTTCTTTTGGAACTCCCTAGCTTTCTCCATGATCCAGCATATGTTGGCAATTTGATCTCTAGTTCCTCTTCCTCTTCGAAATCCTGCCTGTACTTCTGGAAGTTCACGGTCCACATACTGCTGGAGCCTAGCTTGTAAAATTTTGAGCATAACTTTGCTAGCATGAGAAATGAGTGCAATGGTGCAGTAGTTTGAACATTCTTTGGCATTGCCCTTCTTTGGGATTGGAATGTAAACTGACCTTTTCCAATCCTGTGGCCATTGTTGAGTTTTCCAAATTTGCTGACATATTGAGTGTAGCACTTTTACTGCATCAACTTTTAAGATTTTGAATAGTTCAACTGGAATGCTGTCACCACCACTAGCTTTATTGTTGCTCAGACTTCCTAAGGCCCATTTGACTTCACATTCCAGGATGTCTGGCTCTAGATTAGTAAGTACCCTTTTGTGGTTATCAGGGATGTTAAGCTCGCTCTTGTATAGTTCTTCTGTATAATTTTGCCACCTTTTTAAATCTCTTCTGCTTCTGTGAGGTCCCTACCATTTTGGTCCCTTATCATACCCACCTTTGCATGAAACGTTCTCTTCATATCTCCAATTTTCTTGAAAAGATCTCTGGTCCTCCTCATTCTATTGTTTTCTTCTATTTGTTTGCACTGTTCATTTAAGAAGGCATTCTTATCTCTTCTAGCTTTTCTCTGGAATTCTGCATTCAGTTGGGTGTATCTTTCTCTTTCTCCCTTGCCTTTCACTTCCCTTCTCTCCTTAGCTATTTGTAAAGCTTCCTCAGACAGCCATTTTGATTTCTTGCATTTCTTTTTCTTTGGGATGGTTTTAGTTCCTACCTCTTGTACCATGTTGCGAACCTCTGTTCATAGTTCTTCAGGTACTTTGTCTATCAGATCTAATTCCTTAAATCTATTTGTCACCTCTACTGTATATTCGTCGTGGATATGATTTAGTTCATACGTGAGTGGCCTAGTGCTTTTCCCTACTATTTTCAATTTAAGCCTAAATTTTGCAACAAGAAGCTGATGATCTGAACCACAATCAGCTCCTGGTCTTGTTTTTACTGACTGTATAGAACTTTTCCATCTTTGGCTGCAGAGCACATAGTCAATCTGATTTCTGTGTTGACCGTCTGGTGATGTCCATGTGTAGAGTCGTCTCTTGGGTTGTTGGAAAAGAGTGTTTGCTATGACCATTGTATTCTCTTGACAAAATTCTACCAACCTGTGGCCTGCTTCATTTTGTACTCCAACGCCAAACTTGCCTGTTATCCCGGTTATCTTTTGGCTTCCTACTTTACCATTCCAGTCCCCCATGATGATAAGCACATCATTTTTTCATGTTGCTTCTAGAAGGTGTTGTAGGGTTTCATAGAACTGATCAACTTCATCCTCTTCAGCAGCAGTGGTTGGGGCATAGACCTGGATCACTGTGATGTTGAATGGTTTGCCTTGGATTCGAACTGAGATCATTCTGTCATTTGGGGGATTGTATCCCAAGACTGCTTTTCCTACTCTCTTATTGATTATGAAGGCTACTCCATTTCTTCTGCGAGATTCTTATCCACAGTAGTATACCTGATGGTCATCTGAATTAAATTCACCCATTCCTGTCTATTTTAGTTCACTGATTCCTAAAATGTCGATGTTCAGTCTTGTCATCTCTTATTTAGGAGAAGAAGAGTTGGTTCTTATATGCCACTTTTCCCTACCCGAAGGAGGCTCGAAGCGGCTTACAGTCGCCTTCCCATTCCTCTCCCCACAACAGACACCCTGTGAGGTGGGTGAGGCTGAGAGAGCGCTGATATCACTGCTCGGTCAGAACAGTTTTATCAGTGCCGTGGCGAGCCCAAGGTTACCCAGCTGGATGCATGTGGGGGAGCGCAGAATCGAAACCGGCATGCCAGATTAGAAGTCCGCACTCCTAACCACTACACCAAACTGGCTCTCTACATTTCATGGATTCATGGATCTGATGTTCCAGGTTCCTATGGAATAAAAATATTTACAGCATCGGACTGTCTTTTTGCCAACAGTTACTTCCACAACTGAGCGTCCTTTCGGCTTTGGCCCAGTCGCTTCATTCATTCTGACGCTACTCGTACTAGCCGTCTGCTCATCCCCAGTAGCATATTCGACACCTTCCGACCTGAGGGGCTCATCTTCCGGCGTCATATCGTTTTGCCTTTTGAACTTGTCCATAGGGTTTTCATGGCAAAGATACTGGAGTGGTTTGCCATTTCCTTCTCCAGTGGATCACCTTTTGTCAGAGCTCTCAGCTATGACCTGTCCGTCTTGGGTGGCCCTGCACGGCATAGCTCATAGCTTCTCTGAGCTACGCAAGCCCCCTTGAAGGGATATATCTATCTATATATGTGTATGTATGTATGTATGTATGTATGTATGTATGTATGTATGTAAAGGTAAAGGTATCCCCTGTGCAAGCACCGAGTCATATCTGACCCTTGGGGTGACGCCCTCTAGCGTTTTCATGGGAGACTCAATACGGGGTGGTTTGCCAGTGCCTTCCCCAGTCATTACCGTTTACCCCCCAGCAAGCTGGGTACTCATTTTACCGACCTCGGAAGGATGGAAGGCTGAGTCAACCTTGAGCCGGCTGCTGGGATTGAACTCCCAGCCTCATGGGCAAAGCTTTCAGACGGCTGCCTTACCACTGCGCCACAAGAGGCTCTTTTATGTATGTATGTATGTATGTATGTATGTATGAATGTATGTATGTATGTATGTATGTATGTATGTATGTATGTATGTATGTATGTATGTATGTATGTATATCTATATCTATATCTATATCTATATCTATATATATATATATAGAGAGAGAGATAGCTTGCATGTTTTTCTCTGTGGCAGGCCCATGTGGCACTGCACAGAAGGGACGAAGGTGAGATTCTTCAGTAATGACTGGTTTCTGGAAGCTGCTCCAGGTCAGGAAGCAGAAAGCAGCTCTCTTCTAATATTGTTGATATTGTCAGCCATTCATGCATTTCTGACTCTTGGCAACCCCATGGCACAGCTGCTGCCACGATCCCCGGTCCCGCACTGCCTCCCTCAGCCATGCAGTGTTCTGGCCAGTGTCCACCCCAATCGCGTCCAACCGCTGTGCCCCTTGTCGGCTCTTCCATTATGACAGCACCTAATAGGGGAAAGCCAGCTGGCAAGGACTACCAGTAGGTAACTGTCCAAAGGGATGCCTCTTCTTTTCTCCTTCAGCCCCACCCCCAAGAGAGATGGTAAAGGGTAAAAATAATTAAGGTGCTTTCCCCCCTCCAGTCTGGAGGGTCTCTGCATGCTTGGCCCACCAAGAGAACTGTCCTTGCCACCTAGTGCCACTCTCCCTCTTCGCTTGTTCTGATCCTACTCTCGGCCTCTTTGAGGACCTTCTTAGGAAGCTTGGCTTGGGCTTCCTTGCAAATTGGCAGTCCCCCTCCCCTTGGATGCAAGTGCCTTCCTGAGAGGATGCCTTTAATTATTTCGCAGCTGTCTGGAGTTTCCACAGCTGGGGCGTGATGACAGAATGCATCTAACTGAGCTAAGGGCACTCCTGGTCCTTCTGTGGTAGTGCTTGTCTGCAGGAGCAGGCATTTACCTCTGGCTTGGTGTCATCTGGATCATCAATTTCAGGTTCATCAATCCAGTTCTCTGGTTTCTTCACTGCTGGGTCATTTATCCTCCGTGGAGGTAAGAAGTCCCAGTCATCTTCCAAAATGCCCGAGGCAATGATTTCATTATCAATTTTCACTTTATATGTGTGGTCTGGTCTTAAAATTAGTGTGTATAAATGAGTAAATCCATCGACCTAAACCGAAGAATGGAAAGAAAAGGGCCATTACTTACGATCACTGAGCCAACAGACAGCAGGCAATTTGCTCCAGGAAAACCAGTTTCGTTGCACCATAAAGCCTTGGTGCTGGGCAGCCTTATCCAGGGGGAGCAGCATCTGACTGCTGGCATAACAGCAATGTTCCTCATTCCTAGGGGGATACCATAGAGGCCAGCTTCCACAGGGCTGAGCCCAAACCAAGCTCCTAAACAACTGCACCCACACACCCAAATAACATCACATGGACATGTCACTCTGGCATGGACAGAGAAGTGGAAGCAGCCAATTGCAAGACAGCAGGCTTGGGGAGCGAGCCCAGCCCAGGACACATGCAGCATGGTTGACTGGTGTTTATGGGGTCAGTTCTCCAGGCCTCAGGGGCATGGTACCTGTTTGGTTGAAGGGTACTTTGTATCTGCACAATGGGCTATCTCGTGGTCTCTGCTGGTTTTGACATCCACACCACACATCGTGCCACTGAGGCACCTTAGAGCAGTGGTCCCTAACCTGCGGCCATGGCGCCGGGCCGCGGCTCCCTCTCCCCACAGTAAAAAACTTCCCAGGCTGCAAGCTTGCGGCCCGGGAAGCTTCTTACTGCGGGAGGGTGGGGAGAGGGAATCAGGGCCGGGCTGCGCGGCCACGCGGGTGCGGCCATGGCCGGATGCGCGGGCGCAGCCCGCGGGCGCGGCCCGATGAGCGGGCGCAGTCCGCGTGGGCACGGCCTGATGCCCTGCCGGTCCCCAGCCTCAGAAAGGTTGGGGACCACTGCCTTAGAGAGCTGCCTAACCACTACCCCACCTTTGGGAATTCCTCAGCCTGTGCTGAGAGGGTGGGGACATGGCCAGGCTCATGGCACTAGGCCTTAGCCGCATCAGTGGACAGCTGCTGGAGCGCCACTCCAGAAGGTAGCAGCACAAGTCTAGAAGTGGCTGGCATGGCATCCAGGTGGCTCACTTCTGCCCCCCCCCCCCCCCACACCGTTAGGAGTGTGCTGCTATTGTGGCCTGTGCTTTGCTTCTTCAATAATGGCCATTCATGTAGAGGGTTGCATTTCAAAAAAGCAACAATAGCTGTTAGCCTTTACCCTCAACTATTCTCTCTCTCTCTCTCACACACACAGAATGCTTACGTGTCCACTGTAAAAAGGAATGAGGACCAGACCAGTCTTTTCTGCACCAAAATAAATATGAACAAATTGGGCCCGGTGAAACTCACAGTGGGGGGGGGGATCCCACCCCCCACCCCCCACGCCTGTTGCTGAGCCATGGAGCCCAGTGGCAGCAGTAATGCCCCGAATGCCTCCCAGCATCCCTCAGGCTCCTTTTCCATGCCACCGCAATGCCTGCACAGAGAACGCTACTCTACTTTAGGGAGGATTTAAACCTCCCCCATATATATATATTTTTAATGTACAGATTCTTCTGCAAACTTGACAAAGCTCTTCAGTCTGCCTGTGGTCCTGATCTCTGCAGATGGACACCCAAGTGGCTATTAGAACGTCAGACTCAGTGGCCAGAAGGAAGCTTATTCTCTAAAAGCTAAAGGAGTAAGAAACAAAGAACCGCACGTGGACATTAAGAATGCCAAAGCTGCATGTGCTCCAGCAGCCACCTTCACTGGCCTGAGGGAATGTGCCAGGTAGCACAGCTACCACCCACACAAGGCTTCTAACATGGGGAGACTTTGAAAAATAGTCCCACAGTAACGACTCTACACATGGACATCACCAGACGGTCAACACAGAAATCAGATTGACTATGTGCTCTGCAGCCAAAGATGGAAAAGTTCTATCCAGTCAATAACAACAAGACCAGGAGCTGATTGTGGTTTAGATCATGAGCTTCTTGTTGCAAAATTTAGGCTTAAATTGAAGAAAGTAGGGAAAAGCACTAGGCCACTCAGGTATGAACTAAATCATATCCCCGACGAATACACAGTAGAGGTGACAAATAGATTTAAGGAATTAGATCTGATAGACAGAGTGCCTGAAGAACTATGGACGGAGGTTCGCAACATTGTCCAAGAGGTAGCAACTAAAACCATCCCAAAGAAAAAGAAATGCAAGAAATCAAAATGGCTGTCTGAGGAAGCTTTACAAATAGCTAAGGAGAGAAGGGAAGTGAAAGGCAAGGGAGAAAGAGAAAGATACACCCAATTGAATGCAGAATTCCGAGAAAAGCTAGAAGAGATAAGAATGC
The DNA here is from genome assembly GCF_049243985.1 of Paroedura picta. Lineage (NCBI taxonomy): Eukaryota > Metazoa > Chordata > Lepidosauria > Squamata > Gekkonidae > Paroedura > Paroedura picta. The sequence continues at coordinate 2,101,177 of NC_135372.1, forward strand.
CTTCTTAAATGAACAGTGCAAACAAATAGAAGAAAACAATAGAATGAGGAGGACCAGAGATCTTTTCAAGAAAATTGGAGATATGAAGAGAACGTTTCATGCAAAGTTGGGTATGATAAGGGACCAAAATGGTAGGGACCTCACAGAAGCAGAAGAGATTAAACAAAGGTGGCAAAATTATACAGAACAACTATACAAGAGTGAGCTTAACATCCCTGATGACCACAGTGGGGTAGTTACTGACCTGGAGCCAGACATCCTGGAATGTGAAGTCAAATGGGCCTTAGGAAGTCTGAGCAACAATAAAGCTAGTGGTGGTGACAGCATTCCAGTTGAACTATTCAAAATCTTAAAGGACGATGCAGTAAAAGTGCTACACTCAATATGCCAGCAAATTTGGAAAACTCAACAATGGCCACAGGATTGGAAAAGGTCAGTTTACATTCCAATCCCAAAGAAGGGCAATGCCAAAGAATGTTCAAACTACCACACCATTGCACTAATTTCTCATGCTAGCAAAGTTATGCTCAAAATCTTACAAGCTAGGCTCCAGCAATATGTGGACCGAGAACTTCCAGAAGTACAGGCAGGATTTCGAAGAGGCAGAGGAACTAGAGATCAAATTGCCAACATACGCTGGATCATGGAGAAAGCTAGGGAGTACCAGAAGAACATCTACTTCTGCTTCATTGACTATGCTAACGCCTTTGATTGTGTCGAGCACAACAAATTGTGGCAAGTTCTTAAAGAGAAGGGAATACCAGAGCATCCTATTTGTCTCTTAAGAAATTTATATGCAGGTCAAGAAGCAACAGTGAGAACTGAACATGGAATCACTGACTGGTTCAAAATTGAGAAAGGAGTTCGGCAAGGCTGTATACTGTCGCCTTGCCTATTTAACTTGTAAGCAGAGCATATCATGAGAAATGCGGGATTAGAGGAGTCACAAATTGGGATCAAGATCATTGTCCATGGGGTCGCGATGGGTCGGACACGACTTCGCACATAACAACAACATAACAACAACAAATTTAAAGCACTTGTGCCACTTACTTTGCATCGAATCTGTTTCTTACTGGGATAGAATTTGCTCTTGTAGTTTAAAATGACATGGACTTTTTTTGTATCAGATCCACAGATATCAGGCCCTGAAGGACGAAAACACGGCTTACTTCTCCTGCGCTATCTTCAGCTTTTGCTAGGCTCCCCACTCACATCTTTTCCCCAAATACTTCGCACAACCCCATCCAAAGTCTCGGGTGAAGGGAGCTTTGGTTGATGACTATGCAGTGCGCCAGTGTATCTCAATACTGAAGCTGGCATACCTCCGAGCCACTCTAGAATTTCTGGACATAAGCTGGTGACCAGCCTCACCCAGTGTGACTGCTACACAGGCAGAGAAGTGGGAGAGGCCAGGGTGTGCCGTGAGCAGAGCTGAAGGTAGTTGATGCCTCTCCTGCCCCTTGCCACCCCAATGCTGTTTAAACTACAGAGAATCCTGGAATAACCTGTAGAGTTCCAGGAAAGGGGAAAAAAGAGATGCCCCATCTTCCCCTAAGATACACCCACAGCCAACTGTATCCTGCCCCTAGGAGCTGATCACACTCAAGTGATAGGACACCCCAGCCTATGACAGGGACACCAGACACTGGCACTTTGGTAGCTGGAACAGTACAACAGTACCTAATGGGCTCTTGGCACACATACCCTAGAGAATATTATGATTGCATTTGACTAGCACTGCTCTGTTCAGAACTCCGACATTCCCAGGACAAAGAGGCCAGAGGTGAGACTCTGGCAGGGGAGTGCATTAGGGTCTTAGGATAGGCCATAATACACATTCCTCCTCCGCTCAAGTATTAATCCAGAATTACAATCCAAGAAACTCTCTGGCACTGTACTCACACAGAATCATAGAATCAAATAGGAGCTTACATTTGATTGAGAGAAGCTGTTAGAAAGCTGCACCCACATTTTCATAATTAAAGTTTTTACAGGCTTAGATTTCCTCTCTCTAGAAGAAGAGTTGGTTCTTATATGCCGCTTTTCTCTACCAGGAGGAGTCTCAAAGTGGCTTCCAATTGCCTTCTCTTCCTCTCCCCACAACAGACACCCTGTGAGGGAGGCGAGGCTGAGAGAGCCCTGGGATTATTGAAGAAGAGTTGGTTGTTACGTCACTTTTCTCTACCTGAAGAAGTCTCAAAGTGGCTTACAGTCACCTTCCCTTTCCTCTTCCCACAAGACACCCTGTGAGGTCAATGAGGCTGAGAGAGTCTGATATTGCTTAGTAAGACCAGCTTTATCAGTGCTGTGGTGAGCCCAAGGTCACCCAGCTGGCTGCATGCAGAGGAGCGCAGAATCAAACCCGGCTCGCCAGATTATAAATTGGTGCTCCTTACTACTACACCAAGCTGGCTTTAGATTTTTATTCTACTTGTCCACAACTGGTTAACTCCAAAGGCAATCAACTCACCAAACATGATATAGTACTGTGATTCTCCACTCATGTTCTTTTGGTTCAGGTCAGAAGAGAATATTTTCACATAACCACCACCACAGTCTATCTTCTGTTCATGCTTTACTGTATACTGGATTACCAGAGGCCTTCCTTTATTACTGAATGGTTTAAACCGTGATGAAATAGCATAGAATTTGGAATTTTCACTTGTTTGTAGACCTGCAGCACGAAATGAGAATGTCTCTGATCCAAACTTTTTTACCAATCAATGCCATTAAGTTTCTGCTTATGTAATGCCATTTGCTGCATGGTTTTAACATGTCATATTTAATATGCATGAAACCAAGCTGTCATCTGCAATCGTATGCATATGACTGTGTTTATTCGTTGTAGAATCCTACTGATGCATTGATGCACATAATATTGTGTGCCTTGAGAAATGTGAGCTATAAGTAAATGTAAATAAATACATGTATTCATAAAAATGAACATAGTTCTGACCCAGGTGTGGGGCTAAACAGACTGTGATTAACAGTTACAAATTACCACCCAGTGGTTGTCCTAACATACCATAAGCTAGCAGTTTACACAAATACAGTATGAGAAAAGGCCTTTGGTTGTTTATCAAGTTGCTACAAGCAAAGAGACAACAGAACTGATGCTGCCTTTGCAATCATCACTCTCAGATAGAATTCCCAAACCTTTATCGGCATCTGGATCTCCATAAAAACTCCCGGCTGTTAGCCTAAACTTCCCATAATTGGATTTATGCTGAGAGAGCACCCATCTCTCCTGCCATTTGGCTGTTATAAAACAAAACAAAAAAAGAATTTGTCACGAGAGGTTCATGGTTGACACTGAATGCTAAATCTCCCACAACTATTTGACAGGTCAGTGGTAAACAAGAGATGAGTGGAGACCAAAGAAACCACAGCACCCGAGTCTTCTCTTTTGTTTAGGGATGAAGCAGCCAAGTGGGCAAATTAAGGACTGGTGGAGAGGCGCACAGTCCAGTCAGGCTCCAACACCCCTGAGACCCCTTCCCTCCGCAGTCACCCTGGAGTGGACTTTGAAGGATTACCTGCAATCAATTTGAACTGCTCTGGGAGGCAGGTTCTTGGGTTAAAATCAACACAAGAGAAAAGGCACAAAGTCTTACAACTTATTTATAAATCAGCATTTTTATAGAAAGTTAATAAGTTGCTGTCTGTACAAACGATCACATGTATGACTCCTGGCTCTGAGCCTAGCACAAACTAAGGAAGATGGATGGCTGTTTGGTCTAGAGCAAGAGAAAAGAGTCCAGTGGCACCTTCAAGAGTAACAACATCTGTGGCAGGGGAGGAGCTTTTGTGAATCACTGCTCACTTCTTTGGATATCTGAAGAATATAGATCAAGGTGTAGATATAGATCAAGTGTACATCAAGATGGGTGGCTGAGTTAGTCTGTCTTAAGTAGGAGAAAAAGAGTCCCGTGGCATCTTCAAGACTAGCGCAACTTGGACTGGGTAGCAGCTTTTAGAAGTCACAGTGAAGTCCAAGTGGGACTGTGGCCTAGTGTGCCTTGCCTCCAATCAAGAAACAACAGGGAGAGTCTGTTTAAACGAGTGAAACTTTTATTGCAATGAGGAGACCTCAGCAAAACTGCCAAGAGGTCCATCCAAATCAACATGGCATCAACCTTTATATGAATATGCTAATTACTTCCTCATCAGCCATAAATCACTTTTGGGTTGTATTATCTCTACATGTGAGCCATCTACATCAGTGGTCCCCAACCTGCGGGCAGCGGCCTGGTGCCGGGCTGCGGCTCCCTCTCCCCGCAGTAAAAAACTTCCCAGACTGCAAGCTTGTGGCCCGGGAAGCTTCTTACTGCGGGAGGGCGGGGAGAGGGAATCCGGGCGCGGGCACGGCCCGATGCCCTGCCGGTCCCCAGCCTCAGAAAGCTTGATCTACATAATTCACCTTGATCTACATAATTCACCACAGTATAGCCAGAACAACAATCATCGGTCATTGGGCAGGGCCGCCCTGCCCATTTCTCAAACAACAGGCCACCCAATTTCCACATTCTGGTTCACCGTATCTTAACACAGCCCGCGGCGCCGCTTCGCGCGACTGCCGGGGGCTCCCTGGCCGGCGGCCTGACGCGTCGGAGGCGCTTCGCGAAGCGCCTCTCGCCGCGTCAAGCCGCAGCACAACTGAGCCCCCTGCTTCGGAATACACACAGCCAACTTCAAGAAAATGGCCGCCAGCCAGAAGACGCCGCAACCGGTAAGCCACCTTTTACTCCAGCCTCCTAGCGCCCATTGTATTTAGGATACAATGGGCTTTTTTACTAGTCTTGTATGTTTCCTTACTCCCTTGATAGTTACAATTTTGGCTATCATCAGGTGTTGCGTGTGTGTATACTGTTTGCCACCACTTAAAACTACTTTAAGCTTAAGCGAATTCAGGTTGGCTTCCATGGCTCATTGGGACTAGCAATATTTGCTGGCAGAGGATGCCTCAAGGCCATGTTGGACTCTGCCTCCCTCCTACAAGCCAAGCAGGCACCTCATACCAGGGTCCCTTGGGGGTCACCTTCTTCCCTCCCCCAGGCTCGGGTTGGCCCCGAAGCAGCCCTTCTATCCCCAAGGACTGGTCGCAGTTGCGCGGCCGGGAGATCTCCAGGCCTGCCGGGAGATCTCCAGGCCCCACCGGGAGGCTGGCAACGGGGCTCGTGGAAACGCTCCCCTCGCCTCAGGCCTCCACCTCCGTCCAAAAACTGCTCCCGGAAATACAGCGTGCCGAAGGACGGCAGGGCCAGGGCCAGCAGCAAGGGCCCGGCCAGGAGCACCCCGTCGGCAGCCTGCATCTGGCGGCGAATCCGGAGGGCGGAGGAGGCTCGCCTAACGGCCGGCCAACCGCCCAAGAGGGCAGCCGTTGGCCGGGCCTGCCCTCATTGGCCCCCACGCCGGTTAGTCCCACCCCTCCTGCCTCAAGGCCGGCGCTGGTAGGCCCGTCGTCCTGCTCCTCACTGTCTCCGAAGGCCTGTCAGGCTCGGGGCGGCGCTCGAATGGCCTGGCACGGCCCCCTCGTGACGTCATCGCTTTCGATTGGCTGTCCCTCGCCAATGAGAGCGCGGGGCGGCACGCAGACTTCAGTTGCTAAGCGACTGGCCGGAAGTGCAGGCGGGGCTCGGCCTTGGGAGCCGCGGGGCCATGGCAACAACGGGGTGGGCGCGAGCCGGGACGCTGCTGGAGGCATTGAGGTCCGGCACTGCCGGGCTTTTCGCAGCCAGCCTCCTGCGCCCTGATGGGCTCATTTGGAGATTTCCTGCTCCCTTCCTGCTTGCCTCCCCATCAGGCGCAACAGTTGGACAGTTAGACAGTCTCTCCCCCATCTCTCTGTCCCAAGTTGTTTCTTTTCCTAATAAAACTAGGAGGAGAGTGGGTTTTTAGGCCCTGAAGGAGTCTCCCAGCAACTTCCAATCGTCTTCCCTTCCTCTCCCCACAAAGGACACTCTGTGAGGTAGGTGGGGCTGAGAGAGCTCTGGAAGAACTGTGACTAGGCCAAGGTCGCCCAGATGGCTGCATGTGGATGAGGAGGAGGGAAGCAAACTTGGCTGTCATAGATTAGAAGCTACCGCTCTTAAGCACTACATCAAGCTGGCTCTTTTGATTATTTTAAGCAGCTTTTTGCTGCACTCTTATCCAGGGAATCAGAGTTGCCATCAGCGGATCCCACCCTGCTTTCTAAGACCATGGTCCCTGCTCCCAGTATTTCGGATATCAGCACAGTCCCTGGGACTGACCAATGAGGCTGAGTGTTAAGGGATTTATAGGAGGCCGGAGGCTCAGATTAGGACGCCATCTGTTTATTTGTTTATTTGTTGTATGGGGATTTTAGGGGGGTTTATATTGTAATATTGTGATTTTACTGTTTTATTGTTAACCACCACGAGACAGTACTCCTGAGAGTGGCAGTATACAAATTTAAATATAAATAAATAAAACAACAGAGGGTTGTGCTTCTGAGTTCATGGAGTACTTTGTAGGTTTCGGTCATGGATCATTCCTTCCTTCTTCCTTTCTTCTTAGGAATTACAAAACCATTACCTCCTGGCCACAGGAAGCGCCTGGCAGCAGCCCTCTGACCAGGCCCTCTGAAGAAGCAGCTGCTGCCTCTTCCTATCCCTTACCCTGATGAGGGCCCGTGAGCTGGGGAGTGAGCGCTTGATGGACATGGCACTCCTGCAGCCCCACAGCCGGTTTCTGAAGCCAAAGACCAGCAGCAGTAGCCACGTGAGCCTTAGGGCTGGACAGACTGGACTCCCTCCTGCAGCAAGGTCAAGCCCAAGTGCCGCCTCCCAGGGAAGGGTAAATGCCGTTCTCCGTAAACTGGCACACATCGAGAGCAAGATCCAGAGGCGCAAGGATCGGTTGGGCCCCAACAGCTCTGCTGCACAACAGATGTTGATGGGCGATGAGCTTTCCTGGAGCAAGTCAAGCCAAGACCCGGAACAAGAAGCAGGTGGATTCCGATCCCTCAAGAAAGAGGCCAAGCCAAGGGAGGCCGTGGTGCCTGGCGCAGACCAAAGCAGGAACACACCTCAAAGCAAGAGAGCCAGCCTTGGCAGGGTGAAGGAAGACACAGGACGCTTCCTGGATGCTGCTGGTAGATATAAGAGGCAGGTCAGCATCATCCAAGGCTGGGGGTAGGCCTGGCAGACGACTGCAGCTTCAGCAGCTTTGGTTTCATACCGGAAAATGGATTGCGGGTATTTGTACTTCTCTTGGCAACACTTTGCTGAGATTAGAGCCCTTAAAACAACCTTGTTTTTTAGTGGCTGCCTAGCTCAGCATGATAAGGACAGCTTGTGATTTCAAGCCCTTTATCTGGTAGTATTTGGAAAGCCCTTGCTAGGAAGTGAAACCTGAAATTCCCCGTGCCTCACTGGAACTGTGTTCAGATGTTGGTGTGCCTCTGTGAGAGCCTTCCTGAGCAAAACAGGTTCTAGCAGGGCCTCTGGAGGTCAGCTCAAGTCTTCACTTGACTTTCTTTTGTCCTGCTCATGCCCATGTTCTCTTTAGAATGAGCCCACAAGGAATCTGCTCCATCGCTGCCAAAATGCAGCAAGACCTGTGTGAGTGCTCATCCATTCATGCCCTGACTGGATCACCTGGAAAGGCACTGGCTGTCACCCTCCGATAATGACACAATGGTTTCTCCTGCAAGGATGGGCCGGGCTGCCTCTACAGGGTTAATAATGTGAGCCCAAGTTGTGCTCCTGCCAGGCGAAAGAGCCCCTTCTGGCTGGGCAGCTTACTCAAGTCCGTCATCAAGGCACTGCTGGGAGCTGAGCTAGTAGAAATTGGAACCTCCCACAAGCAGCTGAGAGAGGCCCCACAGATTTGACCCATTCTCCCCCCCCCCCCCCAGGCTATTACAGCAGCCAGAATGGGGCTCCCAGCTGTAGGGCCATTCCTGCAGCTGATTGAAGAATGCAATGGCTTGCCTGAGAGGCACTGATCCAGTTGCACTGGACTATGGCAGGATCTATTGGGCTACTGGCAGGGTTGTTATGACTAGTTGTGACAGTTTTTTCACGCCTTGAATAAATCTTTGATGGTCTTAAAGGTGCCACTGGACTCTGATTTTATTCACCTGCATCCGCTAAAAGAGTGTTGTCTTGAGTGGGCTGTCCTGTTCCACTAGCACTTGCCCGGCAAGAGAGGGGTGGTTTGGCTGTTCTGTGTTGAGGAGGACATTTTCTTTCAGTGTTATTTACTTTTCTGTTCTTAGGCCACCCTTCCCCTAAGGCTCAGGGTAGGTTACAACTGATAAAAACGTCCAAATCAAATCTGCCTCAATGTTGAATTACTTAAAGGCATAATGTATTAGTGAAATAAGTACATGTGTCCCTTCTTCACTCCTTTCCAGCCTTTCCAAAATAGCCGACTCAAGGTGCCTTCAAGAACACCTACTTCTCCTCCCAGCCAAAGACTGTCTTCACCTGGTCAAGGTTCTCTGAAGAGGCTCCTCCACAGAGCTCCCTCCCCATCAAGCAGCAGGGGGACTTCACCCTCCTTGTCTCCGTCCGTCAGCAGCCCCCTGGCAGGAAAAGCGTCCCCTCAAGGGAGTGGGAGGTCTCTGTCGGAAGGAAGTGTCATCAGGTCTCTGGATGAGCTCTTCTTGGGTGCGGCCGACAGTCAGGGCTCCTCCAGCAGCGGTGAGTCCCGTGGGTCCACAGGAGGAGAAATGCCACAGCAAAGGCAAGCCCAAGGCTAGCCCCTCTAGGGACTGCTCTGTGGGCCTCTGCAGAGACCCAGTGCACGGAGGGCAGGCTGAGACCATGGCTTCCAAAAGGGGAAGCGACTGGAGGGAGGTGCCCTGCCTTCCATCTTGTAATCAAGCAGCTCCTCGTGAGGAGGGGGGGGGGCTGTGCTCTCAGCAGTCATCCCTCTTCCAAAGTGTTTTCAGCCCTCCAAAAAGCCTTCCCTGTATGTTCACAAGGAAGTCTCAAACTCTGCCTCAGAGGCAGTCACAGCCTCAACCAAAATGAAGCAGGGCTATGACAACAGCTCAGATGGAAGGAGAGTCTTCTGGTAGAGATGGCTCCAAACGCTCTGGCCGGGTGATGCCAGGACTTGGGGGCCTCTGGGAAGGGCTAGGTGGGCACTGGGTCAGAAAGAAGCCTTGGTGGATTCGTTGCTGCGTTACTGAGGAACAGTCTCTCTCTCCAAACCCCCCTCCTGGCAGATTTCCACGTGAAGGTCTTGAGCCTTGCTGACTTGGCCTCCAGTATGGCTATCCAGAAGGAAGGGTTAACAGCAGAGGTAAGGCCACTCTTGTCCTACCGCTGGGCTCAGGTTTGGGGGCTGCCAGGGAGAACATCAGGCCAAAAGAAACAACATACAGAGTATTGGACAACGTTCAGACTTTGGTGGTATTTGTGGGCAACCCTCTCTTTTTCAGGTGGGAGGGGCTGCAGCAGGAGGAGAACGTCCCCTGAGGTTCCAGCTGCAAGGAATGGGGTGTGCTTGGCAAGTCTACTCTGCACCCACCTGTGGTTGCATTTGTGCTCATGGAAGAATGTGTGTCGCCCCCCCCGTCCCCCCCCAGGAAACCATGATGGAGGCACCTGGCAGTTTGAGCACAGAACAGGAACAAGTCTTGTTTCTTGCTGACCCCCCGAGCGCCCCCATGGGGAACGCTGCAGCACTTGAGGATCCTGGAGAGACAGAAATCTCTGAGCAACTGAGCGGATGTTCTGCTGGGCCTTCCAGTGGGGAGCCAGAGAGCCTCGCTAGTGCACAGTACTCTGAAGCCTTTGAATCGCTCTCTGAGGACACACCGAGGCAGGCCTCCCTGGAGGATTTACGGGACGCCTCTCCGCAGGCTGGACTCCCTGGGCCACCCTCCCCCCGCCAGCCCCTGGCAGGTCCACAAAGGTCTCAGTCAGCAAGGCCGATCATTACAAAGGAAGTGGCCGTGCAGACGGACAGCTCCTCACACACGCCTCCTCGTGGGCTGCAAAGTAAGTCCGGGGTGGGGAGAGTGGAGGCCTTGTGCTCCAAGGTCAGTCCAGGCATTTTGCCTGCCAATCAAGATTCTTTGGGTCTTTTCCACAGCTGCCGCCACTGCTGCTGCTGCTGCTGCTGCCGCCATCGACGGGATTGTTGGAGGCCCCACCTCCAGCAGCTATGTTGTGAGCATGGATGCCCTGGAAGGTACTGCCCTGCCAGGAGACACCCCCCCACACACACACACACAGCTTTGGCTTGGCCACAGCTGTGATCACCTGACAATTGAAGATTCCCCCACCCTGCACAAAAAGGTTTTAGGAAGGTGTAATTCCGCTTAGGAACTGCATCCGTCCGGGTCTTCCTTGCACGGAGGAGAGTCTTTTGCAACCGGTGACCTAAGGCTGACCTCCAGCCGTCCTGGGAAAGAGCTGCTTCTCGTGGCGGGATGGCACAAATCCAGGGGAGATCTGGGAGCCACGACCTTCGTGCCAAGCAGTTTGACAGAGTGAGCCCCCAGAGGCCAGTGGGAGGCTGGGGCAGCATTTTGTGAATGGTTCCAGTTTCTTGGGGGGGGGGATTCCTCTTAGGCCCGCCTTGTGTCTCCTGCTTGCAGAACTGACAACATACCGTCCTGCCGTGTCGGCCTTAAACGACATGTTAAAGCAGAACTTGCTGCTTGTCCGGCAGTTTATAGAGGCCAGCCGGTGCCTTCACTTCTCTTTGGTGGCCCTGCTGGAGGCAGAAGAATTCCACTACCACACGCTGGAAGAGGCCAAGAGGGTAAGATTTAGGCACCGTCCACTCCAGGGTGGGCGGAGGAGAGTGCAGATTTTGCCCCAAGAAGCAAAGAGGGCCTCGCACCGCTAGACTGGACGAGGCCTTTAGAATGACCCTTCACAGTAGCTTTCCGTGTTGGAAGGTAAATTTCATTTTTAAAATCCTGCATGTTTATTTAAAGAATTTATCACTAACAATAATCTGAAACAGTCTCTCAGCTGCAGATGGGGGTATTTGCCCCACTGGCCCTCTCCTTTTTCTCTCAGTGACTGACTCCCTTGCTCATCGTAGCATTTCAATGCTGACAGACAAATCCTTCACTTCTAAACATGGGATAATTTACATCTCTCTTTCCAAGGCATCTACCTGGGAAAGCCAGAACAGGTGGCCTCACCTGGGGGTTTTGGCAGCTCCAGCCCATGTGCGGGTGGATCTGGCAACCAAATAGTGTTCCCAAGGCCCTCAGCTGTCATGTTGGTCAGCTTCATTGCTGATCCAATCGCTCTCATCAGTTCTGGCTCCAAGCTGAAAGCACATCCAGTCACGTAGGGTCAGCAGCACCTGCTTGTCCTCTTGCAAGGGGGAGAATACAGCCCGTCTCAGAGAATCACAGAATCCTAGAGTTGGAAGGGGCCATACAGGCCATCTAGTCCAACCCCCTGCTCAACGCAGGATCAGCCCAGAGCATCCTAAAGCATCCAAGAAAAGTGTGTATCCAATCTTTGCTTGAAGACTGCCAGTGAGGGGGAGCTCACCACCTCCTTAGGCAGCCTATTCCACTGCTGAACTACTCTGTGAAAATTTTTTTCCTGATATCTAGCCTATATCGTTGTACCTGTAGTTTAAACCCATTACTGCGTGTCCTCTCCTCTGCAGCCAGCAGAAACAGCATCCTGCCCTCCTCCAAGTCACAACCTTTCAAATACTTAAAAAGGGCTATCATGTCCCCTCTCAACCTCCTTTTCTCCAGGCTGAACATTCCCAAGTCCCTCAACCTATCTTCATAGGGCTTGGTCCCTTGGCCCCAGATCATCCTTATTGCTCTCCTCTGTACCCTTTCAATTTATCAACGTCCTTCTTGAAGTGGGGCTTCCAGAACTGCACACAGTACTCCAGGTGTGGTCTGACCAGTGCCATATGACACTCTTCATGTCTCTGAGTTTATTAAAGTTTGCCCTACGAAAATCCAACATCCGTGTCTAGCTACAAGCTTCCTTGGCTCCCCATCTCAAAAGGAATTCTATGAGGACATGGTCACTTCCCCCTGGGGTCCCCACCTCCTTCACCTCATCAACTCTCGCCACTCTAGCGCTGATGGGGTCTTTGGGAGTGATGTTAGCACTGCCACTTCTGCCCACCCTGGCTTCTGAAATCTTGCTGGGGAAAGGGGGCTAAAAAGGTTAAGACTCCTCTGACGGAAGGGGCTCTCCCCGGATCTTTGCGAGCGGATGTTCCTAGACCTCCAGTTTACTAGGAGGAGGGGCAGTTCCAGGGGTTCACCTTCAGCAGGGTCTAAGGTTACATCTCTGCTCACTCAGGTAGGCAGGGCTAAGTAGATAAATTTGATCCTTCCAGTCTGGTTGGCCTGTAGCTTGATATATATAAAAAGGGCCATGGGTTGCTGCAAAGGTGATCACTTCTAAGAAGATGGCAGCCCCAGGGAAGCCCCCACCTGCGTCCTCCCCACCTCAGGTGCAAGAAACAAAGGTGAAAGGAAGGATCAGGGCAGCAGCTGAGACTCTGGGAACAGACCAGAGCTTCGGTCCTTGGCTCCCCAAACCATGGTGGTCTCAGAGAAAGTGGCGGACAAGCCAGAGGGGAACCTAACCAGCACCATGAAGAAGGATCAACCCGTGCCACAAGGCGGCAGCTCCCCAGCCACTGATCTCTCAACCAAGCCGACAAGGAAGGGCCCAAGGGCCAGCCGCACCACCAGGGCCAAAAAAGCATCCCTGAGTCCCAGAATGCCAGCCACACATTGGCCAAAGCCAAAGCAGGCTGCAGCATGGAGGGACAGTCAGATCATCATGGAAGAGGCAAAGGGCCAGAGGGCCCAGGTAGCAAGCCTCCCTCCCTGGAATTGGCCCCGAGACTCCACCCCTCCTGTGGGTCAGCGGAGGGAAGCGGGTGGGACATGCCCCATGATGTTCAGATGGGGAAACTGGAGGACTGCAGACTGGATTTTCGGAGGGTTAGGTGGAGAGGGAACTGGTTAGAAAACCACCCCCAAAGAATTGTTGTCAATGGCATTTCATTGGATTAGAGGTGAGCAGCAGGGAGCCATAGAGCTCGTTCCAGTACTTTTCGACATTTTTATCAATGATCTGGACGAGTGGGGTGGAGGGACTACTCAAATTTGCAAATGACACCTAAATGGGAGAGCTAGTGAACACCCCAGAAGATACAAGTTCAACGCAATCTGAACATGCTGGGAAAGTGGGCAAATGAGAACATGATGCCATCCAATAAGGAGCAGGGCGGTGTGAGACCTTGGGGTATCAGAGGACTGTAAGCTAAACATGAGCAGGCAGTGTGATGCAGCGGTAGAAAAGGCCAATGCAGTCTTGGGCTGTATCAACAGGAGCATCACATCAAAATCACAAGATGTCATTGCTCAGACCCCGCCTGGAGTCCCGTCTGCAGTTCTGGAGGCCTCATTTCAAAAAGGACACGGGCAAAATCAAGTGGGTTCAGAGGACAGAGACAAGGGTGAGGACAGAGCCTAGGGGAGAGGAAAGGCTGAAGGACTGGGGAATGTTCATCCTGGAGAAGGGGAGGTTGAGGGGACAGGGTGGCTCTCTTGAAGTACCTGAAAGGTTGTCAGAGGAGGGCAGGAAGCGGTTCTGGTTGGCAGCAGAGGAGAAGACCTGCAGTAATGGGATTAAGCTACATGTAGAATGGTACTGGATAGGTATCAGGGCAAAAATCTTCAGAGTAGCTCAGTTGTGGAATCAACTGCCTAAGGAAGTGTTGAGCTCCCCCTCACAGGCAGCCTTCAAGCAGCGGCTGGACAGATCCTTATGGATCCTGCATTGGGCAGGAGATTGGACTACATGGCCCCTTCCAACTCTAGGAGTCTATACCAGCCTTCCACTACTGTGTGGGAGGGGAGGGGGAATGAGAAGCAGCAGGATCTCAGGGGTGCTGGGTGTGCCAGTGTTTTGAGGCACCTGCTTTGACATCATGGTTGAGGGCAGGATGCTACTCAACATGTGCTTGGCTGCAGTGCCAGTCGTGGGAGGGGCTGTCACACCTGGCGAGGTACGGGGATGCAGTCACATTACACGCCCACAGCAGCAACCCAGGGTGGGTGGGAGGGGTTCACTCACTCACTCACTCACTCACACACACACACACACACACACACACACACACACACCACCTTGCTCAGGATTCCAACCTGTTCTGTTCCCTTGCAGTATATTGACAGCCACAAGTGTCCCCCTCTGACCCTGGAGCAAGCTTTGCGTGAGCTGGAAGAACAGAAGCAAGGGGCAGCGTAGACCTTTGTGGCCCTCAAGAGAGGAAACGCAGAGCTAGAGGGCCGGCTTTTTATGCCTTTGGACTGAGCTCTTCAGCACCTGAACGCTGGCACCAGATGAAGGGAATTAATCCAAAGAGGCTCTGCTTGCCAATCCCTGCGAGGGCGTCTTGAGCTGAAGGCCAGATCTCACTGCTGGACACTCCAAATGTTTGTTTGGGGGCTGCACTCCCCCTCCTTTCCCTTCCCCCAAATAAAACCAAGTCCTCATTTAGTAAAAAAGAACCTGTTTATTAGGAGGCAACAGTGAAGACGGGATGGCAGCCCAGGGCTTTCCTTGGGGGCCTCCAAGAGCTGCTGCTTCTCCCTTTCAGGGGGGGGGGGGGTTGGGAGGCTGCTACTAGCCCAGCAGGAGGGGGTCTTCTCCAGACTAACCCCTCTGCCATTCAGTTGCCAAGAAGAGGGTCTGGGGAGGCAGCTTCCAGGGATGCTTAGGGTGGGCGTGGGCGGTGGAGTCTACAGCAGTCCTTCCAGTTCACACGTGGAAGGTATGTACAAAAGTACAAAAATGCCTGAAGAATTCCATTCCTTTCCAGCACTGAGTACCCCTCCAGCTGCTGCTGCTGCTGCATCTCTCCTCACATCCAACAGCCATCCGAGCAGCTCCCTCCACTCCTCTTAACCTTCGGAAGGAAACAGGACTGTGTCAAGGGTGGGGAAGAGAGGAAGAACAACAGGCCTCCTCAGGCTGTTGCAGGAGAGCACCCTCCGACCTTCAGAAGGGTTTGGGTGCCCCTCCCTTCAGGGAAAGAGCGACCTTGGGAGAAGCAGACAGGGGCTTCCCTTCTGTAGGGCCTCCAGCCCAGGCCTGCCCGGAGTCACTCACTCTCATCTCTGGCCTTCATGCGAGCAATGAAGGAGTAGCTCTTATTCCTCCGGTAGTTCTCGTAGGGGTCATCCAGGGCCACTCCCACGCCCTTGTACTGGTCCCACTTGTCCCGGATGTCTCCTCCTTTAATGGGATCCTGGATGCCCTGCTCCTTGGCCCCCAGGCCCCCAGAGCCGCTCCACCCTGGAATGGAAGAGCATGAAGGCAGGGAAGCCTCCCAGCACCACTCCCTCCCTGCCCAGCCACCCGGGATCAGCCCATGGAAGGGGGGGGGGGGAGAAGGGGACTGGGGGAGGCATCTAGGTCAGCAATGCAGGAGGATGCGATTTTTAGAGAGCACACTTCCGGTGAAGGAAGCCCTCCTCCGGGACGGCAAGATGTTGCAGATGCTGAAGTGTCCTGGTAGGCGGCAGAGGAGACCCAAGCTCACAGCAGGGGGTCTCCACAATGAACTATTTATTTGTAAGTAGAAGCAGATTTATGGGGAACCCAGGTCCAAATCCGGCTTCTGCCATGGAAGCTTGCTAGGTGATCTTGGGTCAGTCATACCCTCTCAGCCTGGCCTACCTCACAGAGAGGAGAGCAAGGAAAGCCCAAGTTGTGAGGGTAACATGGAAGAGGGAACGCGGAGGCACACCACCCTGTGCTGGGAGAAGGGTCAGGAACTGAAACCCCACTGAGAGGAAAGGGAAGGCGACTGGAAGCCGCTTTGAGCCTCCTTCGGGTAGGGAAAAGCGGCCTATAAGAACCAACTCTTCTTCTTCTTCTTCTTCTTCTTCTTCTTCTTCTTCTTCTTCTTCTTCTTCTTCTCTGGATCCACATTGGTACGTAAATGAATGGGCTGAACCCAGAAACTGCTGTCCCTGTCAAAATCACAGCCTCCCCAAATGGGTTGCTGTGCTGAACAGGCCCTGCGTGTATTAAGCACCCCTCAGAGCCAGACAAACCAGAGTGGCCCTTTGGGATACAGGCAAAGGATGCCCCGGCATTTCGCCTTCGCTTCGTATCTGACATGAGGGGCAGTTTGGTCGGATCAGGATCTTGGTGACCCGTTAACAGCTCACAAAGCAACTTGGGTCTTAGTTGCCCTCTCTGCCAGCCTCACCTGCCAAGTTGTGAGGGTAACATGGAAGAGGGAACGCGGAGGCACACCACCCTGTGCTGGGAGAAGGGTCAGGAACTGAAACCCCACTGAGAGCAGCTGATCTACTCCAGCCGTTTAGGGAAGACGGAGGAAGGCGGGGCTGCTCCCGACATACGCAAGAGCACTGAGAGTTCAGAGTTCGGGTCCTACCCCACCTCTGGCACCTCGCAGCGCTCCGAATCAGCTGGCTGCATCCTAGAGCCAGCACTGTCCCACTCAGTTCTGGTTGCAGGTATACCACTGGGGGTGGGGGAACGGCCGGGCGGAGTGACCCTCGCACCACCACAAGTACCCATGTGCCCCCCAGCAGGCCCCTTTCAAGCGAGGGGTCATCCGGCCCCTTTGAGAGCCACCCAGGAGACATTCTGCAGTCGCTGGTACTAAACCGCCCCAGGCTTGACCTTCCAGTGCAGGGGGCCGGGACTAGAAGAGCACATGGCAGTGCTGGGGTGGGGCTGCAAAGGGAAAGCAACGTCTGGCTCTGGCTTGAGAGAAGCAGGAAGGGAGGAGATGGGGCAGCTTACCCATCTTCACGAGCATCTGGTGTCCTTTGTTTTCCTCACCCAGCCTGGAATCAGAGACATGACCCCCAGAGCTGGAACCCAGTCCAGCTGACGAGCTGAGGGCGACAAAAGTCTGGGTTGAGGCTCACCAGCCTGCTGAGGAAGCCGGAATGGCTGGGATCCCAGCGGCACAAGCAGCCCCCCGTGCGGCAGTCTGACCTGCTTGGGCCACACTCCCCACCCCCCCACCCCCCACGGTGCATTCTGCTCAGCTCCTGGCACCATCTTTCACGGTGGATGAGTGGAGGGGACTTACGGAGGTGTTTGGCTGCGGGATCGGGACCGGTGCCGCCTTCCAGGGGAGTAAGATTTGGAGCGGGACCGAGACCGCGAGCGGCTCCGAGAAGATCGGGATCTACTGCGGCTCCTGGAAAAGCAGCAAGCGACACAAAGTCCGTTCCGTCCTCTTGAGCACAGGCAACCTCCCAGTTCAGCATCAGCCGCCCCCCTTGTTCTTCCCCGAGGGCAGCCCTACGGCCAAAGGGTGGCCCTCTCTGCACCGGCCCCCGAAGCTGGCAGTCCTCCAGACCCTCCGAGAAGCCCTTGAAGCGAGCCAGAGAGCAGTGCCTGCCCCTTCCCCTCTCCCGGGGCCAATGGAGACATGCGCTGCGAACAGCCGGGTCGTGGCCTTCGCCTCCCTCCCCGCTCCTCCCCAGAAGGGAAGGCGTCATGCGCTGCTTGCCTCCTCTTACCTGGACTGTGAGCGGGAGTAGGAGCGGGAACGAGAGCAGGATCTGGACCGGGACCTTGAGTAGGAGCCGGACGACTTTGAAGACCTCGAATTGGAGCGGGACGAGGAGCGGCCCCTGCTTTTCGACCTGCTGCGAGAACGGGAGGGCCCACTGCCCCGGGCGAGGAGGACCACAAATCAGGGAAGGCAAAGGGGGACAAGCAGGCAGGGCGACAGGCACAGGCCAGCCGGGCAGCAAGCAGATTTGAGCTCGGGGAAGCAGGCCAACAGGAGCTGATGCTGCCCAGGCAGGCCAAAAGCCCTCTGACCCCTCCCCAGCCCTCAAGAAGACCCACAAGGCTTTGCATGACCCAGCAGGGAATTCCAGCTGTCCCCTTCTGGTTTTGCTCTTTGTCCTCAAAAGGAAATAGAGACCCAAAAGGGAGAAAAGATTTGGGGGGAGGGGATACTAGAATTACTGCAACGGGGGAGAGAACAAGGTCTCTGTACATCCCCAGGAGGTCCAGATCTGCCTAGAGGTAGGTAGGGGAACCTGGGCACACGCCCACCCCTTAGCGGCACCTGTCACAGTGGCTCTCTGTTCCCAAGACCCTCGGTTAGGAAGGCCCCACGGCCACAGTTCTTACCTGTTCCTCTTCTCTTGCCCCTTCCGCCGCCGGGCACGCATTTTGGCTCTGAAGAACTCGTACAGCCCATTCTGCTCCCAACCCTCACTGGAAGAAGGAAGAAGGGGAAACTGAGCCAGGCAGATTGCTGCTCAGCATCACACGCTGGACAAGCTCTCCTCCCACCCCGAGTCAGAACAAGAAGAGCTGGTTCTTAGATGCCGCTTTTCTCTACCCGAAGGAGTCTCAAAGCGGCTTCCAATTGCCTTCCCTTTCCTCTCTCCACAACAGACACCCTGAGATGGAGGGGAGGCTGAGAGGGCCCCGAGATTCCTGCTCGGTCAGAACAGTTTTATCAGTGCCGTGGCGAGCCCAAGGTCACCCAGCTGGTTGCATGTGGGGGAGTGCAGAATCGAACCCGGCTTGCCAGATTAGAAGTCCGCACTCCTAAACACGACACCAAGCTGGATCTTCGGGGCTGGTCTTCCCCAGGCTCCTCTTTCTTACCTGTTCCTGGGCCTGTCATGGGAGGGTGGGCTGTAAAAGGCTTCCACAGCAGCCAGTAGCCTCTCACTGGGGGGCATGGGTGGGGGCAGGCGGATGTCCTTGGGATCCAAGGGCTTGTACTCATGGTCTTCCAGCTGGAAAATACACAAGGCCATCTTCATGTCACGGCCACAATAAAAGGAATCCCAAGGAAGCCTGTCCCACAAAGGATCCCAGTGGGGGCATTCCAGCAAGCAGAGGTGAGGCAGCCCTGACCCAGCCCAGCCCAGCCCAGCCCAAACTAGGCAGCACCTCTTCCAGACCCCCAGCCCAAAGGCAGCACCCCCCTCCATGCCCAAGAGACAAGGACAGGCACAGCAGACACCTCCAGGCCCGGCGTTCAGGTCCAAGGGCCAAAGGCAGGAAATCAGAGGGCTTCCTGGTTAACACAGATCCTCCCCACCCACTGCCCCCGAGCAGCCCCTGCTTACTTTGACCAAGGGAGCCATGAGGCCAGCCGGCAAGTCGAAGTAGGGGACGTTGGGCACCAGGCTAGGGTCGTCATGGTTGACGTGAGGGGGGCCCTGCCGGCGCATGTGAGGAGGCTGCCCGTTAAACCCATGCGGGGGTGGCCCAAAGTCTGGGTGCTGTGGGCCACCCCAGGGAGGGTGCTCGCTGATTCCAGGGTGGGGCATGCGATGCCCAGGGTGGTGATGAGGGGGCCCAATCTCTGCAGGGAGAGACAGTCGTTCAAGGTGGTCTCCTGAAAAGGGGGCCAAAGGGCAAACCATCAAGGGCGACACACAGCAAAAGCTGAACCTCCAAACAGGACAATGCAAAACCAAAAAAGGAAACCAAAACCCAACCTGGACAGAAAGTCAGGAACCCAGAGGTTGAGCTGCAACAACAATATTAAAAAAATCTTCCTCAGGGGTCAATTCATTAGGTGAGATGCTCTCTTGTACAAGATCAAAATCTCAAGGCTTGCTGGGGGGCAGAGAAAAAGCTCTTTGGTGTAGTTCCCACTGGTGTTTCTAAAGGACCTGGTTTGGAGCCCAACTTCTAAAATGCGTCCTCTCTGAGCCCCCCCCCCCCTCTCAGCTTTTGCCAGCTGTACATCAAGAGTGCATTCCCAGGTGTGCCAGAAAAGGTTTTGTCCTTTACTATGTTTTTAATATATTGAATCGGTGCACTTTGGTTAGAAAATATTCGTAAAGATTTTTTAATATTGTTGTTGCAGCTCAACCTCTGGGTTCCTGACCCCTCACCCAGGACAACAGCCACAATCCTGGTTCTGCCCAGCATCTCCTCTTGAAAGGGGATCCATTCCCTCTTGCCACCCCCTGCCTCACACTGATGGTCCGTTTTCAGGGCATTGCAAAGATGGCAGAAGACGCCAGACAGGGCTAGCGAGAAGCACGATGCCCAAGATGCTTGGGGGGGGGGGCAGGGGGAGGAGACAGTGCCCACAGCTGCTAGGGGCACACAAAACGATACGTGGCAAGGCAAATCTGTGGCCAGAGCTGGCAGGTGATGCCTGCACACAGACACAGAGGGAGGGAGGATAAGTTCTTAGCAACGGTTAGGAACCAACCAACCCCCTCCCTCCCATCCCACCAGTTGAGAACCACCGAATCTTGTTCAGGTAAGGGGTTTCCCATCAGATGAAACAAACCTTTGCTCAGAAACAACAATACTGGGGGGCAGGGGGGGGGGTTGTGAGCAGCTTTCCATGGGGCACTTTGGGGTCCCCTTTCTATCCCACAAAAGAGAGGAGGGCTTTGTTCAGGATTCACCTTGAAACCATGGACAGGCTCTTTCCTCCTTAACAGTGTTATACCGCCCAGAGCCGCAGGGAAGGGCGGTACAAAAATCAAAATCTAAATCAATAAATAAGTTCATGCAGCTCGAAACACCAGTCAGAAGACTAACTAGCAAGAGTCCTACAATATAATCAGAGTCCAGGAGCACCTTTAAGACCAACAAAGATTTATTCCAGGCGGGAGCTTTGAACAAATCTCAGTTGGTCTTCAAGGTGCCCCCGCTGGACTCTGACTTTATTGTGCTGCTTCAGACCAACCCGGCGACCCCCTTGAATCCAGCAGGAGTCCTAGTGAACAGTGCGCCCCCAGCCCGCTCCATCGCGAGCTCTTGCCCCAGCCACTCACCCTGCGGGAAGTCCCCCTGGGGGTAGTCGAAGCGGTGGGGGTACGGGGGCCGCTCAAAGGGGTGCCGAGGAGGGAAGTCCTCTTGCAGGAAGCGGGGCGGGAAGCGGCTGAAGTTGTGGGGGTGCGGCGGCTGGTTGAACTGGGGGTGCTGCTGGTGAGGGGGGAAAGGCCCCCGGAAGTGCGGGGGACGCTGCATGCGGAAGGGGGGCTCCCTCTGGCCCCCGCCCCACGGGGGCTGCTCATGCTGGTTGTTCCAGGGGGCCTCGAACTGGTTGTTCCAGGCAGGGTCAGGCTGGTTGTTCCAGGGGGCCTCGCGCTGGTTGTTCCACCCGGGTTCCCTCTGCTCCTTCCACATCCCTTCGTGGTTGCTGTTCCAGGGGGGGCAGTGCGGAGGGCCCTGGTGATGGGGGAATGGCGGCTGATCCGGGGGCTGCAAGAAACGGGGGCAGGCGTAAGTAACGAGGAACATGGCAGACTGTAGAAGACGCAGGGAGCAGAAAACCACAGCTTCACCTGCAAAGGGTTCCAAAATTATTCCCCCCTCACACACCAGTACCTGCTGCTGGCCCCAAGGGGCCACAGGGTGGGGCTGTTCAAACCAGGGGGGCTTGTTGGGCGGAATGTGCTCATGAGGCCCAGGCCCCCGAGGCCCTGGAGCGGCAGGATCCGGGCCCCCAGCCGCCGCAGCGTCATAGTCAGCGGAGCCTGCGAGGGGGAGTGGTGCCTTTCCATCCTCTGCAAAAAAGAGTGGGCTGATTCAAGGCCTGGCCAACTGCCAGCCAGCCTTTGACTCCTCCGGAGGGTCTGGGCAGGATGCAACTCCAGGTCCCGCCTGGTGAGGGAGGGGCATCACCAGACCCCCCTCCCCCCCTTGCACACCTGCTTGTGAGATGGCAGCTGCTGCAGGAGGCGCAGGGGCCGGAGCCACAGCTGGGACCGGAGGGGCCGTCTTCCCCTCGCTTTCCAGGGGTGGGATTTGCAGCTGTTGTTGCTGCTGCTGCTGCTGCTGGCTCAGACTGTTGACGAATTCCTCATGCTGGGTCTTCAGGTTCTGGATCTGCTGCTGGAAGGCCATTTGGACTGGCTGCACCACGCTGGTGTACTCCGTGATGAGGGTGGCCTACGAGGACGAAACAGGAAGTGGCGGGTCGAGGTGTGGAGGAAAGATACGCTTTGTCACGGTTTGCCAGGCAGAGCTCCGAGTTCCCAGCGGCCATCTTGCCCACCCACAAAGAGCTGCTGCTCTGTTTGCCCCCACGGCCTTCCAGGGAAAGGAGCCAGTCAGCTGTCTTTTAAGTATGCAGAGAAAACACTCTGAAGCAAAAGAGGACCCAATCATGGGGGTGCTCTAGCTGCAGAAAAGAGGAGGACCCTCGAGCTACATGAGGGGAAAACCAAAGGGGACTCCTTGCTAGGAGGGCCAGAGGAGAGGACCTGGGCAGCCATGAGGGGCAGCCCTCTCTCCTGTGGGCCAGGAACCATCCTGAGTCATCTCTGGGGGCCAGCAGTGGGAGGGAGCCTCCCTTTGGGAATGCCCACTGCTCAGTCAGGGAGCAGAAGCCCCATTAAAAAGAATCTCAGGGCTGGGGAAAAGCCCCCCCCCCGGACAGCTGCCATTCAGCCAGACGAGAGGGTGGCCCCGCAATTCCAGATGTGGCTCCGAGGGTGCGTCTCCACAGACCGCCCTTTCCGTTCATTTAGCCACCGCTGTTCTGGGGAGGTCGCTTCGTCACAGCAACAACAGCATGACTCCATCCGTCACCCCCCAGTGCTGCAGGATCACCTTCTAGACAAACACTGCAGCCCCCCCCCACGGCCACGGCCACGAGGATGACCACCTCCCAGGGCTTACCTGGTACTGGCCGAGCCCCAGGGCCGGGCTTTGCAGCTGCTGGATGATGGACTCATCAAAATAGCCATTTTTCTCCCACAGCTGGAGGAGCTGCGGAAGAGAGAGAAGGGTGGCGGGTTGTTCAGGGGGTCCCAGTCTAGGCGGCCGGCAAGGAAGGAGGGGCCCCGTCTGGAGGCTCACCCGGGCAATCTTCTGCTGCTTGTCTTCCTCCACAGCCAGGAAACTGGTGCAGTAAATGGGCACCACCACCTTCTGCAGAGCTGCCAGCAGGTCCCGCTGCTGCTTCCGCTGGCTGGAAGGCAGGCAAAAGGACGGGTCCCAACTCAGCGGCAGCAAACTCAGGCAGCTCCCGGGGCCCAGAGCTGGGCTGAGACCGAGGGCTCTCCCCCCCCCTCCGCCTGCACCAAGAGTCCGTCCTCCTCACCAGTGATGCAGCACATCGTTAATCAGGTAGATCAAGTGCAGTCGGAGCTCAAAATGTGCCCCGTCGGCGGTGATGCGGTTGCGCAGATGCCCGGCCATCAGCTCGCAGTGCTGGGGAGACTTCGCGTTGCTGAACATCCAGTTCTTGCCAGCCTTGGGACGAAAACCGACATGAACAGACCCTGGCCTGGGGAGCGGCATCCAAACCCAAAAGGCAGCAAGAGACCCCCAGCCAACCAGCAGGGCAAAAGGAAGCTCAGGAAGGGCTGAGAGGTTCAGGCCGGCAGAATAGGCCGCCTCGTCACGGAGCCCCGGACCCGGGTGCAACTCTCGGCAAAAGAGGACCAAGCTCCACTGCTCTCTGCTCCCCACCCCCCCCCCACCCAGCACAAAGGCCCAGAAGGGAAGCTCAGAGCACCCAGTCCTCGTGGATTTGCTCCAAACACTAGCGTTCCTTCTGCAGTGCCCCACTGACTGGTAGCTCCGGTCCCCCCTCTTTGGAATTGCGAGATTCACCTCAAACCCCCCCCCCTGCAGTTCCAAGCAATAGAAGGCACTCTGCCAAGACCTGCCATGAGTCTTGTGCTGCCAGCCTCCAAAAGCTGTCACTTACCGAGATGGCATCTTTTGTGCACGTGTCGATAATCGGCTGCAGCAAATTGTCAAATTCATTCATGTCCAGCTGGGTCTCCTCCAAGACCTTCTGCATTTGTTGCTCTATAGCCAGAGCGACCGCAGAGGTGATTTGCTCCTAAGGGAACCGTTCAGGAGAAGACCATGAGCCAAGCTGGGAAGAGGCACTCGGTCTCCCCTCCCCAGGCTCAAAGCTCCCTTCCAGAAACTCAGCTGAACTTTGGCACTCTCATGGGGCGGCTACAGCAGGTGCTCCCCTGGATGGCATCCTGGCTGGCATGGACCTTCTCCGTCCTTGGAAGCAACATGGGTACCCAAATCTCAAACAAGCACTGATGTGACTTTAGGGCTGTGGTCTCCATAACCTGCCAACCCCATCCCTGACCAGTTGCTGTGGCCGGAGATGGCTGCAGGACTATTTTGTTTATTTGATGTTAATTCCAGCCTCCCAGCAAGCCAGCTCAAGGTGCCAGCACATCACCAGCCCAGCCCTACAGCCTTACTTCCCAGCTCCACTTCCCCAGGAATGACCACAGCCAAACCTCCCACCACAGGCGGAGTTGAATAGCGGCCACTTCTTCCTGTTCTGGGGGCATGTCTCCCAAGACTCATGGAAGCAGCTTTGACTTAAGAATATTGCAAATGGAGTGCACCACCCAGAAAGGCAACGCTCCTTGCTGTGCCACTTTCTAAACCATGCACAAAAGGGGGAATTGGGAATCCTACTTTCCAGGTAAACTCTTTCTCACCAACCGCCTTGGCTGCACATAGATACAACTTGGCATTGGCTCACAGGGGGTCCACGGCACCCACAGTACCCACACAGAGCCTGCCCACTGACCTGCCTCAGAGCCAAAAGGTGCTGCTCCTGCTGCTGCAGGTTCCACTGGCTCTGCTGGATGAGTTCCTCCATAGAGGGGGTCCCTTGAGATGTGGGAATGGGGGCTGCCACAGGGGGCAGGGATGGCTGAGGCAGAGACTGGATCTGTGGGGCAGCCTCTATGTCCTGGCTCTGCTTGCACAGCACTGTTGGGGAGGGAAGGCACACGTAAGGTACAGCCCTAAGAAGCCAGAGAACAGAACATAGAATCCCAGAGTGGGAAGGGGCCACGCAGGCCATCTAGTCCAACCCCCTGCTCAATGCAGGATCAGCCCAGAGTAACAACCCCGGAGCAACCAAGGAGCATATTGGGCGAGAGAGTGCTGCAAGGCAAGCGTGGAAACAGTGTTGTCAAAGCCCCCTGCCTTCCTCTCCACCCCAACTCACACTGCTGCTGCTCCAAGGCCAGCTTGTATTTGTAATAGCCGTAGAAGTCACCCCCAAAGAGGAATGAAAACTTGGGATTCTCCTTCTGCTTCTCCATCGTCATCTTCTCAAACTCGGGGCCATTCCGTGCCACAAACTGAGCAAGCTTGTCAATGACGTTGCGCAGCTCCTGGTCTGGAGAGGTGAAAAGAGGAACACGTCATCTCATGGCAAACAAAGGACACAATTCTGGATAAGGCACGGTTTGGTATATCAGGTGCATGGCCCCTAAGATGCTGTCGCAACCATGTTTGACTGCACATGCTGACCGGGAACACTGTTCTGTCTCGCTAAACTCTGAACCTAAAAGAGGCTATGCTTGCTTACTCAGAACTAAGATTCCAATTGGACTTCTATCTGGCTGCAGCTTGAGTTCTGCACCAGAACACACACCCACACATACATACATACACCCTGCCCCTTCCAACCTCACTTCTGCCAAGGAACCGTCATTTATTCTTTGGACTTCCATTCTGCCCTTTCTCGGCCGACCTGGGAACCCTTCTCTGTGGAGAGGACAAGCGTTGAGCGGTGAAACGGTCCTACCTAGCAGGACTGTCGTGAGGCCTCCCCAAAATAGAGCCTAGACGATATTTGACCTCTGTGCTTCGGGGGGGGGGGGTCTTCTCAACACACGGGCATTTGGCCCTGGAGGGTTCCTCCCAGCAACGCCGCACGTGCCAGGTTTTTGTGCCCAATTCCTGACCTCCCGCTCTTCATCATTATGATGATTATGATGATTAATCTCCCGGCATACAAAGGGTGGGTTAAATCCTCTGCAGCTGGTTCTCCCCCGGGGGGGGTTAATTCTGGGCGGGGGTTTCTCCAACTCTCCCGCCCGCAGAGGCTCCGACTGGCCTCCCTCGCAGGGGTGTGCGTTGGAGCCGCGCGGAGAAGTGGGCGGGGGGGGCCACGCGACCCCCCACCCCTCAGGGAAGCCCCGCCCCCGGGCCGGATCCAGCCCCCCCCCGGGAGCCGGATGGGGGGTTCCTCCCGACGCCGCCCCACTTCGGAGCCCCCCCGCCCTTGGGCCTCACCTTCCGGGGGGGGCGGCAGCGGAGGGGGGGGCGGCATCTCCATGGCGGCGGCGGCCGAAGGCGCGGAAGCTGCTCTGGCGCGCGCCGGGCCTCCCTCGCCAGCCGTAAAGCGCGACGCCTCACCGCGCCTGCGCGACTGCTTTACGGCCGCGACGGCGGAGGAGGCGTGGCCGGCCACGCTCCCGCCCACAGGCTGAAGGCTTGACAGTCCAGCGCCTGCCCGGTCCCTTCGCCGGTCGCGCATGCGCCGGGAGAGCGGCCCGTTGCCAGGCTCAAGTCGGGAGACTCCGAGTCCATTTTCTCCCGGGGAGCTTCCAGAGATCAGCTGTCCCGACCAGGGCAGGGGTGGGCAAACTGCGGCCCTCCAGATGTCCATGGACTACAATTCCCATGAGCCCCTGCCAGCGTTCCTGGCCGGCCTTCTGTGCCCCCAACCCTCCCACCCCAGTCAGAGGGGTCTGCAGCACCGGCCCGCTGCAGGGCAGAAAAGCCAAGGGGCTTCCAGGCCCCCCGCAGAGGCCCCAGCCGGCTGAAGCCAGAACCCCCCTGCTGGGGGCCAGGAAGAGGCTTGCATTGAAATGGGGGTTTCCCAGGGGCAGAAAAACTGGGCATTTGTTGGAATACTGAGAAACATTTTGTTTTGGAATGAGTAAAATTCCTTTAAAGACCAAGCTGCAGCCACGCAGGACTCTACAAATGCACCTCTGCGTCTGGATGGATGGCCGATCTTCACGAGGGAGCTCTTGCCGTGCCTCTCTCAGACCACTGGAACACAAAGTTTGGAGTCCGGGGGCACCCTGGAGACTAACCTTTAATTCTGGGTTCACATGAAGGCTTCTGTCCAGAAGACAGATTCAAGTGGATAGCTTATATATTCCTACTGTTATGATGGTCAGTTCATAGTCTGAGGAAGAGTGCTTGCACTCGAAAGCTCACGCCCTGAATAAATCTTTGTTGGTCTAAAAGGTGCTCCTGGACTCTGGTTTTGTTCTATCCAGAAGTAAACGCCCTTGGTATTAAAGGTGCCGCTGGACTCAAGTTTTGTTCTGTTGCTTCAGACCCACAGAATGGGCATCAAGTAGCTTATTGCTCTACCTTGCTGGAGCATGCGGGGAATCAGAAGGAGGGCAGAACTGCACCAAAGCCTCAGAGGAGAACTCTGAACGTTTAATTGAGAATTGAGCTCTCTCTAACCAGATGACAACAGAACCTAACTGCGCAGATATTATTAGCCCTTTATATGATCCTTATTTCTGAGCCAACCATGTATGTGTATATTAACACAAAGTTTATGCTTTCTGTTTAATTTGTGTTTTTCCCTGCTTTTCATCTAGCAAATATGGGTTCAGATGGCATAGGGTGCCTCTGGCATTAATTCCCTAAATATTTCAAATAATGCAATTTTACATACCAAGTAAGTTATAAATTGTGCATTTTGTGTTGTTAAAACAGCAAAACTAATTCAGATTTCTTAGGCCAGCAAGTGTTGCACATAGTTCAATTTCCCCCAAAATTTCTGTCATCCCCCTCAACAGCTTTTTCTCTGTGGCTCTGGAATTTCCAGAAATGTTGTCTCTAACCAGGAATGAAGCCCCTTTTCAAAATGACTCAGTCAACACAGACTTTCATTGTACAGGATTCGGCTTTATTTACATTTTCAGTATTCAGTATTTCAAAAGCATAATTTCAAGCCCATTTCTGTTACCCAATTTCAACTGGGAACAAAACCAAGAACTCAGTGGCACCTTACCAACTAGCGAAAACATTTGCTGTTCACCTCTCTGCAGTGCCTCTGGACCCTTGCTGTGGTTAGCTCCTGCAGACAAACACGACTAACCAACTAGGCTTTTTAAAAACCTCTCAATTGCTGTACACGGAGAACAAGAAAGTTCACCCTACTTGGGACAGGAGCGACCCCATTTATACATCATCTGTACATCCACACCTACGTCAACAAAATACCATTTATAGAGATGCTGGCCCTCCAAGGCCCTGGAGATCAGCATCTTAGCACCCCTTACTTAGCACGCCTCTCTCTTTGGAAACAGATCCCACAGGTGAGGACACAATTGGTGGGCCAGACATCTGGTGCTTGCTGAGGGTTCTCCACTTGCCACCAGAATCTCCACTTCATCACACAGACACACACACAAAACACCCTGCTTGAAATCCCCCCTTGGGCCATGTCAGAGAGAGGGTACGGATAGTAAAGCTCCCTCCTCCCCACAATGCTCATTTTCACTTTATGCCTCTAGTGGCTTCATGGAAGAATGCTCATTAAAACACACAGCCGTTCCATTTAATTCCTGCATGAATCATCTCAAAGACCCTCCGTTAATATTTATGGGCCCCCCACAACTCACCCACCCCTTCGCTCAGCATGCATCAGCATTAATAAGCCTTTCCGGACCACTTTCATTCCTGCAGGAACGCCCACGGTCTTCACCAATAATGGATGCACGCCACTGGGCTCTCCTGGCACTTGCATCTCTCCAAGGCACGGCTGGGGAGATGCAAAGAGTCCACAGGCCCCAGAGCTTGCCTTTGGCCTCGACCAGAGTGGCCAGCAGAGACCCCTGCCTTACAAAACTCCCAAAGGGCCGGCAAAATGGTGCTCTTCCACCAGGCATTTGGTTGAGGCCAAGGGCCACACTCTCACTATCTGAACGCCCCCCCCCCCCAATTCTACTTCAGCCCTTCTGAATGTGGTCTATATCAGAATACCACCGATATGGTCCCAGGTGCGATTTGAGATTTCAACCGAGTGTGCCTTTGTTTTGGGTTTTCTAAACTATTTTAAATGAATGAATTTTAAAGTTCTGCCTAGGTTATGGTCAAATTGTTGTAAGGTGATCCGAGACTGGAGAGGGGTGGCTTAGAAGCCCAAAAGTAAAATAAGTGCCTTGGAAAAGACACACAGAGACACACAGTTCACATCAGTAAGAAGCTTCTGCATTTTAAAAAGTCAGGGTCTTCAAACGGGAGGAGGGAAATGGCCCTGTATATTTGACCAGGGGCTCAGCTAAGGCTCAGACCCCAAAACAGTTTTTTCTCTTTTTTAGATAAAAACTCTGCTTTGTTCCGCACATCCATTAGATTTCTCAACAGCACAAGTTTTGAACGTTCATCTCTAAAAACACAGCACCACACAGTTCAGTAAGAGGCAGTCTGTTCAGAAAGGACCGGTTGGTCTAACTGAGCAGGGGCCCATACTCACCCCACCAGCCCGTCCGTAGACCGAAGCGTGTCCGGTTGAGGCTGAACGTCCAACCTATTTCCCTGGATTCTGAAAAGGGGAGTGGCCAGGAAAGGTGGCTTCCCACCAGGACCAGCTTTGTGCCTAAGACAAGGAGCTTCAGGAGACACAGTTCACAGTCTTCTGCTCTGAAGCCGCACTGTGATCATTGGCCACTGGCTAGCAAAGCCTCACGCCAAAGGAATGGACCCAAGTGAATGAAAGATGGGTATGGCTTGTGGGGCAGCTGGTGAAATCCCCCCCCCCCCCCGTTTCACTCTGTGCTGTTACTGCCTCTTCTCCACTGGAACTCCCTTAGGCCTCCTCTCCACCACTCTGCTCTTTCAGACACTCCCCCCCCCCCGCGGCTTTTTCAACTCCAAACCACAACTCAAAGCCAATTGACAACCCAAAGAGAGTAAAGGCGGCAAAGGAAGGGGAACTGCAGAAGCAGGACAATGCCCTCTACGAGCCTGCCACGGAGAAAGCCAAAGGGTCCCAAATCCAGCTCCAGTCGCCTCTGGCAGGGGAGAGGCAAACATTTGAGAGCACATTACGTGCCAGCTCCAGCAGGAGGGGTCATTCCCAGGCCATGCAGGCTTGTTATAGCCATGGCATCTCCCTTCCCACTCGGTTCTGCTGGAAAAGAAGATCACAGATCCCCAAATCTTCCTCAGCATCTTACTCTTCTGACAGGAGAAGATGCAGGATAATAAACACCACCACCTGCATGCAATCCAGGGGAGAGGGGAAGGCTTCACCTCACCCTTCATAGCAGGAAAGACATTAAATGAGGTCACATGCTTTTCTACCAGCATCTCCTGTCCCATTTTCCCCTCCCCCTGGCCAGGGCAGCTCTCATGATGCAGGACTCCTAGCGCCTGAGGCTGGGAAGGATGGGAGCACTAGCCACCACAGCAGAAGGAAGGTAAACCCAGCCAGGGAGGATGGGAGATTAAGTCTGGATTACTAGGAACCCCAACTGACAAAACAGTTCTGTGTTCCCTTGAACTAACAGGGCCCCAGAGTCTCTCTCAGCCAGACTCTGATGCTCCCAAGAGAATTAATCTCCTCCGCTCGCTGAAGGAGGCTTCAGGACGGCTTCTCTGTGCCACCCATCTAGGCAAAACAACACATGCGGAGGGGAGAGCTCCAATCTGTCCACCTTACCTAGGCAAACTCAGAAAACAAGGAAACAGGACAGGGACAGTGTGAAGAAAAGCCTGGAGCTTACATTCACAACAGTGCCATACAATGGCTGGTCACTGCAGCACCAAAAAGAGGATGCTGGGCCAGGGGAGGAGTAGAAAATGGCCACGCCTGAATAAGAGCAGCAGATACTTGAAACAAACCAGCTTGAGTGACAGTACAGATGTTCTGTAACACACCACAATGAACAGTCATTTAACATAGCCACACCACTTCCCATAAAATGAGGGGGGGGGGGAGATCCAGGAAATACCTGATGTCTGAGGCAAAATGTTAACCAGAGGCTTTATGCTGAAGCAAGCACAGTTCCAAATGTACATCTTTAATGAGGAGTGGGTCTTCCTGCCCAGGTGACTGAAAAAGTCGCTGGATCTCATGATTTAAAGGGGAAGAAAACTAACAGAAGTCTTTTGAGGTCCATGTCACACATTAATGGCGGTAAATCCTTCTGGGACATGATTCTCACTGCTGTTGTGTCCCTCAGACACGTGAACCAACACTGAATTGAAAGCACCAAAGTTTCTCTCAGGACCCCCCCCCCCTTGCAAGGTCATGGGAGCAGCCAGAGGACGAGAGAGATCACTACTTAGAGATGCCCGCTCCCATCTCGTAAGTGCTGTGCTCTCTCGTGCCTCCTCTTTGTCGAGAAGCTTCGCCGAAGAAAGGAACAGGAGTCACCACTCCTGTGCAACCGACTCTCTGAAAGCAGCTTCAGATCCAAACAGCCAGGCAGCGTGCAAATCCAACATCCAGGGGGGAGGTTGCAAGATGAAATACTGGCCACAGAGCTACAGCTGCCTGCAACCGAGAGGTTCAGGGATGAGCAGCTGAAGAGAGATGAAGACCAGGGGGGCTCCTGCTTTCTTTGCCAATCTCCACCTAAGGATGTCCCATGTAATTTGCTGCAGCATCCTGTTTCCACTGACAAATTGTGTGGTAAAGAGAGACCCCTGCTGCAGAGGGATCGGGTCTTTGAGCACAGGGACCTTTCTCTCTGTGCAAAACGAACAGCCAAGGTGTCCCTTTGAAGTCCCAATGGGCATGTGGGGGAGGGGGGAGCCCTGAATCAACAGTCTGTGCCGACTTCCCCAGAACAGCCCCCCACATAAACGCACTATATATCATACCGATTGGAACTGTAAACAGTCGGATAGTTTTGCCGGCTATATTGAAAATGATCAGTTAGGACGTTGCTCCTGCCGTACTGGAAGTCGCCACGCTGTGGGAATGCGGCAAGTCCATTCTGAGACTTCTCGGGCACACTCCGGTGACGCTCCAAGTTCACAACATCCCCTGTTGTCATCGGAAGGAAGTGCTTCTTGGCTTCCTGGTTTGCATCATATTTTGTCTGCAGAATAAAAGTTTATCAGCTTCATTTTCTCAGAGAGAGCACGTGATGAGCGTTTCTCAAAGACAGCTGCATCTCCCTGTCTTGAAGGCACACCTGTGCCAGAGGAGGGCCTTGGAAGGGCCGGAGTGAAGGGAATGCTTGTGTTTGGGCAGGGCAAGCAAACGTGGTGGCAGCGTGAGGAGGTGGCCCCAGCTTCAAGCCTCAGCATCTCCAGTTAAAGAGTTTGTTGGCATCAGGCACTGGAAAGGTTCTTCCCTGCCTGGAGCCTGGGAGAACTGCTGCTCATCAGAGGAGATGATATTGAGTGAGGGACCAAGAAACCAACTCAAGACGAGGGCAGCTACAAAAGATTGGGGGGGGGGGCTTGGTTCACTAGCAAAACATCTACCTGGCAGTTCCAGGTAAAATGAGGTGGCAGCGGGTGCTACAAGGAAACTTCTACCCGAGACCCTGCAGACCCACTGCCTGGCTGGGTAAGCATCACTGACGGAGATGGTCTGCTTCATTGAAGACCCCCACATGCTACGTTGTATGGGAAGTGATGAACAGGAGGTATGAGGGGGGGAGGGGGAGATATCCCTTGGATTCTGCCTGCTTCGCATCAAGTCTATCAGGCACCCTGCAAGATGGCCCAGGGCAGTTCTACATGCAAGTAACACGCTCTCATTCTTCTCCAGAAAAAGGCAACAGGCATGCCCCTTCTCTGGGACTGCTGCTTCTGGAAGAGTGACCATCCCACTTCCCCTCAGGTCTTCCCCAAACAACTTGGGAAGTGCTCAGTGTTTCAGGACAGGAAGAAACCCACCAGCCCCGATGGAGAGCCCCTTGCAACCCTTCCTAGCTAGAGGGAAACCTTTCACGCTGACCCACACCAACCCATTCACAGCCGCCTAGGACATGGCCCCCTCCTGCAGGAAGGACCTCCATTCCTCACTGCCCATCACAACCAGTACCTTGTTATATAAGAACACCCCAAGGATGGCCGTCATCATGCCCAGCACGTTGGTGGAAGTCACCGGGTTGCGAAGCAGGATCAAGGAGACTGTGATGACCGTGATCCTTTTGGTGGCGTTTGCCACAGAGTAGCTCAGCGGGCTGATGAGGTTCAAGATGCTGAAGGCGATGACATTCTGGGCAAAGTTGCAGAAGCCACTGATGGTCAGGAGGAGGATGGTCCAAGGCCAGTGTGCCATTGAACTCTGCCAGAAAGAGCCAGAGCAGAGGAGAGATCAGGAGGGCTGGGCTGAGACCAGGGAAGTGCAAGCTGAAAACACCCACCTGCCAATGACCTTGCCGAGTGACCTTGGGCCAGGCATGGTCTCACCCTAGCCTACCCCACAGGATTCCTATTGGGAGGGCAAAACGGGGAAGGGGGCACCGCATACAAAAAAGGAACTAAGTTATGTCTAAGCAGGCAGTGCTAATGCTATCACGTTTTTGAGTGCTTTTCCAGCATCAGGCCCCAAAGTTGTCTCTTGTTCCACAATCCAGGCAGAGAATGTAGCTGGGCCATCCCCTGCACTGAGCCATGGTGTGCATTCATAACTCTGGATAAGCCCAAGTCATACTTTGCTGTTTGCTTTAGCTATATTTTATTCTTTCTTCTTGTTGTTGTAAGCCATTTTGTGTCCCACCAAGGAGGCAACCAGAGTAGAAATCTTTAAGCAAAGCAAATACAACTCTGTAAGAGCCTTTTTCAATCTTTTCCAGAATTCCATCTCCCAGAGACATCACAGTGAGGGGTGGCATATAAACTGAATACATTTCCAACAGAAATAAATGGGGTGGGGGTGCACAGGAGTGCAGGAGGTCAGGGTTTCCGGTCATCCCAGCTGTGTCTGCCTAATGCAGCCTTTTGGTCCTCACATCCATATTTGGATTTTAAGTAACTGCAGTGCTTCCCTTTCTGCCAACAGCTCTGCATATCCTGCTGCCTGTCATCTCTCCAATAACTTGTAATTCAGATAACCAAGATTTGGGCTCAGTGCCCAGTCTAAGCAGAAGCCACAAGGCCGAAAGATCAAAGGCCGCAGCAAGCAAGAAGAAGGAGCCACATCAGCACAGACAACAGAGCCTCCTCCCAGGACTGACTTCCAGCAGAAGCATTCAGGCAAGATGAATGTGACTCAAGTCCGCTGCAGAGCTGTCCTCAGACTTACCAAGTCATTCTCCACAAGGAAAGACGAAAGATCAACAAGGACCCAGGTTGGGATCATAAAGAACACAGCATGGCACCCGAGGATGTTCAGCAGCCGGAGATGGTGTATTCGCGAGTCTCTCAGGACCTGGAAAGAGGGAGGGGGGTGACAACAGCCGGCCCTTCTTGGGACAATTGAGCGGTTGGCTCCCCACCCCTTAAAAAATCCCAAGCATCCTGGCAAGAAATCACTCTTCTGTCCCCATTTCCACAGAACTGGAAGAGCTGAATAGGCAAGAATAAGCTAGGAAAAACAGCTAGCTCTTTTTCTTGGCCTCAATTTCCCTTCTGAAAAAGCACCGTCAGACAAGTGATAGGAGATGTGAAGTTGTAAGAAGACACACACACACACAAAGAATTTGGGAAAAGGGGACAGGGGCCTGTCTTTCCTGTTAAGGATGTTTCAACCCCCCCCCCAACAATTCAAATTTTCCCATAAAAGTTTTGGAAAGCAAAGAATAAAAGTTTCCTAGGAACTATTTGATTTTGGAATGAGTTAAATACTTTTTTTTTAAGGCTAGTGTCACACAAAATGTGTACTGCGAAGCTATGTAATGGTAGTAGAGAATAATTGTGTATTCTGCAAAAATATTTATTTTCAAAGATAATGTATAAATGTGTCTATTTACTATTAATATAACAACTAGATGACAATACACTACTGAATATCTTGATGGCTGCCAATATAAACAAATTTGCCTCAATAGACATGATTCCTGTTCAAAGCTTACTCTTTTGTTAACTCTCAGTTTATATTTTTCCTATTTGTCAAATGACAAGAGCTAAGGTATGTGAGTAAAGATGGATGAAGGTGCAACTTTCCTCTCTCTTATGTTGGATACACTTGCAATTTTGTCTGTACAGAATTAGGACACTCTACAATATCTTTAAACCGCCCGTGGCGCCACGGGCGCCACGGACTATATAATTCGGTAAGCCCCCTTGAGGTGGGCTTTGTCCGTGATGAGGAAGGGTCCGGATTGGACCCTTCCTCACGACAGACAATCGGAGGGACCAATTGGCAGGCGCAAAGCGCCTGCCGATTGGTCCCTCCGATTCCCAGCTCCAGCAACCGCCGACCCAGGGAGCCCCCGGCAGTCGCGCGAAGTGCGGCTGCCGGGGGTTCCCTGCCTGGCGGGCTGACGCGGCGAGAGGCGCGGAGCGCCTTTCGTCGCGTCAGGCCACCGCCCGAGGGAGCCCCCGGCAGTCGCGCGAAGTGCGGCTGCCGGGGGTTCCCTGCCTGGCGGGCTGACGCGGCGAGAGGCACAAAGCGCCTCTCGCCGCGTCAGCCCGCCGCCGCCGGAAGATCGCCGCCGCCGACCAGCCTGCCGCCGACCAGCCTGCCGCCGACCAGCCTGCCGCCGACCAGCCTGCCGCCGACTCAAGTAAGCACCTAGCGCCCGCTTCATTCCCCTGCAACGGGCTTGCTTACTAGTCTTACATAATGTAGAACAACTTTATATGCAAAATTATGTGAGGTGTTTTATATTTTTATCTATATTATTTATATTATATACTAGGGGCAAAGCCTGTTGCATTCAGAAATAAAATGGGTGCTAGACTGGGGGGATGGGGTGGAAGAACTCTGTGCATGGTCTCTCCCTCCGCCAGGACCTGGAAAGGCTGCAGGCTAGAGGCCCCCAGGCAGGGAACTCACTGGCAGGGGCAGCTCTCATGCAGCAGGGATCTGCAGCCTCTGAGCCTCAGAGGTAAGTGGAAGGAGGAGGGGGTGGTCAGGGGCTGGGAGCGGAAAGCGATTGGCTGGCCACTGGACAGACAGGCAACCTGGTTGGAGGAGGACAGGACAGCCGCCCTTAGTGGGTGTTAAGCACTGAGTGGCACTTAAGCCATGAAATTAGCTCCTCTTCCTAGCCCTTACCAGAAATATTAAGTGGAGAGTAGCAAAATACAGTTTTATTTGATACAGAAGTAATTATATCAATTTTTCTTAACTTTTTTTCAGGAGGGAAAGCATATGCATTCCTGCCCCCCCTCCGTCTTCAACATTTCCAAGCAGAAAAAAGGTTGTGAAGGCTCATATTATTAGACTACCAGCAATATAGCTTTGTTTTAGCACGTATTTCACACCAGATGCTTGCAAGATTATGTTGTAACACCACGGCCTGAAGAATCTGCTCCCCAGAACAATAAAAAAAAATTATAACAACCAGCCTGCAAGTTTAAAAGCACGCACAATGTTTTGTGTCAATTCTGTTGGTCCTACATGTGGATTTTGTTCTTTTATTTGGACTCAACATTTCCAGAACTTTATGCCTCCTCACATCTTCCATGTGCACCAGGAGCCAAGGTAAGAAATTCTGATCTGGAAAAAGACCCGAGTTAAAACCCTCGGCCTGAACTGGCACAGTGCAGCCACCCAGGAAGGGCTGAGATGCGAGACATACCTTTTTAGAGAAAATGTTCTGAAGAGAAAAACAGAGTGTTGCAGCAAGGGCACTCACAAGTCCCCACGTGTCAAATGACAGCTCTGTGACAGTTGCCAGCAGGACTCCACCAATAATGGGGATGAGGGACAAATACACCTGTGAGAGGGAAAAGATGGCTCTTCAAGTGGCAGTTCCCCAAGCAGAGAAATCCCTTCCACAACAGAAAAGGGCTTCAAGATCCACCCTGCTGCCCATCCCCCAAAAGCTTCCTCAACACTTTGTTCTTCTGGAAGGAGGAGAGAGCAGTTCTCCTCTTACCTTTGTAGTCTGTTTCTCCTTCATTATGATTCTTGATAGTAGAACCACCCAGATAGGCATAGTTGCCTTTACTGAAAGGTGAAGGAGGAACAAGGGTTAGAAGGACCAGGAAAGCTAAAAAGCAGATTCAGGCAGGACAAGGAAAACTCAGCAGAAAGTTGATCCTGGCAGATATGACAGAAGAGTGCAAGCTTCAGGGTCAAGCGAGAGGCGTGAACCTGGGTCTTCCAGGCCCTGTTAGCCAGAACAGCTCTGACCCTAAACAGTCTTCCATTGCTGGCGCTCTGCACACTGCTCAAGGATATGCACCAGTAGAAACCTGTTCATGCTTCACCACTCATTTCCTGCTTATTTATTTTATTTTCAAATTTGTATACCACTGGTCTCCATTCAAACTCACGGTGGTTCACAATAAAACCATTACAACCGCCTAAAAGGCCCTTAAAAATGTTAAACGTTAAAAGAGTTCTAACGTCCACTCTCTGTCCAACTGGAGGTCAAGAGCTCTCTCTCACTGGGAGCACAGGTCCTGGGTTAACCAACCTTTCGGGACCCACCGCGGCCTGGCGGAAGAGCTCCGTCTTACTGGCCCTGCGGAAAGCGGACCAATCCGAGAGGGTTTGCCTGCAGGCAGGGGCCTCCGCGTGAATGTCGTGTAGCCCTGGAAGCCCACCCTCGGCCAGAGCGCTAGTGCAGCGGGGTTGGTTGGTTGCCCACAGGGCCAGGCTGGGACCTGCAAGCCCCAAGTGCGCACCCCCTCTGCCCCTGACCCCTTGTCTCTCACCGGTGTGGGCGTAGGAGACGGGCACGCGCCAGAGGGACACGTGGGCGCTGACGGAGGCCAGGTACTTGCCGAAGGCGAGCGGGAGGATGACGCGCGGGTAGGCGCGCGGGGGCAGCTGGGCGGGGCCGGCGGCGGGGACGCGCCAGGCGCGCAGCAGGGGGGGCAGCAGCGCCACCAGGCCCAGGACGTGGCAGAGCGAGACGGTCACGGGCCGCGGGAACACGCCCAGCAGCACCTTGTTCACCACGTTCCCGCCCGCGCTCAGCGCGTACCACGCCAGGCACAGCGCGGGCACGCGCAAAGGGAGCGCGCCGCGCGACCCCGACGACGACGAGCCCGCCGCGGGGGACGGGGACGGGGGCAGGGGCGCGGCCGGAGGGGGGCCCGGCGACGCCATCCCCACCCTCCCTCCCGCCGCCGACCGACCGGCCAGCCAGGCCACCGCTGCTGCTGCCACCGCCTCAGGAGCGCGCGCGTCAGCCTCGGCACGTCAGTTCCGACCGGAAGTGAACCTCCGGCCCGACTACGGAAGCTCACGAGGCGGGCGTGCGGGCGGCCGCTCTCGCGTCGCGTGACCATAGAGAGGACGGGGAGGAGGGAAGCTCGGCCGCGACGTGCTCGGGGCGCATGCGCAGAAGGGGATCTGGCCCCTGCGGATTAGACCCATTTTAGCTGCGGCTGTTTCTCCCGGGGATTTACTCCGCGCCCATTGCAAGGCAGAAATGCCGCCTCTTTGCTACGAGCAGGTTTGGCGCCCCGCCCCTCATTTATAGCTCTAGTTCAGGGGTGGTCAAACTGCGGCCCTCCAGATGTCCATGGACTCCAATTCCCATGAGCCCCTGCCAGCAGTTTGACTACCCCTGCTCTAGTTCATGGGGGCGTTTCTGCCCTACTTTCCCGTGCTCAGGAGCACTCGAGGTGATTTACAGCAACAGAAACACAGAAGCCACCAAGTGTTAAGGCCAGGAATCGTAGGACAGACACAGCAAGGAGACGCTGAGCCCACAAATAAGAGGAGGAATCCCAGAACTGGGGGCCAAAGGTGGAAAGGGTTTATTTATCAGGAATTTTATGGAGGGGAGGGAGCTGCCCAGCCCCTACCTAGGCTCCAGGTAGCTTTGGAATCTGTATTCATTTGCATTTCTCCTTAAAAACCAGAGACCACAGTTAAAATAACCTATATTCATTAAACAAAACATAGCAGGACCAAACAAAAGGAGTTCCATGCATGTTAAGCTACATCATGGAAACCTGTTTGGTTAACCGACTTCTTATGTGTTTCATGCTCAGAACAGTTCCCACCAGTCTACAATTGAAGGGCAATACCCGCTAAAAACACAACCAATAGAACAATGAAGCAGCGTACAGTCAAAAGCAAACAGCAATTTAACAGGCAGCAAGGTTACATACAAAATGGCAGCCAAACACAGGGGCCAAAGACCTTGCTTAGAAAGGAGATCCGGCTGCATAAAGTCACTCTGGCACCGGTGGGCTCTCAAATCTGAGCTTGGGCAAATGATAACAAAAAGTCAGCACCACTACAGAATAATGCCCTAAGAATCCACACTCCCTTCTTCATCCAGGTAAGCCTGTCAGGAAGGAGGGGAAAGGGCACTTGTGTGTCAGCTGGGCCAGCAGCCAGTCCCTTCCGCCCAGCTTAAGGTATAATAAGAACAGCCGAAAGCTCATCATCTGCAGCTTGACTCAGAAATCAGTCCCACTGAGTTGAGAGTGGCCTACACCCAAATAATAGAGACAGGGCTGCAGCCCTCAAGAGTATTATTTTGGTGACATCTTAAACACAAACAGGCTTACAGGGTGACCCACAGCATATACACTCAGAGGGGAATCCCAATAAGATGCTGCAAGGCATTCTGTGGAGGATTACAGCCCTCTTGTAGCAGCACTGCATGCACGAAGGAAAGAGAGCTCCTTGTGGTCCCTTAAGACTAAGTTTCATTTGGACAAAAGCTTCCAGGGCTCGTTGCCACAATCAATCTGCTAGTCTTTCCAAACAAAACATAGAGCTAGATCCCACAAAGCCATTCTCCTAGTGGTGGCACACTTCCCTCCTGTGCAAGGAGACTTCACCACATGCAGAAAGTTCTTTGGGACCTTGTGACCCTTGAATATCAGTTGCTTGCATCAAGGGAAGCTCCTAAGACAGACAGACACGAGTGGTGGAATGGACCCACAGGATTCAGTTCACTAGTTCTGCCATGTTCGAAGTGCTATATCCTCCAAGGAGATCCTAAGTCAACAAGCGTCACCAACTTAGGGAAACCATGCCACAGCACCGCTCAATGCCGCTCGAAATAGGTCATTCTGTCCTTATCTTGTATACGTTTTAGCCTTGCACAGCAACTGGGCCCCGCTGCTGAACAATTCCCTTCTCTATGCCCCTGTGCATGAAAAGCTTCTGCCACAATCAGTTACTGTCTTCCTATGCACGAGGGTGACTTCTGCGCCTGCAAACACAATCCCACTGCTGGTTAGCAATACACACACAGCAATTAATTCCAAGAAAAACAGCCCAAACCAAGGATATTGAGACAGTGTCCAGAAGTCAGGCAATTGAGTTCAAGGAAACTCACTCCTAGGAAAGCGAACTCAGAACTTCAGCTTCAGCCCAGATCTCTTCACACACCAGGCCATCCTACGAGAGGTCTGAAGCAAATACACCCTGACAGCTAAACGTACTGGCTGGTGATCCAGCTGAAATATCCATGCATTTTTGAAGCTCCCCCCCCCCCACCTGAGGTTCCCAGGGGATACCAAGTGTAGCTTTATGAAGGTGGTGGCATTTGGGGCTGCAGTAGGATGCAGGGAAATCCAGCTTTGCTGACAGAAATTCATTCTGCAAAGTCAGACTCTGGTGCAGGCTGCAACTCACTGAGCAGAAGCAGAATGCTTCCCAGGGCACTGGAGGCCCTGCTCCTCCCTTCCCCTGTACTCCCGATACTGCAGCAAGTATGACATTCACTGAGGCAGGGAAGCATGACTTTTTCTCTCTGTCAGAAAGAGGCAGCCTTGCTTGTGCTGACAAGTAGATGTCTACAGGGTCACAAGAACAGCCTAGTTGCAGAAATAGAGAGCAGACGGGGGCCAAGTCATAAATGCAAGCCAAATTGTCTGATTCTTTCACAGGAAAGACCTGGAAGTCACAAGTGGAAGCTTCTGCTGTCATCTTATTAATAGACAGAGCAGATTAACCTAGGCTGAAGGCTAATCCAAGTTAAGGGGGGGAGTGTTTGGGAATGTGTGTGGGGGGGGGGTTGTTTGATGCAAAAATGCAATTTCTGAGAAGCCAAATAATTAGCTCCACAACTGACCTCGACCAGCATCATGAAAAATTCTACACATTTTAAAATCCACCGAGACAAGCACAGCCCTAAGAGCAGCAGGGAACCCAACCAGGTGGGACTCATCAACCAAGTCGAATTTTACAGATACATAAATATAAAAACAACACTGCATTTTGTGCAAATTTCTTTTATTTCCACATTTATATCACAACGTGTCCACTTAAAGGACCAATAGCAAAGTTGCTCCTTCTGCGTCTCGGGAACACAGAAGTCTAGTTACTGTACATTCACTAAGGCTCTGTTTTTGCAAATCGCATTTTGTGATGGGTATCCGTAAGGCAAACAATATCTAAAGGAATGGTCACAAGTAGATTTCCAGCATACAAACAGGCTCCCATTTCCCCCTTCACAGGACATTTACAAACTAGTAGCACCCCCATTGCTTTCTGATTTTTTTAAAAACAAAAACAAAAAGTGATCCTTCCCTCGATCCCCTGCAACACACTGCTGGGGAGCACACATGCATGCTGGCTGCTGGTGATGCAGGGACAACAGTGACACTTCCTGCAGCATCTTTCAGACTGGACTGATTCGAACCCAGATCAGACGGCAGAATGTTGAGCCGAAGGTCATTCTCTCCCCTCCCCGCTGGACTTCTAGCGCAACACGTGTCATGACAAATCAAAGCTCTGCCCCGAGGGACTGCTGAAGAGCACACAACCGGTGTGCAGTAATGCAATGCAAATAAGAGGTAACTACAGTTCTGCACAGTTGATTTCCCCGATATCTCACTGCCATATCATGTTTGTAGAAAGAAAAAGAAAACCAAATCAAGACAAATAAATAGACTCACCTACTGTGTTAATGTTCCACTTCCACAATGCCCGCCTGTCCTCAGATCCTGGCATTCAGAGTGCTGGAAACACCTCTCACTTGGGGGGGGGGGGTTGGGGGGACTAACACTGTTTAAGGGCTGGCTTGCTAGAGAGTTTGGAAATTTTAAATCAACCTTCATTATGCCTTTCATTGCAATTTGTGTTAGTGAACTGGCAGCAGCCCCTCACAACAAGGAGGAACTGGCAATATCCAGTTCTTGTACATACCCCTCTGTTTGGTGAGCCTGTTTCAGCGTGACGGGGGCGGGGATGGGGGGGGTGTAGCACCTGCCCATTTTACTATCTGCCAGTGTAAAAAGCATCTTAGCAAAACTGTACTCAGTCTAGGCAGAC
This sequence comes from Paroedura picta, assembly GCF_049243985.1. Classification (NCBI taxonomy): domain Eukaryota; kingdom Metazoa; phylum Chordata; class Lepidosauria; order Squamata; family Gekkonidae; genus Paroedura; species Paroedura picta. The sequence goes on from NC_135372.1 coordinate 2,143,216, forward strand.
GTAAGGCAGGATGTTTAGGCGCCCATCATCCCCGTGTGGGTCTAGTGAGATGCACTGCGTCCAATCATACCAGTTACCCTGTGTATCATAGCAACCATTCACACCCGGCCAATGATGGTCAGATATTCTGTCGAGGTCTTCCCTCATAACCTCTCGTGTCACCCCAGGCAAGTTTGTAGGTTTGCTGCTGACAGGAGCCAGGACGTGGGTCTTTCTGGCTTCCCTCCTAGTGCTCTCCTCTTGCTTTAAATATTGAGACATGAAGTAAGGGGCCCCTGGAGTTTGCACTCCTGAAGAGGACAGCAAGGTACTCTGCCTATCCAAGTAGGACTGAATGATTTCGTTCCTGGACAATTCTTTCCAATTAGTTTGTTCGAAGGGACTCTGAAGCAGGGGCGGGGCTTGCTCCTGCCTGCCTGGGTCTGTCCTGTGCTGCTGGGCAAGAGCAGGGAGGTCTGCCTGCAGAGAGTCCCTCTGTGTCAAAGGTTTAATCTCGCCCGTCTTGGGGTCAAAGGTTAGTCGCCGCTCCTTTTTTAACCGGACTGGCTTGACACCTGCTTCTAGTGCCTGCCCGTCCAGGTTGGCCACATAGTCTTTGGGCCGGTATTTTTTCTTCTTTTTGCTGTCAGACCCTGATGCAGCACTGTCGCTGTCCACCTTTGAGGGGTCTGGTGAGAAGCCAGCCAAGGACTCCGAAAGGTGCAGGCTGCTCCCTCCACCGGGGGACACACCTGTGGTGAGCCAGTGTTGACTCTCGGGGGAGGCCTGCTGCTCCAGGGGATGCAAAGGGGGCTCTGGGCCCACCTGCTGAGATGCCTCCAGCCTTCTCGCCAGTGCTGGCGGTGTGGACGGCTGTGTCAGAGAAAGAGCCGGGGACAAGGGTGCTGCCGCTGTGGCATCCAGGAGAGGAGGCCTTGGCGACGGAGTGGCCGTGGAGGAGCCCTTCAGAGAACACGTGGCTTGCTGCCGAGCAAAGGTTTCCAGCCTGACACTCCTTGGGCTGAACGAGGGACAACGGGGGCTCCGGGGTTGGCTGGCAGCCTCCTCTGCTTTCTCATGCTGCTGCTGCTGCTGCTGCAATACTGCCGTCTTGAGCAACGAGGAAGATCCAGTGGATTTGAAGAGCCCGGGAGAGCTGGTGTGGGGCCTGACCGCGTTGACCGGAATCTTGCTGGTCTTGTCATTTTCACCCAACTCCACTCGGCTCCCTTCTGGCCCAGGCAGTGCAGTCACCTCTGGAGGGCTGGGGAAACTCTCAGGGCTCCCCCCAATCCCATTGGTGGGGGGCGGGGAAGAGTTCTGTAATACTTCACAGCTGGCTTTAGAAACCTTTGATGGAAGAGAGCCCTGATGGCCATCGTGGGGCTCCCCTCTCCGCTTCCGGCTCCCGGGCTTCTCTGATTTGGGGGAGTTCACCTTTTGGACATCGTTCCTGTTCTTCACGTCATGAACGGGCTTTGACCCAACCACAGCCATGTGGGGAGTTTCCACCCGGCAGTTGTGGGCCCCGCCATTGGCTGATCCAGGGGGATTGGACACCCCTCTTGAGGCTGCCTCATTCTGCGCTACGGGCTCGATCAGCTTTTGCCAATTCCGCAGCAGTTTCTTTGCCCGCTTGGCCAGCTCCTCATTCTTCGTCTTCTTCCGCACATCATTGATCAGCTTGCCCAATCTTGTTTCCTATTTAAGTGAAAGAAAAACATGAGATGTCACCTGTTGCACTGCCGCTCATGCATCCCACAACATGCAAGGGCAGAGGAACTCTTCCTCATCTCCCTCCAAAGGGACACGCCTGAAATGCTCCTTTATAGAGAAGCTAAACTCAGCAGCGAGATTCTTGCAGTTACACAACCCCCACCCCCAAAAGAAGCAATTTATGATGGAACCAGAAGGAGCACAAGGAACACGGTGTCTATTTACACACACACAATTTTCAAACACCACCACTACCTCCCAAAAAATCATTGCAAGATTAACTGTGTGCTGTAGAGTGCAGGTTACTAGAACAGGGCAAAGCTTGCCACTAAAAGCAGCTAGTAAGATTTGGGAAGAGAGCTGTGAGCCACTCCTGCGTATATCAGAAACAGGGTGGCTGAGCATTTGTGCAGCACGGAACAAGGAATGTCCACCAATCATGGACTGAGTTCAAGTCACCTGGAAGGGACCATCTGTTTCTCTGGCAAACACTGGCAAAGGGAGGCTGCAGGCTTCTGTGGAATTCCCCTGTTTAGTTACACATGGGCTGCAACCCACTAAGCTTTCCCCACTTGTTCCCTGAACTTTCCCCACTTTGGAGTATTCTGATCAGCAAGGCTGTATATTTTCAGGGAACTGGGGGGTAGGGCGGGGGGGGGGGGTCATTAATGCCTACAGCTGTAATCTGTGCTTCTTGCCAATGAGGGGAAAGAAAAGAAACCTTATGAAGCCGTGTCTTGGAACTTTTATTAAGGACCCAAAGTCACCTCCATTCTGCCTGACCTGCCACACAGACCAAGCCACTACAGTCACCATTCACTACGTGAGTAAAGTAGCATTGCTACTCCTGAAGTGCCCCTGCCTTCTCACGTGGAGGGAAGTGGCAATGAAGGAGCTCCTGCCTCTGCATTAAGCACCGAGTGAAGCCGAAGTTAAACAAGAAACAACCAGAGCCAACGTTTCCTCTTCATCTGTTCTGAAGAAGCAATTGCTTTCAGACAAGAGGTGAGATGGCTGCAGCACGAGTGTATGTGTGTGTTGGGGGAGGAGAAGGAGGACAGGAAGCCTGCCATGTTATTTCCCCCCTGGCATTCCAAAAACAGGGACTCAAAAGTCAGAAGCAAATGGCCAGTGTTATGGGAGATTGCATCCCTCCCTCTATAGCCCCCAAGGGCAGGGGTAGTCAACCTGTGGTCCTCCAGATGTCCATGGACTACAATTCCCATGAGCCCCTGCCAGCAAACTGCCAGAGAAAACCCTCTGGGGCAACAGTGACCACTGTGGCAGATTTGGAGAGATGGCATGGGGGACGCTGTAGATCATTGTGACAGATTGTTTTCGCCGCCTTTATTGGTCTACGGACTGGGGTTTTATGTGGTTTTAATGTTTTTATGTAAACTGCCACAAGCCGGCTGGGCCGAGAGTGGTGGTCAATAAATAATTAATAATAGTTTATCCGGTCAAAAGCAGAGAGTGGCCCTGTGGTAAGCTCTTTTCTGAAGTCTGTCTCTTTCTGATGGCTGCATATGAAAACAACGAAGAAGTGCAGAACTCAATGTGGAAACATACCTCAAGGGCCTCTTTGGTAATGGGGTATTTCTCCAAGCTGGAGATCACTTCCAGTACCGCCACCATGTTATGTATCTGGGGAGAAAAGGAAAGAATAGAACATATAACCACCAGTAAGTAGAGAGAGACAACGGGTCCTCCGAAGCTGAAGGCCTCTATGCTGCACCACACCGACCAGCAACCTCAAATACACAGCCATGGCGGCTGAGAAGACAGCCTCAACTGGTCTCTGTGTGGATATTCTTGGGCATGTGATTTCAAATGCAGACCCTGGAGGGCAACAGTCCTTCCAAAGAGGACCCAGGGCAGATTCTACCTACTAGAGCAGGGGTAGTCAACCTGTGGTCCTCCAGATGTTCATGGACTACAATTCCCATGAGCCCCTGCCAGCAAATCCTGGCAGGGGCTCATGGGAATTGTAGTCCATGAACATCTGGAGGACCACAGGTTGACTACCCCTGTACTAGAACAGGCCTCTCGCTGTGACAGCAACATTCACAGCTGTGACTCAGCTTCATTGTGGTCGCTGTAAAATCTGCCACCAGCTGATGGGTAAGCCACAGGGAAACATAAAGGAAGCCTCAAAAGGCCAACAGAAAGCAGCCTGATGGGCTTAGCGATGGGACACACAGGACATCACCCAGTAGACAAAACAGCCCTCAGGTAAAACCACAAAAGCCATGATTGGGAAGGTCCTTGGCCAAAGAGATTTAGGCAGGATGTTATTTCCTAGGGCCCTAGGGTTATGCACTTGGCAAACTGGGCTGGGTTGAGTGTTAAACTGGTTAGAGCTTCAGAGGAATACTTGCTTCCCAGTAATAAGAAAGCTCCAGATGAGCGCATACATGTGCACATGCACACATGGGAAGGCTGCTCCAAGTGACCTCGGCCTTAGGATCCTCGCATCGTCTCTAATGGGGACCCAAGAAGGAGGCTTACAACACTGTCCACCTTTCCTTCATTTTACCCTTAGAACCCGACCTTGTGAAACACGCTGAGGTTCCACAACAGAATGGCAATCCACACACGAGCCTCTCAGATCCTAGTCCAGCATCTTTAACTACCTGAGGTACAAAAAAACCCACACACAATGTGGGCCTGGCCCAAATGTGAGGTGCTCAGGAGAAAAGAAAGTTATAATTTCACAATGATGGATATAATGTTTGAGGGGATCATCAACAATGGAACCAGTGGCCCAGCCCTGAGCTACACGATGGCTGAGGAAGCCTGATGTCTACTACCTAGAGGTTGTCACCTGAAGTCACAGGCAAACAATGTGGCAGTGTAGACAGGCAGCCAAGAAATTCCACTCAGTTGCCTAGAAGGTCAGCACTACTGCTACTCGACCAGGTGAGGGTTATTTGCACCTGCATCAGCAAGACCCCACCTCAAACGACCAGGACCCAAATGGCTTACACAACAGGGACAAGAGCTGAGCATCTGGACAGATGCAACTGTCATGAAAGGCTACCACTGTGACAGGACATTTGGGAGAACAATTGTTGACAAGGGTGAAAGAAAAGTCAGCCCCAAATCTTCTTGACATGAAGCTACAACTTTTGGGAGTGAGGTATGGGTGGGAGACGTGGAGAAGGAGCTGTACTTGGACTAAGAGCACCACTTGCATTACCCTGAAATATATGCAGAATGCAATGATGTTCTCAGTCACCACCAGGCAAATGACCTACGGACATCTCTTGACTGGCTGCTGGACAGTGCTGGGATCCCCTGGCTATATATAAGGGTAGATAAATAAATAAATAACCCATCCCAAGTCCCGGGTTTCCTAAACAAGGCAACGTTTGGTCTTGACTTATATAAGGAACTGATGTTCATTGCATCAACTGTTGTCTGAATTCCTCCTCAGACTAGGAGCACCCTGTAGATGGAGGTGCTGAACATCACTGAACATCAGAAGATCCCTGCTGAGTCAGACCAGTGAGGGTCCATCTAGTCCAGCATCCAGTTTACACCATGGCAGTCTAGCTGTGCTTGAGGACCAACACCAGGACATAGGGGCTGCGGTCTTTTCCTGGTGTTGCCTCCTAGCACTAGTGAAGTTCAAGAAAGCCAGAGTGCTGCTTCTAAATTGGAGATTCCCTTTACTCACCATGATTTTGCTAATCCTCTTCTACATGTTCATGGCGGTTCGTGGCCATTGCTACATACACTAGCAGCAATCCCCACAATGTAATTACTTATAATGCAAAGAAACACTTTTGTCTGTTCTGAAGATACTTAACTGTTGCTGACTTCTTATGAGAAGAAGGAAGAAGTTCTCTCTATCCACTTTCATTACCCTGTGCATAATTTAAACTTCTACCCTGACCTCTCTTCAACAGTTTTCTAAACTAGATGTCATCCTGAGCTTATCAATATCAAAAATACCCAATTATTCAATATATTTGGCAAAAATAGGACTGCAGCTCAGAAAAAGAAAATACTTTGGCTATACTAAGGGTGAAGCTGAAGTAGGCCCCCTTGACCCAGAAGAGCTTTCCCAGCACAGCCTGCTCCAAAAAGCAGGTCAACACCACTGTCTTAAACCAGCAAATTACAAATTTGGGAGGGGGGTTACAACAAATGACTGTGACTTTAGTATGTGTGTCACACCTGGGAAAGAGACAAATGTGCAGCATGAGTGGCTGGATAAGGAAGATGCAGCACAGGCAGTACCTAGATCTGGGCAAAAGCATGGGAGAGGTAGCACGTTTTGAAAGGAGATGATGGCTAATTCTGTGACAGAGCAGTTTAGAACCTGAAAGGGCTTGGGCTGGGATCCAAGAGCCCCGTGCAAGCCCAGTGCAGGACTCCTTCACTCCAGCAAAATCAAGGAAAGCTTTAAGGACATCAGATCTATTCAGTGAAAGAAACTGGCAGGACAACCAGCAGAAGAGAAGCAGTTCAGCATTACAAGGTAAAGAGTCCTGAAGACAGAAAAGGAAATGCCCCCAAAGCTTGACACAATCCCTCTTTGAACAGTGGAGGCAACCCACTGACATGCCAGGCAAAACTCCTGCCCACCAGCAGACCAGCTCTTGAAGCCTCTAACCTGGATGGCGCTATTCCCAAGACACAGGGCCAGCCAAGGAAGGAAACTGCAAGTGCGCTGGACGCAGAACGCTGTTGGTGGGAGCAATAAGTTAGAGACGGGAAGGCATCAGGGGCAAGTGCCGGCCCCCTGGGGGACCGATCCGCTTTCGCCGGGACAGGGAAGGCTACTTTACACCAGAATATAAGGGACAGGGTTGCCCCCATTTCCTCCCACCAGGAGAGAGCCAAAGAAGATAATCTGGGGCAAACCCTGGACGCTGGGGAGGAGGAAGAGGAGAGCGGGGGAGTCTCAAGGAACATGCCTGGTGCGACCTATTAAGAAACACAACAGCTGTGACCCCAGTTCAAAGTCCCCCCCCCCTGCAGCCTCAAAACGCGAACTCGCCCCCCCCCCGACCCATGCCCATGATGGGGGCGGGGGAGAGAGGAGGGCCTCGGCCTAAGACCTGGCACGAGAGGACAGGTGCGATCCCAGGTCAGGCGGGGGGGGGGCAGAAGCGAGGCGGGAGCGCGCCCTCGGGAGCGCGCCCGGGCCAGGCCAGAGGAGGAAGACGTGCAATGAGGCGCCCGGCCTGGAGGGAAGGCACGCTACGCTCCCCTCCCCTCCCCTCCCTTCGGGGGCGCGCCCCCTGCCCTCCCCTGCCCCCGCCCGGCACTCACGTTGCTGTGGGGGTCGATGGCCTGCAGCAGCCGGTCCCTGATCTGCTGCGGGGAGGGTCCCGGAGCCGCTGTCATTGCCCCCCCGGGAGGAGGCTCGGGGAGGGGGCGCCGAGACGGGCGGAGGGGGGGAGGGGGAGGCGGCGGCGGCGGCGCCCCCCTCCTCCTCCTCCTCCTCCTCCCTCTCCTCCTCCTCCTCCTGCCGGCCCCTCCCCCCCCTCCGGCCCCTGCCCGCCTCGCCTCACTCGCCGGCCTCGCCGCGGGGCAGCCCGCCTGGACGCATGTTGCGCGCGCGCCCCGCCGGGGGGGAGGGGCGTGGATCGCGGCGGGAGCGGAGCGGGTCCGGCTCGGGCTGGCCTGGGCTCGGCTGGGCTCAGCGGCGGCGACGGCGACGGAGGAGGAGGCGGAGGCCGAACTCAACTGTGGGCAGGAGCCAGCCCGCGCGGTGCACCCTGGGACACGCCTGACGGCGGCGGCGGCGGCACGCCGTGCGGCGGCTCTGTGGCGTCACGGCGCACCAGCTGCGGGCGGAGACGCAACAGCCGCCCGCGAGGCTGCGCGCGCGCCACGCCTCGGAAGGCGGAAAGGAGGAAGAGCCCCGCGCGCGTGCGCAGAAGCGGCCCCGCGGCTCTTGAGGGAGGGAGCGCGAAAAGGGCGGGAAAGAAAGGAGGCGCGCGGACGAGGATGCCGCCGCTTTCTCTCATTCTCCTCACGCCGACGGTTTAATCACCTCAGCCCGCCATTAAAGAAGCCAGGGAAATAAGATTTCGGCCAAAATTGTTAGAGGGCTCACAATTCGTTAAGACTAAAAAGCGTGCGTGTGTGTGTGTGTGGGGGGGGGGGGTCCAAATTCGATTTATAACTAAGGCGAGAAGTTCGTCATAGCCCTCGCTTCAAGCCCACAAACCTCAGAGAAGCAACCGCTTGAGAAGTTGAAGGAAATCGTTGGGGCAACAAAAACACATTTGTTTATTTAATTTATTATATTTATATACCGCCCCTCCCGAAGACGGTTCCCATAGAACAAACAGTACAGATAACTTAGGTGAATAAGAATGAATGAACCTACAAAATGGCTGCACTTACATGCTTTATAATTCACTCCTTTTCTGAAGAGAAATTAAATTCGCAGAGTTTCTGCTGAGACTCTAGAAATGCCTGTCAGGGCAGCAGAGAACATCCTAGAACAGGGGTAGTCAAACTGCGGCCCTCCAGATGTTCGTGGACTGCATTCGCTGGCAGGGGCTCCTGGGAATTGTAGTCCACAGACATCTGGAGGGCTGCAGTTTGACTACCCCTGGCCTAGAACAAAAATGTTCCCATTTACTTCATGGCATGAGCCAGTCTGGCAGTGGCGGGGAATAAATCGAATCATCATCATCCTGAGTTGCAATTCTTGCAAATGGCCCTTGTATTGGGGGCAAGTTACACAGCTAATGGTGACTTGAATAAATCTAACTATCCAAAGGACAAAGAATCATAGTTTAGGTTCCCGTGCCAAATGAGCAGACCACTGGGAACCCAATAGGCATTTTAGTCCGTTTATATAATAAAAGCAACACCATCCAGCACCATGTTTACACCCCATTCGCACAAGAACAGCCTGCAAGTGGGAGCGCCTGCACCAGGCATTTGCTCAACTCCCACCGACCCAACAACACCCATGGGTCCCCCTCCATGACCAGGATAAGCCTGACCTCCCTGGGGGTTTTGCCTAAGTTGTCGTTCTATTTGGAGTAGGGTTGAGCACTTTGGCGTGGTTCAGCTGCCTTGGCACGGAGAGGAGGGGCATTGGCATTGGCTGGCATGCCACTGCCACCCCTCCTCTCCATACTGTGGCACTGGACTCCTATGCGCCACTTCCGTGATCGCCATGGCGGCTGAACCACGCCAATGTGCTCAGCCCTAATTTGAAGCCACTGTTGGATTATTATGGTTATGTTATGACTGTTATATGGTTAGACCGTTCTATGTATTGCCCCTGCAATGTTTGTTGTGAACTGCCCTGAGCCGTTTGGGAGGGCAGTATAAAAATTTAATAAATAAAATAAGAACTGGCATGACAGGACCTGGGGATCCCAACCAGCAACTTTTGAGGGTTGAACTGGAGGTTACTATGTAATGGATTGTGTGATTGTGTTTTTAATCAGAAGTATAAATGCTTTGTTTTAGAGAGCTTGCATGTTCTCTGCCTTTTGGAGCACCGCTTTTCCTGCATGGAGCCTATTCCTCAACTGATGAATAAAAAGATCTTTTGGTTTTTTACCCTTGTTTTCTTTAAATGGAGTATTGGGGACACCCAGCTATTGAACTTGTTTGACTATAATTTCAGTCACCAGAATAACTTTCTTAAATTGTGATTAGAAATGGGGCCAAGTGAAAATTAAACCAAATTCCTAAGACAGGCACCTGTAAAACTGATGCATATTGTGTATTCGTCAAAATCATTTCACCTTTTGTGAAGCAGAGTGTTCTTGAGTGTGTGGTGTGTGCTGCCCTTACACAGTTCTGCGGGGGGGGGGGGTAGATTTAAAGACTCATGTTTCATATTTAAAGATTTAAAGACTCATGTTTCATATTCATACTTTATTCAGATAACAGGTAGGCTGCAAATTTCTGCAATCCTAGTTGTATTCCATTTTACGAATTGTTGTTGCTGTTGTTGTTAGGTGTGAAGTCGTGACCGACCCATCGTGACCCATGGACAATGATCCTCCAAGCCTTCCTGTCCTCTACCATTCCCCAGAGTCCATTTAAGCTTGCACCAACTGCTTCAGTGACTCCATCCAGCCACCTCATTCTCTGTCGTCCCCTTCTTCTTTTGCCCTTAATCACTCCCAGCATTAGGCTCTTCTCCAGGGAGTCCTTCCTTCTCATGAGGTGGCCAAAGTATTTGAGTTTCTTCTTATGTATTAGATGCATCAAACACAACTGATTGCAAAGACCGGTAGTGCATAATACACCTCCAGTTTCATTGAGAAAAGCAGCACACTAAAAAGAATGTTAAATAAATTTGCATTGAAGGCGAGGCAACTAGCTTCTATGGATCTGAAGAGTTTATTTGTCCCCCGGTTTTCACTAGGAGGAGTCCCAAAGCAGCTGATAACTGCTTTCCCTTTCTCTCCCCACAACAGACACCCTATGAGGTAGGTGAGGCTGAGATCTTTCTGAAAGAACTGTGGTTGGACTGTGGTCACCCAGGTGGCTGCATCCAGCATTATCCTTCAGGGCTTCCTGAAGGATATCCTTCAGCATTATCCTTCAGGGCTTCCTGCCCAGCTGGCAACAGTGGACTAAGCTGGGTCTCAGGGCTCCTGCTTAGCTCTTTGAACTGCCCCATGGGTGTAGTTCCTGCACTCCATCCCAGCACTCTGGAAGACTGAGGATCCTGGGAATGGGTCACCACTAGGAGTACCAAGTCCATCAATGCTACCAGCAGGGCATGTTCTGGTAGTTTACCCCAAAGCCCAATGTGCTGATGTCACACAGAAATGATGTCAGGGGATGGGGGCGCGCTTGGTTTGGGCAAACTCTATGGTAGAATTTGCTTCTAACCATAACGTTTCGCCCAAGGATCAGGACATCGCCCTCCTAACAACCCTGACATACTTCTCTGAGAGATATCAGCACATCAGGTTAATTTCTGAAGTCCTTCCAGCTTCAGATAAGTTTGAGGGGAAGCTGAGTCGGAAAAGCAGGGGATCTTGGCACAGACCAGGAAACCTAGCAACCCTAGTCACCGCATACATCTACTACCCCCCATGCCCCACTCCCAAGCTAGTTCAGTTTGGCCCATAAAGCTGACAAAGTGGACCTCCATGTGCCAAGAACCTGCTGTTGTGAGCTGCATGAGACTGACATGAAGCCAGAGTCTGCCTCAGGCATGAAGGGCACCACAGGCCCCCTCCAGCCCATTACAGGAAGCCACGTGGTTGGAATCTGACTCTCCTTGAGAGTAATGGCAGAAGCCGAACGGAATTCACCCTGCCCCAGCCACAGGAGCACACTTTAATTGCTGGTGAGTGCAATTTCCACAGAGGCATCCTGCAATTCTTGAACATTCTGGAAGGAAGAACAGGTCAGAGTCCAGTACCAAAAACAATAATCTTTTACTTCATAAGGTCAGAAAGGTCATGTTTCCATCAGAAAGCCATTGCCGAGGACTCCAAGTTTACAGGTGTCACCTCAGTTGGCCAGATGTGTTTAAGATCCAAATAACCTAGTGGAAGAAGACGAGGGAAAATGAGTGATCAACTTTTTAACCTCCATTATTGCTACAACAAGCCTGTAAGATAGACCAGGAATATCCATCTCATCACCCCAAATTTACAGAAGAATGTCACTGAAAACCACCCAATGCCTTGATGGGGTGGAGTGAGACCCGAACCTCTGACCTTACCAGGGGTAGTCAAACTGCGGCCCTCCAGATGTCCATGGACTACAATTCCCATGAGCCACTGCCAGCATTTGCTGGCAGGGGCTCCTGGGAATTGTAGTCCATGGACATCTGGAGGGTCGCAGTTTGACTACCCCTGCCTTAGACGGTATGGCCTAAATCTTTCTCCAACTCATTTACAGAAGTATGGCTGGATCAGTCCTGTTACTCTCATTTTGTGACCCAGTTTCAATCCTAAGAGATGCTTCTATAAACTGGACGAGATGGGGCTATGATTTCTCACAAAGCTTTGTTTTTCTTTTAAAAACTGATAGGAGAACACATAAATTAAAAGTTATGTAAATACTAAATCCAAGTTCTAAGAAGCACATAAGAAGGTGTAAACTGAGTCCCACTTCTCTGTCTCACACAGACACTTACACAATCATGCAGAACATCATAAAGATATTCCACAAAGCAATGAAGATCCGGAAGTACCTCAGACTCAGCAAAAACTCTCTGATATTATCACCTAAGTGGAAGAAAGGACAGATAAATAAAATGGGCCAACAAACACCTCAAATATCTCCCATCCACACATACACTGGCAAGAATAATTACTAACAACAATTATTAATATAGTTAAGTACCAAAATGGGAAGCAGGGCAGTACACATTATCTTTTTTAAAAGAAAGACACAAGAAGAGGGGGAGGAATTAAAAATAGAGTAACATTAAACAAGTGAGGGAACAGCGTAAAGATAACAAACAGTGGAAGTGACTGGACAGTTTCTTCTCTTTAGTGAAGTCACCCCAGCTGGCTCGGTCGGGCTTGTGGAAAGTCAGGCATTGCAAAGCTGCTTGGGCAAAAACGAGCCACTACGGCCCCACACCCCGGCCAGCCGGGCTTGTCGCGAACAAGTTCCCATGACTCTTATTTTTTTTAAATGCACGCTTGCAGCAAGTTACCTGGGCACGCAGCGAGGGGAAGCACCTTGCTTACAAAACAGCCCAGTCATCATCCCTTCCCCTCCTGCGGCCATGCAAGGAAGGAGGTAGCTTGTGTGCTTCCCCTTTAAATCCCTCAAGAGTGGCTGGGACAGGATTGCACCCAAAGCACAGCACAGCTCTATCCTCACCCAAACATGGAGCAGCTATAGTGCAGGAGGGGCTGGGGGAGAGCACGCACTGTTACCCCTCCAACCCCAAATGCCAGAAACGGCTCAGCGGCCTACTCCTCTAGGCCAGGAACAAGGCTAGGAAGAAGGCTACGGCAGACTTCCGCTGTTCCATCACCCCCTGACCCCCTCCCAACACACCTAAGTTGGGAGCACTTACCTCTCTGGACTTCAGTCGCTACCATGTGTGATCAGCCTCAGCCATCAAGGATTTTCATGACTGGGACCCTCCTTTCCCACCCCCTCCCAGCTCATCATTGGCTGTTGGGGGGTCATATGATCATATCACTCGATAAATTTGTAATTGTTTGAAAATATTTAAGATCAATTAATGAACTGTTTAATTAATTATGGTGAAACCCTTCCAGGGCCATCACAAAACCCCAGAGTGTTGCAAAATCCAGGCTTAACTGAACATGAAATTTGAACTCCCACAGGAATGCCATTGATCTGGTGCCTCATTGCCGACTGGTGTGCTTTTGTCATAGTATTGACTGTGTGCACTAGCAGAGATTTGTTCTTCAGGTTCTGGAAAGCAATCAGTGCCAGCCAGTTCATGTGTCCCCATTATAATGGAAGCAGGCCCAAGAAATCAGATCCTGATTCCCAGTACTTTGAATTGATGCGCGAGATCCACTGACCTCTGCTGAGTTTCTTTTACCTCTTCCAACAATTTTTCCCTGCTTCTTTGAATGCAGAAAAACTCTGGCCCCTAAGTAGACACTGTCCCTGGAGGGTGTGAGATGACTTTTAATTTATGATCAGGCAGCCGTGTGCCTGAAGAGGCTGGTTCTTGGACTTGGTGTCCTAACTCACCTCCTCTGCCTTCTGAGCCCTGCAGAGCATATCACGGGGGTCAGGGTGAATTCCTTGTGGTTGTACTAGAATTATCAGGTAGATTCAAGTGGGTTGCTGTGTTGGTCTGAAGGAGCACAACAAAATCAGAGTCCAGTAGCACCTTTAAGACCAACAAAGATTACTTTACCGGTCCTGCTTGGATGAGTCCCTTGGAGTTTGTTATCCCACTGCTCCTATGTATCTCAGGGGCGGGGGTTCTGACCTTCAGCTCCAATCCACTGGCTCCCTGTAGGCCAGGAAGCCTCAGAGACTGTATGGAGCAGGCCACCTTTTGCGATCTCCTCATGGCTGTTTGACCTAGCAGAGCTCTGCTGGGCTTTTCCAGTAAAGATGGGGGCCAGCTGCAAAAATGAACCAAACCCTAAGGTCTGGCAGCATTGACAGAGGCCCATGGCAGTCTCCAATGCCTGCAGCCTCAGGCAGGAGAGGCCTGTCTCAATGGTCTCCCCTTCTTAGACCAGCGATTGGACCCTTTCCTCAAGGCTTTTACATCTTCCATACCAACCAGATAAGAGACTCCAGGGGGCAGATCTCAGCATGGATGCATTAATCCTTTCCTGGACTTCTCCTGTACAGTTAGGGGCTGGCTGTGGAACGACCTGAAGCTTCAGGTCTTCCAGCACTAATAGCAACTTGTACTGCTGTTGGCCAGTTTCCAGTGCTTGGTACCCTAGGCAGGAGAAGCTACACAAATTTGCATAGCCCTGCCAGGAGTAAGAGGAGTAATTAGGATGACTTTGCCCCACTGAAGGAGACACTAAACCAACAGCACTGTGAATGTGGAAACTGCTGTGAAGAGTGACAGAGGAAAGGAAAGTTCCTGCACTGATATAGGAAATGTTCAACGCCATTTGTAAGTATTATCTCAGTGAAGGCTTCAAGGAGCTCAGTCAGTATTTCAAGGGTTTATTATTCTGAGTTGCCAGTTAGGAACTGGCAAGACAACTGCAGGTTGTTTGTCAGGAACGACAACAGCACAATACTTATTGCCTTCACTGATTTGAAGGATTGTTGTCGGTACTGAGGCACCTAAGCAGCCAATGATGTCTGCCCTGAAATATTCCAGCATAACAGTCTCTATTGAGACTCTATGGCGCTCTGGACTTTTACCTGTTGTTGGTCCCTTCACCTCTTCACCAAAGCCCTGGCTCTCTTTTTTCTTCCTGAGGCACAAGGACACACAAGAATTATTCATATCCCAGGGACACGGAGATAGTTCAGAACTGAGGCCACAAGCTCCCTCAGCAAAAGACAAATGGACAAAGACAGAGTCAAAGTTCAAAACACAATTGTTTCATAAGATGCTTTAAACAGCATCCTGGAAGGAAAAGTTGAACATATAAATCTGCTTTAAGTTAAGTCAACCCAGTTCAGGCAGCAGCTTTCTAGATTCTCAGAACAAGGCTTTTCTCTTTGTTCTTGACTGAACCAGGGAGCTATGCCTGTAAGAACCATGCGATTTAACGCCAAAAACAGGACATTCCAAAAGTTGGTCTGACCAGCAATCCAGACTCTGTAAGGCAAAGCCCTGAAACCCAGCCACAAATTCATAGAATTAGAGAGTTGGATGCTTCCAAGCATATTGACCTCATAACCCCACCCCACCCACACTAGGCAGTTTTAGTTATTTCAGCACTCACAGCCTGAAGTTCAGCACTGCTCCTGCATTGACCAACAGTGTCCTATGCAGAAAAAGAAAATTAGAGAAGTTACAGTCCACTCACAAAAGAAAAGAGGCATTAATTTTGCTCAACCTTTAACCTGTCCACCCTATCCCAGAATATCCTTAAACCATGAGTTTTATAAAGGGAGAAGAGCTGAAAGGGCACTACTTAGGGGTACTTTCTCCTCCCTACATGTATCTTGGCACCCCCAACTCAGGAATTTTATTCCCCCAAGCCCTGGCATGGCTCCTGCACTTTCCACAGCTGCACATCTTGCCCCCTACACTCTTCAGCATCTGGGGATTATGGTATGAGTCCAGGTATCTGTTCTCTCTCCCCATCCATGAAGGGCACTGATGCACTGGCTGCCAAACAGTAACTTAATTTTAAAAAGAACGATCAGGTTGGGAACATGGCTATACAACCTTGAGATGGGAGGGGTCCAAAAGCTCACTACTTCTGCAATGACCTTGTTTTCTTTCCTGTTAACTCATTACAGAATACAATACCAGCTTCATGTCACGGTTAAGAACAGTGGCTTCTAATCTGGACAGCTGGGTTAGATTCCTCACTCCTCCCCACGCAGCTCTGAGTGACCTTGGACTCCTCACAGTCTTGTTAGAGCTGTGCTGTCAGAGTAGTTACTCTCACAGCTCCACCTCCCCCACAGGGTGTCTGTTGTGTGGAGAGGATTGGAGACCAATTGTAAGCTGTGTTGAGACTCCTTTGGGTAGTGAAAAGCAGGGTATCTTTTTCTATAATGTGCCAGTCCTGTAAAATAATTTTTTTAATGAGTTCTTTTTTCTGTTTCTAGTACAGTTATTGTTACCCACGTGGGAAATTTACATACCTGAAAGGCAAACAGAGACTACAGACAGCTGTGATTTAAGGTAAAATTCCAAATACAGTTGCATGCTATTTTCTAGATTCAAGTGGGTTGCCGTGTTGGTCACATCAAAAATACAGTAGAACAGCACATTTAATTTATTATTTTTGTATACCACCCTCCCCAAAGGCTCGGGGGACAGTACAATTAACTCAGTTTATAGTGATGTGGTAACAACATAATAAACATAATAAACATTGCAGTATGGTAGAATACTAGGAACATTGATTAATTCGTACTGAAGCCCAGTGGGAACTGGTGGGTCAGATCGACCTCAGCCTGGCAGAGGAGCTCCCTTTCGCAGGCCCTGCGGAACTGTTTGAGCTCCGTCAGGGCCCTGATCTCCCTTGGGAGCTCGTTCCACCAGGTGGAGGCCAGGATGGAGAAAGCTCTGGCCCTGGTTGAGGTCAAACGGGCTTCCTTGGGGCCAGGGACCACCAGGAGGTGCTCACGCCTTGAATAAATCTTTGTTGGTCTTAAAGGTGAGCTTGGACTCTGTTATACTTTTTTTCTATCTAAGGCAGGGGTGGTCAAACTGCGGCCCTCCAGATGTCCATGGACTACAATTCCCATGAGCCCCTGCCAGCTGGGAATTGTAGTCCATGGACATCTGGAGGGCCACAGTTTGACCATCCCTGATCTAAGGTATCTTCGTCAATTGCCATAAAAAGGCATCGCCCAACTACTTGTTTAGGGACAAGGAAACAACCCAGCCTGGCCGCCACCTACTTCAGACCAAACCCTGATGCCACAAACACCCCCCCCCCCCACCCCGGGCCTGCAGCCCCAGCTCCATCCCACGGGACAGCACTGGGGGGGTGGAAACAACAACACCATCGTCCCCCCTCCACTTTTTTTTAGGCGTCCGGTTGCCCAGCAACTCCGTCCCCCCTTCCTCCTCCTCACCCGAAAACCAGCAAGTCCCCCAGCATCCTGCCGCGTCCAGTCCCCGGAACCGGAACTCCCCGCTGGGCAACGCGTCAGCCAATCAGCAGAGGCCTCCCGGCTTCCTCCTCTGAGGCGCCAGGGGGCGCGCGCTCACCGCGGGGCGGGGCTCCGCGCGGGTCACCCGCCACGCCCACTCGGGGCGCCTTCTTGGCGGGGGTCGGGAAAGGAGGGTCCTTCCGAACGCTGCTGCTGCTGCGCGTGCGCAGAACGGCCCGGAAAGTGTGTTCGGAAAGCTTCGGGGGCCGGCGCGGAGGAGGCTCTGCAGGGCCCCGGCAGCCCACGCTTGCTAGGGGGCGTGTCCGGGGGCGTGCCCTTCTCCCTCCCTCCCTCCCCGGGGCGGTCCCTGCCCGGCTCGCGGCTTTCCCTCCCTCCCTCCCTCCCGGAGGCGGTGGGCGCGCGTGGTGGCGGCGGCGGCGGCGGGCGCCATGGAGCTGCTGGGCGCCCTGGAGGGGGCCGAGCTGGCCGCCGCCTTCGCCCACCTGCCCGTCTTCCCGGTCTTCGACCTGGGCTACTTCGTGGTCTCCCTCCTCTACCTCAAGTACGAGAAAGGTCAGGCCGACCGCAGACCCCGCCGAGGGGAGGGGACGGGAGGGGAGGGAGCCCCAAGGACGGGCAGGCGGACGCCCCCCCCCCTGCTGCTGGGTCCTTCCCCCGCCCGCGCCGGGAGAGCAGGGCTGGAGTCTCCTGGCCGCGCGGGCGGGAGCCGCTGCTGGCCCTCCCCGGCGGAGCCCCCTGACCGCGGCCGCGACCCCCCCCCCCAAGGGAGCTCCGGGCTGGACGAGGGGGCCCCGGGGCGGCGGAGCCCTGCCCTGCCCTGCCTTGCCCTGGCCGGGGAAACGGGACGCGGCGGCGCCTCGGGCTTGACGGACGGGCGCAGGTGGCGCGCGCTGGGCCGGGGCGGGCCGGGGCGGCGGAGGGCAAGGGGAGCGGGCGGGGGGGGGGGCAAGCCGACGAGGAGGGCCGCGCCGGGCCTGCAGCCTCGCAAGCTGCCCTCCTTGCAGGGTCGGCCCAATGCCGGGGTGCATGCAAAGCGCGGCCCCCTTCGCTGAGTACTTTGCATGTGGGTGTCAAAAAGGCCAATAAAAGGTGGCGTTTTTTGTTTTTTACTCCTGTCCCGCCGGTCTTTGCTCGGTGGTTTTGGCGCCCCCGCCCCTCCATAAGAAGATGTTCTTCCGTCGCAGACTGTGCTGCCCTTGTGGCTTGGTTTCTTTGTTGTAAAGTGAAGCGGACTTTCTCACCTCTGGAACTTTTTAGGAAGGTGTAAAAACCGTCCCCAAAACGTTTTCCAAAATATTTATTTGTTTTATTATATTAATATGCCACCACTCCCAGATCGGCTGACTTGTGGTGCCGAACAACAGTACAACAATAAAACATATAATAAGGGCAGTATCTGACAATGCAACCCCCTCCCTCCCCCCACAACTCTAGCCCCCACCCTCCCCTCTCCCCAGTCTGCCGGATCCACTGAGTGGGGGGGGGCACATTAAGAGAGGAGGGCAAGATCCTCAACCAAAACCCTCATGGAACCTGCCATTTGTTAACCAACAAATGATTTGACTTTACACAGAGTGAGAGGAGTAGTTGAGATGAGGAATCAAAGTTTTTCCATACAAATCTGTTCTTTGTTACAGGCGTTAGATAGTCTTGGATGTTATTTGTATTTAAGTTTTCTTTGCAAGGTTTTGGTCATGGTGGTTATTTCAAAACACATCTGAGTTCCCCTGGTTTCTGGAAGGCAGGTGCCCTTCTGCTAGGTGCCCCCAAATTGCCCCTACCTGAAAGTGCCAGTTTCCTGAGGAGTTTGTTTCTCTTACACATGTCTAAGGAAATTCTCACACTTGGTTTCCCCTTTTTAATTGGATTGAGACACTCCTCTTCATAGAAGAATTCTCCCCTTACCTTGGGCCTGAATGGGGAGCATTTCCTCCTGCCCAAATACCCTCTGCCAAAATAACCGTCTCAGTCCTCCAGATATGATGTGGATCTGCTTTCAGCTTTTAGTAAAGACTCTGTTCACAGACTAAAGTTCTCCTCAGAGTAGATGTTCAGCTAGGGCACAGGCAAATTCTGTCCATATGCACTTTGCGTCCCTCCCAGAATTCAATTAGATGTTCTTCCCTTCAGCACACAGCTGTTATATTAATTCCCTCTTAGCTGCTAGCCAGGGAGAGGTTTTGGGGCTGCCTGTCACTCAAACTCTTAGTGAGGAACTTTAGCCCTTCACTTGTTTATGTTACAAAGTTTGCGTCCAGGGGCACCTTTAAGACCAACAAAGTTTTATTCAAGGTGTGTTTGATAGCAGTGGTCCCCAACCTTTTTGTCACCGGGGACCGGTCAATGCTTGACAATTTTACTGAGGCATAGAATCATAGAGTTGGGCCATACAGGCCATCTAGTCCAACCCCCTGCTCAATGGAGGATCAGCCCTAAGCATCCTAAAGCATCCAAGAAAAATGTGTATCCAACCTTTGCTTGAAGACTGCAAGTGAGAGGGAGTTCACCACCTCCTTAGGCAGTCTATTCCACTGCTGAGCTACTCTGACTGTGAAAATATTTTTCCTGATATCTAGCCTATATTGTTGTATTTGAATTTTAAACCCATTACTGCGTGTCCTCTCCTCTGCAGCCAACAGAATCAGCATCCTGCCCTCCTCCAAGTGACAACCTTTCAAATACTCAAAGAGGGCTATCATGTCCCCTCTCAACCTCCTTTTCTCCAGGCTGAACATCCCCAAGTCCCTCAACCTATCTTCATAGGGCTTGGTCCCTTGGCCCCAGATCATCTTCGTCGCTCTCCTCTTTACCCTTTCAATTTTATCTACGTCCTTCTTGAAGTGAAGCCTCCAGAACTGCACACAGTACTCCAGGTGTGGTCTGACCAGTGCCGTATACAATGGGACTATGACGTCTTGTGATTTTGATGTGATGCCCCTGTTGATACAGCCCAAAATGGCATTCGCCTTTTTTACCGCTGCATCACACTGCCTGCTCATGTTTAGCTTACAATACACAAATAACCCAAGGTCTCGTTCACACACAGTGTTACCTAGAAGCGTATAGCCCATCCAGTAGGCATGCTTCTCATTTTTCTGACCCAGATGCAGAACTTTACACTTATCTTTATTAAATTGCATCTTGTTCTCATTTGCCCATTTTTCCATTGTGTTCAGATCTCGTTGAACTCTGTCTCTATCTTCCGGAGTATTTGCCAGTCCTCCCAGTTTGGTGTCATCTGCAAACTTGATGAGTAGTCCCTCCACCCCCTCATCTAGATCATTAATAAATATGTTAAAAAGTACCGGGCCGAGCACCGAGCCCTGAGGTACCCCGCTACTCACCTCTCTCCAGTCTGATGAAACACCATTGACAACAACTCTTTGAGTGCGGTTCTCTAACCCCTATCCACCTGACTATCTGAAAATCCAGATTGCAGTCCTTCAATTTATCCATCAGAACATCATGGGGAACCTTGTCAACCTTATTGATTTTCAGACTCTTATTTTTTGTTGAAACTATTGGTGTTTGTGAATGTTAATAGCTTCCCTGTATATTTGGATTTATGTCCAGAATAAAAAATCATGAGACTCTATACACACCTTGCAGACCATGACTTATGGACCTTCTAATGAACTCCACCAAGATGCAGGAAAAGTGCTTCCTAATAGACTTGCTAATGAACGCCCAGGCACAGAAAAAGCACTTCCTAGTTCCAGTCTATCCCGTGGGAGACTCCCAGATAAGACAGGAATTTGATGCATTACACAACCCCACCCAAGGAGTAAATAAAATGCCCAGCAACTGTTCACACATTCCACACTGGCACAGAGAGGTTCCCATCTTGCCATGTCCTGCTTCTAACTCATGACGTGCCATGCTGTCCATCCCAGTGACATGCCAAAGGGTTTAAAGTACAACTGAGTAACTTTGTGTACATTTTCAGGATCCTTGCTAGTCATTTTGAAAAGATACTATGTAAAGAATATACATCCTCTTAGTAATTTTTTTTCAAAAGTATGAATACAATAATGGTCTTTATTTTTATAATCCACCCTCCCCATGAGTATCAGGGTGGGTAACAGTCATAACAATAAAATATTATTCTAAAACAGTTAAAAGATTTTTAGACTTCTCTGTAGATCTACCGATTAACTCAATCACAGAAGGGATGTCCGTTCTTTGGAAGGTATTTCCCTTTTGATGCTTGAGTTCTGTTGGGAAGGTCAGCCAGTCTGCGGTTAAGGGTCTTATATTCCCAGCCTCAGCTGTAGGCCTGGTGGAAAAGCTGTGTCTCACAGGCCCTACAGAGCTGAATAAGGACCCTTAGTTGGCAGAGCCTTCCACCAGGCTGGGGCAGGGTCTTCCAGCTGCTGTGTTCTTTGGGGAACGTAATGGTAGAGGTGGCCCTGCAGTTAACCTGGTCCCGGACCATTTAGGGCTTTGCAGGTCAATACCAAAACCTTGAACCTGGAGCCAATGCATCTGGGCAATCAGTGGTGTCATGGGCACCGTACACCAGGTTCCCATAAAGAGCTGAGCTTCTTCATTTTGAACCGGTTCAGTCTCAAGGGTAGCCCTGCATAGAGCAAAGTCTAGCCTGGAAGTGACCGTTTCATGGACTACAGGACTATTCAGATGAACTGCAGGCAAAACTGAGTCTGGCTTATAAAAATGTGAGAAGAGCCATGCTGGGCCAGACAGTGGACTGTCTAGTCCAGCATCCTGTTATAAAACGGTGGCCAACCATTTATAGTATACAGGCTGAGGCCTTCCCCTTGATCGTGCTTCCTAGCAGAGTTATTCAGAGGTTCACTGCCTCTGTATGTGGAGGTTCCCTTTCGTCACCATGATAGACCCTGTTCTCCATTAATTTGACCCACCGTCTTTCGAAGCTCACTGTATGGGTTGCCAAATGTGCAACCACCCCATTCAGGCACTTACATCTATAATGTTAGCCAGTTTTGGAAGAGATGCAGGCATACTTTGTGATACGCTAATATGATATAGAGAAGCAAATAAACTCCAATATCTTCTTGCCAGCTTGATCTCATGATTAGGAGCTTCTAATCTGGTGAGCCGTGTTTGATTCCCTGCTCCCCCACAGACAGACAGCTGGGTGACTTTGGGCTAGTCACAGTCTTGATAAAGCTGTTCTGACCAAGCAGTAATCCCTTACCTACTTCACAGGGTGTCTGTTGTGGGGAGACGAAAGGGAAGGTGACTGGAAGCCTCTCCAGGTAGAAAAAAGCAGCGTATAAAAAACAACTCTTCTTCTAAAGAGAGGAAATCTAAACCTATAAAAGTTGTTTACCTATGAAAATGAGGGTGCAGCTTTCTGAGAGTTTTCTTCTGCAAAGAATCCCCTCCTCCCGTGACGGAGAGGCAAGGCAGCATCACCTCTGTGTTTCTGGGAAGGGGCTGCCAAAGTAAGGGGAAGATTTGCACCCTGTTCCTTGCCCCACTCGCAGAGGCCAGAATGCTTAATTAGTATGGAATCAGCTCCTTACCAGCTAAGCACAGGGCAAGTCCAACAGAAACCCCAGAAATAACTTCCTGTCTTCTCACTGGTTGGAAATATTCTTGTCTGCACACAGTCCACCCTGCAGCCTTTTCTTTGTTTATGTTCCTCAGTAAAAAGGCAGGATGGATTAACAGATGCATTCTGAATCATTATCTTTAAACCGCTCCTGCGGAGCGGATTAAATAAAAGGGTAAGGCCTCCTGGGGAGGAGTTAGGGCGGGACCTGTCCGGGATAAAAACTCGGAGGGGCCCAATCAGGAGCCGCGAAGTGCCATTCGAGGGCCATGTGGCCTCCCTATTGGCCACTTGGCCCGCCCTGGACTGGCCGCCCAGATGGTTTGCTGCCGGGAAAGGAGCAGGGCCGGCACGTCTTCAACGCAGTGGCCCTGCTCCTTTCCCGCTGCCACAACATCACCCTTCCCTGCTGAGAGGTTGCCCGCCAAAGGAGCAGGGCCGCCACGTCGCTGACCAACCTAACAACCCAATGCGGAGCTTCGCTAGTGATGGCCAGGGGCCCTTCCCGAGTCTCCCCCCCCCCCACAGGCCTCCTCCACAGGCCGCACTTCCCGCTCGTCCCACCACCACTGCCGCCAGCCGCCTGCCGGGAGGTGCCAGGACGCGCCGTCACGGGACCGGAGCCCTCAGACCACCGCCAAGGTAAGCCAACGCGACACCCCACCCTCCACGGCAGCCACACTCCCACCCCTATGGCTCCGCTCGTCCCTGCATTCGCACTCCAAACGCCCCCCCACCCATTCCCATGCGTCGCTGACCCGCACCCCCCCTCCCTTTGCTCCGGCCGACCGCCCCCTCGCCCCTACTGACCCGTCCACTGGATGACCCCTTTACGGGATGTCCCGTCCGCGGGAGAACACAGCCGCCCGAGCGACCCGCACGCCCACAGCCACTAGCTACGACTGAACCATGCATGCACGGAGGCCTGCACATGCCTGGTTGCTGCCCACCAAGGCCGGCCCCCTGCCCCGCCCCACTTACACACCAGGCATGCGCCCACTAAAGTAAAGCAAACGTAAAGTAAAGGAAGCAATAGGCCCACTGTTGGGTGCGGATGGACAAACTCTAACGGAAGATGCAGAGAAAGCAGAAAGGCTTAGTGCCTATTTTACATCTGTTTTTTTCCCACAGGTCAAAGTGTTTAGGCACATCTAGAGATGGCCGTAGCCAAAGGATAGTGTCTGGGTGGCAGGTTAACATGGATAGAGGTTGTCGAGAGGCATTTAGCTGCACTGGATGAGTTCAAATCCCCTGGGCCGGATGAAATGCACCCGAGAGTACTCAAAGAACTTTCCAGAGAACTTGCACAGCCCTTGTCCATCATCTTCAGAATCATAGAATCATAGAGTTGGAAGGGGCCATACAGGCCATCTAGTCCAACCCCCTGCTCAACGCAGGATTAGCCCTAAGCATCCTAAAGCATCCAAGAAAAGTGTTTATCCAACCTTTGCTTGAAGACTTCCAGTGAGGGGGAGCTCACCACCTCCTTAGGCAGCCTATTCCACTGCTGTACTACTCTGACTGTGAAAAACTTTTTCCTGATATCTAGCCTATATCGTTGTACTTGAAGTTTAAACCCATTACTGTGTGTCCTCTCCTCTGCAGCCAGCAGAAACAGCATCCTGCCCTCCTCCAAGTGACAACCTTTCAAATACTTAAAGAGGGCTATCATGTCCCCTCTCAACCTCCTTTTCTCCAGGCTGAACATTCCCAAGTCCCTCAACCTATCTTCATAGGGCTTGGTCCCTTGGCCCCAGATCATCCTCGTCGCTCTCTTCTGTACCCTTTCAATTTTATCTACATCCTTCTTGAAGTGGGGCCTCCAGAACTGCACACAGTACTCCAGGTGTGGTCTGACCAGTGCCGTATACAATGGGACTATGACATCTCTTTAAGGACTGGAGATGTCCCGGAGGACTGGAAGAGAGCAAACATTATTCCGATCATCAAAAAAGGGAGGAAGGATGACCCGGGAAACTAGAGACCAGTGAGTCTGACCTCTGTTGTGGGGAAGATAATGAAGCAGATATTAAAGAGAGCAATCTGCAAACATCTGGAGGACAATTTGGTGATCCAAGGTAGTCAGCATGGATTTGTCTCCAACAGGTCCTGCCAGACCAACCTGGTTTCCTTTTTTGACCAAGTAACAGGTTTGCTGGATCGGGGAAATTCGGTTGCTGTCGTTTACTTGGATTTTAGTAAAGCTTTTGACAAGGTTCCCCATGATGTTCTGATGGATAAGTTGAAGGACTGCAATCTGGATTTTCAGATAGTTAGGTGGATAGGGAATTGGTTAGAGAATCACATCAAAATCACAAGACGTCATAGTCCCATTGTATACGGCACTGGTCAGACCACACCTGGAGTACTGTGTGCAGTTCTGGAGGCTTCACTTCAAGAAGGACGTAGATAAAATAGAAAGGGTACAGAGGAGAGCGACGAAGATGATCTGGGGCCAAGGGACCAAGCCCTATGAAGATAGGTTGAGGGACTTGGGAATGTTCAGCCTGGAGAAAAGGAGGTTGAGAGGGGACATGATAGCCCTCTTTAAGTATTTGAAAGGTTGTTACTTGGAGGAGGGCAGGATGCTGTTTCTGTTGGCTGCAGAGGAGAGGACACGCAGTAATGGGTTTAAACTTCAACGATATAGGCTAGATATCAGGAGAAAATGTTCATAGTCAGAGTAGTTCAGCAGTGGAATAGGCTGCCTAAGGAGGTGGTGAGCTCCCCCTCACTGGCAGTCTTCAAGCAAAGGTTGGATGCACACTTTTCTTGGGTGCTTTAGGATGATTAGGGCTGATCCTGTGTTGAGCAGGGGGTTGGACTAGATGGCCTGCATGGCCCCTTCCCACTCTATGATTCTATGATTCTACACTACGGCGAATGCCTGCTCCCGTCCCTGTCGCCCCGTCACCACCACCACCACCCCTCGCCGGGAGCGGCCCGAGATGCTGCAAGCCGCCACAATTGCCGCGGACCTATCAGGAGCCAGCGAGCTCCGTCCCTGCCAAGGCTCTCAGGTAGGCGCCGCTGCAGGGCCAGGGAACCCAGCCAGAGCCCCACGCCCAGACTCCGCTGCGGCCGTGGCCACGCTGACCCCTAGAGCTGCCCCAAACCGCACAGTAAGCCAGCTAGCGCCTGCTGTATTTACAGCACAGCGGGCGTAATTTCTAGTTATAGCTATGAATGGCCAGGGGGTGGGGGAGGGCAGCAGAGTGGGCCTGGCCTCCCTTCCCTAATTATCCGTTCCTGTATAAATCACAAGAGGCAGATCTCTTTATCAAGTTAAGCCGCTGACAGGACGTGTTTCGCCCCCTTTATGTTTCCTTTCCATTTGTGAGAATTCAACTTCGCCACCAATATGATGATGATGACATCCATCGTCGTCCCCCCCCCCCCCCGGAGCTCCCAGGGACCTGCATGACTCCCCTGCTTCCATCTGAACCCAGGGGTTCCCGGTAAGAGCTTTCTGCCAGGTAGTCCAGCAAACGTCATGGCCCGGCTGAGCACAGCAATGAAACCTGGATCTTCGGTGCCTCACGTCACACTCTGTGGGCAGTTGCACAGCAAACATCATAACCATTTACACAGAGGGCCACAACAAGTCACCTTCTAGCACAGGCAATAAAGTCTAGGGCACTCCCTCCATTCACCTCCAGGTCATTCCCGCTGTTAACGTTACAGGAAGAAGCGGATTGATCAAGAAGGGGACGGAAACGGAACTTTAAACGTTTCACTTTGGTTTTAGCTGATTTTATAATGTATATGACATACATCAGGGGTAGTTAAACTGCAGCCCTCCAGATGTCCATGGACTACAATTCCCTTGAGCGTCTGCCAGTGAACGCGTTCGCTGGCAGGGGCTCATGGAACATCTGGAGGGCAGCAGTTTGACTACCCCTGACATGTTGTAAACTGCCCCAAGCCCGCTTGCAGGGAGGGGCAGTCTAGAAAACCAACAAATCAATAACTATAATAAATAAAAAATAAAGGATGTAGCACTGACCACAGGAGTAGTTTAAAAAGAGTATCAGACTGATTGACAAAAGACAGGACTGTCAGTGGCTACCAGTCATGGTGACTAAAGGGAACCTCCACATGCAGAGGCAGTTAAGCTCTGAATACCCTTTACGGGTGATGCTCCCATCACTTGCTCCTTTCCAGCCACTGAAATCCATCGCCCTGTTTCTCACAACAGCCAGCTCCCCTTCCCACCCCCTTCAGGCCCATCATTGGCCATTTTGGGAGGGGGCTGAGTGCGTTAACATGACTAGATAAATGTTGAACTTTAAAAAATATTAAAATAATTCAGTCCCACTTTTTCGGGAAACCCTTCCAGGGCCGTCAAGAAACCCTGCTTGAGAAAGTCTGCCGTAGGCTGTTGAGCTGGAGGGACCTGGGTTTGCAGAGAGGCCCTACGTGGGCCTGGCAGTCAGTGAAAAACACCCTCTTGGTCAGCTTTATTTTTAGTTCTCTGTGCAGAGATTAGTTTCAGGGGCTGGGGGCAAAGTGACGGAGCCTTCCTGCTTTCTGATGCTGCAAGGACAGCAGCTGTTCAGGTATTAAATGTTGCCCCGCTTATGGATTTGGACTTGTCAAGTTCCAGGCTCTTTTATAGCCCTCGCATCAAATAGCCGTCTAATGAAGGAGCAGCAGTTTGCTGCGCAGATCCCGGCAGAGAGGGGCAAGAGCAATAACATGGTCAACGCCTACTTTCTTATCAAGCCTAAACGTAGGCCGCTGCTTCAACCCCATAAAATGTATCCCTTGGAGAGCACCAAAAGCGGAATGAGGAGGCATGTTTGTAAAAGATACGTGTCTGGACGCCTTTTTTTTTGATGAGAATTGAGAATACACTCCCTGCTTCTTGGTTGGTGACCCCTGACCGGTAGAGGAAAGCAAACATTTTGCTATAGACCAAAGGAGGAGTTGGATTTAGATAGGCTCATATAGTCAACATGGGACTTCCAGCATATTTGATTATTGAATAAAACTTTATGGCATTGAAAAGAGAAGTTGTCGGCTCCTGAGCCCACCTCCTCCGGATGCACCTACATCGTGGTCCTTTTAACTGGAGAGGCTGCCAAGGATTGAACTGGGCCCAAACGTTTGAAATATTCAATATCGGATTGTCGTGATTTTGTAGCATATTTTATGTGGACAAAAACCAGCCACACTGAGCAATAAATATATTGTTGAAATAGGCGATAGCTGCTGTGTGCATGGTTGAACAGAAAATGTGGAATGTCCTGCAGGGGGCATCAGAGGCAATGTGCAGTTAGCATAGTTAGATCAGGAACTTCCTGGTGTTTTTCCAGTAATCTTCTCAGGGTCCTTATTGGGTCAACTGGAGACGTCCTGCTCCTCTAAGCACATGCCCACCTGTTACCTTCTGAACAGACAGAGTGCTAATCAGAGACATATAATAGGTCTGTTTCTATACAAAGTTGTTTCTCTTCATAATATAACTTTTTAACTCTTTTTATTCTGCTCCTCTCTTGCCAACTCTGCCAAGAGAAATGAATGGAGTGTATATGTCTATAAGAGGGGGGAGCCTTCCTGAAGTGACATGGATACCTCGGAGATATGGAGGGGCAACGCTCTGGCTTTTGGGCAAAACTCTATGGTAGAATTGGCTTCAAACCATCAAGTTTTGGCTGAAGCCCACAGCGTCACAGACACCCTCTCACAACCCCAGTGTCCCAATATCACAGTGATGTCAACAGGTTGCGTTACATGCAATGTCCTTCCAAACTGGAGGGAGTTGGGGCGGGGGGAGGTTCGTCCGGAAAGTGGGGGACCTCTACTTAGGCTGGTAAACCCGGCAACCTTAATAGTAGGTTTCCTCAGTGCGACACCTGTTGAAGCCGAGGCCCTCCCAGTCCTTCCCTCGATGCCTGCCAAGCTTTTTAGGAAGTGGATGGAACCATTGTAAGGCAAGGCTTGTTACTGGTTGTTACTGGTCAGCACTGGGCCTGCCTTAGTCAGCATGTGGTTCCATTCCACCTGCAAGTTCATTCATGCTACATATGCTGAGTGAGTCAAAACTTATCTTGCAAGCATTTCACTTGTTTAAAAAGAAAAAGAAACAACAGGAGGGTTTCTTGACTTTCCCCCAAATTTCCAGTTTTTCCAAAAATTCCTCAAAAATAGTTTTCCAAGCCTTTGCATCTCTATGATGAATGCCGGTGGGGAGGAGAGCTCAGGAAGGGACATGAGGCTAGGCCTTGAAGGGTGACGCAATCAGGGATTTGGAAGTTGCTCCACACACAGCTTCTCCGTCTGGCTCACAACCTGCGGCGTGTTGTTTTGGAACGTCCACCTGATATCCTAGCTCTGATCATCCACAGTCCAGATTTCTCCCAAGTAGCCTCGATAATGCAAGACCTGTGCAAGACCTTGAATGGCTGCATTTTGTCACTATCCCCCTGGAGACCATAATATGCTTAGGAACCCCGAAATGGTTCAGTTGGAGGGAAAGGCTGGTACAGCAATGCCCAGCAGCACCGCAGACTAGGAGTGGCTCGTTCCTGGTAAGGGAGGGTTTCCAACTGCCTGGAGAAAAAGGTTTCGTCCCTTTTATTTACCTTCATGCCATTAAAAGCTTCAATCATTTCACACAGAAGTCCCTGTTAAAGGGCCACGTGTCCGTCTACACATTTTTATCAGTTGTGTCAAGTATTTGTGTTGAAACCGTCCAGCAAAAGCTGCTCTCCTCAGATATTTTTGGAAAGAATAAAGTCCAATTAAGTGTCTTTAGCCCTCATAGAAGGTGTGGCACACATTTTCCTGTTGCAAAATTCCCACCTGCCTCAGTGCCTTTATCCCTGGAGGGAGGGGCTGGTGGGGGGAGGAGGTATTTTTTGGAGGTTTTAAAAAACAGCAGCAGCCGTAACTGCTGTCACAATATGGTACAATAATGATCTATCACCACTTTTCTATTTCCATTTCTAATTTTAGCTCCCCGGAAGTCAGTTTTTGTTGTAAGAAAACGAAGTCTGCAGACCTCATAGGCGAGACGTGAAGTCTGAAAGCAGCTGGGTTTCCTGGGATGGGTCTCCCAGCCTCAGAGCGCTTCCTCTCTTTCTACAGGGGCCGTGGAGCTGTCCCGCCAGAGTCCATTGGCCTCCTGGGTCGTGGCCATGCTCTATTGCTTTGGCAGCTACATCCTGGCCGACCTGCTCCTCGGAGAAGCCCCCCTCGACTACTTCAGCAACAATGCCAGCGTGCTCCTGGCCACAGCAGTCTGGTGAGCCCACCCGCCTGGCATTTGGCCGTGCCTCGGGCAGAAACTTGCTGGACGCACTGCTTTTCTTAGGTGGCACCTGGCATTCTGTGGGCTCTGGAGAGAGCCGGCAGGAGACTTCAGATCTGGCACTCCTCCACAGGCAGCCAGCTGGGTGACCTTAGGCTCAGCCCAGTCCTGCCAGAGCTGTTCTTATCAGCAGTAATGTCAGGGCTCTCTCAGCCTCCCCTCCCTCACAGGGTGTCTGTTGTGGGGAGAGGAAAGGGAAGGCGATTGGAAGCCACTTTGAGACTCCTTCGGGTAGAGAAAAGCGGCATAAAAGAACCAATTCTTCTTCTTCTTCAGTAATCTCAGGGCTCTCTCAGCCTCCTCTCCCTCACAGGGTGTCTGTTGTGGGGAGAGGAAAGGGAAGGCGATTGGAAGCCACTTTGAGACTCCTTCGGGTAGAGAAAAGCGGCATAAAAGAACCAATTCTTCTTCTTCTTCAGTAATCTCAGGGCTCTCTCAGCCTCCTCTCCCTCACAGGGTGTCTGTTGTGGGGAGAGGAAAGGGAAGGCGATTGGAAGCCACTTTGAGACTCCTTCGGGTAGAGAAAAGCGGCATAAAAGAACCAATTCTTCTTCCTCTTCAGTGATATCAGGGCTCTCTCAGCCTCCCCTCCCTCACAGGGTGTCTGTTGTAGGGAGAGGAAAGGGAAGGCGACTGGAAGCCACTTTGAGACTCCTTCGGGTAGAGAAAAGCGGCATAAAAGAACCAATTCTTCTTCTTCAGTAATCTCAGGGCTCTCTCAGCCTCCTCTCCCTCACAGGGTGTCTGTTGTGGGGAGAGGAAAGGGAAGGCGATTGGAAGCCACTTTGAGACTCCTTCGGGTAGAGAAAAGCGGCATAGAAGAACCAACTCTTCTTCTTCTTCAGTAATCTCAGGGCTCTCTCAGCCTCCCCTCCCTCACAGGGTGTCTGTTGTGGGGAGAGGAAGGGAAGCCACTTTGAGACTCCTTCGGGTAGAGAAAAGCGGCATAGAAGAACCAACTCTTCTTCTTCTTCAGTAATCTCAGGGCTCTCTCAGCCTCCCCTCCCTCACAGGGTGTCTGTTGTGGGGAGAGGAAAGGGAAGGCGACTGGAAGCCGCTTTGAGCCTCCTTCTGGCAGAGAAAAACAAGGTATAAAAACCTTCTTCTTCTCTTGTCATGCTTTGGGAAAGCAGAAGGCAAAATATGGTCCCCTTAAAGCAGCCACATGAGCCCTTAAGCAAACCCAGGCCTCTCCCCCATCTCCCACAGCTCTCATCACCCCCTCTCCAGGGATGCTGCTGTGACACCCACCCACCCCTGCAGAATCAACTTCCGTCCCCTCACAGTACCAGGGGGGGAGGCGCTCATAGCCTCAAGCAGGTCCCCTCCCTCAAAAGCTCCACCTGGGAAAGGAGCAAAGGGACGGAGAAGGTAGGCAAGCAAAGGGTCTGTTTCCTTTTCTCCCAGGTACCTGACTTTCTACTGTCCCTTGAACCTCTTCTACAAGTGTGTGGCGTTCCTGCCCGTGAAACTGATCTTCGTAGCTCTGAAGGAGGTCGTCAGAGTCCGCAAGATCGCTGCTGGAGTCCACCACGCCCACCACCATTATCACCAGGGCTGGCTTATCATGGTAGTCATCGGGTTTGTCAAAGGTAGGCTGGTGGTTTTGGAACCCGGTACCAGGGGCACATTTTTCCAGGCAGCTCTCCGGAGGTCCAGGGTATCGAACTCTGAAATGAAGCCGTCAGGCTGCTGCAGAGCGGCTCGTGCTGTGGTGAGAGCTGCCCTCAAAGGCCCAGGGAGACGTAGAAGACCAAGGAGCAAAAGCAGCCACCAACAGCTTTACTCCAGGCTTCACAGAGGACAGGAGAGGGTGGCTCTGGAGCTAAACCAGAAGGACTGGAAAGGGCACGGTAGCTCTCTGTCCTCTCCTGGACAGACTTCTGGCATTAGCCGAGCTGGCAAGCAGAAATCTGGGACTGCAAGCAATTTCAGACTTGGCTTTGCTACCAGAAGGGTTAGAAGCCCCTCCACTCTCTTATAGGAAAAGCAAAAGGCACAGAAGCTCCCAGGATTGTTGACAGAGCCCTTGGCGACTGCTGTCCCTGAACAGCCTCAGCCCTGTCTGGGCAAGGGGGCCTCCCTGCTTCTGAGCCGGAAGTAATATTCTTTCATTTCCCAGGTTCTGGAGTTGCCTTGATGTCGAATTTTGAGCAGCTGCTGCGGGGAGTCTGGAAGCCAGAAACCAACGAGCTTCTCCACATGACTTTGTGAGTAGAGACTCCAGACTGCAGCTCGGTCTGCCCCAGTCGGGTGCGTCTTTATATCTTCTCTCTCTCTGGAAGGCCAAAGAGGAGTCTGTCCACAGCCCTTTCCCAGGCAGCGCAGGGCCCCCAGGAGGGAAGGAGCACCTTTTGGTGGGCTTTTTTCACACATGAACTCTAAGAACCTTCCACAGTAGGGTACTACACCGGTCCGACTGCACGCTTGCTGAGACTCAGAGAAACGGAGCCCCTGGGAGAGGCCTCCTGCTGCGTGACTCCTCCACAGCTGGCTGGAAGCAGAATGTGGAAATGGGGTCTCCACGGAGCAGGGTTCTCTTTCTCCGCAGCCTGCCCACATGGGAAGGACGCTAAAGATATTCCACTTGATTCTGCTGGACTTGCCCATACTCAGTCTCCCCCTCTGGGGCCTTGAAAGCATTTTCCACATTCTTCCTGTGGCCAATGGGTCCTGCAGCTGTGAAGGGAATGAGAGAGAGAGAGTCATTAACCCACAGTCACACTGGGCCAAAAACTGGGGAGGGGTGGGGAACGACACTTTGAAAAGACTATGGCACTCCAGAGTCAAGAAGTTACAAAGACGCATACATGCCCAGCTCTGGACAGGAGTTTTCTGCTTGGAAATTCATCTGGGTAGGGGCGACCATGGTCCTTTGCTGCCTCAGGTGTAGCAGAGAGGGAACTGTGGGTGTCAGGTCCCCCTTGGAGAGATCATGTGAATGGGGCAGTAGTCGACTGCTCCCCTCGGAAAGGCAGGTAGGAACAAAGGCTGGATTCGTTGGGGAGGTGCGGAGGAGGGGATGTGCTCAGTTGAGATGTGAGCCCAACTCTGACCCTCCCTTGCATTCCCCCTTTTCCCTGAAGCCCATCCAAAGCCAGCCTGTACGGAGCTGTACTCTTCACCCTGCAGCAGACACACTGGCTGCCCATCTCCAAGGACAGCCTCATCTTCTTCTTCACACTCTTCATGATCACTTGCAAGGTGAGCCTCTCTGGGGGAGGAAGGTGAGCTGGCTTGACTGATGGGCAGAAAATGTGAGTAGCCCCCCTTTCCATCCACGAGCAGGGCCTCAATGTGGTCTAGAGGTGGTCGTGGTCGTGGGAAGAGCCGTTGTGCCACAGATGGCTTACAGCCACCCTTTGTGGTTTTCAAGGCAAGAGACATTTCCCATGATAAGCAAAAACTGGTTGGGCAGTTCCACAACTCAGTCTGGAGCATCATGGATAAAATCTGTGGGGTCCATCCATAGCTGGGTCGAGTCTGCCCTTCGCTTTTTATCCACTCCCAGCCCAAATAAATCCCTCCCATCTGCACTGAATTCAATTTGCATTTTGATTTGGGCATTTTCCCTCTGCAACATGCATGATAGATCTGCGGTGACCCAACCTTTCCCACATGATATGCAGGAGCAGATATAAGTTGTGATATTTGAAAAACCACCATCAGTATAAGTGTAGATTTCTACTTTTTGCAAATTAGCTTCCTGCTCTGTGCTTCCAACGCTGACGTAGCAAAGCAGTCTTCCCTGATTGGCCAGGACATCAGTTCAAAGACTTCCTGGTTCCTGGTTGCAAGGCTTGTCTTATAGTGTGCTCCAGAAGCCCTAACTTCTCTCAGCAGAGATTTGCCTCTTGGATTTATTCCTCCGTCTCTCCTATCTCCAATCCCCTCCCCCCCAGTTCAAGAAAAGAGAGTCCTGCAGCACTTGTCTCCCCCACCCCCGTTCTGAGCTTCCCCAATCAAGTGCAGAACACTTTTTGTTTCAATTGCGGGGGGGGGGGGGGATAGGGGAAGACCCAAGTTCAAATCGATCTGAATTCAGCAGGATCAGCAACAGAAAAAACAAAGTAAGCGCAGAACCAGCCTTGGTAAGATGAGGACTGAGGCAGAGAAGTTTAGACAGGCACTTCTGTGGCCAGAAGACAACTCCCCCAAGGGAAGTCCCTGTTACAAGGCTGCAAGCCAGAGGGCCTTGGTCTAGAAGGGAAAGCCCAGGCCCCTCTGTCAACCCAAAGGCCCGGAATATTCTGGAACAGCACTGCAAATGGGCAAAGCCCAACAAGATGGCCATATTGGGTGATGCTGCTGTTTCCGTAGGGTGTTTTCCCCACCACGGGGGCTGAACCTAAGAGATGCCAAAGTTCCTGGAATGGGGTGTGAAATGTCCAGAGGGGAGGTGCAGAACAAGAAGGGGCAATTCCCACAACTCCAACACTCCTGCAACCAAAGAGTGCTTCGGCCTGCCCTGGATAGCCCAGGCTAGCCTGATCTCAGAAGTAGAATAGGGTTGGCCTTGGGTGGTCCTTGGGTGGGAGACCACCGGAGAAGACCAGGCAATGGAAGACCACCTCAGTTCCTCTCTCTCCTGCAAACCTCCCCCCCTTTGAGGGGTCGCCATAAGTTGGCTGCAATCTGATGGCATTTTCCAGCCCCGCCAGTGCTGCTTCTTGGGAGCAAGGTTGCTGCCAGAGGCACAGGCCGACCTGGGCTTCAGGGCAACCGAGGAGGGGACAGTGTTGTGCAAAACATCTTTCTCACCTTGCCTGACAGGTGTTCATGACAGCAACTCACTCTCATGGCTCACCGTTTGCGCCCGTGGAAGGCGTGTTGTGCCCAGTCCTCTTTGGCTCTGTGCCCTCTGGCCACGATGACCACCACCACGACCACCACCACGAAGGGGCCCACGAACCGTTCTCTCCCCCCACGCCCCTGCTGCCAGCGAAAACACGGGATGAGCTGAACGAAGGCACCCGGAAGCGGAAAACCAAGAAGGCGGAATGAGCTGCAGGCCGAGGGTCCCATCCGAGCCCTCTGGACCCCCCGGGGCCTGGTGCGGGAGGGAGCTGCAGGGCCCAGTGTCTGCCTGGATGTCTGGCCTCTCATCCTCGGAGTACACAACAGAGTCCTGGGTGATCCTTCCCTTTGCCTTCCCAGCCCTGGCCGGTGCAAGAGCAGAGCATGACTGCTGGTGACAAGGGACAAGGAGCAGCAGTCTCAAGGCCCGCACAGCCTCTCGGTGCCCTTTTGCTGCCAGGCACCGGCCAGCCACAGGGGGACTCGGCCCAGCCTGCTGCCCTCTTTGCACACATTGGGGCACAGAGCCAGGGACAGCGCCCTGTGACCTGCTTGGTGCAAGGCTCCCTGGGTCAGAAGGAAATGCAAGAAGCCCTCTCCGCTGCTGCTGCTGCTGCTGCTGCCCTGTGCTCTTGCTGTGTGGGGTGTGTGTGTGTGTGTGTGTGTGTGTATACAGCAGCAGCTGTAGACCTAGAGCCAGCATGATCTTTTGTTAGGGCTTGGTTTCTGTGTAAAGCTTGATACGCTGCCAGGTCCATGAACCTGGGCGAATTATTTATTGCTGAATCAGGACACTGGGGATGACTGAAGGATTCCCTAAGCAGGCATTTGCAGACCACTAACCGGCATCTCTGCGTCCTAAAGCCTGCCTGCCCCACCGCTTAGCCTACTGCACCTCTTTGCTATACAGAACAGATGAGAGAATTGCAAGCCAGCCAGGGCGGGGTGCCCCTGGGCTTCTTGGAGGGCACTAGAGTCTGGGCTCGTGGACAGTTCTGTTTCTGCCAGTGGAACATCTAGAGCAGGGTAGTCAACCTGTGGACATCTGAAGGACCACAGGTTGACTACCCCTGATCTAGAGGGCTTCGCCAGACCCACTGCAAGTGCCCCCTTACCGGCTTGGAGGACAGTCAAATAAGCCTGGCCTTTAGCATCCAACCTTATTTATTTTATTTATTATTTAATTTATATACTGCCACTCTCAGCAAGGCCGGCTCGTGGCAGTTTACATTAAAACATAAAAACATTTTAAAAATCCCCTACAGTATACTTAAAAACAACTTACAATACAATCACAGCCTAATGGCGGCAAACAGTTACCCCACTTCTCCCAAAACCAGTGCCTCAACTCATCTGTGCCCAGTTTTAACGCCCAATCGCTGACCTCCAGATTTAGAAAGCTGTATCTCTAGAAGACTGCCTTCACTGGCAGTCTTCAAGCCAAGGTTGGATACACACATTTCTTGGATGCTTTAGGATGCTCAGGGCTGATCCTGCGTTGAGCAGGGGGTTGGACTAGATGGCCTGGATGGCCCCTTCCAACTCTAGGATTCTAGGATTCTAAGACATAAATTGGAGGTTGTGCAGCTGCAGAAAGCTGCCTCCCTCCCCCTGCCCACGGAGAGGAGCCAGATACCTGCCACTGCAAACCTGGCTTGAGCCCCAGTGGCAAGTGTGCAAGTGGGTACATCACAAACAGGGCCATTTTGCGAAGTGCAAGGAAACCCTTGAACCCACAGGATAAAAAGTCATTGAGACAGGCATATAACTAAGCATAAGAACATACGAGAAGCCATGGGTCAGGCCACTGGCCCAGTTCAGCAATCTGTGTCACATGGCCAAAAAAACAAACCAGGCACCATCAGGAGGTCCAGCCCCCAGCACCAAGGATACAGAGCACACTGACCCAGACGTCGGAAAGTAAGAGAAGCCATGTTTGATCAGGCAAATGGCTCATCCAGTCCAAAATTCTATGTCACAGAGTGGCCAAAGCGCAGGGGTCCTCAGAAGATCCACCAGCAGGATATAACTCCAGGGGCTTTGTCCCCAATATGTGGATGACACTCAGCTCTACCTTTTGTCAGACAGACGGACAGACACCCCACCCCCCACCCCCGAGACATGCCAGCTGTTAAGCAGTGGCTGCGTGGCTCAGGCAGAGCCATCTGAAACTGAACCCCTCCAAGACGGAGGTCCGGTGCCTGGGTGGTGAGGGGCAGGATCAGGCAGCGCGCCTCCCATGCCTGGATGGGCAACTGACACCTGCACCAGCTGCCAGGAATTCGGGTGTGATCTTTGATGCCTCCCCTTCTATGGAGGCTCAGGTCACGAAGGAAGCCCAGACAGTGTTCTTCCATCTGCACAACGTGCAGCTACTGGCACCCCCTACATGTCTTTGGATTACTCGGCCACAGAGATCCACGCAATGGCCACTTTCACGGTAGACTACTGTAACTTGCTCTATGTGGCCCCACCCTTGTCCCTGACCCGGAAATTGCAGCTGGTGCAGAATGCGGCTGGGAGGGTCCTCACTAGAACATCTTGGAGTATCTGCCGGGCCTCAGCCACGGCCAGGGCCTTTTCGGCCACTCTGCAGCCACTTTGAATTGTTGGCTGTTTTAAAACTGAGTGAGCAGGGCAACACAAAAATGGTCTGAAGATCTGCACAAAATGGAATTGGGCTGCCAGTCTGTTGTTTGTCCTTTTTGGGACATCCTAGATTTCGGCATCAATACTGTATACTGTTTGCCATGCCGTGCTTCCGTGGGTTTGGGAGGTGTTTTCCATTTGCAGCTTGAAATAACACCCTGTTTTAGACATTTGCTCTTGTGCTTTTGTTTTTTGTTTCTGGGTTCCTTGACGGTGTTCCTTTTTGTTCTCTTTGTGGAACCTCAGGGGATGTCACTGGCGGAGACACAGGGTGGCCCAGTTCACTGCAGGGGCGAAAGCAGAGCCTTGCTGGAACTGTGACTGCCTTGAGTGGGAGGGCATGCCCCCCAGGGGCACAGGCTCTGGCCTAGGGAGAGAGGCCTTCCCCTCACTCTCCACCCCACTACAGTCGGCATCCCAGCTATCAGCCTGGCTCAGTGGGAGCAGAGTGGCTGCAAAGTGCCTTTTTTCCTGAAGACCCCTGTCACCCCAGCCATATGCAAAATGCTGATTACGATTTCCCCCCAAAAAAGAGCCACTCTGCAATGAAACATCTGGAGAATTCTGTGCACTGTTCTCTCATTCTCTACCGAACTGGGGAGTGTGTGTGTTTGTGTGTGTTGTATGTGTGTAGAAGTGCACGCAACACTAGCCCCAATGACCAAACTGGGGTTTTCCAGGTGTCCAGGGACTCCAATTCTGCTGGCAGGGGCTCATGGGAATTGTAGTCCAGGGGCATCTGGAGAGCCACCCTTTGGCCACCCCTGCTACTGGCTTGCAAGGAACAGAACTGGGTGCACATGGTGAGCTTGGAAAGGCCCATCGAGTCACAGCCCCTCTTGGCGGTCCCAGGGCAAGAGATGTTCAGAGTAGGCTTGTGCGCTTTCGCATGGTTCGGCCACTTCGGACATCATCAAAGCCCAAAGCGGCACATCGGAGGCCAGCAGTGCAGAGAGGAGGGGCAGCGGTGGCGCACCAGCTGGCAGCAGCATGTAGGTCCAGAGCTCTGCGCCTGTGTGTAGATGCCAGCCGCCGCTGCCCCTCCTCTCCGCGCCACGGCGCTAGCTGCCTCAGGCTTCAGTGATCACCAAGGCAGCCAAACCACACAACCCTAGTTCAAAGGTCATGCTTATCCTTGCCAGCCTCTGCATAGTGACCTTAGAGGTCTCTCACCCCAAAATTAACCAGGTCCGACCCTGCTTAGCTTCTGAGATCAGAAGCTCCCTGCTGCCACAGTGACCACCCACCTGGCGACCCTGCGGCCTGCCCGGGGAAGACCTGAGAGGAGCTCCCCCCCTCCAGAGCCAGTTTGGTGCAGTGGTTAGGAATGTGGACTTCTAATCTGGCATGCCGGGTTCGATTCCGCGCTCCCCCACATGCATCCAGCTGGGTGACCTTGGGCTCCCCACGGCACTGATAAAACTGTTCTGACCGAGCAGTGATATCAGGGCTCTCTCAGCCTCACCCACCCCACAGGGTGTCTGTTGTGGGGAGAGGAAAGGGAAGGCGATTGGAAGCCGCTTTGAGCCTCCTTCGGGTAGGGAAAAGCGGCATATAAGAACCCACTCTTCTTCTTCTTCTTCTCTTCTCCCCCCTTGTGTGTGTGGCCAAGGGCTTTTCCACACAGGCCACTTGCTCCTGACGTCCTTGCCAGTCAGCCAACCAGCAAGCACTGCAAGGGGGTTGGGCAGGGTCCTTTCCATGTCTGCCCAATGGGGGGCTTTCCCTGCCACCCTGTGGGAGGGCACTTGCGTCTGCAGAGCCCAGCCTCTGAGTCATGCTTTGCCCCCATCCAGCCCCGAGGGAAGGGCTCCCTTGCTTGGCCCCACATCTCTGTCTCCCTTGATCTCTGAGGCCTCCTCATCCTATGTTCCTCGGCATCTTGGTTCCTCTGCAAAATCCTAGCATGCTTGGGGAAGGCCGTCATGCTGGGCAGAACGCCCCCTGCCCACCCACCCACCCACCCACCCCGGCCCATCTGAGGGCTGTTTTGCAGCAGGCAGCTAAAGATAGCCCCCGCAGGAGGCCTGGCCTTGGCTCCTCTCCCTCCCCTTCGCTCGCCTCCACCCTTGCACCGTCTGAGACTTCCTTTTCACTTTGGGGAAAGGACGAGAAGGGGGGGGGGGGGACTGCTTCGACCAGTTTAGTTATGCCTTTGAGCGAAGCAGGGGGTTTCTCCAACTTCCACACCACATGTTAGAAATCTTCTGCTCCCTCCAACAACTGCTTGGCAAACAGCTTGGTAGGAAAGGCTGCAGCCCCGCTGCCTTACGCCATTTCCCGTGTGCCAGTCCCCTCGCCCCACCCTGCTGCCACTCAGGGGCTCTTGGGGTTTGGGAATCAGCAACGGACAGATGGTTGGAGCATCAGTCTGGCTCGTGTGGCAGTCCTTAGCAGGGAACCTGCTTTTCGTTGATTGTTCTGAGGTTTGTGAGCAGCTGGATCGTCTGTTCCCACATTACAGTGCAATCCTGTTGTGTTATTTCAGTGCAATACTGTGTTATTTCAGGCTTGCACATTCTGGCAGAGCCAACATGACCTAGCACTGAGCAGCCGATTGTATAAATAAATACTTGCAGGATTAAACAGTCATCGGTTGCAAATACATTAAAACAAAACAAAAATTTGCTATTTGGCATTATCCACCGCATTTGTATTAGATTTGGGACAATGAGACGCTAGTATGATGTGAGCAATTTAGAATCTAACTCTCTGATCTTAGGATGTGGGGAAACGTCCGTGCATAGTTGGGGACGGATGGGGCTGGCCAACCTCTTGTAATTACTTCTTTCCCCAATGGGCAAAGCGCACATCGCTACTCAGTGATCTTAACATTTTTATCCCCCTATCTTTTTGCAAACAACAAGTAAAGCCAAAGGACGACTTCGTTATTCTAGCAAGAATTTAGCATGTGCAAAAGAAATGGATTGGAAAGTTAGAATCATAGAACTGGGAGGTCATCCAGCCCAACAGAACTCGGCTGCTCACTGGGGCCCCGAAACGATGCAGGGAGACTCCTGGCAGGGAGGGGCGTGTGGCACAAGGCCCCCTCATCCAGACGAGCTTGTAGAGCGGTCCCACGGACCTGCAATTCAATTGGAAGCGACCCACCCCTCCCCAATCCCCCAACATTTCAAAGGGGCATTGTAATCCTCCAACAATGTGCACAAAAGGGGTCACATGCACCCCCCAAATCGAACGCTAGCGCCCCACCCCACCCCCACGCATCATGCTGGAGCATTTTAGCCCCCTGAGAACAGTCCTCAAAGGTTCCCCTCATTGCGACAAGTGCATAGACCACATGTGACCCGCCTGACCCCACACCAAACATTACATGGGAGCTTCCTGCACCCACCTGCCGATGCCTCTCTGCTCCCCACTCAACCTCCCCGAGCAGTATGGTGGCTCTAGAGTCTTCCCGGAACGAGAGAGTGATGACGGTCTTACCTCGCAGGGCTGGTGTGCACCTGCGATGGCTGAACACCTTCCTCTCGCTCCAGCAATTGCTGGGCACATTGCCTAAAGGAATGGGGCTTGTGGGGCATGGAAGCGAGCGTGTGTGAAGGGCCTTGGGTCAGGGAAGCCTGGAAAACAA
This sequence comes from Paroedura picta, assembly GCF_049243985.1. Lineage (NCBI taxonomy): Eukaryota > Metazoa > Chordata > Lepidosauria > Squamata > Gekkonidae > Paroedura > Paroedura picta. The sequence goes on from NC_135372.1 coordinate 2,183,992, forward strand.
TCTTTAAAAAACATTTTCCCCTCAGCAGCCATTATTCTCCCCCTCTCTCTCTCTCTCTCTCTCTCTCTCTCCCAGGCTGCCTGCTCCCCATTAGTCAGAGGTAGCCAGGAGTTTAAAGTGCTCGCCCTTACAGCCCCTGCACATGGCATGAAGCCGTGCCGCAGGCTCTGAGCTATTCCCTGCAACTGAACTCAAAGGACTGATCAGCTGTTGCATCATATGGCTGGATTTCCATGTAGGAAAACGCTCTCCAGGCCCCGGGGCTTGGGGAGCATTTTAAGGGGACAGTGCAGTTTTAAAACGCCCTCCAAGCCCCGGGGAAGGCGATCCGTGCCTTTCCCGGGGCTTGGGGAGCGTTTTAAGGGGCGGGGGCCAGGGAGCCTACCTTCGCTCTCGGCAGCCAGCAAAGTAATGGCCGCAGTGGAGAGAAGGAAAGCTCTGGTGGGGAGTGGGGCGGGTTGGGAGGCGCTTTGCGCCTCCCAATTGGTTGTTGGCCGGGCAAGCAGCCAATCAGCAGCCGCGCGATTGGCAGCTTGGGGGTGGACTGACCAGCGGAGGGGCCAAGCGGGAGGCACTTCGCGCCTCCCGATTGGTCCCTCCGCTTGTCAGTCCAGGGGAAGGGGCCTATCGGCACCCTTCCTCATCCCGGACAGGGCCCGCCTTCGGGGCCCTTACTCTTTTATTTAGTCCGCGGCGCCGCGGCGCCGTGGGGCTGTTTTAAGATTGTATTTATATACTGCCCTCCCCTGAGGCTCACGGTGGTTTACATAAACCATAGAAAACGGTCCATGAAACTTAACAGCAATAATATTAACATGGAAATTACAACAGAGGTAACGGACGATAACAATGCAAACACATCCAGAGCAGAAAGACGAGTGGATTTTTGGGGGGGGGGGGCAGGGCCCCTGCGGATGTTGTCGCCTGGGCTCAACCAGATGCCTGGCGGAAGAGCTCCCTTTTGCAGCCCCTGCGGAACTGTGGTAGCTCCATTTATTAATTGGCCACGATTTTTTGCTTTTGCCTTATATCTCCACTGTTGTTCATTCAGTCTGAGGGTGCTTGCACTCGAAAGCTCACGCCTTGAATAAATCTTTGTTGGTCTTAAAGGTGCTCCTGGACTCTGATTTTATCGTGCTACTTCAGACCAACACGGCGACCCTTTTGAATCTATCCTCTTGGACTCTGTGTTACCCGTCCTCCCCAGGGCAGTGCGCAGGCTCAATTCCTTGCCCAAAGTTAGAAGCCTGTGCCCTTAGGCTAGCCCCGCCTCCTGCCCCGGGGCTCCTGCCGTATTGGCTGGCTTGCCAGGAGTTCTGAAGGCAAGGTGCCCTTACTTCCCGCCTCCCCTCTCCGCCCGCTCCCTGGGACTGGGAAAAGCTGGTCAGAGGCAAAGTTTTTCTAAAGTATCCGGATGTTTCTCGGAGGCTGGGAGGACTTGGAATGGAGGAGAAATGAAATCAAGCTTTTGTATCAGACTCTCCTTTTTGTTTTTTTGCTACACGCTTGGATTTTTTTAAGGACTCTAGAATTGCAGAGAAAATTTTTTAAAGCATTTTATTTTATTTTAATTCTCGCTGGTTTGGTAGCGCGTATGCAGAGCGTTTGGGGCAATGGAGAATATCTTTATCAGTGTCTTTCTTTTTGCTGAGTGGGTTGAACTAGATTTCTTCCTCGGAGTTAGAGCAAAAAGGAATGCAGAAAGAGCTGGCCTGCAGGGCGTTGAGGCTTCTGGACCCGGGAGCTGGGAAAGATCTGTTTTCTGAATGGGGCTTTTGCATGCCCAGAGTCTGCAAAAAGCTGGATATTGCAGGTAGAGGGATGCACGGAGAGCTTGCAGAAAAGTCTCTGGCTTTTCTTTGCAAAGTTTTGCTTCGCATCGCTAGCTGTAGAATTTACCTCGGTGGAGCGGAGGCTGCAAGCAGTTTTCATCTCCTATTGGAGGCTCATGAGAGGGGAGGGAGCGTTTTTGGAAAGACTTCCATGTCTCTCTGCAACAGGCTGGGGAGCCAGGGGCTTTTGCTTTGCGAGATAATTGTCTTGCTTCAGCAGCCTGCCTTGGAGCCGGAAGGCTTTGCATCACGTCTGGAGGGGGAAAGAAAAAAGCCTCTTCAGCCTGCAACGAGCATTTTGCTTTGGGCAAATAAATGCACGGAAAAGCCGCCAGGGTGGCATTTCAAGGTTCGTGCTTTTTGAACCGAGGAAGCTGGAGAAAGGCCTCCAGATGGGGCCTTTCTGACCCAAACAGCAGGGGGGAGGGGGCTCTTTTTCTTTTTTTTCTTTTTTTTTTGCAAAAGAGGGTCAGACGAGAAGAACTAGGCTCAACATGCGAGAGTCTGTTTGTTTGGTTTCCCCTAGTTTCTGATAAGCAGAGTCTCCACAAATAGCTGCAGACAGCGCTTCAAAAAGCCGACCCGCCCTTAAGTACGCAGCTGGCGGCAAGCTCAGCCTCTTTGCACCGCCTAAGCGCTTTACAAAAATCCCCGCGCTGCCGGCAAACACCCCCCCCCACCCCGCAAGCCTTTTAAGCAAGCCCACCCTGGAATGCTCCCATTGGCTGCCAGAGCCCACCTGACTCCAGTGAAAGCCCAGCTCCCTGTGCTCCTATTGGTCCGAAAATGGCTCCCATCTTGCCATTGGCTCGAAGCTGGCTGCCCCAAAATGGGCATGGTACTTGTCACCTTTGTTATGGACGGCGAATATAAGGATGTTTTGTATTCTTCTGCAACACAATGAATCATGCCACAAACACCATCAAAGTACATACCTCCAAGTATCTAGTAGGAGTAAAGTGGAGAACCCCGTGTTCTTTTTCACTCTATCCAAAAAGGGTCTTGAGGGACTAGCAAAGTATTACACTTTAAAAATACATTCCCCAAGTGGCGGGTGCAATGACACAGCAAGTTTCACAAAGACCTTAAAGGGGAAGTGTCCGTTATCCTACAAAAAGCACGACAGGGCCCATGCAGCATTAAGACCACCCAGACTAAATAAATAGCAGCATTCCCTTTGTAGTATTTTTTATGAGCATGAGTTGTAATATGCTGTAAACCAAAAAACGACAGATCAACCAGTGAGCCGTTACAAGCATCCCCTTGCACCTCCATTAAGGGGGCTTCCTTAATGTGATTTTTTAAGCAGGATAAATGTTCCATTATACAGTGGTTCTCAACCGCGGCAGCGGGGGCAGCGCGCACACGGGGTGGCGTGAGCAGGTGCACAGGTGTGCACACGGACGCACATGCCGGCGCACAACAGCCTTGAGGCAGCATGGAGGCAGCCAGGGCCACGGGTCCACAGCTGCCAGCCGGAGCCTGCTGCCTCCTTCTACCGCCCGCTACCACCGCTGTCCCCCTGCGGGACCCCAGAGTTGAGAACCACTGCATTGTCCAGGTTTTCAGCAGTCTGGTGGATATTCCTACATAGAGCAAGTGACGTGGGCACTTTAAGAGGAGATGATTCCCCCCCCCCTTGTTCCCAGGGACAGGAGTGACATTCTAGACCTCATTCTGGTGAAGCCTCCCAGTTCTTCGGGATGAATGACCTTTTGAACACTTATGATTAAAAGTACTTTATTGTTCAGCCATCATCATCCCTTTTCTTTGTTGCTACTCTCATGGGAGTGTTTCTGTTTTGAACTCCACTACCTGGCAAAAGAAGAAGGGGACGACAGAGAATGAGGCGGCTGGATGGAGTCTCTGAAGCAGTCGGCGCAAACTTAAATGGACTCTGGGGAATGGTAGAGGACAGGAAGGCCTGGAGGATCATTGTCCATGGGGTCGCGATTGGTCGGACACGACTTCGCACCTAACAACCACAACCTGCTCATAGTACAGGGCCGCCTGCTGGGAGAGCCAGGACTTCAGCTGCTCCTTCCCCTGCTGAGGCCTCGCCTCTGTGCCTCCCACCACCCTGCACATGGGCACCGTGGGAGCTATTTACTGCAGGGTGCCCTTGCCAATCTCCCTCCTCGGATCCCTTGCACTTGACTCGCAATTCTGAGATGGGGAGCTCAGTATTGGTTAGAGAGAGAAATTGGGTGAAATGCACTCTTTCTGTCCCCCCTATCTGGTGTTAAATATGGAGTGGGTGCTGCACTTGCAGGGGTTCCTATGTTTCACGGCAAGTTCCTCAGGGCTCACCTGGCAGCCACATGTTCTAAGATGGTGTTCACCTCTTCTCCAACTCAGGAGGCTCCCACTTCGATGGTCAGCAGGCAGAGATAAATCTCTGTTTAACAATGACGAGTCCACGGGAACATGCCAAAGACCCTTGTTTCCATGGGACTGCTTTGAGACGGGGTTAAGTCACAATCTCTCTGGAAGGAGGGGCCGCGCTGGGGCTTCTCTCTGGAGACCCTCCCCAGCCAAGAGCTCCAAGGGTGGCTGCTCAGCTAAAGCTCCGCAGGATTCCCCCAGGTGCTGATCACCTGCTGAAGCTCCCCAGTGGGCTTGGAGGGGTTGCCATAGCATTAATTCCCCTGGCCACAGAGGGTTGCCTCCTGGAGCTTCACTGCTGCTTCAGGCGCACGGTTCACTGGCGAAAGGACAGCTGTGCCCGGCAAAAGTCTCCCCCCTGTTTTCCGGACAAAGCGGAGGAGCCCCCCCCCCCACACACACATATGGACTTCAGCACAGAAGCCCACCTGGAGCAGGGGGGGGCCTTCCCCTCCAGGCCATCGAACCTGGTCCGAATCTTCATCAGTTCAGCTCCTTCAGGTAACGAAGTGGGAGTGGGGGGAGGCAGGGCTGTCTCGAAAGCCCCAGATTGGGGGGGGGGCACTCTGTGAAGCAACTAGAGCCAACTGGCCCCTTCCTCAAAATCCAGCATGGGTGGGGGAGAGCAGAGCCCTTAGCGACAGCTGCCCTGGGAAGTGGCTTGGCCACTGGGAAGCAGCCTCGTATTTCCTGGGCAGCCCCATTAGCAATAGGGATGGGAAGAGAGGCCCTTTGAGTGAGGCCGGCTGCAAGGGTCAGAGCAGCATTGAGGATCTCTGTGGCGGCTCCCTGCAGGGCAGCTAACAGGGCTGCATGGCCCCTGCCAGACGGGCAGCTCCACTGTGGCGGCTGGGCCCACGGAAAGGCATGCCACCCCCTACCCCTGGCCGTCAGGCAGGAAGGTTGCGAGCAGTTCCCAACAGCGCTGGAGGGGCTCAATTCAGGGGCAGCTGGCGACTGCCTGAAGCAGCCTGGCCTTGCCCTCTTTGCCCACCGGCCTTCCCAGCCACAGTGGCTTCTTTGACTGGCCTCCCTCATGCCCGCATCCCTCTCTCTCTCTCTCCTGTGCCTCCGGCCCTCCTCAGGCTCCTGCCGTTCCACCAGTCCCTGGAGAACTTTGCCGGGGCACTACCGGGGTGGGGCTGCCAGGTCTCCTGGGGTAGATTGCCAACCTCTGGGTGAGGCCTGCAGCTCTCTCGGGCCGTGTGCACCGGAGAACAGGGCTGCTCCAAAGGAAAGAGTTCCATGAAATCCCTCCCCAAACCCCCCCCCCCAACACCCAGGAGTAGCCCAGGCCAGAGCCATCCCCCACCCCACCCCCAGCCACCAATTCCTGTAGCCCAGGAACGGAAAACGGGCAGCCTTTCCCCTGTGTGGGGATGGCAGGCAACCAGCAAATGTATTGCAGGGGAGGGGAAGGTGCTGAGTGGGCACCCCTCCCACACACTCACACCAGCTTTGGGTGCGTTTGGCAAGCAGCCTCAGAATCTATTCCGACTGCCAAGAGGCAACCTGAATAAGCCCCCCCCCAAAAAAAACAAAAACAAAAAAACAACGGAAGCATGTAGAGTTGCCAGCCTCCAGGTCGGGCCTGGGAATCTCCCAGATTTGCAAATGATCTCCCAACTACAGAAATCGGTTGTCCTGCAGGAAATGGGTATTTTGGGCTCAGTGGCATTGTGCTCCACTCCACTCCTCCCCTCCCTAACCCTGCCCTCCCCCCCAACCTGCCCCTTGCCCCTCCTCCCCAACCTTTGAGAATTTCCCAACCAGATTTGGCAGCCCTAAATTAGAGGCAGTGGCAGCATTGCGGAACAAGGCTGCTCCTCTTTGGCTTTCAGGTTTCTGACCCTGAGCCCTTAAGGGCATGGAAAAGCAGACAGGCTGTTGCTGGGGGAGGTGAGGGGGGAGGACTCGTTCCCAGTCCCCTTGGGGCAGCCGCTGACAGCAAGGAGGGCTGGCCGGAGCTGGCCTTTTCTTCCTCCCCAAGGCACCTGATTCTGTCCTCTCCTGCCTCCTTTCCCTGTCCCTTATCTGCTTCTAGAACTTGAGGGAAACATTAATGCCTCCTCCTCCTCATCCCTGAACATATTAAAAAATCAAAGGCAGGTATGTTCCTCAAGCCTTTAGGAATGTTGGTGAAGATTCTGTGCCACTGCACCAGCTCAGCCAATTAGCTTCCACGATGTCTGAGGCACCAGAAGTGCAAAACAGCCGTGAGAGTACAAAATCCCCAAATTGTGAGACGGGATCTGAGCACAACAGCTGCAAATGTTACAAACGAAGGGGGAAAAACAATGCACAATTGTATGTATTTAGATATTTAGTTTACCTCTAGCCTGCTTTCTTTTTGCTGAGATTTAGGACAGAGAACATCATACAGCATAAGACACCCAAAGAATAATGCAGTGGGACTAGAGCGACAGAATTAGAAGATAATGTGAATAATGTTTATTATGTCGGAAAACCCTCACACAATGCAAAGCCAGAAGACAATTTGACCAACAAGCTGCTTTTTTAATGCATTTAGAAACAACGCAGCCAGTGAAGTGGTAAATCCACTGCAAATCCACTACAGTCCTCTTCCAGTGCAAACGTGCCCTCCTTGAGGTCTGTGCCCACCTCAGATCTAATCCCTTTCCATTTTGCACATTTGGCAGAATGATCACAAGTGTGTGAGCAAAGGCGGTCATTCCTTAGGTAGGACATCCCACCAGGTGGGAGCCAACAGAGAGAATCACCATGAGCAGGCAGCTGCCCATCATCCCTATTTCCTGAATAGCTGTGCTCCGGTGAGCAGAGCCCGGCAAAAGATGTGGGTTGGCAGGCAGGAGGGCCTAGCAGCCAGCCACTAGCACTCCTGGCAGAGACTGGGTGGCAGCCAACAGAGCAGGAATGGCCAAATGTGGCTCTCCAGATGTCCATGGACTACAATTCCCATAAACCTTAGGCGTATGGGAATCGAAGACATCTGGAGAGTGGCAGCTTGCTCACCCCTGCACTAGAGCACAAGGTGGAGCCGTACAGGTCCCAATCGCACCCGCATCCCCCACAACCAGGCCATCCCCATGCAGAGAGTGTGACAGACAGCAGGGTTGCCATGGACAGGCAAGGAGAACCACTGACAGATTTCTAGGGAGAGGGACCCAGCCCTGCGCACACCATAGCCATGGGCCGAGCACACATGTGTGAGACTTCGATTTCTAAATAAGTAAACTCATAGAAATAAAGTTTCTTTAAGAAAATGCAAGCATCCACTTTGAAAACATAGTCAGGACTGAGGTACAAGGCCTAGGACAAACAATATAGTTCCCTTGGGAACTCGAACGAGGCACAGTTCAAAGGAGTCAAAATATAGAGATAAACATTTGGCCATCCAGGACAGGAAGGTCTGAGAACTACAGGTCACTAAAACAAGGGAGGGGAAGGTATGTGAATGGAGAGTGAGGAGGAATATAGTGGCAGGAAATAGACCTTGGAGTGTCAACCAAAGCATCTCTGTTACCTCAGAGCAATTGAGCCAGGCCAAGGCAGCATTCTAACAAGCATCAGAATAAATAGAATAAAATCATGGCAGAAATACCAGGGGATTCTGACAACATGCCCCTTAAAAATAACGGGGCCACTGACAAAGTAGGCAAGCTCCCCAGAAATCTGCTTCCGCCCCAAAGACAGGTCCACACTGCATGTGTGCAGGAGGCACAACTTGGTCTACCATATCGAGGAAGGTGGATCAACTTGATGACTCTTGTAAAGACCAGAGTATTGATGTGTCCAGTCCTGTAGAGCAGTGGTCCCCAACCTTTTTATCACTGGGGACCGGTCAACACTTGACAATCTTACTGAGGCCCGGGGGGGGGGGTAGTCTTTTGCTGAGGAACGTTGCCACTGCCTGAGCCCCTGCTCTGCTTGCTTTCCCGCCGGCGCCCCTGACTTCCTTCCACCCACTAGGGGGCGCTGCCAGCAGCAGCTGCGCAGTGCCACACCTAGGGGGAGCCCCAGCCATGACGGCCGCCGGAGAGCACCAAAGGTGAGCCGGCGGCAGAGTGGCAGGGCAGCCCCCAAGGCTGCAACCAGGGAGGAGGATGAGGAGGAGCCGCAGCCCGGTTCCAACTGATCCACAGACTGGTACCGGTCCTCGGACCGGGGGTTGGAGACCACTGCTGTAGAGCCAAGAGAGGCAATGTAATCCCTGCAGGGGAGAATCCCTATAGACCAGGGGTGGCCAAACAGTGGCCCAGGGGCTTGTGGGAATTGTAGTCCATGGACATCTGGAGCGCCACCATTTGGCCACCCCTGGCATGGCAGCTGGATCCCCAGAAGGAAAGTCCAACCTTTGGAGAGCCTTGCAGGGAAACCACCGGGAGGTGATGGAAACCTCTGGGAGGCCCTTTCCCCCAACTGTGCCCTTTTCCTTGCAGATTCAGCTGCTGAGAGGGATGCTCTCATGGAGACCGCCTACCCAGAGGTGCAAGCCTTCTGCCAAAAGCATGGCTTGATGTTTGAGGTAAGCCAGGTGCCTCCCAGAACCCTCTGGGCACACCCTCTGCGTGAGGAATGTCCCTTGAACCTCCCGATTACTTGGGAGAAGCAAGTGTCTGCAGAGACCTCTGCAGAGCAAGGAGCCAAGACAACTGAGAAGGGAACTGCCACATTCAGAGGCAGCCCAATGATAGAGGCTCTTCATGGCTGTCAGCCCTGCTGGAGGTCTCCACCTGCTTACCTTGTGCTGGGCCAGGTAGGCTGGCCTGGCCCTTGGCCTTGTATGGCATAGCGAAGGTGACCTCGGCATGGCCACGAGCGCAGGGCAGGGGAGTCACCAGAAGCCAGGTTGCCCCAGGGAAGTGAGCAGCCTGAGTCAAGGCTTCCGTGGAGCATCAAGTCAACCTACCTGGGCAAGACGCTGAACACTGCCCTGACCCTTTCTTACCCAGCTACCCCTGTTGCCCCAAAGACACACCGAAAGGAGAGCCCCCGTGGGGAGGAGAGCGTTGAGGGGGAGAGGTCAGTTTTGTTTTGCATCCTTGCTCGACCGAGTCAGCAGCTCCTTCCCCTCGTTCCCTCCCTCATCTGCTCTAGATGATTGACCTGAGGTGGGGCATGCCTGCCAACACTGGCCATAGGGCCACCCCCCCGCTCCTCCTGGAGGAGATCAGGCGCTGCCAGGCACTCTCCGTGGGGCCCTCCTTTGTGGTAAGTACCACCTGTGGCTCCCTAAAAAACAGCTACGCTCCTGGGTGTTCAGGGATCTAGACCCCCACCGGAAGGGTCCAGCAGGGTTTCAGCATCCCTCTAAAGCAAGGGTGGCCAAACTGTGGCCAGCAGGGGATCATGGGTATTGCAGTCCCTGGACATCTGGAGAGCCACAGTTTGGCCATCCCTGAGATCACAGTGCAGGGGGGAGGAGGACAGGCACTGACCCCATGGGGAGGGATGTTATTTAGCCCACTGTGGGGCAACCTGTGCATTGCACACTGAAATGCCTCTATGGGGGCGGTGGGCTTGAGGAGGGGGTTGCAGAAAGTGGAAGAGATGTTCTGGGAGGCACGGGGGGGGGGGGAGTCCTCCCAGGGAGCAGGAGAGAGACCCACGAGTGGGGTGGCCGAGGATGCCAAAGCTGGGGAAATGCCAGCTGCAACCAGGATCTACCCCCCAAATCTCCAGAAATCAAGTTGGAGGTGACAATCATTCCCGGTGGGAGGGGTGTGTCACAGTCTCAGAATGACAGAGAGGTCGGTGATTTTGGCAGGGGACAAAGGGAGGGTGAGAGGAGAACTTAAAAGCTTTCGCAAAGCTCCTGTCAAGTCCAGCAAAGGAGTCCGTCCCTCTGTCGGCTGGCCCACTGACTGAGCACATTCTCCCCCCCCCCCTCACAGGCACTGCTGGGCAGTCAGTACGGCCACTGCCTGGCCCCTCTGACCATCACGAGCCAGGAATTTGAGGTCTTCAGGACTCACCTCTTGGGGGAGCCCCGCGCCTTGCAGCTTCTGGCCCGGTGGTACCAGAAGGACGAGAATGTTGTCCCTCCGCTCTACGTCCTGCAGCGCCCACCCCAGGCCGACCCTGCCCAAGAGGAGAGCTTACGCCTGGCCCTGAGCAGGGCTGCCCGGGAGGCAGAGCAGCGAGGACTCCTCAGCAGGGAGCAGAGCCAGCTGCTCCTCAAGTCAGGTGCGATGCTAAAGCAGTGTCGCTCAGGAGTTTAGAACCCTAAATTAACCTCCAAGTGGTGGCTGAAGGAATCCTGGGATTACCCATTCCTCACACATTGGATAATGCACTTTCAATGCGCTTTTGCAGCTGGATTTTCCAGTGCAGAACAGGATACTCTCCTTCTAAAGTGCAATGAAAGTACCTTATCCAGTGTGTGCAGAATGAGGTCTTCCCCTGCCCAGACTGTTTTCCTGGCCCAAAATAGTTTCAAAGGGTACTACTTGCCCCCCTAGCGAATATGCAGGTCCAGAAATTCCTGGAGATTTGGGGCAGGGTGGAGTTGGGGAGGGGAGGGAATTGTGGTGCAGAGTGGTAAGGCAGCCGTCTGAAAGCTTTGTCCATGAGGCTGGGAGTTCAATCCCAGCAGCCGGCTCAAGGTTGACTCAGCCTTCCATCCTTCCGAGGTCGGTAAAATGAGTACCCAGCTTGCTGGGGGGTAAGCGGTAATGACTGGGGAAGGCACTGGCAAACCACCCCGTATTGAGTCTGCCATGAAAACGCTGGAGGGCGACACCCCAAGGGTCAGACATGACTCGGTGCTTGCACAGGGGATACCTTTACCTTTTTCTAAGGCCATAGATTCCACCCTCCAAAGCTGCCGTGTTCTCCAGGGTCTATATAGACTAGAGATCAGGCCCACTTCAAGGGGCGGAGTCCCATCCCACAGCCTTCCCTGGGTGCAGGACTGTGAAAGCGGCATGAGGCCAGAGGCTGAATCCCCCCCACCCCCCCTGCACAGTCCAAGTTGGGAATGGCCAAGTGTCAGGTCAGGAGTCGTGGCGAAGTATCTTGGATCATCTGGAGCACAGCAGTAGCACCACTCCCACTGGGTTAATAACTGAACGCCGAGAGGCACAGGTAGCATTCCCACATAGGGTTGCCACCCTCCAGGTGGGACCTGGAGATCTCTTTGACATAAAACTTGACCTCCAGGCTGCCAAGGTCCATCTCCCTGAGGAAGGTAGGGGTCTCTTCTCCTGGATTGCGTGGAGCAGCTGGGCATGCCCGGAGGGGCCCCGTGTACTCCTGGCTGCCCAAGATCTGTTCCCCCAAGGAGCACCTCGTCTTCTCCACTCTGCTGGCGGAAGAGAGCGCTCTGCCCCAGGGCCTCACCCGGCCTGGAGACTGTTTTGAGATGGAGCTCCCTAAACCAGGGGTAGTCAAACTGCGGCCCTCCAGATGTCCATGGACTACAATTCCCATGAGCCCCTGCCAGCGAATGCTGGACATCTAGAGGGCCGCAATTCCTGCCCTCCAAATCTGCAGGTGACTCTACCAGGGGCTGGGGTCAGAGGAGTGATGTGTTTACTTCTCCTTATTTATTTGTTTGTTTGTTTGTTTGTTTATTTACCCACCGAGTGGGGGCCAAGACGGAGAATGCTCTGGCCCTGGTCGAGACCAGGCGGACTTCTTTAGGGCCAGGGATCCTTAGCCGGTTGGTGGCAGTGGAGCGCAGAGCTCTTTTGGGGGCATAGGCGGGGAGGCGGTCCCTCAGGTACACTGGGCCCTGACTGCGAATGGCCTTGAAGGTAATTACCAGAACCTTTAGTCTGATCCGGAATTCAACTGGCAACCACTGCAGTTGGTGGAGAATGGGCTGGATGTGGGACCTCCACAGTGTTGCTGTGAGGATCCTGGCCGCAGCATTTTGAACCAGCTGCAGTTTCCAGGCCAAGGCTAAGGGCAGGCCTGCGTACAGCGAGTTACAGAAGTCCAGTCTAGAGGTGACTTGAGTCTGACGGGGCTCTTGGAGTGTCTTTCCTTTCCTTTCCTCTCCCCCCGACCCCATCTTTTACAGAGCTGCACTGGGAAATTGAGGCAGGCCTCTTTGGCACTGGAGACCAAGCCGCGCTCATCTTCTTCAGAGAAACCGAGGATCAGGGGGGGGCCCACTCAGGAGGAGAGAGCCCCCCGCCCAGGGAGGGGGTGGGGGAGGGGGAGGACCAGCAAATGCTGGTAGCCCTGAAGGCAAAGGTGGCGGCCCTGCACCCCCAGCAGCTCACGGTGCACCGGGTCCCATGCAGCTGGGACCCTGCCGGCCTCCGCCACAAGCCCCAGCCCAGGTACCTGAAGGAAATCTGTGAACAGTTTGTTGCAGCCACCAAGCGCCAGGTGCTGGCGAGCCTGGGGGCCAAAGAAGGTGGCCACCCTTGTCATCTGCTCCAGGAACTGGCCTACCACCAGGCTGTGGGGCACGAGAGGAGCCCGGCCCACTGTTGGCGGCAGGGCCTGTTGGACCGCATCTGCCTGCGCATGAAGCAGGACAATGGCCACGCCCATGGGCCACTCGTGGTCCGAGGGCTGCCAGGTTGTGGAAAGACGGCCTTGTTGTGCCAGCTGTGCCAGGCCACACAGACTGCCCTGGGGCTGGAGGCGGTTGTGGTGCTGCGGCTGTTGGGGGCCTCCCCGCTCAGCTGTCCCCTTGACCGTCTGCTCCGCAGCCTCTGCCTGCAAGTGAGCCTGGCCCTGCGTCTGCCCTTGCCGCACGCGGAGGGTGCCGGGAACGCCGTCCTGCTCTTCCACCGCCTCCTCCAACAAGCTTCTCAGGAGACCACGAAGCCGCTGGTTCTTCTCCTGGACTCCGTGGAGCAGCTGGGCATACCCGGAGGGGCCCCCGCGTACTCCTGGCTGCCCAAGATCTGTCCCCCCAGGGTGCACCTCGTCTTCTCCACTCTGCTGGCGGAAGGGAGCGCTCTGCCCCAGGGCCTCACCCGGCCCGGAGACTGCTTTGAGATGGAGCCTCTCTCCCGAGAGGAAACCATGCAGGCCCTGGCCCAGCATCTGGCAGCTGCGGGGCGGACACTCACCCCGGCCCAGCAGGCGTCATTCCTGCAAAGCTTCCCGGAAGGAGGGCGTGCTCTGCCGCTGGCCCTGGCCCTGGCCCTGGCCGAAGCCCGACGGTGGGCTTCCCACACTCCGCCACAGGCAGTTCCACTCTCGGCCGTGGAGGGGGCACATCGCCTCTGTGCGTTCCTGGAACAGGCCCATGGTCCCGTTTTGGTGAAGCGGGCCCTGAGCTACCTGGCCTGCTCCCGGTAAGTAGGGGATGGGTCCCCCTCGAGCCAAGCGAAGGGCACTGCTGCAGAGAGGGAGGTTGGGGGTTACTGGCCAGAGGCCCCATGCAAGGGGCACAAAACAGTAAGGTGGGGAGGGCTGGGTCACGCGTCCAGCCTGGCTCCCCCAGAGCGGCTGGAGCCAGAGGCTGTTTCCCGCCCCACTCTCATTCCCCCAGGTCAGGGCTGTCCGAAGCGGAGCTGAAAGACGTCCTCTCCCTTGACAACGAAGTCCTTGCAGAGATTTACCAGCTCCGGCCCCCTCCCAGCAGGGCAGTCCTGCGTGTCCCACCCCTCCCGTGGGCCCAGCTGCGCCAGGACTTGGCCCAATGGCTGGAGGAAAAGTGGGCCGACGGCTTCCTCCTGGTGGGCTTCGGGCACAGGTAAAGAGCTGAGAGAAGGGGGCTGTGGCAGCTTCCCTCCACGGCCCCCACGGGGTCTCGCTAAACGGTCCCGTCCCCCTCCAGGGAGTTCTCGGAGGTCGTCCAAGGACGCTACTTGCTTGCCCCGGAGGAAAGGGCCCGGTGCCACCTGATCCTGGCGGACTTCTTCCGAGGGACCTGGAGCTGGGGCATGAAGAAGCCCGTGGAGCTCCCGTCCTCCAGCAAGCCTGTGAGCCTTGACCGGAAGGTGAAGCCGCGGGGCTGGACGCAGAGCCGGGAGGGGGCCGTCCCTGGGCAGAAGCCAAGCGGGGCAGGAGGGGCCTGGGGGCACTCCCCCCCAGCAAGCGACACCAGTCCCCTCATTCGTAGGTCACCCCCCAGCCTCTATGGTTCTCGAGCACCAAGGCCAACCAGAGGAAGCTGAGCGAGCTGCCCTTCCACTTGCTGCAGGCGGGACGGGTGGAGGAGCTGCAGAGAGACGTTTTCGGTGAGGCAGGCGATGGCCATGCTGGCCCCCGTCCCCTTGGGGCCAGTAAATGTGGCCTGTGCCACAGCGGGCCCATGGGGGGACTCGTGCCCTGCGGCCTGTGCCCTCCCAAAGGGTCCCATGGGGAAAGCTGCCCTCCTTCTGCCCACCCTCATCCCTCTTCCCCGCAAGCCGGGAGCCAGGGCAGGCCCTCTGCAGGCGACTGCCACGCCTGGATTCTTTCTGGCAGGGAACGTGAACTGGGTGGCCTGCAAAGCCGTCTCTTCTGGGCCAGAGAGCCTGGCCAGGGACCTTGAGGCATGCCTCACGCACACCCGTTGCCCCGAGCTGCAACTCCTGCAAAGGCTCTTCCTGCTCCTACAGCCTGTCTTGAGCCACGCGGAGGGCCAGGCAGGTAAAGGCCGGACCGGTGTGGGAGGGAGAGATGCCGTTGGCAGCAGTGGGCGGGATGCCCATCTTTCCAGTGGGCCTGGGAGGGACCAGCACAGAGCCCGGACACTAGAAATAGGAGAAACAGAAAGATGGGCAGGCATCGGCGACTGAGCCCTTGTACTTGGTCTGCATTAGCGCCACGTTCTGCCTGCTCCTGAGTCGGTAGGAGGGCAGTGCCTCCCTCCCTGTCTCACCGGGGCTCTTCGTCCTCCAGGAGTGAGCCTGATCTGCACGGAGATGCTGGCCCGGCTGCGCTTCCTGGCGCCTTCCTACCCCGGCCTCCTTGGGAGCCTGTGCCAGCAGTGTGAGAACTGGCTTCGTGCCCGGCCCCACCCAGTCCTCGTCCCTCTCTGTGGATTTCTCCACCCCCCAGGAGGACCCCTGCGGAAAACACTGACCGGATCCCCCAACGGTAGGACGGCTCTCCCGGGACTGCCATGCCCCGCTGGTCCAGCACCGGCCGCCGGTCATGAGAGGGGCCACCGTGGGGGAAGCTGGGATGGAGTCCAGGGGGCCGGGCTTGGCTCTGGGTGCCACGCCGGCCACCTCCTCTTCCTGCAGGCACCACCGTGCTGGCTCTGAGCCCGGATCACAGGTTGCTGCTGGCTGGATCCCAGGACGGCTCCGTGATTGCCTGGGACTCGGCAGACTTCTCGGTGCTGCACCTCCTCCTGGGCCACTCTGGTAAGGGCCTGCTGGAAAGCCACCGAGGGGCGGGTCAGCCCCACGCGGGCCCTGCCTCTTCCTCAGGACGGCCAGTCCTTCCCAGGCCCAGCTGGGATGTGCAGGCAAGGATGCAAGGGCAGGCAAAGGCCCCGGCTTTCCGTCTCCATCAGAGTAAACAAGCGCAGTCTTGTATCAACAGAGGCATCCCATGAAATCACAAGACGGGTAGTCCGGCTGGATACCACGTCAGTCAGAGCCCGCCTGGATGACTCTGTGCAGCTCTGGAGGCCTCACTCCAGAAAGGATGTAGACAAAATGGAGGAGATGCAGAGGATGATCCAGGGACCAAGCCCTGTGAGGAGAGGCTGAGGGACTTGGGAATGTTCAGCCTGGAGAAGAGGAGCCTGAGGGGGGACACGATTGAAAGGTTGTCACTTAGAGGAGGCCAAGGAAAGGTTCCTGTTGGCAGCAGAGAAGAGAACCCAAAGTCATGTATTTAAATTACATATACCAGCTAGATATCAGGAAAAATATTTTCACAGGCAGAGTAGTTCAGCGGGGGAAGGGGCTGCCTAAGGAGGTGGTGAGCTCCCCCTCACTGGCCGTCTTCAAGCAGGGGCTGGACAGATCCTTCTCCTGGATGCTGGAGGCTGATCCTGCATTGAGCAGGGGGTTAGACTAGATGGCCTGCATGGCCCCTTCCCCCTCTAGGATTCTAGGAGTCTAGTTCAGGAGTGGAAGGGGCTGCCTAAGGAGGTGGGGAGCTCCCCCTCACTGGCCGTCTTCAAGCAGCGTCTGGACAGGTCCTTCTCCTGGATGCTGGAGGCTGATCCTGCACTGAGCAGGGGGTGGGACTAGATGGCCTGCATGGCCCCTTCCCACTCTAGGATTCTAGGAGTCTAGTTCAGCAGGGGAAGGGGCTGCCTGAGGAGGTGGGGAGCTCCCCCTCACTGGCCGTCTTCAAGCAGCGGCTGGACAGATCCTTCTCCTGGATGCTGGAGGCTGATCCTGCATTGAGCAGGGGGTTAGACTAGATGGCCTGCATGGCCCCTTCCCACTCTAGGATTCTAGGAGTCTTGTTCAGCAGTGGAAGGGGCTGCCTAAGGAGGTAGGGAGGTCCCCCTCACTGGGGGTCTTCAAGCAGCGGCTGGACAGATCCTTCTCCTGGATGCTTCAGGCTGATCCTGCACTGAGCAGAGGGTGGGACTAGATGGTCTGCATGGCCCCTTCCCACTCTAGGATTCTAGGAGTCTAGTTCAGCAGTGGAAGGGGCTGCCTAAGGAGGTAGGGAGGTCCCCCTCACTGGGGGTCTTCAAGCAGCGGCTGGACAGATCCTTCTCCTGGATGCTTCAGGCTGATCCTGCACTGAGCAGAGGGTGGGACTAGATGGTCTGCATGGCCCCTTCCCACTCTAGGATTCTAGGAGTCTAGTTCAGCAGTGGAAGGGGCTGCCTAAGGAGGTAGGGAGGTCCCCCTCACTGGGGGTCTTCAAGCAATGGCTGGACAGATCCTTCTCCTGGATGCTTGAGGTTGATTCTGCCTTGAGCAGGGGGTGGGAGTAGATGGCCTGGATGGCCCCTTCCCACTCTAGGATTCTAGGAGTCCAGTTCAGCAGTGGAAGGGGCTTCCTCAGGAGGTAGGGAGGTCCCCCTCACTGGGGGTCTTCAAGCAATGGCTGGACAGATCCTTCTCCTGGATGCTTGAGGTTGATTCTGCCTTGATCAGGGGGTGGGACTAGATGGCCTGCATGGCCCCTTCCCACTCTAGGATTCTAGGAGTCTAGTTCAGCAGTGGAAGGGGCTGCCTAAGGAGGTAGGGAGGTCCCCCTCACTGGGGGTCTTCAAGCAATGGCTGGACAGATCCTTCTCCTGGATGCTTGAGGTTGATTCTGCCTTGAGCAGGGGGTGGGAGTAGATGGCCTGGATGGCCCCTTCCCACTCTAGGATTCTAGGAGTCCAGTTCAGCAGTGGAAGGGGCTTCCTCAGGAGGTAGGGAGGTCCCCCTCACTGGGGGTCTTCAAGCAATGGCTGGACAGATCCTTCTCCTGGATGCTTGAGGTTGATTCTGCCTTGATCAGGGGGTGGGACTAGATGGCCTGCATGGCCCCTTCCCACTCTAGGGCATTGTCCATGGAGGTGCCTGGGGGAGAAGTCCACTGTGCAGCCCGAGGGAGGTTCCCTACTAATGGAGAAGTGTTTCCCTTCTGACCATGCGTTGTAGGAAGCTGCTTATCCAACCCTCTTCCCAGCACTGCATCTCCAGAGCCTCGTCCTTAAAGCAAGGGAGTTTCCAAATATCATTCCGCCTTGGCAGCTTTGGATGCATCAAGGACCAAATCTGCTTCCCCACCAAATGCTGCAAGGATCTTGCATTTTTCTTTTTGCAACGGGCTGCACCCCACAATTATTATCTGATATGGCGGAACTATTCCTTCCCTACCTTTCCTGCTCCCTCTGAGTTTGAGGCTGGCCTGTCTCATCTGGCTTGACCCCCCTTTCTCTGCAAAAATACCAGTGGGGTTCTGTGCATCCCCTTTTCTTGCTCCCTCCTGTTCTGTAGCTGAAGTGAGGTGCGTGAGGATATTTGGGAGAGGGACACGTGCTGCCTCAGCTGCCCTGGATCACACCTTGCGCCTCTGGAGTCTGGCTTCCGGCAGAGAGGAGCTCGTGATCCCCCACAGCCCTGCTGGAGGCCAGCCCTGCAGCCAGCTCCACGTTGATGAAAAGAATGGCCTCGTGTACTGGGTGTCCAGCTCAGAGGTAGGGGGCCACGACCAGAAGGGGGCAAGTGGAACATGAGCTCTGGGATGCTGGGACTCCACAGTCCCCCTGGTGATGAGAGGAGGAACAAGGCTGGGTTCTTTCAGTGTGACGGCGAAAGGCTCTGTCAAGCCACAGCTGATTTATGGGGTTTTCAAGGCAACAGGCAGACAGAGGTGGTTTGCCATTGCCTGCCTCTGTGCAGCAACCCTGGGTAGCCTCTTGTCCAAGGATCAATCCTGCTTAGTTGCTGCTGCTGCTGCTGCTGCTTCTTTAAAAGAGAGAATCTTTACTGGGAAAGATCATTTGCAAACACATAATATAGCCATCTTCTTCAGTCTACTTACTGAAGCAAAGTACACAAACTTAAAAAACAGTCACAAAGAAAATAGATTGCAAGCCCCTATGTCTGTGCTGCAAACAGACTGCATGCCCACACATCCTCAGAGAGCTTATTGTAGTCTGCTCTTTGCTTAATTTCTGACAGTTGAAGAGATTGGGCCACCCAGGTCAGGGCATGCTCTTCCATAGGGACCTTCGTGCGTCTCCCGCAATCTGCCTTATTTCCATGAATATTGGGCTTGAAAATGCACATCAGTGAATGCCCCTTGAATTTTTAACATACAGAAAGAGTGGCCTCAAATACAAAACACAGACCAGCATAAAATACTAAGATTGTTAATAAAATTGACATCCCAATAGTCATTCCAGGAAATTCAATTAAACAACTCAGCTGATGAGTTCCTCATTCATCCAAGCTGTCCATTTCCTGCAGGCAAGGAAGCAAATCTTTGCAACAGAATATGAATCAGAGACCTTTTTGTCTTCAAGCAGAAATATAGTCATCAGAGATTCAGGAATAGGATAGCGCTTTAAGGACCAGCGTGGGGTCATGGTCAGCAGAGGCAGACTGGAAAGCCAGGTTTGGTTCCCCACTCCTCATCCACATTCAGCCAGCTGGGTGACCTTGAACTAGTCTTCTATTAGGGCTATTCTCACAGAGCAGTTCTGTTAGAGCTCTCTTCGTGAGGGTGGCAGTCTCAGGTTGGCGAAAAAGTGGAGTCTTTGGGAGTGGAGCCTGGAAAGAGCAGGGTGTCTATTGTGTGGAGAGGAATGGAGGGTAATGATAAATGCTATGAGACTAATTTGGGTAGTGAAAAGTGGGATATAATAACCAACTCTCCTTCCTTCCTTCCTTCCTTCCTTCCTTCCTTCCTTCCTTCCTTCCTTCCTTCCTTCCTTCCTTCCTTCCTTCCTTCCTTCCTTCCTTCCTTCCTTCCTTCCTTCCTTCTCCCCTTTCCTTACTCCCCTTTTTCCTTCCTTCCTTCCTTCCTTCCTTCCTTCCTTCCTTCCTTCCTTCCTTCCTTCCTTCCTTCCTTCCTTCCTTCCTTCCTTCCTTCCTTCCTTCCTTCCTTCCGTCCTTCCTCCCTTCCTTCCTTCCTTCCTTCCTTCCTTCCTTCCTTCCTCTATTCTGGACACGGTGCCTTCCTTCCTTCCTTCCTTCCTTCCTTCCTTCCTTCCTTCCTTCCTTCCTTCCTTCCTTCCTTCCTTCCTTCCTTCCTTCCTTCCTTCCTTCCTTCCTTCCTTCTCCCCTTTCCTTACTCCCCTTTTTCCTTCCTTCCTTCCTTCCTTCCTTCCTTCCTTCCTTCCTTCCTTCCTTCCTTCCTTCCTTCCTTCCTTCCTTCCTTCTCCCCTTTCCTTACTCCCCTTTTTCCTTCCTTCCTTCCTTTCCTTCCTTCCTTCCTTCCTTCCTTCCTTCCTTCCTTCCTTCCTTCCTTCCTTCCTTCCTTCCTTCCTGTGAGCCTCCCTCCCTCCCTCCCTTCCAAACCACAGTAGCAGAGGGCAGACAAATACCAAATACAAATTCACAGCCGTTCTTAACAGTAGGAACATGCAGGTTGAAATAGAATGTTCCATTGGAAACTCCCTGAGTTCTGTAGCACAGCCCCCTTTGCAAGTCCAGGGGCCCCCTCCTTCAAAAGGGACAAGGGCTGTTGCAAACCTCCAGCTTGCCTGGAAGAAGCGGAAACATTGAACCGGCCTACCTTCTCATCCCCAGGTCAACGCTTGGCACCTGGAGGCGGCAGTGCCCGCTTTCCGGATTTCCACAGAGGCTCTGGACGGCTGGCTCCTCACCGCCATCCTTGTGCCCCGGCTGGTGCTTGTGACGGTCTCCGAGCAGGGATCCCTCTGTGTGTGGCACAGCCGCACGGGGCAGCTGCTCTCCAAGGGCCCGCTGGCGGGGCTGGGGGAAGAGGCCCCTACTGGCAGCGTGCTGCTCCCCAAGCTGGGCAGGATGGTGGCTGGCTTCAGTGGAGGGTCCCTCCTGACGGTGCGTGCTTCCGGCTCAGAAGACTGGGCTCGGCCTCCTTCGGGGAGGCCTCCGGGGAGCTCCAGGGTCCGGAGCCCAGAGAGCCACCTAATCTTTGGCTCTGTCACCCAAGAAGGAGCCTGGGTGGGAGGAGGGGCGAGCCGACCAGCCCTCTCTCTGTCCTCTGCAGGTCTCCTCGGATGGAAAGAGCCTGCTGGAGAAGCTTCCTGAGGGGATCGTCTTCCTGGTGCTTTCGGAAGACGAATCTCTTCTTGCTGCAGGTTGGACCCCAGACCCAAACCTAACAGCAACCAGCCCTGGCTCCTTCAAAGAGCAGGGGGACCCCGTCAGCCCTTGTGCTCCGAAAGCCAGGCTGGAACTCATGGTCCAGTTCCCGCAGGGCACTGCAGCTAGGAGTGCTGGACCCAACCGCTGGGCACGGAGGCTGCGGCAGCTGGTGGGAAGGGGTTGCTGGGGGGGTGCATCCTTTCTTCCTCCTTCCAACTCTGGCAGGCCCGTTCTGCCAAGGGCATGGCTGTCATTCAGGGGCCCTGGCTTGGCACAAGGTGAAGCTTTCCAATATGGCTGCTGAGGAGCAGCGGGAGAGAGCTGGCCTTGGTGCAGGCGGATGAGCCACCTTGGCTGGCAGGCCCACCACCCCATCTCCCTGGGCTACGGCTGCATCTGGGCAGATTCTTGGCCCACGCCTGTGCTCTGCGTGTGCTCAGAGGCACTACTGTGACCTCGGTCACTGCACTTGTCTCAGGGCAGGGAGCCTCGGCCTCCAAGGGAAGGGTGAGCCCTCCTTCCAGTTCTGGCCTGATTGCTCTGATCTCCCAGGCTTTGGGCAGCGTGTGAGAGTTTTCTCGGTGGATATGAAAGGATCCCACTGTCTCCTGGCCTCTGACCTGATGCACGACGGGGAGGTTCGTACAGCCGCCATCTCTGCGGACAACGCCACGCTCTTCACGAGCTCTTGTGCAGAGTATATCTGGGTAAGCGGCAATGGCAGGGGTCCTCAAGGGCACTGCCTGGGGAAACTGCCACGGAGGGTTGAGGAGAAGCCCACCCAACAATCGCCTTGGCTACAGCTGGGCAAGCGTTCAGACCTGTTTGTTCCTGGCTGCTTGCCCTATTTCGTTCGCCGAAACCCCTGCTGCTTCCCCTCAGGTGTGGAGCCTATCCAAGCAGGGTTTGCTGACTGATGTTCTGGGAGATACCGGGGCTCCCATCATGCACTTGGCCCTCTGGGGCAGCAACCTGGTGTCCGCCTCTCTTCACACCCCTTGCCTCAGAGTCTGGGACCCGGACTACGACCGCAGGCACAAGCCCCTGCCTCCGTCGATGGCTGGCCCAAGGTGCACAGCGCTATCCCACCAGGCAAAATACGTCTACTTTCCCCAAGACCATGAGAGTTGCAAACTGGTCATCTGGGACGCAGAGGAAGGTGAGTTATAGATGCTGCAGACAGACGGCCAAGGCAACACGGAGGTAAGTGTGCAACACAACCCTGGAGCCTCCTTCTCCCGGCCTGGGGTGTCGGACGACATCCAGCATCCCAATGTAAGAGAGAATCCCCGTACCTGTAAAGCTTGATTTTGCCACATCGTCCCACGCAGGTGTGGTGCGCTCTCCTCTGCTCTTGCCTTTAGGCTTCCGGTGGATCAGGACAGAGGCTCTTCAAACTCCCTTCCTCGGTAGCAGGGGTGGGCAAACTGTGGCTCTCCAGAGGTCCAAGGACTACAATTCCCATGAGCCCATGGGCATCTGGAGAGCCACAGTTTAGCCACCTCTGCCTGTAGTTCACACCGGGAGCCCTTTACCTGCAGCAGGGTCCCCAACAAAACACTGGGGGTGGGGGTGGGGGTGGGGGGCTGGTGCCCGAGAACTCCTTTCCTGGCACAGACCAAATGTTTTCAGAAAGTGGAGTGGGTGGGCTATGGGGGAGGTCTCGCCTAGCACGGCTTCTGATTGGCCACTCAAAATCAGCTTTGCTGGGCAGATTACATTAAAGTTTCAGTAGGGGCTATCATCACAAGAGCGGTTTTATTTTCTCTCCTCTTTCCTGGGGTATTTTTAAAGTTACCCCCCTTCTTCCCCGTGCTTGGGCTTTCTGTGGGTGTCTAGCTCCCCCTCCCATGCCAGCCATTTTGTGGCTGTCTCCGCCTCCTGCAAGAGGCTTTTTGTGGTTGTGGCAAACAAATGCCACGCAGAAGAGTTCCACTTTACAGGCCCTGTAGAACTTCCTTTAAAAGAAATCTTTACTGGAAAGATTATTTGTAAATATGTATCATATTCATCTGCTTCAGTCTCTTTACTGAAGCAAAGTACAAAAACATAGAGTAGTTACAAAAGCAGAACATTGCAACCCTCTACGGCTAGGCTGCAAGTAGGGCTATGTCCCACATATCAGCAGATGGAGAGAGCTGAGCTTAATGGTAGCTGATCCTTACTTCAGCAAGGGCACACAGCACTGCTCTTTCTCTTCCTGAATAAAGAGGGAGTGGGTGGAAGCCCCCCTTAAACAAAGGAATCCCCAGAGCACATGGATCAGAATTCCCTGCAGCCTCACTAATGACCACTTGATGCCACTAGTGAGCACTTAGGTGCAGCTCAGCTGCTTAAACAGCTTAACAACAGCCCTTCATGGCTGACTTCACCCAATTACTTGCTGACTGCAGTTCCAGCAGAAGCCACACCCCCCAAAGGCAGGAGATCCACGAACAGGCCATAACGATGCCTCCTCTTCCACAGGCAGGGCTTGTGAAATTCTGGATGCGTCGGCCCCAGTGCAGTGCTTGGAAGTGGCTGAGCGGAGGAATCTCCTCTTGGCTGGGCTGGCGACGGGAACCGTGCTCGTGTTCCCCTTGGAGGCGAGGCAAGATGCCGGATGCATCCCACCTGCAGAGAACCAAAAGCCAGTCAACCTCCTGGCGCTGACCCAACATGAGGAGCAGCTGGCCACTGCTTGCGATGACCTGGTGCAGGTCCTGGATTTGGAGCAGGGGGAATCCGGCCTGCTGATCAGCTGCCCCACCTACACCTTTTACACACAGATCCCCGGTGCCACCATCTCCAGCCTGGCCCTCCTGGCTGGATACCGGGTGCTGTACGGTATGACGAGTGGGGCGCTGTTCCTTTACGACTGTGCCCAGGCCCAGGTGTTCCCCTTGGAAGCACACGGCCACCAAATCACCTGCTTGGAAACCAGCCATGGAGAGAAATGGGCTGTGAGCGGCTCAGCGGATTCGCTCCGGTGCCTCTGGGATGTGGAGCTCTGCCACTGGACACACAAGATGTTCTTTCATAAGGTGATGCTGCCGCCGCGGGTTTTATTCATCCATTCCTTTATTATTTCATTTTAATGCCGGTCCACCCCATGAGTGGGCTCGAGCTGCTTTACAACAATAACACAAAGATAAATTGTTAAAAACAATTATAAACCTGTCGCCTCCCTCCGCCCTATAGATGCTATGTTGCTGTGGCCTAGGCCAGCTGTGCTCTTGGGCATGCACAGACGAGAGCATCCGACATGCAAAGTGAGCCCAGAACAGGCAGGTGGGGCAGCCGTCTTGCAGGGGCTCCTGGGCAGCCGTGACGGAGCCGTAACACAAGAGAATCCCCCCTCAAAAAACAAAAAACCTTCATTTGTGTTTGCCTGTAAAACCCATCCTGGGTAGAGTTAATCCGTCGGAGAAACAGAAGAGATCTGATTAGCTGATTCAGGAGGAGGCATTTCAGAAGCTGGAGGGAAGAAGAGGCTGGGAGACGGTTCGGTCAGACTTGCGAGCTGCTGAGACAGGAAATTCTAGGTTGAATCTGAAGAGTGAGGGAGACGTGCTCTCCCAGGGGGCTCTTGAGGGAAGAGCACAGAGGGACTGGCCAAGGGAGGCACCTGGGAGATTCTTCCAAACCCTCTTCTGGGGATCTTAGTCTTAGTCCAGTCTTCTGAGAGTACCGATAAGGGATTCAGGGAGAACTGTACAGTTCCCTCGCTATTTGTATTTGATAAATCTATAATCTCATTATGATTCTTTCATTTCGTCCCGCCCCTGCAAGGGTTTAATTTGTTAACCTCTGCAATGCGTCTTGTGCGTGGGGGGGGGGGTGTTATTGAGGCAGAATGATATTTCTTTGGTTGTGAGGGGAAACACGTGAGTCCGGTAGGTTGGTGCTGCTTTCCCCTCGGACGCCAAGGCCCAGGTGGGACAAACACAATAAAGCCCTGAGGAGAGCAGATACAAAAAACTCACCAGCAGCAGAGAAAGCGGTTGTTCTTTGACAGGTGAACGTTTAGGCAAGCCGCAATCCCTGGGTGAAGCTCCTACCGCATTTGCAGGCTGCTTCTGGCCAGCCAGCTGCAGAAATGGAGCCACCTGAGGTCAGATTCCAACCCCTGCTCCCCACCCCTACGAACCTATAAAATATATCTCTTTGGCCACCACATAAGCAGGCAGTTCATTGACCAGTCTGCACCAGCCAGAAGCCACTAACTGATAAGGCCCATTCGGCCAAGCATGCTCAGCTGCACCAAAGCCCTGTAATGGATTTCTCTCTGCTCAACACAACACCTTTCCTGTTACGATACTTGTACACCTGTGCCCAAAAGCTACATGGGGTTCTGGAAGCAATCAATATGGCCCTGTGGCCCAGAAGACAGGTGCCTTGAGGTGGGGGGAAGCCACATCTGGAAAATGGTAGGGATCAAGAAGAAGAGATCTGTGGCAGAAATCTTGATTGAGAAACATTTTGCTTAAAAAAATGAATTGTTCTGGGGCAAGAGGGGAATGCACGAAGGGACTTACATACAGAACAGTACATGGGAAGGCAGCACAGTCCAATTAAGAGGGGTTGTAGCTGAAGGGAATTAATTCTATGGAAAGAAGCCATCCCAAGGGTGGCTGATATATCTGCAACTTTTTGCCTATTTGCACGAACGCATGCCCACCCATCTTGCCCCTATCTGGTTGTGAGCTTTTATGTTGATCGAGTGCCTTTCCAATGTGTGTTTTTCATTTTTAGCAAGACTCCTTCTGTCACGGTGTTGTGTGTGCCTGCTTCTCCAAGGATGACCGGTATGTGTTCACTGGATCGCTGGATCAGTCGATCACTGCGTGGGATGTTTCCCAGGGTGAGCAATTTCTTGTTTAGGAAATTTCCCTAGTAGGGAAATGACTAGGCTTCAAGGGAGAAAGTGAACCTGGAGAGCCATGGTCTTGAACTGCACCTAAGTGCTCACTAGTGGCATCAAGTGGCCATTGGTAAGATAGCAGAGAATTTTGAGCCATGCGCTTTTTTAAGGAGGGCACTTGTGTTCCCCACTGGGACACGGACCACAGCTTTGCATCTCCCACAGGGGTCCTGCTGGCAGCTCAGCTGGTGCATACGAGTATTATGAGGATAGTGCCAACAGCAGACGGCTTTGTGGCAACAACAAGACTCGGCTACCTCATCCGAGAGAGATTCCACTGTCCCCAGCCCTCCACCTCGCTTCACGACCAACTTCGGAATGTCAAAGCAACATGCCGAGTCACATCCCAGGAGGGAGCGTGGCGGGACCCAGGTGGTCACCCCAGAGATCAGGAGAATGCCTCGGACAGACAGACCCAAAAGAAGTTCTCACAAATTTGTAGGATTGTGTAAAGCAGTGGTCCCCAACCCGTCCCTGGTTGAGGACCGATTCCGGGGGTGGGGGAGAGCTGGTGGCCCGGCTGCCGCACTTGCTCAGCAGCACAGCGCAAATGCACATGCACTGAGCTGCTGCGCAGGTGCGTTTGCGTCCACCGGGGGCACAAACGCACATGTGCGGCAGCTCTGAGCATGCACGTTTGCATCCGCCGGCATGCCGGTGGCCACGCCTGCCTCTTCCCCCCCTCACAGCGAGAAGCTTGCTGGGCCGTGAGCGAAGTGGCCACTTTGGCGGCCGCTTTGCTCGTGGCCTGGTGAGCTTCTTGCTGCGAGGGGGGGAGAGGTAGTTGCATCTGCCGGCAGCCCGGTACTGAGCCCTTGACAGTACCGGTACCGGGCCACAGACTGGGGGTTGATGACCCCTGGTGTAAAGGATAGGAAGGAGTCACCTTGATATAATCCCCTTACCTCTTGTTTTTTCAATATTATCATGGAATTATTTTGGAATATCTCATCAAGTGGTGAAGGGTGGATGTGGGATGGATCCACACAGGCTACTGATGGAGAACCTGAACCTTATCCCAGCCTATAAGGAGAGTGGTGTGACAACAGGAAAGTTGTCCCAAGATTCCCACATTCAGGTCTCTGTTCTGCCATGAACATTGCCACTCTGCCCTCCAGTCAGTCCCCCTCCTTCAGTCTCACCTGCCTCACAGAATTCCTCTTAAGAGAAGGAGAACCAGGCCTGCCTTTCTCAGCTCCACGGGGCCTTGGCTGAGTCACCAACAAGATGCCTGAAGCCAGTTTTTCCTACCTTTAACCATTTGATCAATAACTTGTGAACCAAGTAACTGATTTCAAATTTTAAAACACTGTTGTTTAACACACTAATAAATTTCTCCACAAATAACCAATAGCTGTAAACTTACTTCATTTTTGCCGTAGCCGTTCCAATTACTGCATAGGTATTGTCGGGTTCCCGTCAATTTTCTCCATTAAGTAGATTCTTGGTTGAAGAAATCTCTTTATTGAAGGGTTAATTAGAAGAAGAAGAAGAGTTGGTTCTTATATGCCGCTTTTCCCTACCCGAAGGAGGCTCAAAGCGGCTTACAGTCGCCTTCCCATTCCTCTCCCCACAACAGACACCCTGTGGGGTGGGTGAGGCTGAGAGAGCACTGATATCACTGCCCGGTCAGAACAGTTTTATCAGTGCCGTGGCGAGCCCAAGGTCACCCAGCTGGTTGCATGGGGGGGGGGGGAGCGCAGAATCGAACCTGGCATGCCAGATTAGAAGTCCGCACTCCTAACCACTGCACCAAACTGGCTCCCAGTTAAACAGGTGCATGAACTTCTTTGCCAAAATTAAAGTTAGCACAAGCCCTCCTAGCTATGTTGCTGACTGAAAATCCACCCTCCAAGCAACCTTTGGCAACAAAAACCAGGTGCTGTAATTCACACCTCTAACCTGCCAAGGCAAAGTGATACAGTAAACTGCCAAAAACATACCATGAACAGAGTTCCTGCTACCCAGGGCATGGAGATATCTAAAAGGTGCCTAGGATGAAAATAACTGCAAGCCACTCTAGGGTTAAAAAATGAAATAATTTATGTACATTGAAAAAATAGCATTACGCCAGGAAAATCGCACAGCGCTAAAAATTATCGCACCTCTGGCCATTCCTCACCTGGTTCTCTCTCTGCTTGAAATAGTGGAAGAGAGCAACGCATTTTACATAAAACTCTCTTCCACCTGTCAATCAAGCCAGGCAGCCAATCCCCTTTCGCAATGTTTTCAAGGGCCCACGATGACCCCTATTTTTTAAAATTCAAACTTCTCCATTGAAATGCCTATACGTCTAATCATCTAATCATAGATGCATAGTGTTTTTTATAATGCCACCCCTTATGAAATCACAAGTCTGGACTCTTAAAAAAATTAATCTCATTCCTAATTTTTGGGGGGGACTTTAGAGAGGCATGTTTTGTGCGACAAATTTGGGGGAAATTTCTTTTTGGCTTTGTGTTGCTCCAGGCAGTTTGCTTTAAAAAAAAAGAACCTGTTCCCAGGAGAAGGGAGAGGAAGGCAGGTGCGAGGTTGGGACATTGGAGGTGGAGATAGCGCTTCTTCACCTCCATACATTTCTTTAGCATGTGGCTTGCTGGTTGCTCTCCTGTAGCTTGCACTTTTTAGGTTGGGGAATCCACTTAATGGTTTAAGTAATGGAGGAAATGTGGCCTAAGAAGGTATCTTGTGCTAGTTGTGTCAAGTTATCTGCATCTACAATCACCAGGTTAAAGAACTAGAAGAACTGGTTGTCAAGGCAAAAAGTTTTGATTTTTTTCCCTTTGGCATTAGATGAGAGCAATTAGATATTGCTCAATTATTAATTTTTATCAGGGGGATAGATTCCAACTTCAGAATTATAGAAGAGTTGTGTGCACTGCAGAGTTTGAAAGGCACAATTGCCGAAAACATTCTTGAGGGTGTATGAATCAGTAGAAAATCTTGGTCTGAGTTGGGATAAATTGAAAAGCATCACAACAGATGGTGCAAGAAATATGGTGGGAAGTAAAACTGGTGAAGTTGCAAAAATCAATGAAGAGATATTGAAATTAAACGGTACACTTCCCATGCAATTTCACTGCAACATCCATCAGCAAGCCTTATGTAGTAAGATTCTTCAGTGGGAAAGTGTGATGTGTACTGTTGTATCCACTATTAATTACATGAGGCATCATAACCTTCCTCATCGTCAGTTTCAAATTTTTTTCTCAGAGATAGATGTAGAATATGGGGATGTATTGTTCCATGCAGAAGTTAGGTGGCTTAGCAGAGGCAAAGTCCTGAAACATTTTTTCAGTCTTCATCACAAAATTGATGTTATTCTTAAGGAAAAGGTCAAGAACTTTCTGACCCTGAATGGATTTTTGATTGGGCTTTCTTAACGGATATCACAGAGCATCTGAATATATTGAATCTAAGGTTGCAGGGGAAAGGGAAGCTTGTGTGTGGCATACTGAACTGAACACTTTTGAAGCTAAACTAAACATTCTTGTGAAGCAAGTTAGTGAAGGTAACTTTTCAAACTTCTCATGTTGCAATAGACTAAAATTTGAGAAGGATGGGAATTTACAATTCAGTGTTGTACTGCACCTATTGCAGGTAGAATTTCAGAAGAGACTGGAAAGGAAATAAGAATGCTTCAGAATCCATTTGAAGTAGCACCAGAAGATGCAAGTAACTTTTTTCAAATGGAACTAATTGATTTTTAAACCAGAGATATTTACAAAGAAAAGTCTGACAGATTTCTATTCTGATATATTTATCAACCTAAAGAAATTTGCTGCAGGCATGTTCAGTCTTTGGCACCACATACATCTGTGAACAAACCTTTTCCAAGATGAAAATTGTGAAATTGAAGTGTAGGTCAAGATGAACATTTTAAGAATGCCTGTCACAAACCTTAACTTGGATATCAATGGCATTAACAGAAAACAGCCACAAAAATCACACTGACTAGGTAAGCATGTGTAGCTAAATAAAAAGATTCCACAGTAAAATATAACTCCAAAATGGATTGCATTAAAGTTAACATTTCTTCATTTACCCTTAAATGTTTACTTTTGATCTGAATAAGTAGGTTAATAATTTTGTTCCATTTTGGTTTAAGATTTAGCCCTCTTTAGGTGCTGGTCATGCCAATGCAGCCCTGATGTGCCAAAAGCTTGGGGATCCTTGCACTGTGCCATAGTTTCAGGTGTGCTTCCGTGTTGGAGAAAATTTGAATCCCATGGCACCTTAAGACCAGCAGTTTTATTTAGGCGTGAATGATCACGTGCACACACGCAGGGGACACCAGACTGCGAAAACAAGGTGGCCGAGGTCATTGGAGGTCACTTCTGAAAACGCGGAGGATCCACCAAATCCCCTTCCTTCCGTGGGCCCATCTCTTCCGATCATTTATTCGATTCAGGGATCACCACTCCCAGGAACTGGCTCCGGGAGAGTTACAGGCGTCCAGGAGGGCCAGGAGGGCCAGGGGGCCTCGGAGGGGCCTCGGCCCACTGCCTGGCGGGAGGAAGAGCAGGCGGGCCGGGCGAGGTCCGCGGGATCCGGCTCCTCGGGGGCGGAGAGGAGCCCCCCGGGCGGAGACGCCCCCAGAACGGCGACTTCCGCCCTCCCGCGGGGCCCTTCCGGGCTTCCGTCCCCGCGACTTCCGCCCTCCCGCGGCCCCTTCCGGTCCCCTCCCGGCCCGGCCGCCTCCCCGCCCTCCCCTCCCGCGAAGGTTCCGGGGCGCCAGGGGCGACGTGCGCGGTGACGCAAGGCGCCGGCGGGCTCGGGGCGCGCGGCCGCGGCAGGAGGGCGGGCGGGAGGGCGGGAGGCCGGCGGGGGAGGGGAGGGGAGGGGAGGGTCCCAACATGGCGGCCGGGGGGGGAGGCGGCGGCGGCGGCGGCCGGGGGGGCGGCGGGGGCGGCGGAGGCGGGGCCGCCAGGCTGGGGGGCCGCGCGGGACAAGCAGGAGGTGGCGGAGGGGGGGCGGCCGCCGCGGCCCCCCCGGAGAAGCTCCCCGTTCACGTAAGTCCCCCCCCCGGCTGCAGGCGTCCCACTGACCTTTAACCCCTCCTCCCGAAAGCTACGGGCAATGTCCTCCCCCCTGGGCGTGGCCCCCTCGGGCCCCTCCCCCTCCCCACCGGGCCAGGGGGGAGGGGCTGGCCTCTCCTCCAGGGGGGGGAGGGGTCTCTCTCGGAGGTCAGACCTGTCAGGCTGGACGGCCGGCCCAGCTGCCCCCTGGCTTCCTCGCCCCCCCCCTCCCCGGTCTGCAGGGGTCGCCTGGGCAGCCCCTTGGCTGCAGCCAGGCCCAGTCGGGGGGGGGGACACTCCGACCCAGCCCCTTGACCCGGGCAGGCTGCCCACCCTCCCTTTTCCCTGCAGGTGGAGGACGCACTCTCCTACCTGGACCAGGTGAAGATCCGGTTTGGCAGCGACCCGGCCACCTACAACGGCTTCCTGGAGATCATGAAAGAGTTCAAGAGTCAAAGGTAGCCTGGCTGGAGCGTGCTGGCAGTCTCCTGCATCTGTTGGCGGGTTTCTCAGGGGGGGGGGGGAGTGCCGGCAGAGGCTACCTCGGCTCCAGCAGCGTTGGGGGCCAGGCAGGAGACCTGAGCAGGCCTCCCTGAGGCTGCCCAGCTTGTCCTCAGTCGCCTCCTCTCCCTTGCAGCATCGACACCCCCGGCGTGATCCGGCGTGTCTCTCAGCTGTTTCACGGACATCCCGACCTCATTGTGGGCTTCAACGCCTTCCTGCCCTTGGGCTACAGAATAGAGATTCCAAAGAACGGGAAACTCAGCATTCAGTCCCCGCTGGCCGGCCAGGTACAAAGGAGGAGACAATCTGGTTTCGATCAACCTCTTGGGGGAGAGGCCTTCCTTCGGGGGGACATTAGGAAGCAGCGTGACATTTTTGGGGTCAGTGGGAACAGAGTCCTGATCTTAGCCTGAGAGCTGCTGCTCGGACAGGTCTCCTCTAAGGTGAGCAGCTTGGTTGGATGAGGGGAGTCTGTAAAGGAAGCATAGGCAGGGAGGCTGACAACAAAGAGGGCTGCAGGTGAGGGAGGGCTGGGCTGAATCCCAGGTGCATCTGACCTCGCTGATCCCCACCCTTCTGTCCCTGCCAGGTCTCTCTGGAGCCGGGTCAGAACCCCTTCTTACTCCACTATTGCCAGGACAAACCCAACAGTCACGGGGACTGCTCCGAGGAGTTTCGGCAGCAACTGCCTGGCAAGGATGACAAACTTCAGATGCCGCTGGAGTCCGATTCAGTGGAGTTCAACAATGCCATCAGCTATGTGAACAAGATCAAGACCCGCTTCCTTGACCACCCGGAAATCTACCGCTCCTTCCTGGAGATTCTTCATACCTACCAGGTAGATGTCTTCCATGGGATCCTGGAATGCTAACCAGAGCTTCTTTCCCTCCTCAAGAAGGCAGCCAAGGAGTGTTCTGGAATGGTCCTTTGGGAAACCATGCGCGGGTCTAAGGGGCTTGTGACTTCATGCTTTGCATTTTCCCTGGTAATACACTTAGTGTTCCTTTGTGTTGATTTCGTGTGCCACAGCACAGGAAGACTGTGTCTTTTTCACAAACAGATTTTAATTCTTTAAACTTTGAAAATGCCTCATCCTCCGATGTTTACCTTTCCTCTTGAACCATCCCCCTCCTCCCCCCCCCTCCAGACTGCCTCCCATGGCCTCTGCTGGAAGAACTTGGGGAGGTTTTCAGGGAGCCAACTGGATAATCAGGCAGGCCTTGATTTACTGCCTTAGGTAAACGGGAAAGACATCCAGGTTCGCCTTTGCTAGTTTAAAGTAATCGGGATCGGCTTCTCGTAGTTACCTGCAAAAAACGTGACATATTACAGGGTGTTGAAGCCAGGAAAACCAATAAACCCTGTCAATAATATCAAGAGCCATAAAATCACCTTTTAAAAATTCATCAGGCAGCAGGTCAATGAAATTAAATGTTTTAGCAGCAGTCAGAATAATTATGCATCAAGGAGAGAGATAACTACAGAAAGGGAGAATGTTCTGGAGCCGAGGTCCTTCTTGGTAGGGCAGGACTTCAGATGCAGGTGGGTTTTCGATAAGCTGTTCCCCTTTCATCCTCCCTGATGGGATGGTTTTGTCTCCCACACCCTAGGAAAGCTGGGGCCCCGAGGAAGCCAAGCCAGACCTCCCTACCCAGCCAGTAGTAC
This sequence comes from Paroedura picta, assembly GCF_049243985.1. Lineage (NCBI taxonomy): Eukaryota > Metazoa > Chordata > Lepidosauria > Squamata > Gekkonidae > Paroedura > Paroedura picta. Next base: position 2,216,888 of record NC_135372.1, read on the forward strand.
CAGCGTCAGACCTAGTGAGCCAGCACAAGGCTGTGTGGACAGTTGACCGTTGTGCTTTGGGTCAGAGGGTTGCCTTGTTTTCACTGCTGACTCACTTTGCAGAAGGAGCAGCTGAGTGCCAAAGGCCGGCCATTCCGAGGCATGTCCGAAGAGGAGGTGTTCACAGAAGTAGCCAATCTCTTCCGGGGACAGGAAGATCTGCTTTCTGAATTTGGGCAGTTCCTTCCTGAAGCCAAGAGGTCCTTGGTACGTCTCTGGCGAGAGAATGGTATGGGGGCAGGGTTTGCAGCCGCACAGGATAGGCCTGGCGGGTTTAATGCAAGCCTGAGTGGGGAGATGCAGGCTGCACCTTTATGGGCATATCCTTAAACTCCAGGCGGCTTCACTGGTGCATTTTGCATGCACAATCTCCCCTACCCCTCCTCTGTGGTGGACTTTTTCCAGAAAGTCCTTATGTGGCTCACGTGGAACTTGCCGTGCCTTGAACAAGAAGGAAGCGGCCCCAGTGCTGCTCCCTGCCTGCCTCGGTGCCCTGCAGTTGGGACCTGCACCGATGTCCTGGCCTCCTTCTCTTTATCTCAGTTCATGGGAAACGGGCCCTGTGATGCAAACAGCATTCCCAGGACGGAGCACGAGAAGTCCCTGGAGCACAGCAAGAAGCGGTCGAGGCCCTTGCTCCTCCGTCCCGTTCCCGGGCCAGCAAAGGTACCTGATCTGTGGCTGCCGGGTGGGCTGGAGATGGGGGGGGGGGGATGCTGCTTGTGGAGTATTTGTCTGGCCAGGTGTTTTCTGCCTCTGGACAAATAGCCACAGCATCTTGGCGATGAAACTGATTACCGTATTTGCCAGCGTATAAGACGACCCCCCCAACATTTCCAGTCAAAATATAGAGTTTGTTACATTACGGTACTATGGGCAGCTCTGTCTATCCCACCTGAAGTGCACCCAGCGTATAGGACGACCCCCCCACTTGGAGGCATGTTTTTCAGGGGGGGAAGTAGTCTTATGCGCCAGCAAATACAGTATTTGGTGGCAAATCCCGGGGGAAAGGGAGTCGCAGAAATGAATTGTGTAGGGGGCTGCCTAAAGATGAACTGGTGGGTTGAGGCTGGATAGGCAGGGTTTTGTGCATCTGCAGAGGTAGGGCTGCCCCCCCCCCCCCGCTCCATGGCCTCTGGTGCTGTGCGCATAAGCCTCTTTCCCTGCAGGCAACGTTTTGGGTTGGACGGGGAAGAGAGTGGGAAACATTAGGGGTCATTGCTGCTTTTTGTGTTGGGTTGATGTCAAAGGGGACTGGGGTGGGGGGGTTCCATTGCCTAGCCAGGAGCCTCCTGGGTGTTTTTGGGGAGGGACTTTGAGTCCATTGAGTTTGTACATTGTGTGGAACATAAAAACACTACTAAGTTGAAGCATAAAGAGAACACTGTCTTTCTCCCTGCAGAAGAAGATGAAACTGCGAGGGACGAAGGACCCGTCTGTTGCAACAGTGGGAAAATATGGGACTCTGCAGGAATTCTCCTTCTTTGACAAGGTCTGTTGATCAGGCACGAGAGGTGACAAGGGGACTACTGCTTAGTGGTAGAGCTCCTGTTTTGGAAGCCAAAGGTCCGTGGTTCAGGCCTTGGCATGTCCAGATAAAGATGTTAACTTAAGAGTACAAGAGACCTCATGGTGCGTCCTGTTCCTCCCAGTGGTCAGATGGTTCTGGAGGACCGACAGTAGAAGCTGAGGTCTTTCCTTACTGCTGCTACCTCCCAGCACTGGAATTCAGAAGCTGGCTTTTGTCTATCCCTTGCCATGGCTGGTAGCTACTGTTGGGCTTCTCCTCTGTACACCTTCCTGGGCACCTGTGCTCATGGCCAGCACTGCTTCCACCAGCAACAAATTGTTTAACTTTTCCATTCATCAAAGCATCGTTAAAATTAACAAACCATTAAAAAGCCAGCCATGAAACTGACGTGCATTTTCCTCATGGTGGGGAAGAACAGGAGGAGGTATCTAGGTTCGCTTTCAAAGGGCCCCTGGCTCGTTTTGCTGGATGTGATTCTGCCAGCATGAGTAGCAGATTAGGGTCAGTTAGACACTGAGGAGGCTTCGACATGCATTCCTCAGGGGGGCCACGGTGGTACCTGGGCTTGTACCTGCAGGAACTGCCTGGTGGGGCAGGAGCCTTGAGTGGAAGCAGGCCTGGGGTGGGGTTCAGCAGGAAGATGCTGCTGGTCATGGAAGCCCCACAGGCCAAAGGGATCCACAATTGTTGGTTTGGGGCCCGGTGGGGTCCCTGGCTGAGATGAGCACCACTGGCGTGAGAGGCCTGGTGTTGAGGCACAAGCCTTCCTGGGCACAGGCTTACACTGCTCCCTGGCCAGGCAAAGGTGCCATGGGCTTTCTGGTCTTGTTGGCAGGTGCGCAGAGTGCTCAAGAGCCAGGAGGTCTATGAGAACTTCCTCCGCTGCATCGCTCTCTTCAACCAAGAACTGGTGTCGGGATCCGAACTTCTTCAGCTGGTCACCCCTTTTTTGGGGTAAGAAAATGATTTTTTTCCTTTCCTTTGCAGGTTCTTTCCCTTCAGCTAGCAAAAGGTCTGTTAAATTTGGCAAGGGCAGCAATTTCGGGGCTTGGTTAAAGCTTGGATCTTTTCACAAGATCTCTCTTTGGGCCAGACAGTGGGAGGCTCCCTTGGGGTCTGGAAAGTCACCTGGGGGGGGGGTCTTCCTGACCCTCTGCTTGTGGCGCTTCTGCTTGAGAATGCAGGGCGGAAGAAGTGGGTGTGTGAAGTTTAGCCTACTCTCTCAGTGAAAATACTGTCCAAGTGATAGTAATTGAAATAACAGAATAATAACAGTTAAACACAGGAACAGTTAAAAATAGTAGTAGATAGAATGGGATGAATGGAATGGTTTTGTTGGTTGTGCCCCTCCCCGCCCCAATTTCTCATGCCTCACGTGACCTTGGGCAAGGCAGACCATTTCCTTTCCTTTGCTTACTTGTGTGTTTGTTTTCAAGGAAATTCCCTGAGCTCTTTGCCCAGTTCAAGTCCTTCCTGGGGGTGAAAGAGCTCTCGTTTGCCTCCCCGCTGAGCGATCGCGCTGGGGACGGCATGTGCCGGGAGATCGACTACGCCTCCTGCAAGCGCATCGGTTCCAGCTACCGGGCCCTGCCCAAAACCTACCAGCAGCCCAAGTGCAGCGGCAGGACGGCCATCTGCAAGGAGGTAGGCAGCCCAGTCCTGCCCAGTCTTGGAAGGGAAGCAGGGTCGATCCTTGGAAGGGAGGCCCCCAGGGCAGTCCCGAGGAGGCACTGGCCAGCCACTTCCGCCAGCCCCCTGCCTTGGAAATGCCCCAAAGAGATGACTCGCCTTCGCTTCTGCTGCCCCCACCTGATCCACTTTTACGGTCAGAGGGCGACCAGCTGGCCGTGCCTCCGATGGGGGTGGGGTTTGCCCCAGGAGGAGTCAGGTCCGGAGCTCCTGGCTGCTGAGCATTGCTGTGAGCCCGCTTGGGGGAGTGGTTGGAAGTGCGGACTTCTAATCTGGTGAGTCGGGTTCGATTCCCCGCTCCCTCACCTGTAGCCAGCTGGGTGTCCTTTTGGTCGACACAGCACTGAAAAAGCTGTTCTGACCAAGCAGTGATATCAGGGCTCTCTCAGCCTCACCCACCCCACAGGGTGTCTGTTGTGGGGAGAGGAAGGGAAGACGAATGTAAGCTGCTTTGAGACTCCTTCGGGGAGAGGAAAGCGACATAGAAGAACCACCTCTCCTGATTCTTATTCTGCAGGTGCTGAATGACACTTGGGTTTCATTCCCCTCCTGGTCTGAGGATTCCACTTTTGTGAGCTCCAAGAAGACGCCCTATGAGGAGCAGCTGCACCGTTGTGAGGACGAGCGTTTCGAGGTACGGTGGTCACCGCTCTCCTTTCCCCACGGCCTGCCTTTTGAACAGGGGACCCGGCAGAGGGGGCAGCCCTCCAGGCTTGCGCTTCAGTTGGACCAGCAGCCTCGCTGTCTGTCCCCGTGGTCGGGCACGAGTGCTTTTCGGGCGGGGAAGTCTGACTTAGTCCTGTGCCTGCAACCCTTCTGGGTCTCTGTGCCCGGCTGCCCCTCTTCCGCCCTTCACAATCCGCTTCCCACAGCTGGATGTCGTCCTGGAGACCAACCTGGCCACCATCCGGGTGTTGGAAAGCGTGCAGAAGAAACTGTCCCGCATGTCGCCAGACGACCAGGAGAAGTTCCGGCTGGACGACTGCTTGGGGGGCACGTCGGAAGTGATCCAGCGCCGGGCCATCTACCGTATCTACGGGGACAAAGCGCCAGAGATCATTGAGAGCCTGAAAAAGAACCCGCTCACTGCAGTCCCGGTCGTCCTGAAGAGGTAACGGGGCCCTTGACTCTTCCTTCGGTAGAATTCAGGGACTCCCTTTGGGTTCTGCTTCCCTGGAGCCCAGGGCCCCGAGGCTCCGGAGTCGTCTGCTTGGATGGGGCACCATTTCTGTTGCTATTCGTTTGTTGTTTGTTTGTTGTTTTGACTTATTGCTTGCCACTCTCATGGCAGGTTACAACAGTCCATGTTAAAAGCCCTACTAAAACACTTTCGGACTTTTTATCCAAAACAACAGGTTCCTAAAATGTTTAAAAAAACGTGGCCACTAACCCCCAAAAAATCTAGTATAGGAGTGGGGGAGGGAGTATGGCTCTTAGCACGGGGGGGGGGGGGGGGCCATCAGATCTTCCTCGCCATGCCGGCCTCAACCGTAGAGCTGGCGGAAGAGCTCCGTTTTGCAGGCCCTGTGCAACCCTGAAATGCTGGTGCAGGGGGGGGGGGGGAGGGCCTATAAACAGGCTCTTGCAGCTTGTTGCCGACTAGCGACTACACAGAGCGATGTGACTGGCCCAAATCTTTTTTTTTTTGGGGGGGGGGGTAACTGAAAAACAAAATCCTATGAAATCTTTTCTTTTAGCTGGATAGGCTGTCATCATGGCAGCTCTTAAAACCAAGCAGCATTTCCCCACCTATAGCTTGTTCTACTAAGATAACTTAGAGTGCTTAACTTAGATTTCATGGTATGTCCAGTATTTCAATTTTATATGCTGTTACAAATGATGCATTTAATGTTGCTAAAAAGCAATAAAACTCTTAAATTTGACAGGACAATAAGTATTGCATGTGTTTCCATTCCCAAAATTTCTGGGCTTGTGTGTGTGTGAGACAGACAGAGACAGAACGAGAGAGAGAGAGAGAGAGAGAGAGAGAGAGAGAGAGAGAGAGAGAGAGAGCAAACCCAACCCCTACCCATTACTCATGACATCAAAATGCCTGGAAGAGTTGTATGCCTGGCTCTCCTCTCTGGCACTGGGCTGTGCTACCCCTGGGCCGTGGCCTGGCTTCTCAGTCTGTGCCCTCCCCTGTGCGGCAGGCTGAAGGCCAAGGAGGACGAGTGGCGCGAGGCCCAGCAGGGCTTCAACAAGATCTGGCGGGAGCAATACGAGAAGGCCTACCTGAAGTCCCTCGACCACCAGGCTGTGAACTTCAAGCAGAATGACACCAAGGCACTGCGCTCCAAGAGTCTGCTCAATGAGATTGAGAGTGTCTACGACGAGGTGCGCGGCAGGGTCGGCCGGAGCCGTGCCGTGACCGGGGGGGGGGGCGGAGGGCGGGGGGAGGGCAGCCGCTGATCTCCACTCTTTTGGGCCTCCTCTTCAGCACCAGGAGCAGCACTCGGAGGGGAGGGGAGCGATGAATGAGCCACACCTCATCTTTGTCTACGAGGACAGGCAGATCCTGGATGACGCGGCTTCCCTCGTCACCTACTACGTGAAACGGCAGCCCACCATCCAGAAGGAGGATCAGGCCACCATCCGGCAGATTGTCCAGCGCTTCGTTCCCGACCTGTTCTTCTCCCAGCTGCCAGAGCACCCGGTTTCAGAAGAGCCCCCGAGTGACGAGAAGGACGGCCTCAAGACGGCCCCTCTGGACACGCGTGACTTGCGGAAGCGGAACGCCACCGGCCCCCAGCCCAGCCCCCAGGCGGAGGCCAAGGCGCCCACCGTGGAGATGCATGAGCTGCGGAAGAGGCCTGTGCCAGGACCCCCGCCCAGCCCCCTGGAGGAGAAGCCGCCCGCCCTCGAAGGCCACGAGCTGCGCAAGAGGAACCCTCCCCTGGGGGCCCCCGCCAGCCCGGCCAAGGACAAGAGGGCCCCTCCCCGTCCCCGGGGGCCCCTCCACGCCCTGGATGACGTCTACACGCTCTTCTTTGCCAACAACAACTGGTACTTCTTCCTGCGCCTCCACCAGACGCTGTGTGCCAGGCTGCTCAAGATCTGCCGCCAGGCCCAGAGGCAGCTGCTGGATCACCGGGCCGAGAAGGAGAAGGAGAAGGTCCTCTGCGAAGGCCGGAAGGAGCGCTCGGGCGACCCGGCCCTGGAGCTGAGGCTGAAGCAGCCAAGTGAGCCCCTGCGGGGGGGGGGGGGTCCGTGGGAGAGGGCTCCTCTCCGCCCTGCAGGCATTCCGGTGGGGGCTTCTTGGGTCAGGAGCCCCTGAATTTGGGAACTCTGGTCCTCTTTGCAGTGAGGGATGGATGGGGGGGGGGGTTTCCCGCCATGTTGGGACTTTTCTGCTATTTATGGAGTTTTTAATGGCGTTTTATATAGACTTTGTAACCTGCCACAAGCTGACTCGGAAGTGCTGGGGAATAAATTGAATAATAATAATAATAATAATAATAATAATAATAATAATAATAATAATAATAATAATAATTTGGGACAATGTGTGAGTGCAGGCATGTGTTTTTCGACTTCTTGTCCTTGGTGTGGAAGAGCTAGTTAAAAGGCAGGTGGGACAGACAAAGGGACCCGTGCAGCTGCCGTCTGTCCCCTTCCCCACCCGCCTTGCCTGAGGGTCAGCCGCAGGACTCCCTCGTGACTGAAGAGGGTGGGGGAAGCCATCTTGCATGGCCTTGGTGCGTGTGAAATTCAGTTATGGTTATTTATGTGCAGGCGGGGCATTCAGACTGGGAGTGGGTAGCAGCGGAGGAAGGAGACAGGGGACAGGCCCCATAAGCAGCCTGCCTCTCTGACTTCCAGCTCTGGCGGAAGAGTGCCTGGGCGGAGCTGTTCTGTGGAAGCTCTTCTTTTGACTCTGACAAGCTCGGGCTTCTCCATCTGGGGCCCACAACTGTAAACAAGCCCCATGCTCAGCATTCAGTTTTGGGCACCCCAGTTGAAGAGGGAGGTAGACAAACTGGAGTGTGTCCAGAGGAGGGCAACAAAGGTGGGGAGGGGCTTGGAGACCAAGACATATGAAGAAAGGTTGGGGGAGCTTGGTCTGTTTAGCCTGGAGAGGAGACGACTGAGATGGGATCTGAGAACCATCTTCAAGTATTTAAAAGGCTGCCATATGGAGGATGGAGCAGAGTTGGTCTCTCTTGCCCCAGAGGGACAGACCAGAATGAATGGGATGAAATTAATTCAAAAGAAATTCCGTCTAAACATCCGGAAGAAGTTCCTGACAGTCAGAGCGGTTTCTCAGGGGAATAGGCTTCCTCGGGAGGTGGTGGGTTCTCCATTTTTGGAAATTTTTAAAGAGAGGCTGGATAGCCATCTGACAGAGAGGCTGATTCTGTAAAGTCTCAAGGGGTGGCAGGTGACAGTGGAGGAGCGATTGGGATGTGAGTGTCCTGCACAGTGCAGGGGGTTGGACTAGATGACCCAGTAGGGCCCTTCCAACTCTAGGATTCCCTGGGGGGAGCCCCTGGTTCTGTGGTCACCGTGTCTCTTCCTGCCCAGGCGAAGTGGAGCTGGAGGAGTATTACCCGGCATTCCTGGACTTGGTGAGGAACCTGCTGGATGGCAACATAGACCCCACGCAGTACGAGGACACCTTGCGGGAGATGTTCACCATCCACGCTTACATTGGCTTCACCATGGACAAGCTGGTGCAGAACATTGTCCGGCAGGTAACGGCAGGCCGGAAGCCGAGGAGGCACAGCCGGATCTCCCTTCCCCTCAGTGCGTGGGCCAAGTGTCCCTGTTTCGGAGAGAGACCAGAAGCAGGGACTGGCTTGTGTTGTCTTTGGTTTGGCCCCGGGCTGTGGTCTGTGGGTGGGATGACTCTGTAGCCCCTGTCCCAGAGGGCTGCCTGGGTGACACTCCCTGGGCCATACTGAGCTGCTCTGCCTCAGTAGAGTGGCCCCTGGCACGGCCCCTGGGTCCTGGAAAGGCTCCTCTCGCTAACAGAGCCGCCCTTGGGCTCCCCCCCCCCACCGTTGGAGGGCTTGTCACTTTCCCCTCTCCCTTCCCAGCTGCATCATCTGGTCAGCGATGACGTCTGCCTCAAGGTGGTGGAGCTGTACCTGAGTGAGCGGAAGCGGGGGGCAGCCGGGGGCAACCTGTCCTCGCAGTGCGTGCGGGCCGCCAAGGAGACGAGCTACCAGTGGAAGGCCGAGCGCTACATGGCGGATGAGAATTGCTTCAAGGTGCAGAGCCCCTCCTTGCCTGTGCCCTGCCTGCGAGCCCTCCTCCCCTGCCAGGGGGAAACGGGCGGCTGGTGCAGGCCTGGTCTTTCGGCGTCTCCTCTGGGGGGCGGGGCCCTGGCGCGCACGTCTGCCACTGCCCATGTCTGTTTTCTTGCTGTGGCAGGTGATGTTCCTGCAGAGGAAGGACCAGGTGATCATGACCATTGAACTGCTGGACACGGAGGAGACCCAGACTGAGGACCCCGTGGAGGTCCAGGTGACTTCCCCATGACCATCCTTGGGGGGCGGGCTGGGAATGTTTGTGCCTCAAGGCTCCCTTTGGGAGGCAACGAACGTGACCCTTCCCCCTGCGTCTCCTCCAGCACTTGGCCAACTACGTGGAGCAGTACGTGGGGGTGGAGGGCCCCCTGAGCAGCCAGAACGAAGGCTTCGTGTTGAAACCCGTCTTCCTGCAAAGGCGAGTGCTGTGGAGGGAGCATTTCTTCTCCCCTCTTTCCCCCCGTCATGCCACCTCCTCTGGGAGGCCTCTCGCCCTGGGGCTGAGATCGGGCTCCCCTCCCAGCTGCGGGTGCTGCTTTGCTTGGGAAGGAAGCTCCCCCCTGGGTGAAGTTGGGGCAGGACGAGCACTCTGGTGGGCAGGATCGCAGAGAGGGGTTGGGGCGGGCATAGTGACAGAGGCCGGTCTCTTGGGAGGATTCCCTGCTGAGATGGGCCTCTCCTGTCCCCCAGGAACCTGCAGAAGTTCCGTCGCTGGCAGTGCCAGCAGGTGCAGGCCTGGCGGGACAAGGCCAAGAGCTCCTGGAGGCAGCTGGTCGGGGTGGAGAGCGCCTGCAACGTGGACTGCAAGTTCAAGCTGAACTCCCACAAGATGCTCTTTGTCACCAACGCCGAGGACTACATGTACCGCCGGGGGGCCCTCTCCCGGGCCAGTCGGGTGCGTCTCGGGGCCGGGGCTCTCTCCCCCCCCCCTGGAGGAGGGTCCCAGCTGGGCTGACCTGGCTCCTTCTCCCCCTCTGGGTTGCAGGCACAGCCTCTCGTCCTGCTGCGGCACCACCGGCGCTTTGCGGAATGGCACCAGCGCTGGCTGGGGAGGCACGTGGCTGCGGAAGCTGCGGAGCTGGTCCAGGACTGGCTGATGGGGGACGAGGACGAGGACTTGGTGCCTTGCAAGACCACGTGTGAGACCACGAGCGTCCACGGGGTGCCCATCAACCGCTACCGGGTGCAGTACAGCCGCCAGCCGTCCTCGCCCTGACTGCCAGGCCCCCGGGCGCTCGGCGGGTCCGCCATGTATGTATCTCCGGCATTTCTCTGACCAGCATTTTCCTTTGGGGTGTGACTGTTGGGGACTACGAGGGCGTCTGTTTGGCCCACGCTGCACAGGTGGGATTTGCCCGGGTGGGCGACGGTCGCCACGGGAACGGGAACCGGGCGGCAGTGGGGCGTACTGGGGGGGGGGTCTCTTGGCTTGCGGAAGGGTGACTGGTGTGCGTTGAGGGGATGGAGGGAGGCAGGGTGCCATGGGCCCTGAGCCCAGCCAGAAGGTCTGACCCGGGGAGCGAGGAGGAACACGGTCCTCCGTAAAGAGCCCGCAACTCCTGTGGGGTGATTGTCTGCAGTGCATCCGAGGGCCCTTTCTTTCCTCTGTTTCTGTGTTATCCTGGAGGCTGTTCCCACTGGGCCTGCCTTGGGGCACCACCAGCCCTGCCGTGTGTCCGGCCTTTTGCACACAGGAGGAAGAGGAGGGCGCCGTTCTGTCCGGGATGGGAGCAGGCGGGGGTTTGCTTGCTGCCCAGGAGCTGGTTGTTGGTGCAGATCATGATAATGCGCGGCGGGTGCCAAAAGGCAAGGGGACCCCTCCCTCCCCCCCCATCTCTCCAGCTGCTCTTCCCCTCTCCCTGCCCTCACCTCTTCCGCAGTACGAGAGAATCCCCTGCCAGGGTCGGACGTGTCCAGAGCAGGGCCGGTCCCCCACTACGGCCTCCCCCCCCCCCGGTTTATGACGGGGAGAAGCAGTCCTCAGCTAATGGGGGCTCTGACTGCCAGTCCGGACAGCAGCAGCCACCACACCTCCCCCCTCCCCCCCCCGCCATAGAAGCAGCTTGTGGGGGTTGCGGGCCCTTTCCTCCTGGGGGAGGGGGCAAGCAGAACAACTCCCTGCCTGCGTTCTCCTGCTGCTCAGGAAGGAAGGGGAGGCATTGGGTATCCGATGTGGTTCAGACCCTGTGCTGCCCCCCCCCCCCCCCGGTCTCTTCCTCCGTTTCCCCAGCAAAGAGAACCAATGGTGCCAAATTCTCATTGACCACCAAGGACTTCATGCTTGCTTGTGGCTTGGCTTGTGTTTTGCGGCTGGGGGCGTTGTGGCTTTTGTGAGTTCTGTCCTCTTCTGGCCCCTTCCCCCCCCTCTTTAGAAGTGTACCTTGGGCCATTGTTACGTGTCCTTAATTTTATCCCCCAGTTAGTTTATAATCGGAGCAGATCAAGGAAGCATGTTGCTGCCTCATCCCTGATGCGGGGGCTGCGGGGGCCGCAGCTGGAGGACCGGAGGCGGCTCTTCCGTTTTCCGGAGGATCTCTGGCTTGGGGGGGGGGGTATGTGCTTGTATTTGCTTTGCCAACTCATTTGAATGTAGTTTTTTTAAAAATATATATTTATTTGCACATCAAGTAAAATAAAATATTCATTTTGAAACAGAGCGACTCCTCTCGGTCCTTGTGTTGCGAATTGGCTGCTGGTCAACTGGGCAAGTGTGCATCTGAGAGGGACCTCCAGGCCTCAACATGTACATTCAGTTCACCCAAACAAGCGAACAATCCCCCACCTTACTCTTAGTTCTCCAGTATTTCTAAGCTGAGTGTAGATTCTCTAATCTGTTTTGACTGCTGGTATAGCTGACTCGAGTAAAAGCCAAAATCATTCCAGCTTTTATTTGGGCATATTCAGTTATACTGATCAGCCATACGTTTGCTCCCCGCTTCCACTTCCAAGTGGGAGGGAGCAAAGGGGATACCTGGAATGGCTGCTGGCCATTTAAACCTATTAATGTATCCATCCCGTCCATCCATCCAGCTTGACAGGTCTTCGAATCATAGAGTTGGAAGGGGCCATACAGGCCAACTAGTCCATCAGCTATTAACCATCAGCTATTAACTATAAATGGCTCTTGCACTCTCCCCCCCCCCAATGCAAAAAAGAGGGAAGTGAAATAGATCACTAAAACGGCTGCCAGTCGAGGGGCTTTGTGGGGAGGGCCTCCCCAGCAAACCTCAGTTAAGCCTGCAGAGCTCTCCCCACAGGACCAGCTGTCTGTTGAATTCTGTGTGTGTGTGTGTGGGGGGGGTGTTTCAACCAGGAGCCCCCAGCAGACCCCAAGCCCACCCTGCAAAGAGAGTTCTTCCTACAGAAATTCCAGTTTGTCAGGCTCAGCGTGTTGTGGTTTAAACTTGTCCCCTCCCCCCCTGCAGACCTTAAGTGCATCCTATGGGGAGATTTCTCTCTGCAGGATCTGCTGTTTGGGTGGATCTTGGTCCTTTTAAATGCCACAGAACTGAAAAAAATATGGTATTAGGATTCTGAAAATGGTTGAGAAACCGAATATTCAGCTGATTCAGGAAATGTTTGGGAATATCAGGAAATACTGGTATTTTCCAGGTCTAATATGCCGGAACCCGAAAAATACTGGGTTTTTGTTTGTTTGTTTGTTTTTGCGCATGCCTGTCCCCCTGTGACCCACCTGGACCCTTCCCCTGGAATTGAACCGGGGACTTCCTGCATGCACAGAGCAGAGCTCCACAGCTCAGCCCCACAGAACTGGGGATCAGGAGTGGATGTGGGAATTCTGCAGCCAACAGGAGGGGAGGGAGGGGAGCAGTTGCAGCCGGTCCTGCCTGCTGTCCTGTGCTTAGAGCAGCCCCCCAGTTCTTCTGCATCCATCTCCTCCTCTGTGGCGGCTCTGTGGCTCATGCTGTTGAAAGACTTCCTCTTGCTGGAAGACTGCCTGGAAGAGCTGGCTGGGCTCTGACGTGCAAACCGGAAGCAAACCGTCACCAAGGTCTTAGCCTGGGGCAACCTTGTTCTACTTTCTGGATGTCTTGCAGATATCTGGCAATGGGTGGGTGGGTGGGTGTGACCCTGACCGAGGCAGTCAAGAGAGCATCTCCCCTCCCCCTCAAGCTGGCTCAGTCTGTGTGCTCTGGAAGAAATCACTGAGGAGAATTCTTTGGCAATGCTGCTCTAAGTCTAGTCCCCGAGCTGAAAGTGTCTTGAGGAAAGAGAAACCTGCCCCTCCCACCAGCCTAGGTGAAAATTCTCTCTGACCGTGTCATGCCGGCATCGGACTGCAGTTGACCCCCTAATCATGCCTCACGATTCACAGGACAGTCAGCAGAAGGATGCCAAGGGAGGCCATGTCTCTTTGGCCAGAGAGGGGCAGTAGGGCGTGGTTAGTGCAGAATAACCCCCCCCCCCCAATCCTGCTCACAGAGAGTGTGTCAGTGCCTCGGGGGGCTAATAGGGAGCAACATAGGGAGGACCTTGTTGATGTGGGGAGGAGCCCAGATCTTAATGCCCTGCCCTCAACCAAAGACCCGGCGGAAGAGCCCCATCTTACAGGCCTGCGGAACTGCAAGAGCCCCGTCAGGGCCCTCCGTTCTCCTGGGAGCTCATTCCACCAGGTTGGGGCCAGGACCGAAAAGACCCTGGCCTGGGATGAGGTCAGGCGAACCTCTCTTGGGTCAGGGATCTCCAGCAAAATGCCCCGTGGGGGGCATAAGGAAGCAGACAGTCCCACAGATGTGTGGGGCCCTGACTGCAGATGGCCTTAAATTTTAATACTAAAACCTTGTACCCTGGCTAAGATGGGTAGGTGCCCTTCCAAGTCTTCACCCTTTCCACCCAGTCACAGGACCTCCATCAGCTGGTTGTAAGAAGGCTTAGGTATGGATCACATCAAAAGCAGAGGCACAAGTCCTAGAAATAAATCTCTAAGGATACCAAAATTTTGCATCCTTCCAAAGATACATAAGGAAACCTGCCACCCAGTGGGCAGACCTACAGTAGACCAAAAAAAATAATCTTTTTGTGCAATCGGGCTCAGTTCGGCTGCCCCAGCAATCGCCGAAGCCTGAAGTGGTGCGTAGGAGGCCAGCGGAGAGGAGGGTCGGCAGCGGTGCGCCAGCTGGCGGATGCATGCAGGCACAGAGCTCTGCGCCTGCACGTGACCACCAGCTGGCGTGCCGCTGCCACCCCTCCTCGCTGTGCCACAGCGCTGGCTGCCTCGGGCTGCAGTAATCACCGAGGCAGCCTAACTGAGCCAAAGCACACCCCCCTAGAATCATAGAATCCCAGAGTTGGAGGGGGCCATGCAGGCCATCTAGTCCAACCCCCTGCTCAACGCAGGATCAGCCCTAAGCATCCTAAAGCATCCAAGAAAAGTGTGTCTCCAACCTTTGCTTGAAGACTGCCAGTGAGGGGGAGCTCACCACCTCCTTAGGCAGCCTATTCCACTGCTGAGCTACTCTGACTGTGAAAAATTTCTTCCTGATATCTATATCGTTGTACTTGAAGTTTAAAGCCACCCTAATTAGAACCGCTTGCCGAATTTATGGACTTTAATCTTCTAAAGGTGCTTCCTGACTCCACTTCCCTCTTAAAGGAATTTTATAATTTTATAAACACTGTTGAACAATTAGGAATCCCTTATTGGTAAAAAAGGATGCGAGAGCATTACATACAAACTGCATTCCGCAGGGCCTGAAAGAAGGAGCTCTTCCACTAGGTTTACGGCCGAGGCCAGTGCTGGGGGAAGATCGGATGGGCTCCCTCAGGAAGATACACGGCCTTCCGTTCTGGAATATCAGTCCGGTGGCGGCTGGCTGGTGCAGTCCCCTGGCGCCCCTAGCGGCAGCCACACTGTTGTAGGGGAGGGTTGACTGTTTTTACTGCCATGTTGTTTAATTTTTAATGGGGATTTAATGGGATTTTATCGTCATGTGGGGTTTTATTATGTAACCCGCCACGGGACAGCTTGATGGGAGTGACGGGAAACAAATCTAATAAATGAATGAATAAATAAACGTTCCCCACGAGAAATCCTGTAACTTTGTTGAAAACCCCTTAATAGCACATGGTACCAACCTCCAACTTATTTTAATTGATCTTTCTGACCTGATAACAGAATTTTTTCAGTTCAAGGAGGATTTATATCTACAAACTTTGGGTCTTTCATTGGGGAACCTTCTCACTCCAGCAGTACTGCATCTTTTCATATTTGAACTGGAACCATGAACCCAAAATTGCAGCTGGGAGGGGAGCTCACCACCTCCTTAGGCAGCCCATTCCACCACTGAACTACTCTTGACTGTGAAAAAGTTTCCCCCAATATCTAGCTGGCACGTTTCTATACATTGTTAAAGCCCTGACTGTGGGTCCTCTCCTCTGCTGCCCACAGGAACCTTTCCCTGCCCTCCTCTTAAGTGACAACCTTTCAGATACTTCAAGAGAGCCCTCCTGGCCCCTCTCAACCTCCCCTTCTCCAGGCTGAACATTCCCAAGTCTCTCAGCCGGTCCTCTCCACCATGGTGGTCTACACCCCCTGCTGTTCCTCCACCATGCCTGTTCTACGTGGCCTACCTGGCCCTCACTACCTGCAAAAACTGCACCAACTACTTTGTCTGCTACAGTGTTTCATAGGAGTTCCAGGCCAAGGTGACAGGGAGGCTCTCCTGCCCACAGAAGAGCTCCACCATCTCCCCAAGGTTCTCAAAAGAGACTTTGCCCCCCGGGAACTTCCAGTCACATTCCTTTGTGTAAGAGAGGTGCCTTCCCCTTCTATCCCACACACTTCTATGCCCTTGGGGGAAGAACAAGGCCCTGGGCCTCAGGAAGAAGGTCTAAATCTGTGCTGCCCAGAGGAAAATGAGTTGGCTTCTGCCTGCAGCAGGAGCAGAGACTGGGCTTGGGCAGGCTGCCTGCCTCCCTCCCTCCTCCTCCTCCTCCTCCTGCTGGGGACTAGCCTGGCCCAGGGCCCTTTTCTGGCTCTGCTGCATCCTGCTCTGAGCTCACCAGCCATGTGACTGGTCATTCCCGGCCCCAGAGAACGCGCCTAGCCTCAACCAGGGGCAGGGCTTTCTCTGTCCTGGCCCCTCCCTGGTGGAATAGCTCCCGGGTGAGCTGTGGGCCCTGCAGGAGCTGTCAGCATTCTGCAGGGCCTGTAAAACGGAGCTCTTCTGCCAGGTCTATGGCTGAGGCTGGGACTGGCGAGGAAGAACATTGCCCCCCCGGGGGTGTGAAGTATTCATCATTACCCTCCATCCCCTTATGCCCTTGTTTGGGTAGGGGAGAGGGGTATTTACCGCCGTGTTGGGTATTTTTATAGTCTTTTAGTGGGGGTTTGAATGGGGGATTTCTACTGTTACCCGCCAAGAGCCTATAGGCAGTGGCAGGAATTAAATCGAATAACAACAACAACAACAACAACAACAACAACATAGACCTGAAGGGGGCACTGCAGGAACAAGGAGTCACTGGTCCAGCCGCAGTGGGAGCCCCTAGGGGGTGATGGGAAGGAGGCAAACGAGGCCACCGTAGTTTTATAAATCAGTTTTTAATAAAAATATTTTATCAGCATCTAAGTCCAACTTATTTCCTTGGCCCCTCCACCCTGGGCCTGCACCATGCATGGAGAAGCCCAGATTTGAGCAGCTGCAGGCGGGAGGCGGACGGGGTCAAGGGCTGCTCCAGCAAACGCTAAAAGCCGGAGGAAGGGCTGGAAGTGCCGCCTGGATGGGGCAGGCCTCGGGCTGGAGACGGGGAGTTTGGAGGTGCCCGAAGTCACTCCTCCGAAAGGAAGATGACAGATCCCCACACTCACACCTCGCTGGGGCAGGCTACAGCAGCCGAGCCCTTTGGGGAAAGTGTCTGCTCTGGCCAGTTAAGTGCCTGCTGGCCACGCTCCTGCGTCAGTCCTTTCAAAGCCCCTTCCAGGAAGGGAGAGCTGTGCCCTGTGAGAGCTGAGAGGGAAACAAGCATGAAAGCAGAAGGGGGTATGGTGGTGGTGAAGACCCTCCCCCCCAGCATGTTGAGGAGGGAGAGTGCTTGGGGCCAGAGGCAAAGGGGGCCTGAGTGAATCTCCCTGCTCTTTTCCCACGGGGCATTCCTAGGCCAAAAGGGAGTGATGGGCCTGAGGAGGGATGGCTGGAGCAACAGGGACTCCCCCTACCAGCTGGAACACCTCCGAAAGGGGCTCCTTTCCCTCAAGATGTCTGGGGGTAAGCAGCAGGGACCTCTCTGCGCTGTGTGTCTTTCTGGGACCCGGGAGGGGTCAGATCCCCAGCTCCCCCCATGTGGCAAAGGGAGATGAGGGGCTGGTGGGCCATGCCAAATGCTCCAGAAGCGGGAAGGTGGAAGCCTCCAGAAGGCATCTTGAGGGGGGGTTCTGTGCGGCGGGAACACACCAGAGCAGACTCCACCCAGCGCTACCTGCATCAAAGTGGGGGGGGGGGATGGAAACACACGGTCAGTGCTGGAAGGAGGGAAGCAGGAGCAGCCTGTGCCACACAAGCCCCTACTCACCGGTCACGGCACAAAGGTCAAAGCAGCCCCACGGCATCATCCGTCGCTTGCGCTGGGGTCGTCTGCTCAAAAGCATCGCCTTCGGAGGCGTAGGGCTCCACCTCGTACTCGTAGGCGTAGTAAGAGAAGTCAAGCTGGAGCGTGGGCCCTTCGTCTGGAGAAAGAATGAGCGGGAGGGTGGGGAGTGTCCTGCACGGTGCAGGGGGTTGGACTAGATGACCCTGGAGGTCCCTTACAACTCTTATCATTCTATGAAAGAGAGATTGTGGGGGAGGGGGAGGACTGGCTGTTTTGGGCGTTTGTGTGTGTGTATGCGGACCCTTTCCCCACAGTACCCTTTTCTCCTCCCCCCTGTAACTGCAACTGAGTGAGCACAGCTGAGAGGAAACATGGACAGTCAGCTCCCCACCCTCTGCTGCCACTGGGGAACTGGCTCTGGGCCCTCTCCCCAATTGGGAAGGGGGCAGGGAAGGGGCAGCACAGCATGGGTCTCTTGGGTAACAAGGTACACAGTGGAAGACCAAGCCGTGGGGCCGTCCTGGCCGAGAGTCCTGGAAAGGGGGCAGGTTTCCCATGGAGCCGGTTCACACACACTTCTGGGCCTATGACACAGAGGAGGTGGGCCGAGGGCCCAGGGTGGAGCCCCTGTAGAGGTAGCCCTTACCTGTCAGCATCTGCTGCAGCTGGGCGGGCCGCCTGAGGGTGTGGAAGGTCTTTTCTTTCCCCTCCGGAGTGTTCTTGGCTGCAGAAAGGAATGCACATGACTTCCCCCCCCAGGACTCGGCAGGAGGGCAGGTGAGTGGAAGGGCCAAGAGGGGGTGTAAAGCCCCCTCTCCCCCCACCCACATTTATTTCAAAGGTATTTTTATTGTGTTTCTTAGATCAGTAAGGTGCAAACAGAAGGCAGTAAAATCTCAGTTGTAGCAACAATATTAGTAATTAGTAACTTGGAGCTGGACGACAGAATTATATGTTGGATCCTGTGGGTGTCCTTCTACTGAGAAGGGAGCTAAGATAAAAGGCTCCTGTGCTAGGGAAAGGCTTCCAAGACCAGAGGGAAGTGTGACAGTCAGTGGACCAGATCCACTGGATATTTCCAATTAGGCTTGTGCATTAAGGGCCTGATCTGGCCGGTTTGGCTTCGGCGTTGATTCAAGTCAATGGCACCATTGACTATAATGGGAATTCCGTCTTCTCCGCCTTTCCCAGGGCCTGGGGGGGGGGGAGAGATTTAAGTTACAGCCTCCAAACGTTCAGGGTAGCTCTGGGAAGCTCTTCCCTGACTCCCCTCCAAATTTCAAAATGTTTGGTCCAAGAGGCCCACTTCTAGGGGCTCCCGAAGAGGGTGCCCCCGTCCAGTGGGAAGTCCCATTGTGCATCGGCCTATTGCCAAAGTTAATTCTAGGCTGGGGCCAGTGCTGGTGTGGGTGGGACCCACCAATACGGCTGCCCCTCTGCCCGCAGGGTGCTTCGGACAGCTGCCTTCCCACCACTGTGGCCCCACATAACACTGGGGGAAGGTCACTGCAAGAGAGAGGAAAACGCAGCCGTGGGTTGGGCAGAGGGCAGAGAGTGGGTGCTGCCACAAACAGCACTGCTGGAAGGAAGTCACCCTGCGGGAGGGAACCGCCCTAGTTTCTTTTTGCCGCAGATCACAGGGGCACCCTCTGAGCCGAGGGGCATGGCCAGAGCAGGTCAAAGGCTGAAGATTCATCCTGTGCAACGGTCGACATCCTGTAGGGCAGGCCCCTTTCTTCATCGCATTTCTCCCCAAGGGGGACTGAAACGCAGCTGTACAGCCTTCTCCTCTCCTCCCAATTGGGCCTCACAACCACCACCCTGCGGGGCGGGTCAGAATGAGTGTGAGTAGCTGAAGGTCACCCAGCAGGCTTCTGTGGCAGAGTACAGATACAAACCAGAGTCCCCCAGCTTCTTGTCCGACACTCTGAACCCATGTGGGTTAAAAGGAAGTAAGACACCCAACAACAACAGACCAGCCTCTCAAGACAAACGTCACATCTTCTCGGCCGGCCCCCAGTCTGTGCCCATGCGGAACGGACTTACCCCCTCCTGTGCACTGGGCCATGGAGACCTGTGTGAGGCGGGTGGCGTTCCTGCAGGCGGCAACCTCCATCTGGCAGCGGTTCTGGTAGAGGAGTCCATCCGAGCCGCACACCAGGTCCCCGTCGTAGCCGCAGTCCCGGGCGCACAGGCACTGCTCAAAGTGGCCGTCTTCCAGGCAGCCCAAGACGCTGTTGCAAGGCCCGGCCGGAACGAAGCCTGAACGACCACGGGGGGTGGGGAGGGGACCCACTCAGAGCACGCCTCCAGGGCCCGGCCAAAGCCGGAACTGCTCACCCCAGGGGCCCACGGCCACAGGCTCCGACATCTGCTGCGGCTGATCAGTGGCTCAAAAAGGTTCAGACAGGCTAAAAAGAGGCCCTCCCCGACCGACCAGGCGGCAGATTTGGTAGAGTCATTTTCTCAACACAAAGGAATGAGAAAGACCCTCTCCGAAAGGTCCACAGCTGGCCAAGTGGCAGCCTGCAGCCTTGAGGCTCGGCTGACCCGGGACTCACCAACCCAGTGGCCGGCCGCGCTCTCCACCTCGTTGCACAGGGGTCCGTCGCACAGCTCTCGCGCCAGGGGGCTGTTCTCACTGATGTTGTAGAAGCGGGTGGCTTCAAAGGCTGCGGAGCAGAGAGGAGGGGGTGTCAGGCTAGCGGCTGAGCCTCGTGCAGCTGGAGGAGGCCCCAAGGAGGATTCCCACCTGGCTCGTAGTAGTCGTACACCTTGATGGGCACAGGGGCCGTCTTTCCTACAATGTACTCCCGGAAGGCCATGAAGTTGACGCAGGTCATGCACTGGCTCGGGATCTGCAAATGGGATTCGCTCAGTAGACGGCACGCAGCGGAGCGCCACCTCCGGACCCCTGCGGGACCAGCTTCAAATCTCTAGGGTGGTCCCCATAAGTCTTCACGGGGGCCGAAGGGAGGAATCACACCTCCACAAGAGTAAGGACAAGCTTCAATGAGAATTCGGCAGCATTTTTAGTCCTCTTGGCTTTGGGGGACGGGGATAGTCAAGCGCAAAGCCCCCACTTCAGTTCCGTGGATCCAAAGGGAGGGGACCTTCTGCAGGTCGCACAGCTGCTGCCGAGTGACCTACCTCGTCAAAATAGAAGAGGACTTTCCGGCCGTCCACCTCGTAGCGCTTCAGGCCAATCTGTTTGTTCATCAGCAACTGAGAAGGAAAGACCCACAGGAAGTCCCACAGAGACAGGGGGACATGCAAGAACACCAAGCTCATTCTCCGTCGCTTCGGAGGCTGGGGCTGGCCCGCACAGGGCTCTCCCCTGGGAACAGAGAGGAGGTGGGGAAAGGCCCCCGTGGCTCCAAGCCCAGAGAGTGCTCCAAGAGCTCCGAATGGCCCTGGGAGAGCACAGGAGGGAGTCCTTACCTGCTCCAGACTCTCAATGTCCGCTTGGAACCCCGACAGCAGCGGCACCTCCAGGACAGCCATGTTGGAAGAGCCAGAGTGCAGCCATCTTCCCGCCAGGGGGGAGCACGGCGTGGGGAATGGGGGAAGAGAGAGAGAATGAATAACGGAAATTGCAGCTGGCCCAGAATCCCATTAGCCACAGGGAACTGCAGATGTGCCTTGCCCCCGCGGTCAAAGCCGGGGCCTTGCCCATGGTGGGCTTGTGCCTCTAAGGAAGCTGTGGCCAGGGGCCCTGCTCCAAGAGCTGGGCTGGGGGCCAGGGGGGCTTCCCCCCCCCCCGGCCTGCACACAAGGCAGCTTTCCGCAGCAAAGTAAAATGGCCCGTCAGGAACAGAAGCAGGTAAACAGGCCCACCTGGAGCCCAGAAATGCAGTGCTGGCAGCACCATCCTCTGCAGAGTTCCTTCCATCCAAACCCATCGGACTCAGTGGACTTTGACTGGGGCAACTCTGCATGGGATTGCGCTGTAAAAAGCCTGTTGAAATCCCTTTTTCTTAAAAGCAACGTTGAAGACACAACGGCCGCACAGTCAGCAGCAGGGAGACCAACACAGCAGAGCAAAAGCAGGAGAAGAGCTGCAGGTTTTACGTTTTACGTTCACTACCCAGAGGAGCCCCAAAGTGGCTTGCCAACACGCATGCGCGTTTGCACGGAGATGCTGCTGGGCCGCCCTCTCCCTTCCCCCCCTGCTAGCGGTCCCCAGCCTTGAAAAGGTTGGGGGCCGCTGTCCTGAGAGACACCCTGTGAGTTGGTGGGGCTGAGAGAGCTCTAAGAGAACAGGGACTGGCCCAAGGTCACCCAGCTGGCTGCATATGGAGGAGTGGGGTTCTTCAGATAAGAAGCCACTGGCTCCCAAAAGTTACCATCAGGGGATCCCCTAGAACCAATGAGATCAGGACCTTTGCTCCTAGGGATGGGGATGGGGGGTTCATTTGATTGAATTGCCATCTTTTATGACCGGGGCTTTTAAGGGTTGTTGTTTTATTCTTTTACTAGGGGCAAAGCCCGTTGTCTCCAGGAATACAAGGGGCACTAGAGCGTGGCAGTGGGAAGAGGAAGGTGAGGAGTTGTCCAGTCTGTAAGGGCATGGGGTTGCCATGTGTGCTGTGTGGGAGGTTGTGGTGGCAAATGAGGGCATGGGTGTGGAGAGATGGGTGTCAAGAACCTGTGGTGTGGAATGTTTGTTGAGTGTGGGAGAGGACTGACCTTTGGGAATTGTGGCATAGTGGTTACAGATGAGCTTTCCAGAGCCATGTCCTCAGATATGTGAAGGGAAAATCAGACTGGAGACTCTTCTTAGGGGAAGATTACATGACAACCAATTCCCCCCAGTTCTGCGTCATTTCCCTTCTTGTGGGAATTAGGCCACATTCACCGAAATGCCCCTCTGCCCTACACATGGGGTAGTCACAGTACACAGGTGTCCACCCTGTTCCTTGTCTCCCATATTTTCACTGTTGGTAAAATGTTATATGCCCACATGCTTCTTTCATGGTTGCTCCTTAGAAGAACGGATTTTTGTACCCTATTGCTTACTACCCAAAGGAGTCTCAAAGTGGCTTACAAACACCTTTTCCATTTGTCTCTCCACAAGTCAACCTGTGAGGTATGTAGGGCTGTGAGAGATCTGAGAGAACTGGGAATGGGCTGCAGTGACCCAGCAGGCCTCAGGTGTCACAAAGCATTTTCCAATCGTCTTCCCCTTCTCTCCCCATAGCAGACTCCCCATGAGGGAGGTGGGGTAGCGAGCCTCACAGGGAAGCACAGCAGTCTTGACCTTAGTAAGGTTTTTAATACTGTTTTTTTACTGTTACTATTTCAGTGACGATGTGTCTCCAGACATTTACTTGTTCTCTATTTAGTTTCAGGCTGTAAATATTTATTTAGATCTTCCTGCACTTTCCAGACTCACAGGACTGATGCTGGTCTGCCTGTCTGTGCCCCAGAATACAAACAGTTGCTGGTAAGGGCTGGCCATAACCCATAGGCCAGGAGGGACACTCCTGCACCACTCCCTACCAACTGCAGGCAAAAATGGCTCCTTTGAAGGCTGGACTCTGAGGCATTGTACGATTTTGAAGTCCCACCTCCAAACCTCCAGGAATATTTCCAACCCAGGGGTAGCCAACCTACAGGTGTGGCCTGGAGAGCTCCTGGAATTACAGCTCACCTGCAGAGTATAAAGATCAGCTCCCCAAGCAGAAAGGGGCTACTTTGGACAGGGTTGTGGTAGAGAAGAAACATTTAAGGCTTCCCACACAGATTGTTGTTGAATTGAAAGACTTGAGGCCTACTGCACAGGGTTGTTGTGCAGATGAAACAGGAGACAAAAGAGCCAGCTTCCTCTGCAGAATAACGCTGTGCAGTGGCCTCAAATCTGCAGAGAGTTGCAAAGAAGAAAGACACATGGCTTGGCTGTGTCTAACCCCCGGCCAGAGCAGTATTTTAAGTGCGATGGGGCTTTTCTGTAGCCTCCCTGTCAGGCAGCTGTTTGGCAGAAGGGGAAAGTCCCCCCCCCCCTCAAAAGGAAGGCCCTCAGTCTCCCCTGCGTTGCTCTTGGAAAGGCCTCCTTCCCTCAGTCGGGGCCTGTCAGAGGCTCCTTCGCAGCAGGCCTGAAGGGAGGGAGGGGAGCACTCTGCAGCCTCCTGCCTGCTCTGTCAGGGTTCTGAGGCAATTTGCAGTTGGACACCACAGTTAGGACAGCCTTGGGGCGAAAGGGGCTGGCGTAGCCTATCCAAGCCTCTGTTCTCATTCCCCTTGGCAGCCCTGCTGACCTCCTCTCCCTTTGGTGGTCAGGAGCAGACTGGCAGCCAGACTGGGCTGGGTGAATGGAATTTTGGTCTGTCCTGGTGAGGGGCCAATAGGAAGGCACTTTGCGCGCCTCCCCATTGGCTGCTTGGCCCTGGATGGACACTCGGAGGGCCCAATCGGGAGCCGCTTTGCGGCTCCCGATTGGGCCCTCTGAGTTTTTATCCGGGACAGGGCCCACCCTAACTCCTCCCCAGGTGGCCTTACTCTTTTATTTAATAGGACCATGTCCTATTTAAAGATGGCAAACCGCTGCGTGTCTTTAAGAGTGGTGGTATATAAGTTAAAATATAAATAAACTAGCTGCAAAGGCTGTTCAAAAGAATGGGCTTTGAAAGGCCCCTCCAGGCCCCCGGGGGGTCAGCAGCACGTCTGCATCCCTGGGGCCCGGCAAGCACGGTGGCGAGAGCACTTGGTGGGCCCTAGGGAAGGGAACTTCCCCCCCTCCCTCCCTCCCTCCCTCCCTCCCCGGTGCTGCGGCTGCTTCCCTGGGGCCTGCCAAGTGCTCTTGCTGAGACGGAGACTTGCAGACGTGGTGGTTCCAGCAGCCAGGCGTGTCTGTGAGGCAAGGGGTCAGCCAGCGCTCGGTGAGGGAAGGCGGGAGCCACACTCTGATTGGTCCTATTCTAACTTGGACAGCCAAACTCACTCCTCCCCAAGGCCGGTTTCACAAATATATAGAGGAGGAACCATGGATAATAAGAATAAATAGGAGGCAGCCTCCTTAGCCCACCCCATCCCACCCTTGATGGCCAGCTTGGTGTAGTGATGAGGAGCGGCATCTTCTAATCTGGAGAGCCCGGGTTTGATTCCCCACTCTTCTGCCGCATGCAGCCAGCTGGGTGACCTCGGGCTTGTCACAATCCTGACAAGAGTTGTTCTCACAGTTCTGTCAGAGCTCCCACAGCCCTACCTACCTCACAGGGTTCCTGTTGTGGGGAGAGGAAGGGAAAGCAATTTTGACTCTCCTTTGGGCAGGGAAAATCAGTGTAAAACTACCTCTCCTTCTGGGCCCAGAAGACCCCCGCAGGGAGTCTCTGCAGCTGCCAGGCCCCATGAGGAAGGCCTGGTGTGATGGGCCTGGCGGCTCGCCTGGCTGGTCCAGCACTTCCCAGCCCTCCTGCGGTGACAAGCTGGCGCTCTCGCTCTGATTCTTTTCAAAGTCACTATGATTTCATTGGTGGCTCTCAGCCTTTTCTTATTGGGTTTGTGTCCCCCGGATTCTGCCTCTTGGGGGCAGCAACGGCGGAGGCCCACCTCACGCAGGCTTCCACGGCCAGTTTGTACTCCCGCTGGTCCTGGTCTGAAGCGGGGTCATCGTCATCC
This sequence comes from Paroedura picta, assembly GCF_049243985.1. Taxonomy (NCBI): domain Eukaryota; kingdom Metazoa; phylum Chordata; class Lepidosauria; order Squamata; family Gekkonidae; genus Paroedura; species Paroedura picta. The sequence goes on from NC_135372.1 coordinate 2,241,566, forward strand.
CCCGACACGGCCTCCCGGTGGAAGGCTTCCGAGCGGTTCTTGTCTGGGGAGACGGACTTGGGAGCGGGTGGGGCTCGCCGGTGGCGCTTCGGCTTCGGCTCCTGCAGATTCACGAGGAGCTGGAAAGCTGGATTGGCCACGGGGTCGGGGACATTGTAGGAGACATCGATCTGCAGGCAGAATGAAGCGCTGGCTCTCCTCTCCTCTCCTCTCCTCTCCTCTCCTCTCCTCTCCTCTCCTCTCCTCTCCTCTCCTCTCCTCTCCTCTCCTCTCCCAAGCAAGAACGCCAGGGAGAGAGAGGGGGAAGGAGCCCCTCCCCAGCCCCCCTGACGGACTTCTCACCTGCAGGAGGCAGCAGCCTTCTCCCCTGGCACTGACAAACAGCCCCGTGGGGATGGAGGGGATCTGTGGAGAAAGGGGAACAGGGCGCCACAGTCAAGCTCCCTTCCTGGAGGGCTCTGGAGAACCTGTGCGGTCGGAGAGCCTCTCACCACGGTACTCTGTAGGAGCTTCTTGTTGGCTTTGTTCAGCTCAAAGGTCTCTTGGTAATCCAGGTTGGTGGAGGCCAAGGAGACGGTCAGGTTGACTCCTCCGGTGTAGGACAGGATGGCGTATTCAGCCAGAGCCTGGAGGGCCACACACGTGTCCTGCGGAAAGAGAAGGTGGTGGTCATGCAGGGTCTGCTCCAGGACTGGATCGTTGCCCTTCACTTTCCAGCAATAGCATACCTGGAGCTGGAGGCTTTCCTCTGGCACAGGAAGCACCAACAGGAATCTGGGTGTGACCATCGATGCCTCCCTAACTCAGATCATGTGGGCAGCACACCAGGCCATCTTCCATATCTGCCAAGGGCCCATCTGACCCTGGAAATCTAGCCTCAGTCATCCCTGAGACAGGCCTCCAGATTTGATTACTGTAACTCACTCTATGCACATCTCCCTTTGGCTTTGACCTGGGATGGTCAGAATGCAAGCCCCCCCCCTCCCCCAGGCAATGATCGGCATCCACCTTAAGGACTATCCCAGTCCTATTTGTAGGCTAGGCCTAGACGCCCACTATTTAAGTCGTCAAATTGGATTGGAAATCACAGTTGGGAGTTGGCTTGTCTACGGCCTTGCATGGTGCGTGGACTCAGATACCCTGGCAAACTGGGGAAGCCACGAACGTTCCCCTCCCGCTTCAGAGCGAAGGTTAGATCGGAATAAGGAGTAAACAGAAGCCTTGGAGAGGGAAGCATTCTCTCTCCAGGAAAACCCAGGAGGTGGATTAGGCAGACAGAAGGACCGGCCCAAGGTCACCCGGCCAAAGTCCATGCGGAAACATGTCAGTATGACTCTGGGTGTACAAATGGGAAACAAACTTCATAATCCACTGTTGAAAAGGGGGCAGAGCCCAGAGAGTCACAAAATCTCTTCACTCTTTTCCAGTATGGTTTGCTGGGACGTCTATTTAAAAAGATACTGACTGGGAACTGGGTTTTCTGCATCATTGTTCCCATCAATCTGTCATTTTTTCAAAACGTTCTATTTAATTTATAGGTAAAGGTAAAGGTATCCCCTGTGCAAGCACCGGGTCATGTCTGACCCTTGGGGTGACGCCCTCTAGCGTTTTCATGGCAGACTCAATACGGGGTGGTTTGCCATTCCCTTCCCCAGTCATTACCGTTTACCCCCCAGCAAGCTGGGTACTCATTTTACCAGAAGGATGGAAGGCTGAGTCAACCTTGAGCTGGCTGTTGGGATCGAACTCCCAGCCTCATGGGCAGAGCTTTCAGACAGCATGTCTGCTGCCTTACCACTCTGCACCACAAGAGGCTCTATTTAATTTATAGTTTTAAATAAAAACAAAGAGGGCGGGAAATTTGGCACGTAATTTCAAGTACAAAGCAATAAAAGTGTGGAGTTTTCTTAAGTCTGGGAGTATCCTTTAGTTGTTTGCATTTGTTCCGGCCTCACCTGGGTGGAAGAGAAGCCGCCTAGAGCATTCCTCTGCTGGGAAAGCCACTTGACCACGGGCAGTGCCGACGCCACGTCCCCCAGCACCGTGTAGGTCAGCAGGGCATAGGCCGTCATTTCCACTTCGGCAGACACGACTGAAGGTGGAAGGCAGGCAAGTGGAGGGGACCGTTTAGACATGGTGCCTGCCTCTCACTGGCCACCCACAAGTCCTCCTCCTTTCCCCCTATGGGTGAGGTTAGTTTTCAGGCATTCAATCCCCGGAGCCAGAGAACCTGGGGTCTGAACCCAGAATCTTCTTCTAGCCTGTTGCTCTGGCCAGAGGTCCCTCTGTATTCCGATGCTGGACTGGAAAGGACCAACGGGATGCAGCCCTCCTCTGCCCACCACCCAAGATATTGTCAGGAAGCATACCTGACTGAAAGAGCCCGTCACTAAATCCCATGAAGGTGTCCTCATTGGCAGTTAGGGTCCCCATTAAGCTCCAGTGGGTAAAGCCATCTGGAAGAGGAAAGGAAGGAGCAAAGGGAGCCTCCATGGCCACAGGCAGTTAGCCTCTGAACCCAAAGCTCAGTTCACAAAATAAAAATAAGTACGATGCTTAGAAAGCACATCTGAATGTATGTATGACTGGCAAAGAGGAGACAAGGGGGGCCAGGTCCGTGAGCAGGGGACCCTTGGAGGCCCCCCCTCCAGCGTTTAGGCAGGTGCAAACAGCGGAAAAGGTGGGCCGGAGGTTTACCTTGCGTGATGGCCAAGCTGTTCACCTTACGCAGCGCCACCCCGGCCAAGGGGCTGCGCAGGAGTGTGAGGGCATAGGCCATCAGGACGGTGGTGTAGGGGTCGTCCACGGAGTACATGTTGGACTCCAAGAAGAGCTTTGCTTTGGCCACAGACACCTTCTCTTCCTGAGGCAGAGGGAGGAGGGCCCAATCAGTAGAGCAGTGGGGAGTCAGAAAGCCTGGCCTCGGGAGCAGGGCCACATGCGGCCAAGGCTGCAGCCAAGCAGCCACGCGCCCGAGGAAGGAGAAGAGGGTCTCACGGCTGTGTGAGGACCACTGCCTCTTTTCCCAGGGACTGCAGCACCCGGGGATGCTGCTCAGGTCACTTATGGGAACATGGCCATGAAGCTCAGAGCCCCACAGCTGCCTGCTATCCCCTGCCTGCTTGTCTCTGGGTCGAGGGGGCCCCAGAGCCACTGTGGAAACAGAGCAACAGCAATTGCTGCATTCACCCGCTGAAGGAGGAAAGCCGGCTTGAGATTGTGGGACCGCAGCAACCTGGTGGAGCTCCTTCTCCACGGCAGAAGGCAGGAGGTGGGCTGCCAGATCTCTGGAGGAGAGGATGCCTGCCTCCTGCCCTTGCATGCCCCCATCCCCTGGTATCTCCCCCTGTCTTACCTCAGAGATCACTCCTGTCTCTAGAAGAGCTGCCACCACATACGCCGTCAGCGAGATCTTCCCGTGGATCCCTCCCTGGAGGGCAGCACACACAGAGCTGTGGGATGGAGGGCATGCACTTGCCTGCCGCCTCCCAGACCACTACCGCTGCCAGAAGGGAGCTCCCGCCAGACCCCACAGCCAAGCCCTCCCCTTCCACAGCAGGGCAATCAGAGTCACTCCCAAAATCAAAATCCTGATCTAAACAAAGCACTGGTGACACCCCTCCCCCCAAAACCTTCCCTTTGCCTGTTACACTCCCCCAGCGTCTCCTTCAAGGGGTCTGTTCCCCTCAAGACCCCTGCAGGCCACCCCTGGAATGGGCCTCAGCATAGGGCTAAAATGGATCTCTAGAGCAACCATTTTCAACGGGGGCCCTCTGGGGGCCCTGGCACATTTGAAGGGGGCCACAGACTGAAAAAAAAAACGTGAGAAGGGGAGCCCAAAGGGGCTATGGGTGGGTGGCCCTGGGGATGGAATGGGTGAAATATGCTTTTCCTCACTAGGATGCTGTGGGCAGGAAAGCCACACGGGGTAAATGCACTGGCACCCTGCTTCTCGTAGCTTCCCCGCCCCCCCGCCTTTTCCGGGCACCCCGTATTTACAAGTTCCGTGAACTTCCTTGCTTCGACCCAGGCTTGTGGGGGCTCGCGGAGGGTCAAAGCAGGGCCAGCCTGACTGCCTCAGGTGCCCCTCAAGCCACCCACTGGGGTTGCCTGCCTAGAGAGAAGCCCCAGCAGCCCTCTCCCCCCACCCCCACATCACTGAACATAATGGCTGCCCCTAGCTAGCCCTGAAAAGTGTGTGGCCCCTGGCAGAGAGGCAGCTGCTTGGGACGGAAGGGCCTCCTCCATGCCCCTTCCTACCTGGATGTCCTTGTTCAATATCCTGCCCACAGCTGGGAAAGAGCCCTCCTCCTTCTGGTGCTGAATGATCCAGTTCTTGGCCACCAGCAGCTCCTTGGGGTCGATGAAGATGAACCCGTGCGACTGAGCAAAGGACTTGAGGACGAAGGCCGTCAGCCTGGAAGGGGCACAGAAAGCCGGCGGGCAAGACGACAGCCAGGAGCAGACCACTGGCAGCTCCCCCAGGGGGGCAGGGCCTGCCAGGACCAGTCCAGCCTTAGGCCGGCCTTAAGAGGGGATGCTTCACAAAGAAGAGCATCACACACAGAAGTGGCTGGAAATAAGCTCATGCCATGGGCATCTAGTTGCGCCGTTCCCTTTTGGGAACGAACAATTTAGAGCTCCACTTGTGGCCTTTTTCAAGGGAGAGGGCAAGGAGGGGTCAAAAAAGGCACCCCGAGCCCCGATCATGAGACAGGCACCCCACCCCCGCCATCTGAAGCAGACCATGCGTTCCCACTCTTTCCTGAGCCCACCCTGGGAGCCTTGGAGCTTGCTTTTAAAGACAGCTGGACAGATTCATTAGTCCCATCACACCTGGAATCTCACATTTGTGGGCATCTTCTCCAGTCACTCGTGTTATCAGAATCCCGAGGGACGGGCTGAGCTCCAGCCCCACCTCCTCCTGCCTTCAGCCCGTTAAGGCTGGCCAGAGACTGGCCGTCCACGATACGTGCTTATCCGGCCGAACAGAGCTGCAACTCAGACAGGCACAGGACAGGCAGTGCTCCTCCCCTGGTTCTTGGCCACTCACCACATGCTCCCTGATGAATCCCGTTCCCCAAAGGCACTGTAGGAGCCGTCTTGCCTCTTGTAGGTCAGCTGGCGCTGGTACCCTAGACAGCACGAATCAGGACAGGGGGACACTTTCTGTGCTCTGGACTGGATTGTTTTTGTCATAGATTCTCATAGGGCAACTCTGGTAACTGCTGTGGACAAATGTCCTCCCCTTGACCCCAATAATTCAGTCATTGGGTCACAGAAGACCCAGTGGCTCCTGGCGGGTAACAATCCAGATAAAACCCAAATAAAACCCCCTTGAAATCCCTTAATATAAACCAATCAGCCCACCCATAACAGCCACAGTATGGCCTGGTGCCTCAGGCCATATTGATGAACTGGCTTCACAGAGGGGCCCAGGTCTAACTTGCCCTGAACTCAACCAAGGACCTGGCAGAAGAGCCATAGAGTTGGAAGGGACTTCCAGGGTCTAGTCTGACCCCATAGAATGCAGGAAATTCACAGCTACCTGCCCACTCACAGTGGCACCAAAACCATGTCTTGATGCTGCTGCCCCCCCCAAAAACAAACAAACAAACAAACAAAAAACAGAACCCGTGGCCAGTGTGTATGTAGGAAATTCTGCTCCTGGTCAAAATGGTGATTGGTATTTCCCTGGGTATGCATGATAGGGCCACAAGAGCCAAGAATAGACACAATCCCTTCTGCCCAGCCACTCACAATCTGCACAAGTTCACAAAATCAGCCTCTCCGGCAGATGGCTCTCCAGCCTCTGCATAAAAACTTCCAAGGAAGGAGAACCCTCCACCTCCTGAGGAAGCCTGTTCCACTGAGGAACCGCTCTGACTGTCAGGAACTTCTTCCGGATGTTCAGGCCCGAATTATTTTGAATTAATTTTGGTCCTTCTATCAAAAGCAAGATAAGCCCCCCCCCCCCCCCCCATGAGTAAGCTTGCCACTCATTAAGGCCATATGCGGTCTGGGCCCGGTATACCCGAGGGACCACCTCTCCACCTGCACTCCTCAAAGAGCCTTGCGCTCTGCTACTTCCAACCTCCTGGTGGCCCCTGGCCCCAAGGAAGGATGGATCTCAGTAAGAGTTGAGCTGAGGCTCTTGCAATTCCATTTTCCAATGTTATTGTTATGATCATGTTATTACTGTTATCATCTGTTACCATCTGTTATCTGTATCTTTTCTGTAAACCTCCCTGAGCCTTCAGGGAGGGCAGTAATTGAATGAATGAATGAATGAATGAATGAATGAATGAATTTAAATAAATAAATAAATAAATAAATAAATAAATAAATAAATAAAGAAAGAAAGAAAGAAAGAAAGAAAGAAAGAAAGAAAGAAAGAAAGAAAGAAAGAAAGAAAGAAAGCATAACGGCCTGAATCACAGAAGTGCGACTGACTGTTCCCGTGCTCAGAGACAGGGCAACTAGATGGCTCCTTCATTTATTCATTCAATATATTATTTTATTTTTATGTCGCCTTATGGCTCAGGGCAGCTCACAAAAAGTTAAAAGTACAATTATGATGTTTTAAAAATAAATGGTGCCAGTCTGCTTGGTTTCATTGGGATGGAACAGGTGAGTGGCAGAGTACAATCTTCAATAGTGTAAATGGGTGGGTTCAGGAAGCAGCCAGCAAAATTTAGATGTAATCTTCAGGCCTCAACCACAAGCCTGGCAGAACAGTTCTGTCTTAAAAGCCCTGCAAAACATTATAAAGGGCTCTGATCTCATTAGGCAGTTTGTCAGGCTGAGGACAATTTTATGTCTTTAGGCCCTTTATTTAGGGCCATCACTTGACCATAACACCCTTGGGAGACATAGTGGGAGAAGTGGGCCTGTAGATACAACAGATCCAGACCACGCAGGGGTAGTCAAACTGGCCCTCCAGATGTCCATGGACTACAATTCCCACAAGATGGGAATTGTAGTCCATGGACATCTGGAGGGCTGCAGTTTGACTACCCCCGAGTCTTAGGGCTTTAAAAGTATGCCCCAAACCTTTAATGTGATCCAGTCTTCAATCTGGAACCAATGGAGCTGGGAGAATATCGGTTGTATATGCACTCTCCCCTGCGTTGTTGCATTTTGGACCAGTTGGAGCTGCCTCGGATGCAACCCTGTGTAGAGTCACAGTGACTTGGCCTGGAGGTGACCTTTGCATGGATCACTGTGGCTAGGTCAGGTGCTGACAGGTAGGGTGCTAGTTGCCACACCTGGTGAAGATGATAAATCGCCTGGTGTGCAACTTTTGTGACCTGGGCTTCCATTGGATCCAGGATCACACCCAGCAAGGTAACTGCAGAGTGCTGGATGACCAGATCTATCCATTAGGAGACACTTTCAGTTACTACTTGGTTTGGTCATGGTCCCCCCCCCCACCCCCTGGAATTCAGTGGACCTTGCCAAGTGGAGATGTAGAACAGCCACAGGGGTTTCCAGCCACTCAGGGAGCGGAAGGAACAGGGGCTGGCCTGTCAGTTCCTTCGCAGCTGTTTTGGATTCTAATCTGCTCGCCTCTTCTTCTCCCCTTTTCAGATACATGGATTGTACCTTGAATGAGGTAGTCTGTGGCTTCACTTTCCACCTCTGGGCTGAGCTGCTTGGTCTTCTGCAGATACTTGAGGACAAAAACATTTGGTGCAAAGTGGATCATGTTCTGCTCCCCACAGCCAAAGGGAAGCTGCAGGAGATTGTCCAGATTGTTCAAGGTGGGGCCCATCACATCCCCTGGCAACAAGAAAGACGTCCAGCATCAGACTGGACAAAACAAAATTGTGCTTACCTGTAATTACTGTTCATCAAGTATCTTCCAGGGGGGCACACGTGGGGACTGTGCATAAGCAGGCCTGCCACCAGAGGGGTTCTTACAACTAAAAGCCTCCAGGGGGTGCTGTGCACTAGAGTCAGAAACTCGTTCCTGCCCAGAAATCGCCAGCTCTTGCACAGCAGCACCCCCACCCTAAGTACCATGCAGTGGGCAGGAGGGAGGATATGCGTGCCTGCACAGAAGGTACTCAATGAACAATAGTTACAGGTAAGTGCAACTTAGTTTTCATCGTTGATCTTCTATGCAGTCCCACATAGGGATTCTAGCTACTCACCATGCGGTGGGGCTCTTTTTCACTTGGAGAATGTATGAAGTACTGTGTTCCCAGCTCAAGCTTCTCGCTTTGCCTGAAAAGTGTAGTAGTGTATAAACATGTCTGCTGACAACCAGGTAACTCTGTTAATGGTATCCCATCGAGAAAATGGCTGAAGAAGCATGGATGTTCAGCAGGCAAGGCAACCTGACCAAACCTGTATTTTATTCTCTTATTAAAGACTTTATTACTTTTGACTGAATGGAGTCTTGTGGTCTTGTCTACTAAGGCGGTGGTTCTTTTTGTGGGGGGGAGGGAAGCAGGGCCGCGCATGGGCGTTTGCGCAGCAGTGTCGCGCATGCGCGTTTGCGGCCACACATGGCGCAAAACCTGCATGTGCCGCTGCACGTGCATGGCATGCGCCGCCGCACAATCGCCCTCCCCGCTGCCACCGGTCCGCAGCCTTAAAAAGGTTGTGGACCACTGTACTAAGGGATTTATCTCAAGGCTTTCTCCCACAATGCTGCCTTAAGTTTTGATCCCCTGTCCTCTCAAGCTTTGGCAGTCAAGCCTTGGCAGGCCTTCCATGTGGGGATGTTATGCTCTTCAGCCAAACAAATGGACATAAGTCATGTTCATCTGTTTGTGACATATTTGCTCCCCACAACGGGTGCACTTTTTGAAAAGAGCTTGCTCAGAAGTCAAAAGCCACCCCTCAATCCGGGGAAGCAATTCCTGACAAACACAAATGACTGGAGATGCCACAAAAACGACCTTCTCCTCCGGCAGCACAAGAAGACGAGGCGGTTGTTGTGTGGGAGCACACAGTCCCTGCGTAGGGACAACCTTCTGGCTCTGGTGTGCAGAACCTCCTGGAGGCTTTTAGCTGTAAGAAGCTCTCTGAGAGCAGGCCTGCTCATGTGCAGAAGGGCAAGGATGAACCTCTGCTCTAGAACAACTGCAGCCTGCTTCTACAAACAAGGGCAGGCAGGAAACCAAACATGCTCCATGAGTGTTCCCGGGCCAGTTTGCAGGTTCCTCGCAACGAACACGGGACTTTGCCTGATTCTGCAAAGGGGTGCTCATTCTCACCCCCAAGAATGCATGCTCAGGACCATGGACTGATCATTATGCTTGGCTTTAGAATGGGAGGAGAAAAAATTTCTGGGGGAAGTAAGGCCTTTGAATGGGTCATCGACCATCAGATGAAGCCTACATGTTCAGAGCCATCATGCCACAGAATCCAGCCACTGGGCATGACCCCTGCTTTGCCCCTTTGGGGCATCTGGCTAGGCACACTGAGACACAAGCAAGAAACAGAACCAAATTTCTCTTCACTTCACCAGATCCACCCATTCGGGATATTCCTTGTGGTGTAGGCTCACCCCAAACCCTGTCCTAAGGGCCCACCTGCCTTTGGTCCCCGTGGCCCCAGCCCCCAATACCGATCACAGAGGCGGTGGCTTTCTCCGACCCCGGGATCACGTTGTGCGGCACGCCCAATGTAAAAGCTTCGTTGTGGTTCTCGTCCGCCTCTTCCTTCCTCCAGATCTTGTACTCGCCAGCGGAGCCCCAGCCCGTGGAGAAGCCGACGTACTTCACCTCGGGGGGCCGTGGGGCAGCCCACGACACGATGATGGACTCGTTGAGCACTGAGGGCCCATGGCCGACCTGCAGGGAAAGAAGTCCCATCCCCCAAATAAAATCCAGGCATTGGTACTGGCGGGAATTGACCGGTGTCCAGAGCATCCTTGTGACCATGGAGGAACCCTGAAATAATTTTTCAGGCTTCAAGGAGGCCTAGAAGTGATGTCGGCCGGCTACGCCTCCCTGCCCCTTTCCCTGGAAGTGACATTGCCACCCGCATTGACAGGCAGGCTCTCTTCACAGAAAACTTCTCGATCCTCTACTTCGTCCCAGGGGTTCAGTTAATGACGAAGCGACACCAGTTCCTCCTCAATAATCTCTCTGCAGAAACTATATCTTGTGTAGCTGAATTTTTAATGGTTGTTTATCGAGCCAGAATTAAGATGTTTTAATCAGTCACTATAACTCTATTTTAGTTTATAATATGAGCTTATTTCACCCTATTATATTTTTACCCTGCTGTATTTTACCCTGTATTTGCCTCTTATAGCTTTATGCCAATAAAGGATTATTATTATTATTAACAGGCAGGTTCAAGGAGGACTGAGGGGTGAGAGGCAGGAGACAGCTTAAAGCTGGAGAAAGCATGCAGGCTTCACCCCCTCCCACAAGAGAACTCACTCATGCTCAGGAAGGGGGGAGGGGGAGCAACAGAAGCTAGCTTGTGGCCAAGACCATTAAAGCAGGATGGGAAAGGCCGCAGACCCCCTCTGGAGCTCCTGAAGATCCCTGGGGGGTACGCGGGCCCCTGGTTGGGGATCCCTGGTCCAGAGGCTCAGAAAGAGTCACTAGGAAAATATTCTCAGGGAGGAATAGGAGCTCTCTTCCCTCTCCCAACAATCCTTTCAAAACACATTTGGTGATATTTTCCTGCTCAATAAGCACCGCTGCTTGGGACTCTCTTCAAGCACCCAGGCACTAGCTAGTCTGAGGACTGCCAAACAAAGGGGCGCTTTCACCCGGACGATCCTCCCACCTGGATGAGCCCGCTGGTCCAGCTGATCCAAAAGGTCCGGAACTCGTCCCACGAGAGCAGCCCCGGGGTCTCTGCGCTGGCCACCGGCTCGCCCATTTTGCTAGCAGAAATCCACGTCCGGGAATTTTGATGCCCGCCAAGGACAATTTCCGTCATGGCCGTCATGTCGTGGGGGCTGGAGGACAAGGCGATGTGGGCGCTGTGGTGGGCCTTCACTGCCACGCTGAAGTGTGTCATTCGGGAAGGTTTCTGCACATACTGGTACTCATACTTGTTAGGAGTAGAAATATGAATTTTCTCTAGTCAGAAACAAAACAAAACATGCGATGCCGTTAGCGGCCCATCTCCCCCACACTTCCACGGCCAGCGAATGCTGGCAGGGGCTCATGGGAATTGTAGTCCATGGACATCCGGAGGGCCGCAGTTTGACTAGCCCTGCTTTGGGCTATTCCCCTCGGGGTCGCTGAAGCAGTTTGGTTTGTTATCTGTGTCCGCTTCATCCCTCGCTTATGGACAGTACCGTGGGCCGGGCCACTAAGAAGCAGAGCAGCACCCAAGACCCAGAGCGGAGGAAGCTCTCTGCTGCTCCACGTCCAGCAGAAGGCAGACGCAACTTTATTTTGTCTGAGAAGAGCCCCACAGCTGAGTTGGGGGGATGGGGTAAAAACTTGTTCAAGACCGAGACAAAGAGAAGACCGAGAGACAGAGTGGTCCAGGCTGGCCGGATTCTCTAGAAAAAGTGAGTGCCCACAGGAGGCTCTTCTGGACGAAGCATCTACTGTGGAAGCGACACATCTGCCAGTGCCTGTGACACCAGAGCTGCCGCTCCCCTCAACAAGCCAGCCCTTCCCGCCCTCGGAAGGTGAGACATCGGCTCCCGCTTGAGGGTTCTCTTACCATTAGGGCAGAAGAAGACGCTGTAGGTGTACTCTCTGGTCAACCCCTCTGGCTGCAGGAAGACAGGAAGCCACGCGTGTGAGGGAAGGCGGAAGAGGCTGCATCAGACACCACGGGAGAAAATGCACCGTGCCTCTGCAGCCCCCGGCCCTCCAAGGAAGCCTGGCTCCCCCCACCTCCACCAGCCCGCTGGACCACCAAGGGGAGGGGGCTTACCTCCACGAGGATGCTCCTCCGGACGTAGTCAACCCCTACGGGGGCCTGCCGATCCAGGTAGAAATCGTCTGCGTGCTTCCCACTCTTGGCGAACTGCAGCCCGTCCTGGCAGCAGCTGCTTCCGCCGTAAGCAAAGGCTTTGGCTGGGCAGGAGACCAAAGGAAGGGGTGGGCTGCTTAAAGGCTCTTAAGACCGTTCCTTGTTTATGCTCTTAATCTGGGGGCCTCAAGCACGGGGGAGCCCAGATTTTGACAATGAAGAAAGAAACAGAATGAAGCTGGTGGGCTGCCAAAGGCCTCACTGAGCACAGAGCTCTCCGTTCAAGGAGTCCAGCAAGCAGGCCAGGTTCAGGCACATCAGGGGATTTCCTGTTGGCTCCTTTGCCTGGCACGAGGCCTGCTTTGGGCCAAAGCCCCATGGCTTTCCTTAGGCTCAGGAAGCATGAAGTCTGAGGGCCAGCCTGACAGCTGCTGTGCCTCAGTTTCCCCAGCGCAAGCCAACCGGCTGCCCTGAGCTTCTGCACCTGGCCACCCATTACACCACAGCTCTCTGGAGAAGACGCCAGTCTCTTTGCCCCGACTTAACCTTTTGAGGCACAACTTTCTTTCTTTGGAGTTGTCTCCTTTTCAGAAAGTAGATTCTGCTGGGTTGCCATGTTGGTCTGAAGTAGCAGAACTAAGGTTGAAGACCAACACTCAAGGTGTACACTTTAAGGCCACACAGTTTAACTCAAGGTGTAGTCTTTTGTGTGCATGTGAACACAAAAAAGCTGCACCAGGAAAATTCAAGAGGACAGAGTAAGCAGGGAACTCAGGCCCTTCTCAAATGGCACCCCTGGATAACCACACTTCCAGGCAGGAGAGTTTAGAGGACTTGCGGGAGACAAGAAAATGGGGCCCAAAGCCCCCTTTCACAGCAACCTCTGAACAACCCTTGTGCGAGCGGTTTCCTTCCTGCTCTCTGGAGGCACTGAATCTCCCTAGCTCAGTGGTCCTCAACCTGGGGGGTCGGGACCCCTTTGGGGGTCGAATGATCCTTTCACTGGGGTTGCGGCAGGGCAAGCAGCTCCATGGGGGCCATCCACACAACAGCCTTGTGGGGTAGATCGAGATAGAGCGTTTGTCTGTCTAGAGCAGCAGAAAAGAGCGAGATCAGCATGGTGGGCCAAGAGGAGAACTGAACTGAGAAGCCCCAGAAAAAAACAATTTATATACAATCCTGAACAATGGATCTCCACGCCATGGGTCAGTTTTGGTTTAATTTCTGCAAAAGAACCCTTGCCTAATTTTATGGTTGGGGGTCACCACAACATGAGGAACTGTATTAAAGGGTTAGGAAGGTTCAGAACTTTCCTGCATTAGGAAGGTTCAGAACTTTAAAAAATTTTTTAAAGACTACTGTTACCCGCCATGAGCCTTATAGGGAGTGGCAGGAAATAAATTGAATGACAACAACAACAACAACTCCTGCTCTAGCTGGAAATGGGAGCGTGGGGTAGGAGGACCTCAGTTCTCCTAATGCTGAGACACACGCGCACACGCACACACACGCGCGCGCAAGAGGAAGTCTGACCTGTGATGTTGTTCTGCCCCAGTTTGCTGAAGGAGAGGACCACTGAGGTGGGCTTAGCTTCCCCAGGGGCCACACACTTCTTCCTGGTCAGGTGGTGCTTCCCGGGATGCCCCACAAACTTTATGCCTTTGGGAACGGCTATCTTGACGTGGACCTGCAGGGAGAGACGGCCGGTGCAGCTGAGCCAGCAGGGAGACAGGCTGCCCCGCCCACCGCCCCTGGCCACAAGGGGTGGCTGCTGCTTCTGTCCAAAGTCACGTTCCTGGCGAGATAAGCCCGGCTTACCTCCAAGCACACTGCCATGTAGTTGTTCACTGTCAGCGGGATCTTGGTCTGTTCCCCACGGATGACACGATACGGGAGAGTGAACTCGATGAAGAAAGCCTTGAATGTTTTCAGGCTTGCCTGCCCGGCCACGCCCATCCCCCTCTCCTCCGACATCCCTACGGCCTCTGTCAGCCACGTGGTGATGGAGTCTGGGACTTCCACCTGCAGCTGGGCTTCCCCAGACCCCTGGCTGCAAGAGAGGGGGGAGAAGGGTCACAGGGGAGGGGACTCCCCATCCAAACTAAGGTGGTCGTCCGCTGCCCCCAATGCCTGCACAGTACCCGCTGCCAACCAAACGCAGCCAAGGTGCCTCCAAATGAGCCAATAGTGGAAAAGGCAACATCAACTGATTGCCCCGTTGTGGCAGAGGTCTTCATTTGCCCAGATGACACCACTGAGCATGTTCTCTGGCATCCTTCAGTTTTGGTTTTCCATCCTTCCCCCCCCCCCCCTCCAGATCTCATTTGCAGCACTTAAAGAAAAAAGTAAGAACGCAGCTGCCATCTGCCCCAGTTGACCTGGAGGAACACAGAGACTTCCTTTCCTGCTGTACTTAAAGCCACACAGCGGCTTAAGCAGCCATTTCCTGTTCACCTGAGATTCCTGGAAAGAAATCTGTTATGCTCATTTGGGCCAACAATTCAATTGCTGCTTCTCTGCATGCCGCCAATGAGAAATTAGTGTTTTCTGTCTTTTATAATATTTATGCCAATTACATTCTGGAAAATGAAGAGGAAAGAAGAGATAAGAGGGGGCTTCTGCTGCAAAGGAAAAAGCAACAGCAAATCGTGGTGAACTGACCTAGGATCAATTTAGTGCCCCGGTGACCTAGAAACAGCCAATTAAGGCGAGAAGCAGCAGCAGGAGCTGTGCAACATTTTAAAAAGGGAAAAGAACCACGTTTAATGAGGTAGTCAGAGGGAGACAGTGTAGCTTTGCTGCAGGGCACCTGCTTCTAAGCGAATATATAATAGGATTCTTTTGACTAGATTTCAAGGGAGGACCCCAGGTTATATATGTTAAGCGTATGTTCCAGATGACTATAGGACTATAGGAGTCTTACACTCCACCACGGTACTTTCCAAGGAAAGAAGTCCAAGTATTTCCGGAAAAGAAAAAAACCAGTTGGGATGGATTGCTTTAATGTATAGCATGACTTGTATTTGCTGTGGTGCTCAGCTGCAAGCTGCTTTGAGCCAGGCTCTGAAGAGGCAGCATGGAAATATTCTCACTCGATAGTCTGCAGTTGTGTGCAGGGTGACGGGGATGTTCCAGGTTCAAATCCACAGCTTCTCCTTATACGCATCACTCCTATACTGCCTCGGTTCCCTGGCAACAGGGGCGTACAAGGAGATCCTCAGGATTTTTACAACAAACACGCTAAAAACAATGTGGAATATTAATTATTGCACAAATTAAAATGCCTCTGCAAAGATTTTCACTATGCAAGACATAGTACTACAAAATCAAGGAGGGCGGAAGAGAAAAAGCAAATTGAGATTTTGACCCAAAGTTAAGAGTCACACTTGAAATATGTATCTGCCTGAGAGCATGTAAAGACCAAGGAAACATTAGTTACATCTAGGAGTGTACATTTGGATCTAGACTCCAAAAATAACTTATCCGTATTTTTCAAATTCATTTCGACTTCCCAAAGGTATATGACTTTTCATGGGAAAACCAGAAAAAAGCCCCAAGAAAATCCTGGATATAATTGGGAATTACAGATTGATCTGAAATCTTATTTATTTATTTATTATTTATTTATTTAGATTTATATACCGCCCTCCCCGAAGGCTCAGGGCGGTTTACATTAAAACTAATCAACGATACATGAAACAGTCTTCGTTAAAACATACAGTAAATAATAACAGTGGTTGTAACCATATAACAGAATAATGTAACAGTATAACAGTATAATAAAATAATATAACGATGGAACGGTGCAATACCACAACAGGTCCAGAGCGCTCTGGTGGAGTTCTGGGAGGAAGGGGGGAGATGGGGGGAGGGGGGGAGCGGGGGCCCTTCATTCGCTGTTGGTTGTGCCTGGTCTCAACCAAATGCCTGGCGGAGGAGCTCCTTTTTGCAGGCCCTGCGGAACTGTTTAAGCTCCGTCAGGGCCCTGATCTCCTCCGGGAGCTCATTCCACCAGGTGGGGGCCAGTACAGAGAATGCTCTGGCCCTGGTTGAGACCAGGCGGACTTCTTTAGGGCCAGGGACCATTAGCCGGTTGGTGGCGGTGGAGCGCAGAGCTCTTTTAGGGGCATAGGCAGGGAGGCGGTCCCTCAGGTACACTGGGCCCTGACCGTGAATGGCCTTGAAGGTAATTACCAGAACCTTTAGTCTGATCCGGAATTCAACTGGCAACCACTGCAGTTGGTGGAGAATGGGCCGGATGTGGGACCTCCACGGTGTTGCTGTGAGGATCCTGGCCGCTGCGTTTTGGACCAGCTGTAGTTTCCGGTTCAAGGCTAAGGGCAGGCCTGCGTAGAGCGAGTTACAGAAGTCCAGTCTAGAGGTGACCGTCGCATGGATCACTGTGGCTAGGTGTTCCGGGGCCAGGTAGGGCGCTAGTAGTTTGGCTTGGCGGAGATGGTAAAATGCCAGCCGCGCTACCTTTGTGATCTGGGCTTCCATTGTAAGGGAAGTATCCAGAATCACGCCTAGGTTCCTGGCGGAGTGAGCCGTAGAGAGCTGTACTCCATCCAGGGCAGGCAGGCACGCTGCTGAGAGGTCTAGTAATATCAGCAGTGCCGACCCGCCTCGGTCCAACTGGCGACGGAGGTCATCCGTCAGGGCGACTAGCGCTGTCTCTACCCCATGGCCAGGCCGGAGGCCTGACTGGGATGGGTCTAGGACCGAAGCTTCTTCCAGGTACTCTGTTAGTTGGTTTGCGACAGCCCTTTCAATCATCTTCCCCAGAAACGCTAAATGCGAGACGGGTCGATAGTTGTTGGGCTCTCGCGGGTCTAAGGATGTTTTTTTCAGCAGTGGGCGTACCACAGCCTCTTTCAGTTCCTCCGGGAATTCTCCCGTTGTGAGAGATAGATTGATTATCTCCCGGAGGGGGCCCTTTATCCTTATGTCCGCTGTTCTTAGGAGCCAGGATGGGCAAGGGTCTAGTGGGCATGTGGTTGGCCTCGCTGTTGCTAGTATCCTGTCCACTTCGGTCAGCGTGAGTCGTCTGAAGTTACTCAAGGTATTCTCCAAAGACGGCCAAAGGGGCCTCTAGTTCACTTTCTGTATCTAAGGTTGGAGGGAGGTCATGGCGGAGTGTCGAGATTTTATCCGCAAAATGACTCGCAAATGCCTCACAGCTGATATCCAATTTGCTACTGTTTTGTTGCCCTTCAGCCAGGGCAGTAAGAGACCGAACTACCTTAAACAATTGAGCCGGGCGTGAGTCTGCGGATGCGATGGTAGCCGAGTAAAAATTGCGTTTCACTGACTTCACCGCCATCTCATAGGCCTTCATCTGCATTCTATAAGATGTTCTCGAGGCTTCGTCACGAGTCTTCCTCCAAACTCGCTCTAGCCGTCTCAGTTCCCGTTTCTTGTTGCGAAGCTCCTCGGTGTACCAAGGGGCCCGCTTGAGACGGGGCCGGAGAGGGCGTCGGGGGGCTATCTCATCAATGGCAGCCAGCAGTCTGTCATGCCAGTTGTTGACCAGGCCATTGAGAGAAGTGCCAGGAGGCATTGGCTCCCGCAGAGCGTTCAGGAATCCAATCGGATCCATAAGTCTCCGCGGGCGAGCTAAAATTTGCTCGGCGCCCAACTGAGGTGGGAGTGGTAGCCATAGCCGAGCCTTCAGGGCATAGTGGTCTGACCATGGCACGGCAGTTGCCGTGACCAGATCCACATTCAGACCTACGCCGAAAATAAGATCCAGGGTGTGACCTGCTTGGTGGGTGGGGCCAACAACAAACTGCGAGAGCCCTAGTGTCGCCATGGTTGACACTAGGTCCTGCCCAGTTCTAGAAGACGGCAGCTCAGCATGGACGTTAAAGTCCCCCAGGACTAATAGACTGGGAAACTGTAGCGTCCAGGCCGCCACCGCCTCTAGCAGGGCAGGCAGGACATCTGGTGGTGCATTGGGCGCGCGGTACACTAACCAAATGGCCACGCTCTCGGTTGATCCCCATCCGAGGCCAACACATTCAATGCCTGGTATTGATGGCGCAGGAAGGGCCCTGAAGGAGAAAGCCTCTCGGATCAGGATTGCCACCCCTCCTCCCCGCCCCGCTGTCCGGGACTGGTGGAGGACAGAAAACCCGGCAGGGGCTAGATCTTTGAGGGCGACTGTTTCGCCTTTCCTGGTCCAGGTTTCTGTCACGAACGCCAGGTCCACTCTTTGCTCTGCAAAATAGTTTTGCAGGGTAGAGGTTTTGTTGTTTATTGACCTGGCGTTGCACAGCACCAGTGTCAGAGGCGGGTTATTCACCTTTGCCTCCACCCTAGTGTCACGAGGGATGGGGCGGAGTCTGGAGGGGGCCCGTGTATGGTTGATTTCCGGGCCCCTTGGTCGCCGCCATCCGCTGTCTCTGCCTCTGCCCCTTATTGTTGGGATCCCTGACCCTTTCAGGGCCCCCGCTTTCTCCCCTTCCTCCGTTCTTTCAAATATGATGGGCTCCATGGACACTGTTGGTTTTAGTTCTTGGTTTTGCGGTTTAGCTAGGGTTGTTGCCCACCCTGGTTCTGTGCTTATTGCTGGTTTCTAATGTAGGTGTGGGGTTTTGTGTATCTGTGGAAGGTTGGTCCCGATCGCTATTTATAGCCTCTCTTAATGGATTTAAGGGCTGTGCAATTTTTAAAATAAATCTCCCCAAAAATTCAGGATTTCTGAAAAATCCCAGATCCCAATACTAGTATGGAATTTGAATCTGAGATTTTTCAGAAATCCCAATTTTGGAGGGTGGGTCCAACAGACCAGAGGAGAAAACTTCATAAAAAAAGAAAAAAGCCTGTCCAATCCTGGGGCTGGCTTGGCTTCTCCTGCAGCATGGTTTAAATGGCACGGCAGTATCCGCCAGCTCCATGGAGGTCTCCCCCTGCAGCACACAGGTCCTGGCAAGGATGGCTTCTCCTGCAGCGCCATTTAAACGACACCACAGGAAAAGCCGTCCCCAGGATCTGCTGTGCTGCTTCTCCTGCTGTCCGGTTTAAACGAGCCAAGCCAACGGGAACAGTCTGATCCCCCCAGATGGCTCATCCGCGGGCTGTCCCTTTGAAGGGATTCAGAGTCCAGCCGGGCACCTTTAAGACCAACAAAGATTTATTCAGGGCGGGAGCTTTCGAGTGCAAGCACCCTTCGTCAGACTAAGAACTGACCATCATAATAGTAGGAATATATGATTTTATTGTGCTACTTCAGACCAACAGGGCTACTCATTTGAAGGGACTGTAGAAGAAGCTCAACAAACAGCTGAGAGGCAGGAGAGGTTTTCAGATCTCTTGGGAATTCCCAAATAGGCCCAGGATTTTCCCTCCCAGTTTTCCTGAGAACCCAGATATATTTGGGAAGCTGAAATATACCCAGGCAAGTTATTTTTCAGGTAAATTTTTAGCTTGAGCAGATATCCAAACGCACAGCCCTAGATCTGGCTAATGATAGGATTATACTTACATGGATACTATTGTTTCTAGAGCTGTCATTTTGTCATTTGACCTGCTATCCATCTGGATTGTAGGATAAAGGGAAGGCTGTAAACATTTAAAGAAAGAGAACCAAAAGGGGATTTTTTTTGGGGGGGGGGGGAGTGAGAGAGGAAGGAAGATTTTGTTTCCAGCCCTGCTTGCCTCTTGCAAGAGGAAGCGGCCTCAAAAGCACCAGCCCAAAGCAACGTTCCAGAAGACCTCTTTGACAGTCAACTGTCTCCAGGAGAAATTCTTTCCACTGGGACTTCAGTCTCTGGCCAGGGTCAGCCTATTATTCTCTTCCAGGATGGCACTTCCCCATCAACCAGGCACAGGGCCAAGAACCACAACCCCACCGCAAGCTTGGCCGACCCAGAAAATTCACACAAAGCTATGATTTCCTCTCCCATGGAATCGCTTTTGTGTGGAAGGGCCCATGCACACTCATTCCCCCCCGAGAAGAAAGGCAGGCCCAACGTGGCTGGCTGCTTGAGTCAGCATCAAAACAAGAGGGCGGGCGGCATCTGCCACTTCCTCCCCCTGCTTACAATCTGCAGGGCCTTGGCTGGAATCCCTTGGGCGGCTTTCAAGACGGATCTCTCCTGCTCAGCTGAGCCGGTGCAAAGTCACTCTCGGAGAGAGTTTCTGTCAAATGGGATTTCTAAGCATTTCCTTGAAATTTCCTTCCTGGGCTGAGCCCCATCTGGGAGGGATTAGTCACGCATTTTAGCTGCTCTTGTGCCAGAAATGACTACATCAAGAGCTCAAGTCATTTGGGGGGATGCCCTCCCCAAAGCAGAGTTGACAGGGGTTGCTCTAGACAGGAAGGCTCAAACAGTTGCAGAAGGGGGGGGGCCTGAGCCCCACTCAGAGGGAGAGTGGAGTCAGTGGGTCAAGGGTCAAGTCCCCACAGCCCAGCAAAGCCAAACCAGGCTGCAAAGCAAGGAGTGAGCAGGCTGGATCCGTCCGTCCCTCCCCCCCCCTTACCCCCGCTCCCCCGGGCAGGCAGAAGCAGCGACTCCAGAGGTACCTGACATTCAGACAGTGCCAAAGCCATGTCTCCGGGAAGAAAATCCTCTTCTTCTTCTCCGCCCTGTGGAAGACAAGAGCCCCGTGCCCCAAAGGGCTCAGGAACAGAAAGGACAGGAGGACGGAGACACACCCCCCAGCAGCAGAGGGCTGCTCTAGCCGGCGGCTCAAATGGAAGAATCCCCCAGAGCGAGGATGGCCACCCCCTTCCCCCTCAGCTGGCCTGCAAGGGGGGCAAGGGGGACTCTGGCAGTCCTCTGACATCATCTGACTACAGTTCGGTGGACGGTGTAATTGCTGCGGCAGGAAGGTTATCTGCGCCCAGCACTTGGCCCCCGCAAGCTCTCTCGCTTCTGCACTGGCTGCAACCTCGGAACGCTCTTCAGGGGCGGCCCCAAGCGGAGCCCACTGCAGGAACCCAGCCTGGATGCAACTGAGGCATCAGCCAAGGCTGGACAAAAGCAGGCCACACTGCTGCCCTGACTCCCCAGCTGTGAGCCTGGCTTCTCGAGGGGAATCTAAGCCCAGCCCAGCAAGGGAGATCCCAAGTCCCCTGCTTGGCCCTCTGCCTGCTCAGGACTGGGCTTCCTGCCAGCGAGCCAAACACTATTCCTGCCACCAGGCAACTCCTGCCACTCTCCTTGGTCCGGGCAGAAGTTAAGAGCACCAAAAGGCAGCCTCTACCTTGGCACGGTCTTGGAGCGATGTGTGGACGCCATGAGGGTGCCTGTGTGGGGCTGGAAGGCCGGTCCGGCCTCGTCTGTGTACATGCTGCCCTGTTGCCTGTGGTTTAAGCGGACGAGATCCGTCATCACCACCAACCCGGTTTCCTGGGAAACAGAAAGAAACCAGCCAGTCCCTTGAGCAGCAGTAAAGAAGGCAAATGCATCAACAGAGGCATCGCATCAAAATCGCGAGATGTCCTGGTCTCACTGTATACCGCCTTGATCCGATCACACCTGGAGTGCTGTGTGCAGCTCTGGAGGCCTCAATTCAAAAAGGAAATGGACACAATTGGGAGGGTGCAGAGGAGAGAGATGAGTCTGATCCGGGAACTGGGGACCAGGCCCTAGGAGGGAAGGCTGAGAGACTTGAGGAGGCTGAGGGGGGAGATGGTTGCTGTCTTTAAATAGGTGAAAGCTTGTTACTTAGAGGAGGGCAGTGAGTGGTCCCTGTTGGAAGCAGAGGAGAGGAACCCCAGTAATGGGTTTAAACTATGTGTCGAACGGTATTGGCTAGATGTCAGTAAAAAAATTTCACAGTCAGAGTAGCCTAGCCATGATATCAGCTGCCTAAGGACACCTCCTTAGCTGGTAGTTTTCAAGCAGTGGCTGGACAGATCCTTCTCAGGGATGCTTCAAGCTATTCCCGTGTTGAACAGGGGGTGGGACTAGATGGCATTTACAGTCCCTCCCAACTCTACAATCCTATAACTCTACAATCCTTAGTGCAGACTCGCCCACCCCACTGGGCCACCGGTAAGTGTTCACTTATTGTTCTCCCCAATGTTCTATTGTCCATAATGTTGTTATTGTTATTTCTGTAACATTATGAACTGAATTATTTGTACTGTTCCTGTTTGATGTAAACTGCCCTGAGCCTTCGGGGAGGATGGTATATAAATATAATGAATGAAAGAACGAACGAACGAAGGAGGTGCGCCAGAGTCAATGTGTGTGAAGGGTCCGAGTGAGGACACCTTCTGCTTGGACACAGGGAGAGGTAGGGCACCCTGTGGAAAGGTGGCCGGGGAAACCCTCACCGTAAAGGCAAAGCGGGCATCCTTGGTGACGTCCCAGTGCCAAGGGAAGATGGAGGACCGGCGCCTGCGCCTGCGCACAGACATGCCCGGCCACCAGAAGTGCCCGTCTTCCTTGGCAGCCCCAAAGACGTCGGATACGTCGTAATCCGCCAGTTCCTGGAAGATCTGCACAAGACGACAAAGAGAAGGGAGGCTGGGGAAAGCCCAAAGGCCTCGGGAGCAATGGGTGGAGAGGACGAAATGCTGAGCAAACAGCAGGAGCAGCAGTGGAAGGCTAGGCTTCCCTTTCTGCTCCAAGGGGGACGTCTGAGCCGCCCCCGGTCCAGCCTACAGGGTCCCTCTTGGACACTAATCAGGGCACCACCTCTAGTCTGCCTGCAGATTTGCTTCAGGGGCACCCCCTCCCCCCTCCCCCCGGGCCTGCTTACCTGTGAAGGTGTCAGTTGGAAGCCTGGCTTAAGGAGGTAAACAGTTTTATCCACCGTAGCCAAGCAAACACAGCTCCCCTTGGCAGCTTTGACCCTGATGCCCACAGAATCCCCAGGCCTGGTTTCATTTGCACTAAACGTCACTGAAACCTGGCATTTGGAAAGAAAAGAGCAAGAAAATAAACAAACAAACAAACAAAAGAGCGGCATCAGTCCACGAGCCTCCTGGAATGATCCAGGGTCCACAGAGATGCCGGCCCAAGCAGCTGCCCACCTGGTTTTCAAAAGAGGGCTTGATGGCAAACTGCAAGCTGTCCGTCACCCCTTCTCCGTCCTCCCGCACATAATAGACCAGGAGGCGGCCCAGCGGGGCCATGCTGTGGGTCACCCGGAAACGTAAGGAAGTCATGCAGGCATTCGTCTCAGCAGCAGGAGGGGAGCCGGTGGGGGCTAAATGGGAAACGGTGCAAAGGAAAATCACAGGGACAAAACACTAATGGCATCAGAACATGACGGACTCCTGCCGGAGCAGGCCCCAGGAGAAGGCACAGCTGCTTGGCCAAGTGAAAGGTGGCACGGCAGAAGATCGGCAGTCACGCCTCCCCCAGCCCCTCCTCCCAAGCCCCTCCACCACTTCCCCAGCCCCCCAACACTGTGCCTGGGGAGTGGGCCATGTGGATGCTCCTGCTGGAGGAAGAAGCTGCCACGGCTCTTCTGCTCCTCTGCTGGGTCACGTTCTGGGGCTGCAGCCCGGAGAGGACGATGTTCCCGCGGGAGACCACCTCGTAGTGGAGAGAGAAATTGCAGGGACACGTGGACAGCACAGCAATGCTCGCCTCTTCGTCCACCTGGGAAGAGAAAGACGGCCACTCCAGCCTCTTTTGCCAGCAGGCGCTCCTGAAACCAAGCCCCCAAACAGCAGCCTGCCTGCTGGATGGACCCAGACAGACAGACAGAGAGAGCCTCACCCCCCACCCCCCGGACTGGCCACACAGAGCAACTCTCCCTTTGTGATTCTGGCACAGCCTGGCAGCAGAGCCCCTACCAGGAAAGGCTTGTTCAGCATCTGGAGCTGCAGGTGGCACTTGCTGGGTGAATACCAACTGGTGATGGACAGGTAGTTGGGCAGATACTGGTCTCCCACGGGCTTCCCACCAAAGGCAGTAACTTTAGTCTGGAAAACGGAACAGTGGCTAAAGCACAGCGGTCAGGCACCTCCCCTTCTGCCCCCCCCCCATGGTCCAGGCTCCCCTCCCTCCCAAGGAGAACCCCCCCTTGCCCCCCTATGATTCTCCCATTCTGTGGACCCAGCCCCCCTGGTCCACCTGGCCTCACAAGCCCCAAAGTGAAAGGGTTATTTGCATGGCCAGAGCCAAGCATTCGGTGGTCCTGCCGGGGTCCTCAAGGGATCCCTCTTACCTCCAGCCAGACGTATTGGGCCGCTGCAGGGATGGAGGGAATCTCAAAGGCCACCAGGCCCCGGCTGGAAATTTGCTCGCTGGTATATATATTGTCCTGCGGTGTGAGCTCCGCCTTGATCCGGACTGTCACCCCGTCTGCTGGGCTCCCGTCAGGATACGTGACTTCCACCTGAAGAGCCAGGTGATACAGGGACTCATTAACAGGGGTGTGTGTGTGTGTGTGTGTGTGTGTGTGTGTGTGTGTGTGTGGAGAGGATCTCTCCGTATGCTGGGGCCACGGCTAGAGGTGGACAGTGTCATGGGAAGAACGCGAGCACAGGGCCCGTGAGGACTGCCCATATGGTGTAACCATTAGAGCCTCAAACCGCCAGCAGGCAAAGTCACCTTCAAGCCCTCACTCTGGGTGAGCAAATTCACTGGGCGGCCAGCCAACCTGTCCCCGCTTCACCCATCCCACGGGGCTCCCACGCAGACAACACGGGGGAGAGGCACACCCAGATCTCCTTGGAGGAAAGCCCAAATAGAAACCTT
The DNA here is from genome assembly GCF_049243985.1 of Paroedura picta. NCBI lineage: Eukaryota > Metazoa > Chordata > Lepidosauria > Squamata > Gekkonidae > Paroedura > Paroedura picta. The sequence continues at coordinate 2,266,144 of NC_135372.1, forward strand.
CTAGATCACGGGTGAGCAAACTGTGGCCCTCCAGATGTCCATGGACTACAATTCCCAGGAGCCCCTGCCAGCTCATGGGAATTGTAGTCCATGGACATCTGGAGGGCCACAGTTTGCCCATCCCTGAGGCCTAAAAACTCAAAACAACATGTCTCCCAGGCCCATCTCTGACTGCCCAGGCCTCTCTTGGGCAGAAAACAATTTGCTCACTTCCCCCCCCCCCATGATCTTTTCGTAGAGGGGGGTGAAATAGCAAATGGAAAAACCTATCTGCTGACCTGCACATGATCCAGGGCTGGCCAACTAACCAACCCTCTTGCCGCGTTCTAAGACCCAACGGCTGCAGACGTCCCCTCTCACCTTCCCTTTGTAGGGCAAGCCTGGCTTGAACTGCTTGCGGGTGTCTTTTGTGTACTTTATGTCCACCAGTTGCTTCTGGACAGGGGTGGAGTCATCGAAGGTGGCCTGCTTGGTCCCATCAGCACCAGTCACCGTGGCCCAGATGCTCACAACGCCTCTGAAATGCTCCGGGATGTCCACGGGCATCATGTCCCCCACGCACACATCAAAACGTGCAGAGCCATCAATCTGCCATGGTGCCACGAGAGAGAGAGAATTAAGGGGAGGGGGTAAGAAGCACGAGGGGTGGGAGGGGGGCAGGGAATATGCCTCAGGAGAGCTGCCCTGCTGTGACCCACAAGGCAGGGAACCAAAGACCCTCCCACTTTCCCTGGGACAAGAGAAGCAGCAGGAAGTGCTGGCCGGCACACACCGTCTCTGCCTACTCAGGGCTGGCCATATGGTCTCTGACGCTAATGGCCACTTCCTACTTGTGGGAAGCACTAGGCCCAGGCCCCACGTCTAACTCTGGAGGGGATGATCCGGGCCCTTTTCCGCTTTCTTGAGGGCCTGACTCTGACATACTCTGGATGGGTGACTGAAGTGAGATTCAGGGAAGGCCCCCGGTCCACATTCCACTTCTGCAGCAGACATGCACAATGCCTCAGACCAGCAGTGCCCCTCAGTGATACTTCTTGCATCCTCAGCTTTAAATAAAAACCTTGTTGGTCTTAAAGGTGCCCCCTGGACTCTAATGGTAGGGTAGCTTCCTTTCTGGGAATGACAGGGAGTTCCCCAAAATGGCTACTGGATGGGTAACAGCCACTTGGGCTCTCGGTTATTGTGATTCAGAGTCACCAGACCATAATAGTTTGCTGGAAAGCCACTGGTTCTTCCCTCGAACTCTGAGGTAATTCTGGCAGTGAGATTGAGTATCATCAAGATCCTCTGACACAGGGGTGGTCAACCTGTGGTCCTCCAGATGTCCATGGACTACAATTCCCATGGACTACAATTCCCTGGGAATTGTAGTCCATGGACATCTGGAGGACCACAGGCTGAGTACCCCTGCTCTGACAGACTGAGGATATAAACTCAGTGATTCCTTTTATTTATTTATTAAAGGAGTTGATCATTTATCTAAGTAAAGGCCACTTTTTTACCAGCTGTGGGCAAACCTATAAAATTATAAGTTGTTTATCCATCATCTGAGGCAACTAGTCTGTTAGCTTGCTGAACGGTCCTCTCTCAGCAGTGGCAGAAAAGAACTGAGGGGAAAGTCACCTTCGGGGGGGGGGGGGTGACCACTCTTGGGAACTTCTAGAATTTTATGTATAGAAGTTAGCGAGTTCTTCTCCATGGCAGGCCTGCGAAGGCACAGATCCCACGTGGGACTGCACAGAAACCACGAAGATGAAGCCCCACTGGGGCCACCCTCATTCTCAGGGACCATCTCTCCCCCTTTTAAAGTTTTAAAGGAGACAGTAGAAAAGAAGGAAGGACAACCAGAGGAGGAGAATGCGAATAGCAGACACAAAGGTGAACGTGGACAAGTATGAGGACAGAAGGAGACACCAAAGGCCTCTGTGAGAAGTTCCCAGTGCCCGCTGGGGGCTCACCCCCCTCACTCACTTCACTGGTTTTGAGGACAGGGGTCCCTACTTCATGCCGGTAGTATCCCACCCCGTTTACTGTCATGTTGACCGTCAGCCTCCCTGCCACGGGTTTCCCAAACGTGTATCTGAAACAGAAGCAAGTAAACCGTAAAAAACACTTCCAGTTGTCCTTTTCCAATCAGGGTGGGCAAAAAGACACTTAAGGGGGTAGGAAGCCATGAAAGCAGTGGAAAAACTGGACCACAAGCTTTTTCTCCCTCTTCCATCAGACCAGGCCCTGGGAAAGCTGTTCTACACCAAAGGAGGGGTTACTACGCACACTGCTGCTGCTGGGAAAGCATCCACTCCGATAACTGGGCCCGCAGCCCCAAGGTATTGGGAGCCTTGTGAGGTTCGACACCAGTGGCCTGCCTCTGAGCAGACACAGTCTGCAATTCTGCCAACCTTCTGCTGACTGTACAGTTCCCTCACCCTGAGTGCTGTCCGAACACATCTGCTTTGCTTCCCTTCTGGGTGAGGATCAAAGGACTGGTTTGTGCTTGTTTCTGAACCCCAAAAGCAGCAAAGCTGGGCCAAGAAGGATGCAGCAGAGATCCTAAGCATGGCCGTCGCTTCCCTCACGGCCTCAAGCAGAAGGCAGGAGACAGCAGCGACTACTGAAACAGCTCAAGGAGGCCACGGCTGGCGTGTCCTTTCTCTGTGGGCCTCCCCACTGGTGGCCACGGCAGTCCTGGCCACGACTCTTCCACCCACAGGGCTGGAAAACCGTGACATTTGCCAGAGATGGCTCTGGGGTGACAAACGGCCCACGTGGGAAAAGCCACGGGGGACACCAGCACTGCAGCCTGTACCTGGCGTGGACCATCCCCTTCTCGCACGTACTGAGGTCACGGATGTAGCGTGGTGGCTCGATCCACAGCTCAAACTTGGGTAAAACTAACAAGGAGAAAGAGAGAGAGAGAGAGAGAAAGGAGAGTTGGTGAGGCCTGAGTTTGCACCGTGGATCTGTTCTTTTCCCTTGCTATGCACGGCCTCTGATCTGTGGCTTGTGTTAACCAGGGAAGGGTTTATGGCGTGTTGCTCCTCTCAGGAGTCCCGCATTCTGCTCTTTCTTTGCACTTCTCCATCCCACACTCATTCTGGAGGCACACGCCCACTTCATAAAAGCAGCACCCAGAGTGACACTGGAATGCAGACATCCGTGAGCAGAGCAACAAGAAGAAAGTCATAAAATTCCCCCGTGGGAGCAACCCAAAGTCAGCCATTCTTGCACCAGGCGCAGGGCCAGGAACTCACCATACTTCTGCACTTCGAAAGACCCGTTGTACACGTGTCCCTGCATCTCGGCAAAAATGAACCACTCCCCAAACACTGGCTGGTCCGACAAAGGGAAGCTCATATTCAAAACACCTGCCGAGATGGGGGGAGGGGGGGGATGAGAACCACGGCAAGCCCTGGCGGATCAGGCAAGCGGGTAGACAACCGACTCCCCCCCGGTGTCTCCACCCCACTGTGCTTCTCGGGGCTGTGAGTGGCTTGCAGGGTGGTGGGAACAAACTGGGATTTCCAGAGACTCACCACAACAGATGGGCTTCAGGTTGTTCCACTCAATCATCCGAGACCCTCGAGGATCCTGGGAAGGGGTTAAAACAAGAGACGTCCTTTGGGCTATTCAAACAACTAGCCAAGGAGAGCCTCTGAAAAGGCCCACGCGGAAACAAAGAGAGCAACTGCGGTTGAACGGCATGCTTGGGGTCTGAAGCAAAGGTGGGCAGATCACAGGCAGCCTGGTCTCCCCCTCGGTGAGGCCTACATCTCTGGACCCGCCCCGCACTCAAAGGCAGGGGCGTGCGCTCCGTGACTTGGAAGCCCCTGACGTCTCTTCTGAGCACAATGTGGCAGGAAAGGGGGCAAGGCCCTCGTCCAGTGGGCACAGCAGCTGGCAGGTGGTTCCCCTAAAAAACAGCTGCCGCCAGCATGGGAAAGGTGGAAGACTCATGTTTTGCCTCATCCCACTGCCCCAAGAACCACATTAACGGCTCTTCCTAGTGATAGCCAAATGGCCATGTTGGGGTTCTTTTGCCCAGCTCCAGCGAATCACACCGGGAAACATGGCCTCTTGGGGCAACGGAGATTGTGGATGTGGCTCGTTCAACACCCTTTTAAAGTCCTCCTTCCCTGTCGATTATCCAAAGGCTCAGAGGCAAAAGGGGATTTATTTTAAACAGGAACTATGCAGGAACTACAGCTACTTAATCTTTTCAAAGCCTTCAGCACTGCAGCTCTCTCCCCAAGAAGTCTCCGTCTACAGGGCGGATTAGGGCCCAATCTGGATTGTGAGACACTAACAGAGGAAAAGCTTCAAAGGCTCAAACAAAACCATTAAGAATTTTCAAGACATTCAGGCCAGTTTTGGCCAACCACAAGAAGGATACCAGCAGCCATCCAGCACTGTGGAGAAGGGAGCTGCATCTGGCTTGTGGACACTCACCAACACGTAAGCTTCCACCTGAAACGAAATCAAACACAGACGCACACTGGCTGGCCAGCCAGGCAAACTGAGGCCCCAGCTGCTCCCCTCCAGCTTCCGTGAAGTTGAAACCAAGCAAAAAGCAACACAGAATGGACATGCAGCTTCCCAACCCAGCCCCCCCCCCTGGCCTTCATTACACATCTTTTGCTAGGGATGTGTGAAAAAGTCAAAGGGCAGAGACCTATGCCAAACAGCCAACACAAGGGAGGCAGCTGTTCCCTGGCACAGCTTCCCAGCCTCCAAATCACAGGAGATTCAGAGAAGCAGCAACAGGGGCAGAGAGGGGGTTTCCTGGGCGATCCGCAAAAGGCAGGTGGGCAATGATCGCAGCCCAGAGAGCTGGACTCCCGATAGTCACTGAGAGGGTGACGTTGGTCACGCAGTCTGCCTGGCAAAGCCACAGGTGGAGGGAACCTACTGGGGGGAGGTGATCCCTGACTTGGTCCCAAGTCACACTCAAGACCCGATGAGAGACATGAACAGGATAGCACCACTTGAGAATGACCACCATCATGCGTTTCAGCTTAGCAGTTATGTTAAAATGGAGTTGCCAAAAAAGACCCACACAACTGCATTTCACTTGAGAAGGGGCAAAGTCTCTCAAAGGAAGGGGATGAAGAAAATTTGCAAAATTTTAAGCAGAGGCTGGAGAGCTATCTGATGGAGAGGCTGATTCTGGGAAGGTTCAAGGGGGCGGCAGGTTACAGTGGATGAGCGAGAGGGTTGTGAGTGTCCTGCATCGTGCAGGGGGTTGGACTAGATGACCCAGGAGGCCCCTTCCAACTCTGTTATTCTATGATTCTAAGAAGAAACTGAAAGGAAAGGTAAAGAGAGTCAAATCCCTTCAGGAAATTTAGCAGCTGTTTAAAACTATAATCTTGGATGCTCAGATACAATGCACACCACACAGGTTAATAAAGGTGCAGCCTGCATGGTTAATGAGCAGTCATGGAAGCAGTAAAGGGTCAGAAGGATTCCCTGAAGTGGCAGAAGACTACCATGTCAGGCAAATAAAAGGGCAAATAAAATGCAAGCCAGCGATCAGACAGGCAGAAAGGGACTAGGAGGACTATATCAGAATTGAAAAAAACATAAAGATCAACAAGGAAAACCTCTTCAAATACATTCGTAGCAGAAAACCATACAGGGAGGCAGCAGGGCCCTTGCATGGCCATGTGGTAAAAGGATTACTAAAGGATGCTAGGGAAATGGCAGAGACGCTGGATGCAGTGTTTGTCTCTCTCTTCACTTTGGTGCTTTCCCAACTGCAGACCCACTGATTTCAGAAGGGGTGTCGAAAGACCTGAGTTGTATTTAAGTGATGAGGGAGGAGGTCCTGTGGCGACGGAGATATTAAAAACTGACAAGTCAGCCAGCCCAGATGGCAGACACGGACAACTCAAATGGGAACTTGTGGGTCTCCTGACAGAAATATGAAATCTATCACTAAAATCTGCAATTTCCTGGATCTGTTTCGGAAAATCCGTGGGTTACATTATCTAGCTCCTTGGGAATGGAGGCAGATTTTACTGATAGATTTCATATTTCTGTCAGGAGACCCACAAGTTCACATTTGAGTTGTCCGTGTCTGCCATCTAGGCGGGCTGATTTCCGAAAGAGATCCAGGAAATTGCAGGTTGGGCAGTCTAATGTTAACACCAGGGAAGTTTGTAGAATCCATTATCAAAATACTGAAGAAGAATCAGCAGGGAAGATCTTGTCTCATTAATCTTTTAGATAAGATTCAGGTAGCCAGAATGGTATGCAGAGAAAACTTGTGGCAGGACAGGTCCAAAAGAGACAATGGGACCTTTTCCGCACGGGGAACAAGGCCCGGGCCGACGCTCATCTGGCAGCGGGGCTAACCCCACTTCCGCATGACGTCGGTGCCCTCCCGAGCCTGGCCCCATTCAGAGCCTCGTTGGCTCCACAGCAAAGGAATGCCGATTTTCCCAACATTCTCTTCCCTGCAGCAGGCACCATCAGGGCCTGGCCCATCTGGCAGAGAAGCGTTGGGCCTTCCCGTCCAGGCTCATCCCCCTGGCAGAATTGCACACAAGTCTGGGGCCCGGTCATCCCTGCTGGGGTAAGCTCTGGAGCACACAGTCAAGCAGCGAAGCAAATAAGCTGCCCCACGCTTTCCCTGTCATCCACTGACTGCTGGATTTCTGGGAACCTGCCCCAAACACCCTGTATGCTGCTGAACCAAGGAAAAAGGCCACCCTTACCCGCTCGTTGATGGGCCGCAAGTTGGGGCCGATGGTGAAGAGGTTGATGAGCACTGCAGTGAAAAGAGGAGGAAGAGGAGAATCAAGGGAGGTTAGAGCAGGCTCTGCGCAACGGATCAGGCCTTGCTGAAGCTCGGGTCCTGCCTTGCGCTCCTGACCTTTCTGCTTGGGCCTGTATACCGGCTTGTCTGTCTGGATGAACACCGAGGCGCCTTTGCTATCGATGGTCACCGTCGTGTAGTTGTGGAAGATGTAGCCTTCTTCTGTCAAGTGCCGATTGCCCCAGACTTTCAGCTGGGCTTGGCCCCGGAGCCCTGTGGGCACCTGGGGTACAAAGCAAGGGAAAGAAGAGTGCCAGGAATACGCCAGATCAGGGGCACATCTGCAGCACGAAGTGGGCCCCAGAAAGAGACACAGCAGAGTGGTTGTGAAGTTCTTGCATTCTGCAGGGGGTTGGACTAGATGACCCTCACAGTCCCTTCCTACTCTGCTTCTATGATTCTAGGAGGTGCAGTCTTGGGAAGGTTCTCAGTCCATCTGGGCCCCCTTAACAGCACTGTCTGAAGGTCGGCTGGTGCAAGTGGGAGACAGTCCGCCTAATCTCCAGCACCAGCGGTGGCACTGGCCGTGAGAGGGGCATCACAAGGGCTGGAAATATAAAATCCCTCCAGCCTCCCACATAACCAGTGTGCCTCCAGCAGCCCTGGGCAGCCAACTCCCTTGCTCCAGCCTCACAGCTAGCTGCACAACAGGCCTTCGTTCAGCCAGCACAACACACTTGGCGTCTCCCCCCAGACAGCTCTACCTGTTGCCCTGCAGTCTGTCAGAACAGCTAGCAAAAGTACAGGAGAATGACCAGAACAGGAGGGCTGGTCACCCTCTTCAAACAGCATATTTTCTGTTACTCAAGAAACTATGAGCTCGGTCTGAATTTATCTTGGTCGTTTGCAATTAATATACAACTGAGGAAGACCAACGAAACTAGTTCGTACCTAGGATACTAGTCCTGGTGGTGTTTGATGGTGATTCTGAAAGATTAAAGATAGATTCAAGGCAAGATACTTTTCTTCTTGCTCAGCTTAATATTGACCTCCAGTTGAAACATAAGCCTGTATTACTGCAGTAGAAACAAATTCTTATGATGGATGTAAGAATTTTTGAGACATACAGTTTCTCCTCATCTCCACCAGCCTGGTCACCAGTGCATCTGGCACCGTTCTGGCATCACTCTGTGCTGCCCGGGGCTGACAGGTGGGACTGGTTCTCCACTGACCTCCTCTGTCTTCCATCTCTTTCAGTCATGCTGATGACATGCCACTAGGAGCATGCTCAGTCCTCACACAGCAGGTGGTGGTGGGGCTTTCTCCTTGCTACTTTGCACACACTGGAGTACCCTGAAATTCCTGTGCTGCCTGGGGCAGAACAAACTGGGGACCAGCAATATTTGCAGTGACCCATTCAGTTGAGATATTCCCCACTCCCACCCGCTGGACGCGTTTCGGCATCTCTGCCTTTGGTCAGTCATAAATAAATAAAGCAGCATACATAAACTACAAGAACAGCTGTGTGAAATATACAGTTGGCTCCTTAACATACATAGGCTGGCTCCTCTAGGACACTCCCTGGACACTGGACCAGGGCCTGCTTTAGAAACAGAAGAGGCCTCCAAGAATTGTATTGGGCCTTCTGGTCCATAGAATTGATTAAGTGTCTTACAATTCTTGACCTGGGTCGGGATATTTTCTCCTTTTTGTTTGGGACCATTTCCTACCCACTTGCAGAGTCTTGTCCGTGGAGAAAGGCAGCAGAGGAGAAGGAGGAGGAACCCTCTCACGGCCCCTCTCCTATGGAAACTTGTGCGAAATCTGCACCAGCGAGTGGACTTTGATTCTGCCCGCCCAGCCCCACTGCCTCCTCATCCAAACCCATGGCTCTCCCCTCACCGTCCCATAATTCACACCCGTTTCACTCACCTTAAGGGCAATGGTCCCTTTACCTACAAGACACAAAGAAGAAAAATCGAGAGATTCGGTTACTTTTCTACCCCATGCCAGGAAAATAAAGTTTGTGTGAAAGAGTGCAGAAAACCAGAACAAAAATCTGGACCCGCTTGTTCTTCCAGGAACAATTACATGGCTACAGCAACCCTCAGCAAAAAGGGGCCACAATCCTGGGTTCCACCATAAAGCTGGTTTGGCCCAAACAGCAGTTCACGAACAAGTCACTACCACACACGATGCACCCACAAGCTGTCCAACCAAATGAAGCTTCATGGCTGGGAGCACCTGTTGAAGCCGCCACACTCCAAGGCTGCCCAAAGGACAAAAGAGGACAGGCAGGCCCTGCTTCCAGGAGCATAAAGGCAGAGAGAGAGCTCTCCGGCCAGAGAGAGAGGCTGTTCAGGTGGACACAGCAGTGGTGCAAGCACTGCACTGTGTTCATGTGCAAAAGAATGTGCCACACCTTCCTTCTCGTCACCTCTCAAGGAAAGGAGCCAGAACATAACATTTAGACTAGAAAACTGCAGGAGTCATTTTGAACGGGAAAACTTCCACTGCAGCTGGGGAGGGGCAGAAAGAACTTCCAGATTTGACCTGCCGATAGTTTTGAGAGCTGTCACAATTCACTCACTTTTAAATGTGGATTGCATTGATTTCCACTGCATTGAAATGTGGATTGCAGTGAGATTCCAGTCCAGGAGCAACTTAGAGACCAAAAAGAATTTCAAGGTATAAACCTTTGATAGTTAAAGTTCCCTTCATCAGATCTGGATCTGACCAAGGGGGCTTTTACTTCTCAAAAGCTTGTGCTCTCAAAACAAAACAAAAAAGCCCCCCCCCCCACACACACACACACACAACCTGGTCTTTTTCAGGTTCCGGGATCTCTGGGTATATACCAAGCCAGAAAGTCCTAGCTTTGAGTGAAGCTGAGTCCGAAGCATTTAAAGGGCCCTGGATCCTAGATCTCTTTAAATGCTGCAGAGTTCACTCCAAGCTGCACATTTGAATATTTTCAGAATTCTTTGGGCTCAGCCATTTTGGCAGCTGGAAAAATAGCAAGTGAATAAACAAACTATTAAATATCCAGCTGATTTAATACTTTTCAGTCTGGATTAGCCAAATGTACACCCATCATCTCTAAGGTGCTCCTAGGCTGGAAACTAGCTGTTCTACTGCAGTCAAATGCCATTCCCCTCTGAAGCGGTTCTATGTTGAGATTCTCACAGGCAATTTCACTTCATCAATGTTTTGTTCCCGGGAGATGGGAGAGTTTCTGGATTCGCCAACAGTCCAGAAAAGCATGCTGTGCCCTCCTAAACAAGCCACTGAGCAGTCACTTGACACAGGAGCTGGGCATTCAGCGCTTTCTTAACTTCACTGATCCCATGATCCACTAGCTCCTCAATGTGAAATCTATGGGGTCACATGGACCACTGTTTTGTTTTTGGGGGGGGGGGTTGCCTTTATCACATACACAATCAAAAGGATCACACAGTGAAGAAACTGGCAGGAAACACCCAAATGTCACTTTGTGTAAAAAACACAAAACAACAACACAGATATGAAGGGCAAAGAACATACTCAGTAAAACAGAGAGAAGTAATATACAATTTATAATGGTGATCGGAAGACATTTAAACTGCATATATTACATAAACATATCAATCCAATTTTTCATGTGATCAACCCCCTCTGATAGACTTCCGTTCCTTGAGATTCTAGCCCGACCCAGCGGTTCCCTGTGTGGGAAAAGAGGTAAGGTGCTACTTATTCCGCCACTGTAATATTGTAGAGTTTTAGAGATATTTCATGGGAAGATTGTTTTATACTATTGACAGTGTTGTTTTATTGTTGTGGACTGGAGTCTGTATTTTACATGCTTGTATACTGCTGTGAGCCAGACCGCTCAGAGCGGTGGTCACACAAACACAAATTATAAACAAACAAACAAGAAAGAATAAGAATAATCTGAAGAGCCATAAGTGCATGTGCGTACATCGCAAATAACGTGTGAGAGCATGACACTGACGCATCAACACATTCCAGAAAGCAAGGCAAAAAGATTACACCATGAATACCAAGGCATGAAGGAAACAAACATTTTCAATATTACAATTCTACAAGCAATTCTGAAATGAGTAAATACTCAGAAAATGAATTGAAAACAGACGGGCGTTTCCCACGGCCTGAGGAAGGACATGCTGGAAGGCCTGGTAAAATCCCACCCATGGCTCCAGCTGCCATTCTGCTCTCTTCTTGTCTTTTCAATATTTTGCATCTAGAACTTTTCTTAATTTTTATAAACCGGCGTCTACAAAATTTAAACAGCAGACTCTTTGGCATCTCCATTTCATTTTGGTACGTTTTCTTGCTACCTTATTATTCTCCAAAAGGAATTTTATCTCGCTTACTTCTTTAATAGTTCTAGTCCATTTTTTCTAACTATTAGACTATTTTCTGGTTGCACACAGTCATTTTGACAGCTCCCTTTTCTGAGTTTATTTAGTAGGCTCTTCCAACTAAAACCTAGAATCATAGAATCATAGAGTGGGAAGAGGCCACGCAGGCCATCTGGTCCCACTCAGTGCAGAATCAGCCTCAAGCATCCAGGAGAAGGATCTGTCCAGCCGCTGCTTGAAGACGGCCAGTGAGGGGGAGCTCCCCACTTCCTTAGGCAGCCCATCCCATGGCTAAACTAGACCCATAGAATCTGAGAGAAGGGGCCACAAAGGCCATCTAGTTCCACCCCCTGTTCAATCCAGGATCAGCCTCCAGCATCCAGGAGAAGGATCTGTCCAGCTACTGCTTGAAGACCTCCAGTGAGGGGGAGCTCTCCACCTCCTGAGGAAGCCCATTCCACTGCTGAACTAGACTCCTAGAATCCTAGAGTGGGAAGGGGCCACACAGGCCATCTGGTCCAACCCCCTGCTCAGTGCAGGATCAGCCTCAAGCATCCAGGAGAAGGATCTGTCCAGCTGCTGCTTGAAGACGGCCAATGGGGGGGAGCTTTCCACCTCCTCAGGCAGCCCCTTCCACTGCTGAACTAGACCCATAGAATCCTAGAGTGGGAAGGGGCCATACAGGCCATCTGGTCCAACCCCCTGCTCTACGCAGGATCAGCCCTAAGCATCCTAAAGCATCCAAGAAAACTGTGCATCCAACCTTTGCTTGAAGACTGCCAGTGAGGGGGAGCTCACCACCTCCTTAGGCAGCCTATTCCACTGCTGAACTACTCTGACTGTGAAAATTTTTTTCCTGATATCTAGCCTATATCGTTGTACTTGAAGTTTAAACCCATTACTGCGTGTCCTCTCCTCTGCAGCCAACAGCATCCTGCCCTCCTCCAAGTGACAACCTTTCAAATACTTAAAGAGGGCTATCATGTCCCCTCTCAACCTCCTTTTCTCCAAGCTGAACATTCCCAAGTCCCAAGTCCCTCAACCTATCTTCATAGGGCTTGGTCCCCTTGGCCCCAGATCATCTTCGTCGCTCTCCTCTGTACCCTTTCAATTTTATCTACGTCCTTCTTGAAGTGAGGCCTCCAGAACTGCACACAGTACTCCAGGTGTGGTCTGACCAGTGCCGTATACAATGGGACTATGACATCTTGTGATTTTGATGTGATGCCCCTGTTGATACAATCCAAAATGGCACTCGCCTTTTTTACCGCTGCATCACACTGCCTGCTCATGTTTAGTTTACAATCCACAAGTACCCCAAGGTCTCGTTCACACACAGTGTTACCTAGAAGTGTATCCCCCATCCAGTAGGCATGCTTTTCATTTTTCTGACCCAGATGCAGAACTTTACACTTATCTTTATTAAATTGCACCTTGTTCTCATTTGCCCATTTTTCCATTGTGTTCAGATCTCGTTGAACTCTGTCTCTATCTTTGGAGTATTTGCCAGTCCTTCCAATTTGGTGTCATCTGCAAACTTGATGAGTAGTCCCTCCACCCCCTCATCTAGATCATTAATAAATATGTTAAAAAGTACCGGGCCGAGCACCAAGCCCTGAGGTACCCCGCTACTCACCTCTCTCCAGTCTGATGAAACACCACTCTTTGAGTGCGGTTCTCTAACCAATTCCCTATCCACTTAACTATCTGAAAATCCAGATTGCAGTCCTTCAACTTATCCATCAGAACATCATGGGGAACCTTGTCAAAAGCTTTACTAAAATCCAAGTAAATGACACCAATCGAATTTCCACGATCCAACAAACCTGTTACTTGGTCAAAAAAGGAAACCAGGTTGGTCTGGCAGGACCTGTTGGAGACAAATCCATGCTGACTTTCTTGGATCACCAAATTGTCCTCCAGATGTTTGCAGATCGCTCCCTTTAATATCTGCTCCATTATCTTCCCCACAACAGAGGTCAGACCCACTGGTCTGTAGTTTCCCGGGTCATCCTTCCTCCCTTTTTGAAGACAGGAATAACGTTTGCTCTCTTCCAGTCCTCCGGGACATCTCCAGTCCTTAAAGAGGTCCCGAAGATGATGGAAGGTGATGATCAGCCTCAAGCATCCAGGAGAAGGATCTGTCCAGCCACTGCTTGAAGACCGCCAGGGAGGGGGAGTTCCCCACCTCCTTAGGCAGCCCTAGAATCCTAGAGTGGGAAGGACCCATCAAGGCCATCTAGTCCCATCCCCTGCTCAGTGCAGGATCAGCCTCAAGCATCCAGCATAAGTTTCTGTTCAGCTGCTGCTTGAAGACGGCCAGTGATAATAATAATAATAGTTAAGTAACCTAAATAGATATTCACTGTGACTCATCTATTTCTACTTCTAGCTTTCTTATCAGGCAATAATAAAACAGAAATCATGGCTAACAACCCCATTTTTATTTCATTAAAGCTCCATAGGTTACTTTCCTACATAAAACTATAAGAGCAATGCTCTGAAAGCATTGTGTTATTTGAAAATATCACTTAAAAATCTGTTCTCTGAAAGTGCTGACCATCAAGCCTGCTGCGATGCCGTGCTCCTTGGCATCTCCTGAGGGGGGGCGAGGGAAACTCCCTTCTCTTTTAAATTCATTTTTTGAGTATTTGCAGACCAGCAACTACCCAATTCAAAATGGCTTGTAATATTATTTGTTGTGTACAGTGACTGAACCACAATACCCTTACAGCTCTTTGAATTATCTTTATTTCTTTTTGTTTAAAAATTCTATTCATCTATTTATTTAATATGTGTGGCTTAACGATCTTCTCATTGCCATATCCATTGTATTTCTACTCTATCTATGTTTCACGGAACAGGTTCTTTGCCCTCCCCATCTACTTTTTTCACACACAGCGACACCTGGGTGCCTCCTTGCCAGTGCTTTTATCATATAACAGCTTGGGGTTGTTCACCCTAAAGTTTGATCAGAATGGTTTTAGAATGGATACCAAATTGGCGAGACTGTGCAAACTACTGTTTGGAAATCTCATTTGTTTATACACAGGGGTACCAACGCTTGATCCTCAGTGGTGTCAGGCTCCCACCACGAGGACGTTGGCATTTGGACCATGGAATTGCCCTCCCGAAGTTGGAGCACTCAGGATAAAAATACAGAGTGCCAATATTTTTGACCAGGCCCTGCTTCGATGGTCTGATCCCTTGGTGAACCCTGCCCTCTCCCTTGGCCCTCCCTCCTGCTTCCCGACCACCACCCTTGGCCCAAACACCAATCAAGCCTACCCAGCACTGTGCCGTGCGAGCGGGCCACCGTCTCTCCTTTGACCACAAGCTGCACCTGGACTGTCGTCTCCTTGACCTGCTTGAAGATTGTCACGCTGATCGCCTCCTCCACGCCCGCCCGGAAAACAGAAGGTGCTGCAACCAAGTAGCCCCTAGACCGAAAAAGAGTTTGGAAGCCAGTTGAGTGGTAAGCATTCACCGCAGAATACAACCAACCGCAGAGAAGATTTTCATATATTCATGTCCAGCTTTCCGTAAGTCTGTAATGCAACCTAATTAGCCAGAAATAAAGGAAAAGTGTGGGGCCGCTTCCACCTACAGATGAGGCAGCCACATTTCCAGTGCCAACAGAGCATCCACTCAGAATATTTTCCCATCCTTGCCTTGTCTCAGTGCCCCAGGGCACTTAAAAAAAACAGGAATTTCAGATTGCTATATGGTTGTAACATTATAATGATCTATTGCCAGGATCTGATAATTTCCAGCTTTGTTTTTTTAAGTACATTTCTAGGCCTTTTCTTTGCACATTTATAAGGTAGCCTGCAGCTTTCTGCTTATAACTCCACAATGAAAAGGGCTAGAGACTTCTTAACGACACGAACACTGGGAATTATCAGATCCTGACAACAGATTGTCGTGTTGCTACAGCAATCTTTAAAATTCTTTTCTTTTTTCCCAAAGCTAGAAAAATTCTCTCTGGTTTTGGAGAAGGAGATGTTGGCCATGAAGACAAGGAAAAGAATACTGACAGGAGCAAGACTGGCAAAAACTTTCTCCTCCCCAGACACACAGCATCCAATGGAGCTTTCCAGAAACCAGGTTTGAGAATGCCTGCGGCAAAGTGGCAGAAAGCACAAAATCAGGAGTAATGCAGGGGCCTGCCACGTGGCCTCTCCCCCAAACAGGGCTTCAGTCACGACAGAAGACAACAGCTGGACAGAAACATCCCCGGACCAACATGTGGTATGCCATGCGCCTCTGCTGCCAATCTGGTCGACATTAAGTTTACAAGCCCCTTCCAAAGGTGTAGTAAGTGGACATCGTCCCATCTGGAGGGCACACCTAGTAATGCCCTTGGAGGAAACGTCTCTGGTTGGGCTGGCACGGAACTGTGAACACCACTGCCCGCATTGCTGAGCTATCCTTGGCAAAGCACTGTGCCGTGGGAGGGCACCAAAGAGTGGCTTTGATTCCTCAGGTAGTTTATTCGGACATTGTGCAAGACTTCACCCACCATCTGCTCACCCAGCTTTCCACTCCACACACTTGCACACTTACGCCTGTAAGCCTGAATCCTGACTAAGCCCAGAAGTAGCTCAACTGGCATTTTGGGAGACGGGGTGGTTGTGCCGTTTTAGAGCTTCTTAGGCTCATATGCTGTAAAACACCAAGCCCCGTGTTTCTTTCGCAGCCAGGATCCTGACCTGCTGCAACTCTGCAAAAGTTCTAGCCTCCCAAGCCAGACTCTCCTGCCTATGCAGTGCCTCCAAGCATTGGAGCAACTGAGCTGAGAGGCCTGCTCCGGCCACGGAAGCCTGCCTGCAGAGGGACCTTGGGCCAGCCGCAGTCTCTCGGTCTAACCTGCCCTTGTAAGACTGTTGTTGGGGTGATGGCACAAAGGAGAGCAGAATGAGGAGAAATGCTGCTCTGGCTCAAGATAAAAATAAGCATGCAAAAGACAACAGGGAGAGTACAAAAAAGACATGTTGTTTCTAAGCTACCAGGCTAAAAGCGCCACCAGGAAATGTTATATTCTCTAATCTGCACCCTTGGTCATCTTTTCTGGGCCAGTTCTCAGGAAGTGATGAAAAGACAGAACCAAAGAACATTTAAAAAGCCCAACAGTACCAGTCCAGTGGCCCAACATCAGCCAGTGGCGCTAGGGCACAGACGCCATGGCTTTCCTTGGATGCTGCCTCGCCACACTGGCATGCAGTGTTTTCATTAACTTGTTGCCATAGATGGGGGTCTCCTCTCTGAATGAACCCAACACCCTCTTAACGCCATCTATGCTCAGGGCTCTCCATCTGTCCAACTGGCAGCCTGACCCACATTTTAATTACTCAATGCTGCTGCAGACTCCCTGGTTGCCTGCTGCCCAAGTGCAAGCTGGAAGCGAAGATTTCATGCTGGTGTGCTAAGTGGGGCTCTAACTTCAAAGGAGAGCTCAGCCCCACTTAAACGACCTGGAACACCCCTTGAGCATGTGCATCTCCCTCCCATCACCAGCACAGTCAAGCTGTACCTGAAACCAATTCTAGCAAGCAACACAGAAACCAGAAGGCCTTACACAGAACCCTGTCTTAGCTCAGTAACATCACCTGTTCCAGCCACAAACAAGCCAGAGGAAGAACACAGCCGGCTTGAAGGAGAGTGGAGACCCGTGAACCAGGAAAGCCAGCTAGTGAAAGCTGGATCTGGTACCAAAAATCCCCTGAAGGCCCAGCCCCTCACACTTGGCTGATGCTAAGTCCAAAAAATCCAGCACACTATGCGTGTGGCAAGCATAGGCCAGAAGCCAGATGGTACCAATCCTCTGTCAAAGGGTCCAGGACAAGGATCCTGGGAGAGTCATGTGCAGGGTGGGGGAAACATTTGCACCGCCCAAATCTCAGAGGCACCAAAGACACCTTGTAATATTCATTTCAAAACAGAGCAGCTCTCCACAAAATGGACTGTCCATTCTCCCGCTACCCTTTCCTGCATGCTTTAAAACTGCCACGCAGGACATGCACGCACGAGCAGAGAATGCACACACAAACTCATTCAGGATTCCAAAATACCATGAAGCCTGCTGCCAAGTTGCCAGTGGCCTCTTCAAGATCACCCCAGAGATTAAAACACACTGGAGCCTGCAGCTCACCCCCGGGGGCATGCAGTTATATTGCGCCAGCTTGGTGTCGTGGTTAGGAGTGCGGACTTCTAATCTGGCGAGCCGGGTTGGATTCCCTGCTCCTCTCCCACATGCAGCCAGCTGGGTGACCTTGTGCTAGTCACAGCCCTGATAAAGCTGTTCTGACCGAGCAGGAATCTCAGCCTCCTTCTTCTTCCTTCCCAGAGACCACTTGCAAGTCAACAGACAGCAGAGCCCGAATCAAACCAGGACTGCAGTGTGGGCCAAGGAGGAAGCAACATTCCCACTGTCTACCCTGGGCTGTTTTTGGTGGCTGGGGGGAACCTGTCCTGAGTGCCTCCTTCATCCACGGAGAAAATAATAATGCCGTACCCGGGGAAGGCCTCCAGTGTAGGAGTCCTAATTCAAACTGGGACCTGCCGCTACAAGAAGCTGGCAAACCCCTCTTGTGAGGTGACCTCCAGTCCCCATCCCCTGGCAGCCCTCTGCATGCCATTCTCTCCAGCATGACTTTCTTTCCACCTGCGGAACTTCTGCACCACAACATCCTTAGCGGAAAGATGACCAGGGATGCAAGGAAAGTGATGCCCCCGGCTTCTTTTCTTCCCCGGCACACTTGCAATTCGAATGCAGATGTAACTTGACAGAGGCACCTGGGGAAAGTCTTCGTTTGGGTCAAACGCAACAGATTTAAAGTGTGGTACCCCCACTCCCCACTCCACTCCCCTTTGCGGGAGGGGCGGGTGGGGTTCCCCGTCGCTCCTCCAGCTGCCAGGGCCGCACATGGGCCCACCGGTTCCCGGCGGGGGGCTTTCCAAACGTCTTTCGGCGGCTCCCGACGGCCTCGCGTCCGCCCGTGCCCCTCGGGCTCCTGAGCTCTCCCCCGGCCCTTTCCGTGGCAGCGCAGGCATGCAAAGGCGCGTTGGCCCGAGCAAGGCACCGGCGGGTCGCCCCGGCCAAAGGGTCGCGCGCCTCCGTCCAGCCCCCCCTCCCCGGCACGTGCGCGAACCCGGGGCGCTCTGCACGCGCTCCGCAGCGCCCCGGCCGGCCCCCGCGCCCGCCCCGGACCGGCACCTGCCCGCGCCGCCAACGCTGCTCACCGGGCGAGGCTGCCTCCGCCGCCGCCGCCGCATACGCTGCCCAGCAGGGCGGCCACGAGGAGCGCCCCGGCGCGGCGGCCGGGCATGGCTGGCGGGGCGCCCTTTGTCTCCGCGGCGCTGGCGCGGGCGCTGGACGGGGCGCTGGAGGGGGCGGCGGCAGGCCCGGCGAGGCCGGCTCCCCGTGCGGCTGGCGGGCGGGCGGGCGGGCGGCCTTGGCGTCTGCGGCCGGCCGGCCCCTCGGGCCCCTCCTTTGTTTGGGGGCGGCGGCGCGCAGGCAGGCCCGAGGCGGCGGCGATGGGCGGCGACCCCACCCCGCGGGGGACTCGCTCCGCCCCGCTCGGTGCCCTGGCGCAGGCCGCCGCAGGGAGGGAGGGAGGGGAGGCTCCGAGGGGGACTCCCCGGCCTGGCGCTGACCTCCGCTGCAACGCCCGCCCGGGTGCCCTGCGTTGCGCTGCGCTGGCGAGCCCGCCGAGGGGACGGGACGGTCCTCCCGCAGGGGCGTCCGCGACTCTGGCCCCCCGGGGTCCCCAGGCGACGGCGGCCACTCTTGCTGCGCTCCAGCGCCCCGGGCGGCCCAGGCCTCGGAGGCAGCCCGTCGGGACCCGGGGGGGGGGGGGCTGGAGCGTCGTGTGGACGGCAGGGCGGCGCTGGGCTCGTGGCCCGAACTCGGGACCCTGCAGCGCCGGCCGGGGGGGGGGAGGTGGGGGTCGTGCCCTGAAGAGAGACGCGGAGGGAAGGAGCCCGACTTCGAAGGGGCGTTGGGAGGGGGGGGGGCGTCCTCCCAGGGGCTTCCTGCCCCTTTCTGAGCACGCGATCTGTGCTGCCCCCCCGCCCCCCCAGCACAGACCCCTCCTTCTTCTGGCCCTGTGGAAGTGGACACAGCAGAAACAACGTGGCAACCAATGAACCAGGGTGGGCTGGGCTCAGGTGGGAGGGAGGCCACCTGCACAGGGCCCGGACTCCCTAAGGAAGCCCCCCTGACAAAACTCAGGTGGCCAGATTCAAAGAACCTCCTGGATCCCTCACGGGAATCTCACACAGGCTGGAAATACATGCAGCCCTGCAGGGTCGATTTGGTGCACCCTGTGGACTCCGGGGAACATGTTCGGGTTCTGCACCCACCACTTCCTGCTTTCAGGAGTTCCATGGAGAGGGAAGGGGCCATCTAGGCCAACCTCCTGCTCCATGAGAAGTATTTGTTCAGCCACAGCTTGAAGACCACCAAGAAAGGGGAGCTCCCCACCGCCTCGGGTAGCCCACTCCCCTGCTGGACTGCTCTGACTGGGATATCTCGCCAGTACCGTTCTACTGGTCATTTAGACCCATTGCTGAGGGTCCTTTCCTCTGCTGCCAACTGGAACCACTTCCTGCCCTCCTCCAAGTGACAACCGTTCAGATAATTAAGGATATTTAAATCATTATTCAAGATAATGATTTAACTCTCCGTGAAAAGCTTAAGAAACTCTCAACCTAGAGATATGGGGCACAGTGCTTTCCCCAGGGTTGGGGGCAGAGGGTGGCCATAGGGTATTTCCTAAGGTGAGGTCCCACAGATGTTGTTTAACGTCTACATGTACCCCTCTCCCACCTAACCCGGAGTTTCAGGCTAGGTTTTCATCAGTATGCTGATGACATCCAGCTGTACCTGAGGGTGGACAGCCATCTGCCCACACCCCCCAGTGTGTTGGCCAGTTGCCTGGAAGCTAAGGCAGACTGGCTCAGACAGAATCAACTGAAGTTCTATCCAGCTAAGATGGATGTCCTCTGGCTGGATTAGCAAGTCTCGGGTGAAGCACTACAACTCCCAGCTCCTGAAGGTGCCCAAATAATATCTTTGACTACTGTCATGAGCCTGGGTATGATCTTAGATTTCTCCCTATTGAGGAAGGCCCAGGTCACAATTGCTGCCTGCTAGGCTTTTTAACATCTTGGGCAGGCTCAGAAGCTAGCACATTACCTGTCGTCGCCTGACCTGACCAATATGATCCATGTAACAGTCACCTCCAGTAAATTAGACTACTGCAACTCGCCGTGTGCTGGGCTACCCTTGTACCTGATCCAGAAACTTCAACCGGTCCAAATCCATAACCACCTGCTTCTTCCAGGAGAGCAAACATTCAACCAGCACTCTCCCAGCTGTACTGACCCCAGACCAAATCTGCTTCAAGGTTCTGGCTCTTACCTTTAAAAAGAAGAAGAGTTGGTTTTTATACCCCGCTTTTCACTACTCAAAGAAGTGTCAAAATGGCTTACAATCACCTTTCCTTCCTTTCCTCGCAACAGACACCCTCTGAAGTTGGTAGGGCTGAGAGAGCTCTGATAGAACTGCTTTGTAAGAACAGCTCTATCAGGGCAGTGACTAGCCCAAGGTCACCCAGCTGGCTGTATGTCAAGGAGTGGGGAATCAAACTTGGCTTGCTAGATAAGAAGCCTCCGCTCTTAACCACTAGACCAAGCTGTCCCTAATGGTCTGGGACCTTCATACCTGTGGGACTGCCTTTTCCACCATGCCCCCGCTCCCCAAGAAACCTACAACTGAGCACACAAAATCTGCTCAAGATCCCTGGGCCCAGGGAAGTCAAAGTGGCCTCATCCAGAGCCAGAGCTTTCTCTGCTGGAACACTCTCCCAGGTGAAATGAGGGCCCTGTGCAACTTGGAGCAGTTCCGCCGGGCCTATGGTTGAGGCCCATAAGTACAAATACCATCAACCAACGGCCTGTCATCTAGAACAGGGACAGTCAACCTGTGGTCCTCCAGATGTCCATGGACATCTGGACATTCCCATGAGCCCCTGCCAGCGTTTGGGGGTCGAATGACCCTTTCACAGGGTTCACAGCTGGGCGAGCAGATTGGCTGGGGGGGAGGGGCGCCACCAATGTTGCCACTTCTCCTGCAGGCGCCACACAACAGCCTTGCGGGGGAGAACAAGATAATCCCCCAGAGCTGCAAAGAATGGGCAGTATAAAATACAAACAAACAAATAAATAAAGCATTAGTCAGTCTGGAGTAGCGGAAAACAGCAAGATTGGCTGGTGGGACAAGAGGCAGAAATGAACTGAGAAACCCCAGGGGGGGGGGAACAATTTATATACAATCATGAACAATGGATCTTCACACCAGTTTTGGTTTAATTTCTGTGAAAGAACACGTGCATAATTTTATGGTTGGGGGTCACCACAATATGAAGAGCTATATTAAAGGGTCGTGGGATTAGGAAGGCTGAGAACCACTGTTTTAAATGAATGTAATATTTTTTAAAAATTGTTTTATCTTTGATACCATGTGAGCCTCCCTAAGCCCTCAGGGGAGGACAGTGTATAAATCTGAAAATAAATAAATCAGAAATAAAGTCTGCCTGTACTGGTTTTACCTCAGAGTTATCTCTATGGGCTTACCTCAGGAATTTCACCCCTGATTGTGCCTGCTCTTTCCCCTTTAGGTTGAATAAAATATTTTGTTAATTTGGAATATTAACAAAGCTGGCAGGGGCTCATGGGAATTGTAGTCCATGCACATCTGGAGGGCCGCAGTTTGCCTACCCCTGCTGTAAGCGGATGGGACCGCCAAAATTAAGGAAAAACGGCGGGAAAACCTTGCCTCTGAGGGAAGGAAGCGGACAGGAGCATTATCCCCGTCTATCTTCCCAATAGGGATCCAAAGCAGTTTACATAAACCCCAATTCCTCCATTTTATCCTCACAACAACCTGGTCATCTGAAAAGGTAATCGGAAAATGTCTAACTTAAGGTTACTGGGTGAGCTTCCATGACAGAGGAGTGATTTGAACCTGGATCTTCCATTTCCTGGTCTGAAACTCCAGCACACATGCTGGCTTTCGTAGGCCAACAGGCAAAAACCCATCAGCCATAAAAAAAAAAAGTCTCTAGCGGTGATGGTGGAGTGATTTAATGTTCAAAACAATATCACAGTGTTCAAAACAATTTCAAAACGGATTCCCAGGTCTAGTCCGTTTTTGATATCTTCATCAGGGTCACTGCTATAGAGGAATTATACACTGTGATGTTAATATTAGTAGTCCCCTACAAATTTGGATATTATGCAATCAGTTTGGGATTGACCTATATAACCAAGACATAAGAGACTAAATAGGTTATTTCCAACAATCATAAAAACATTATCAGAGAAGATTGAGGGATTACGATATTTAGATTCATTGATGAAGATATTGAAAACGGAATAGACCCGGGAATCCGTTTTGAAATTGTTTTGAACATTAAATTGCTTTGCCATCACCAGGTTGAGACTTTTTTCTTCTGGCTTTTGTAGGGCGGCTGCTGTCGAGCAGTCACAAGCTGTCATGCATGGATGGGTCATGCAAGCAAGGTTGTGGCAAGTTTTTCAGTGGTTGCCGCCCGGCTTGGCACCTCAGAGGACAAGAAAGGGCCTTGGCCCCTCCCCCTGCCTTTTACTGACAGAAACCAAGGCGCGAAAGCTGACAATATTGTGGGCCTGTCTAACAAAGGTCATTGAGGTTTTTTGTTTCTTAAACCTTCATGGGCTGCTTCTATACTTTAAGAGGGTTAACTCCTTCTCCCTCCCCATTTTTAAAATAA
The DNA here is from genome assembly GCF_049243985.1 of Paroedura picta. Classification (NCBI taxonomy): domain Eukaryota; kingdom Metazoa; phylum Chordata; class Lepidosauria; order Squamata; family Gekkonidae; genus Paroedura; species Paroedura picta. Next base: position 2,289,078 of record NC_135372.1, read on the forward strand.
ATTTCATATTTTTCTGCAAATTGGGGGTGCTTTTCAGGTTTCTGGAAAGATCTGTCTTGTCTGAGAGCCAGCTTGGTGTAGTAGTTAAGAGCGGCAGCTTCTAACCTAGGGAGCTGGGTTTGATTCCCCACTCTTCCACATGCAGCCAGCTGGGTGATCTTGGGCTAGTCACAGTCCCAATAGAGCTGTTCTCACAGAGCAATCCTTTCAGAGCTCTCTCAGCCCCACCCACCTCACATTGTGAGGAGAGGAAGGGAAGGTGATTGTAAGTTGCTTTGAGACTCCTTTGGTTAGTGAAAAGAGAGATATAAAACTCAACTCCTGTTCATGGGTCCAGTTTCCAGATCTGGACATGTGGAGAGTTAGATATATTTATTATGATTTTTTACTTTAATTTATAGTATGCCTTTCTCACCAGGACTCAAGGTGGATTATAAGTATGATTAAAACAAAAAACTTACAGTCACTCATCAAGCAGATTGCAAAACAGAGTAATGTTAATCAATTGGAGCAGGTTACAAGATACGATGTGTGAATCTGATGCCAAATGAATTTACCTGGTCTGGGGCGGGGGGAATAAACAAAAACAAAGCATGGAAACATACCTGTTTAAGGCATGAAAACTAGAAATGTAGGGAAAATATCCCTAATACAATTTCCCTTCTGAGCTAATTGTAGTGCAGATTTGTAATCTCTACAAGAATGTCCTCCTGAATTGTCCTGTTTTGCACATTTCCCAGGACGTGGGCAGCACGGGGACCTCCCTAAGAGCCCTGTGCTCCCTGATGTGGGAACTACCACAGAGGATGCACATGAATGGGGAGCTGGTGATCTTACCCACTTGCAAAAAACTTTGCCCTGTTGAGTGACGCTGCTGTGGCTGAGCCTAGCAGGAGAGGTCCTCCTCCTGCTATGGGGGGTCTGAGGCTTGCCAGGAGACAGCCCCTGCCTCCTGGGACTGAATTTTGCAGGCCCATCGCAGCAGACTGGAGGAGCAAGTGTCTCTTGCATGCCATAGGTTGTCTCACATCCAAATCTTCACACAGATAGTGTGAAACTTATCTTGGAAAGGATTTCACTCGCTCCAAAGCAGAAAATATTAAGAGTTTTTTGTTTTCAGGGCCTCCCCTTCCATTTATTTTTCTACTGAAGATACTGAAAAATCTACAGACATCCTTATTCCCCTGGTTTCCCCTCAGGCCTTTGCATCCATCAGATTCGAGCTGCAGCATCTTGGTTGGGGTTCATGAACCATTCGGCTTTTGGCCAGCTCGGGCAAATGAGCGTCCGCGTGTAATTCCTAAGGCACCAAAGACGGATTAGGTAACTCAACATTGAGAGGGTTCTCTCTTTCACAAGCATTTGGCCAAGAAGCAGACAAGGGCTCAAGATTTTGACTGGGGCAGAGGCAGCTTCATTAAAGCGGATTAATTCACAGTTAATTGGGCCGCAGAGAACGGAAACATTTAATTAGCATCTAGTAATGCAGCTGTGGAAAGCGGGCTTGTGGGCCAGGGGGCTGACCCAGGACCCTGAAGGAAAGGAAGAGGGATTCACCTCCTCACCCCCCCCCCCCCGTCTTTGACTGGCTTGTAAGCTTCACAGACCTGGCAGCTGCAAGATTCCCTGGGGTCTGGAGGTGGGCTGCACATTATATGTTCCTGAAGAGCTCTGTGACTTCCTCTGGCAACACAAAAGGTTTATCCCTCATGAGGCTGGCTTCCGTTTGGCAGAAGTCCCTCGACTTTAAATGTTCATGGGTTTTCTGTGTTGTCCCCCCCCCCACACACACACACACACACAACTCAATTTATCATAGAGTTGGAAGGGACCTCCATGGGCTCCTTCCTGATTTTCTGCAAACTATGCAAAACTGAATTACTCAAAAAGACTTTACGTAAACACTTGTGATGCAAGTGCTGTCAAGTCACCACTGACTTAGGGAGCCCTGGATGGTTTTCAAGGCAAGAGACATCCAGAGGTGGCCGGCCCTTGCCTGCCTCTGCACAACGCCCCTCGCTTCCCTCAGGGGTCTCCCATCCAAATTAACCTAGGCCTGATCCTCTTAGCCTTTGAGCCTTGATGAGATCACGATAGCCTGGAAGTCAGGGCATGAAGGTACTAGAACCAGCATGGCGTAGTGGTTAAGAGCAGCTGATTCTCAGCTGGCGAGCCAGGTTTGATTCCCCGCTCCTCCACATGCAGCCAGCTGGGTTACCTTGGGCTCGCCACAGCACTGATAAAGCTGTTCTGACCAAGCAGGAATATCACAGCTGCCTCGCTTGCTCTTCCAGAAAGAATGTGGGATCCCAGTATAATTCTGCACTGAGTCCGGGTGGGACAGCCTGCCCTTCCCAGGGCAGCAAAGAGAGACAAAGCAATTTTACCAACTGGAAAGCTATGCAGCTTTTTACAGGCAGGAGAGTTCCGCAGAACCAGTTCACCAGCTCTGCCTGATGCAGGGGAAATGGGGAATCCATGACAAGAACAGGGGGGATGTCCTCTCCTGCAGTTGTCCAGCTCCCCTCACGGGAGGTCTCCCCCACCCCCAAACTCTGGCTGGGTCCTGAACCCTGGACTCTGGACTGCCAAGGGTCTGCTCCAGAAACCAGCCACTCTCCCTGCAGAACTGCAGGACCAAGACTTGGCCCTGACTGGTTGCTCTGCCAGGCAGCCAGCCCTGGTTGTTGCCTTACCCAGGGGGTTAGGCCCAGATAATGCAGCAGGCCTCCAGCCTCTCCACTGACCTCTGCCCTCTCCAGCCCCCTGTGCAGGGGCACAGGAAATTGGGGAACAGAGACAATTTATGCATGATGGTCTCAAGAAAACAAAAAGACTCTTCTCCCAACCAGGGCTGATTCTGCACTTTGTTTATTCCGTTGTGGATTCTGCTGAATCCAGATCGATTTGAACTCGGATCTTCCTCTGCCCTCCGCCCCCATTGAAGCAGAAAAGTGTTCTGCATGTGGTTAGGAAAGCTCAGAAGGAGGGCGGGGAGCCAAGTGCAGCAGAAGCCTCTTTCTTTTCTTGAAGAGGGGGAAAAGAGTGGGGAGACAGCAGAGGAGAGGGAATAAATCCAAGAGGAAAATCTCTGCAGAGAGAAGTTAGGGCTTCTGGAGCTTCTGCTTAGAGAAGTTAGGGCTTCCCCTTGCAACCTGGGAACAAGGAAGCCTTTGAACTGAAGCCGTGGCCAATCAGGGCTTCTCTACCAAGGAGGCTCAATGACAAGTTTGGAACCAGCAGACAGCTGCATGCTTTGTCATGATGATTTTTCAAATATTGAGGGTTATATCCACTCCAGGACATCGCGGGGGAAATGTAGGGTCACTCTGGATCAATCCTGCTAGTTGCAGAAGGAAAATTGAAATCAGACAAAATCAAAATGGAAATCACATTCAGTGTAGATGGCAGGGATTGAATCAACCTGGGATTGGAATAAAAGCTCAGTGCAGATTCAGCCCAGTTGCCTCTAATGGTTCCTTACACAAAGGGATAGAAATGTACTCAAAGGTCTTAAGCGGATTTGCCAACCTTCTCTCCTCACCCAAGTAGCAATTCTGAAGATGATGCACCAAACTACCCACATGCACGTCTTTCAGCATTAATTGGGGAAGTTGCAGTGGAAACTATGAGATGATTTCCTTTGCTTTATAGCTGTCTGCTGGGCAAGAATCACTGAGCTGGATTCCTCAAGTGCTCATTTCCTACAGGAAACATTGAGACGGTTGGATGAGCTGGAGCAGGAGGAGTCCAGGAACAATTCCACACACTTCGTTTCTTCATCGGAAGGCCCGAGATGGGAGGGGAAGCACATTCCAAAGCTGTGGTGGACTCAACAGGAACTGACCCAATGCCTGTGCCCTGAGCAGAAACTCTGACATTGGGACGGGAAGAGACTTCTCTTGCATCTAGGAACTCATTAATGCACTCCAGGCCTGTGAGATCCTTGGCTCAGGCTGCCCCATTCAGGGCCTGGTGCTCACAGCCCAGCTGGGAGTTTGCTTCCCCTCCCTGCCCCCATGAGTTTCCGGATTCCAGAGAAGGCAGCATTTGCACCCAGCAAAAGAGGCAAAAGTAATCCAGTCAGTCTCCATTAGCCTCAAAATGCAGAAAGGACTGCTGAGATCACTGGCCCCTTGCTGAGCAGCAGCACCACCGAAAGACAGGAGGCCAGACGAGCTGGCAGAGCAAAGCCAAGTGAGGAACTGCATTCACAGCTGGGGAGGCCAGGAACCACGCACACACACACACACAATCTCCACGCAGGACGGTCCATCTATTTTCTGCCACGCAAGGGTACCTGCCCAGGTACCCCAAGAAGAAGAAGAAGAGTTGGTTCTTAGATGCCGTTTTTCTCTACCCGAAGGAGTCTCAAAGCGGCTTCCATACGCTTTCCCTTTCCTCTCCCCACAACAGACACCCTGTGAGGGAGGGGAGGCTGAGAGAGCCCTGATATGACTGAAGAATCATAGAATCATAGAGTTGGAAGGGGCCATACAGGCCATCTAGTCCAACCCCCTGCTCAACGCAGGATCAGCCCTAAGCATCCTAAAGCATCCAAGAAAAGTGTGTATCCAACCTTTGCTTGAAGACGGCCAGTGAGGGGGAGCTCACCACCACCATAGGCAGCCTATTCCACTGTTGAACTACTCTGACTGTGAGGGAGGGGAGGCTGAGAGAGCCCTGATATCACTGCTCAGTCAGAACAGTTTTATCAGTGCCGTGGCGAGCCCAAGGTCACCCAGCTGGTTGCATGTGGGGGAGTGCAGAATCGAACCCGGCATGCCAGATTAGAAGTCCGCACTCCTAACCACTACACCAAACTGGCCAAGAAAAACCAGGACGTGCCAGGGTGCCTTCTGGGGATGGGTGGAAATCCCTGTTCGCAAGACAGACAGGGGGGCTGGGGTGACACAGGTTTACAGTGAGGGCCCCTTCAGAGGCAGACCCAGGGGCTGGGAGGCTTGGGTCCTGCTGAGCTGAGAGTCGAAGCCAAGCTGCAGGGCCATTTGGAAAGCCCAGCTGTTCTTGCGGAAGTGCAGGCAGAAGGGCCGAACCACCGCCTCTGCTTGTCTCTTCGCTCACACAGGGAAGGGCAGCCCGAAGCCTCTTTCAGAAGCAGGCCAGCCAAAGGCTGTGGGGCTCCAGCAATGCGGGCTACTTCCCCCCTGGAGAGAAGCCACAGAGAGGCATGGCAGCGCCCACCTTCACGCCCACTGTGGCTATGCAGCAAGGCAGAAGTCACACTCCCTCCACCACTACCCCCAAATGACTGAGGGGCAGACTAGGGCAGGAATCCCGCCCCACCCCCCAGACCCAATGTTATTCCGGGTGTAAATGTTTGTGCTCATGCACACTTCCCCACATACAGGCTTCTGCCTTGATTGGACATTTCTTGCTCTTCCAGGTGCCATGGGTCTCGGACTTTGTGCAATTGCTTTGGACCAAGGGTGGGCAAACTGTGGCCCTCCAGATGTCCATGGACTACAATTCCCATGAGCCCCTGCCAGCATGGTCTTTCCCCTTTACATTGAATAAAGTATTTTATTAATTTGGAATATTAAAAAGCTGGCAGGGGCTCATGGGAATTGTAGTCCATGGACATCTGGAGGGCCACAGTTTGCCCACCCCTGCTTTGGACCAATGGCTACAAACCTAAATCTGTTTTAAGCCTGTTGTTGGGAAGGGTGCCATTTACGCCTAATAAATAAATTAATAATAAGTAACTATTGTGCAAAAAGTGCTTAAAATGTTAACATTCTTGTTCTCCATGAAGTTCATCTGAAGAGTTTAGAGTTAAAGGCAGCTTAGGGTTTCTGAGGCTTTTGATGATTCTCCGGAAATCCCCCATTTTCTGCTAGGGGGAGCTGTGGGGCTTGCCCTCCCTGGGCTTTCTTCTCCCTTTCTCTGCCAGTTGGTCCTTCATTCCTCTAGCTCAGGGGTCTTCAACCTTCCTAATGCCGTGACCCCCTGTGGCCTCGGCAGGTTGCAGCATTAGACGGCGGCAACCCCTGGGGAAAGGGTCAACCGGCCCCTAAAGGGGTCGCAACCCCCAGGTTGATAACCGCTGCTCTGGCTGCCCTTCTCTTTTTCCCGGTGGGCAGGGCTGAGCATGTCTGGGGCATCCTGGTTTCCCAGCAGCTCCTGGTGCCTGTTGGCCCTCCAGGCCCGTGGGGGGGGGGCAAGGGGGCTGCTGTCTGAAGCAGGATCCTGGTCTAGGTATGTCCTCATTGGCCTCTGATGCAGCAGGGCTGTTCTGGTGTTCCTATGCCACTGGGCATTGCCTTCTCCTCCTCTTCCTGGCACATGCCCGACTCCCTTGCTTCTTTGGAGTGAAGCCAGTGGTGAGTGGGGCTGGGGCTGGCTGAGATAGCAGAAGACTTTTACCCAGGATGGACACATTTCACTGGGACAGCAACAGCCTCTGCCTTCGCAGGGAGAAACTTCTGGCAAATTGCCGACCCCAACCCCAGTAGGGGGCTGTGGGCCCTGCCTCAGTGCTCTAGACATGGCTGCGGTGGGCAGGGCAGGTGTGCTGTATGCTGTGCATGTATCTGTTTTGCTCTCAGGAGGTCCCCCAGCAGGGCCAGAACTCCAGATGCCCTCCCACTGCTGCCATTCAAGCACCAAGAAGACAGGGCATCCATGGCCCGGACAGAGTGCTCTCAACCTACCCAAATGCCATGACCCCCTTTGGAAAGGGCAAGGAGGCTCCATCCTCTCCCTCCCCGCTCCCACAGGTACTCAGGGACGGGTCATGGGGAAGGAGGTGGTAGCAGCTGGCCTCTTCCCTCTCTCCCTCCCCTCTGGCACCACCACCGTGGCTGCCCCCACACACGCCCACCTGGGCGGGACTGACTCGCTCACCCTGCGGTTCTGGCCAGTGCTGACACACCCCTCAGCCCTCAATGCCGTTTCCTTCCATGGAGCCGCTGACTAAGGGCCTGGCCGGGCCGCTGCCATTGTCTTCAGCTGCCATAGCAGGGGGTTGATTGACCCTCAAAGGGGTCACGACCCCCCCCCCCCCCCCCGTTTAGAACTGCTGCTCTAGACCTTGTGGCTGAGAGCCACTGATGGGCCTCTGCTCCAGATGTTCATCCAATTTCCTTTGAAGCTTGTGGCCGCCAGCACTTCCTGCAGCAGTGTTCAGTTCCAAACCGCAGAGGGAGGTCCAGCAGCACCTTGCAAGCTGAACCCACCCTGGTCCCACCCCACATACCACCAGCTGGCCGCTTGTGTGCCACATGCACAGGGAATGGGATGGTTCATCTCTGCTCTGGGAAGCGTGGAGGGCTGTTTCCTGTCTCCTGCACTGTCCCAGTGCCATGCTGGTAGTTGATAAGCCACAGAGATTGCTGAAGCCACGGCAGATTCTAGGCATGGAGCGGGGAGGGAGCTGTGGGGCGTTGTCCCAGCTCAAATCCTGAGAGTGGGAGGTGGCCGGTCAGCTAGGCCAGCCTGCTTTCCCCTTGGCCATCTGTGGAGCTCTTCCGCCAGGCATTCGGTTTAGGTCCTCTAGCTCCCACTTCTTCCACTGGGCCTCCCGCCCATGAAGCTGAAACGAATGCCTGCACCAACATGTTTTAGCTATGAATTTATCATTCAACTGTTTTCCATTTATTGATCCTTTGCTATTGATTAATGATTAATGACTTCTCTGTATTGTTCCTGTGTTCCATGTAAACCGCCCTCAGCCTCCAGGGAGGGTGATATATAAATGTAATAAATGTAAGTCAACTCTGGGGCTTTGGCCCACCTCTCCCCGCTCTCTGCAGGACCACAGAATCATAGAGTGGGAAGGGGCCATATAGGCCATCTAGTCCAACCCCCTGCTCAATGCAGGATCAGCCCTAAGCATCTTAAAGCATCCAAGAAAAGTGTGCATCCAACCTTTTCTTGAAGACTGCCAGTGAGGGGGAGCTCACCACCTCCTTAGGCAGCCTATTCCACTGCTGAACTACTCTGACTGTGAAACTTTTTTTCCTGATATCTAGCCTATATCGTGCTTGCCTGCAGGAAGTTCTCTGCCTGGCTCTGTCAGCTGCCGATGCCTGATGCCTGGTGGGTGGGTGTTGCTGAGGGGGGGGGGGGTCATCTTGAATAAAGGAGCCAGTTGGTCTTAAAGGAGCCAGTGGATTCAAACTTTGTTTCTCAATTTGTTGGCTTGTCTCCTGCTCCCTGGCTAAATATTTGCCATTTAGTCTCTTGTTCTCTTTTGATCTATGTAAACTGTACAGAAAATTCTAAAAAATTAAACTGGGAAGAAAGTCTTAAACCAATAGGGACGGAACAAAGTTTGACTCCACCGGCTCCTTTAAGACCATGCAAGTTTTATTCTGGGTATAAGCTTCTTATGAACACATTAGCTGCACATTCTTCAGCTTCAGAGATTGAATCTTATTTCTACCCTGCCATTCCCTAAAATGGGAAAGGGTTGATTAACAGATGGCAGCTAGGAGGGCTAAATGGAACTGCCATGTTCAGAAGCAGTCTCTCTTTGCATGTCAGTCATTAAAGGGAACAAATGGGAAGGGCTGTCCAGAAGCACCTCATGTGCACCAGGATCCGATCCGACAAGGGATATTCTTCTGCCCTCTCCCCCGCCCAGTCGTACCGAAAATCCCAGACCAAAATAAGACGAGACCATTATTTGGTAAAGAAATCAGACTCCCTTCTCCAAGTTATCATTTCCATTTCTGCATAAAATCAGATGAATACAGGATATTGGTGATTCTGCACCTAACCCTGTGTCCGTGGATCTGCTCAAGCAGTAGCGTATGAGAAGAAAGAGCCCTTCTGTGGGAACCCCTTTTCCTCCTTCAGGGGTGTAGGCAGAGGGCCCAGCTATACCTTTGCCTTCCAGAGGCCCAGGAAGAAAAAGACTCTTACTGGTCGGCCTCAGGCGAGACCAGCATCCATGGCTCTGGGGGTCAGGACAGGGGCAGGAAGGCCAGGCCTGATGCTAACGCCTCCAGCAGGTATGTTGTGGGGATGCAGAAGGCTGGGCTTGGGGCTGTCCTTGGCAAGCCGGAGGCAGCTCTCCCTGCAGGAAAAGGAAATGCAGAGCTCAGAACTCCAAAGAGGGAGAGCCCCATTACTTTCCCCCCATTCCAATAAGTTTTTCAAAAGTCAACAACCAACCATCCTGGATTTGCATATTTTTATTTCTCTTGCCTCCCCAAAAGGCCTTAGTTCTCTTTGCAACATGTTCTCCTTATTCTTTCCTTCCTAGAAGAGTTTTCCCAGTAAAGGCAAATCTGACCAACCAAGTTTATTTAGAACCTATATATTAAATAATAATTATTATTACTATTATAATAACATAATTATGAACATATACACATATGCACATAATCAGCATAATATCCCTAATATCACAATTATATAAGAAATGAGAAATAAGAGTTTGGATCATTGATATTGCAATCCCAGGAGACAGCAGAATGAAAAAGAAAGAACAGGAAAAGATCACCAAATACCAAGAACTACAAATGGAGAGCGTGCATCTGGGGGAAGAAGGTGATTATCATGCCAGTTATCATGGGAGGCCTTTGCAGTGCCTAGAAGTCTCTAGAAACACCTGGAGCAAATAATACCAGCTCAGCTCCAGAAGACACTCGTTCTTGGAATCCTGTGAAGATACAACTGCATTTCTCCGAAACTTGGCTCGATCTTGAATTGCAGGACACCATTTAAGTTAAATATTTGACTGTTGCTACTACAGCCGTTTGTTTTGTTGGAAGTGAAGCACTTTGCACCGTCTCTTAGCCTCAGAATGCAGAGGGGGACTACAGGGAGTCCGAGGAACAGGCCAGGACCCTAGGCCTCCCTCCTTTCGACTAGTGCTGTCCCTCTGATGTGTAGACTGTGACTCTCAGGGAACCTTCCTGCCTTCCCGCCTGACACTTCTCTCCACACGGTTGCTCTCTCTTCTCCACCCTGGCACCCTGAAGGCAGGGCATGCCTCCTGCATCTCTATCTATCCCACTGAGACGAGATTAGAATCTCGTCTCTATCTTGCCTGGAATGGTGTTCCTTACAAGTCAGGGTTCCTATCAGCTTCTGCAAAGATAAAGAGACTCCGCCTGTTACTTGTTTCTGCACATGCAGACTCTGCTGCCTCAAGGGCCTCGAGGACGCTGTTCATGGGACCGTCCTTCATGCTCTTCTCCCCTCCTCATGACTGAGGAAGCACTGAGGAGCCAGCCTGGCGGAGTGGTCAGGAGCGCGGACTTCTAATCTGGTGAGCCGGGTTCGATTCCCCGCTCCCCCACATGCAGCTAGCTGGGTGACCTTGGGCTCGCCATGGCACTGATAAAACTGTTCTGCCCGAGCAGTGATATCAGGGCTCTCTCAGCCTCACCCACCCCACAGGGTGTCCGTTGTGGGGAGAGGAATGGGAAGGCAAATGTAAGCCCCTTTGAGCCTCCTTTGGGTAGAGAAAAGCAGCATATAAGAACCAACTCTTCTCCTTCTTCAGTAATCTCAGGGCTCTCTCAGCCTCCCCTCCTTCACAGGGTATTTGTTGTGGGGAGAGGAAAGGGAAGGTGACTGGAAGCCGCTTTGAGCCTCCTTTGGGTAGAGAAAAGCCGCATCTAAGAACCAACTCTTCTTCTTCAGCTAAAGCTACCAGGGAAGGAAAGCCCCTCCAGAAAGCCGGGCAAAGAGGAAATGGGACCGAGAAGTTGTTGGGAAGTGGCTTTTCATGTGCCCAGCCAGAGATTGACCCCAGAAAAGAAACTTGCCTGGTATAAGTTGCAGACTAGCCTGAACAGAGCCTCGCCAGCCAGAGACTGCAGGATTTCTGTGTGCTTCTGAGGAAGAAAAGGGGAACTGTGAGAGAAGCTGCATTGAACCTCCACCCCGCCCCTGGTAGACTTGCAGCCTCTGCAGAACGCACAAGGCATGCAGGCACCCACACCTTTCCAAACTGTGAGAAAGATGCTATGGCGGTGTGTGAGAGAGGGAAGGACTATAGAGAAAGGGCAGCATGGGGGTCTGGCTGAAGACCCACAGAGCGGGGAATGTCAACAAGGGTCAAACGTAAAACAAATCCCCCCCCCACTGCCGTGTTTGTTTTGTTGTTGCCTTTCATTGGCTTCAAAGATCTCCACACTGCCTCTCAGCAGCTTCCTAAGACAAGCAATACATGAATATATATTTTTTACATCAAGGCTCATGTGGATCTTGGTCTGAAACAACAGAGCAATGTTTGAGTACAGTCAGGCATTTTTAAGACCAGCAAAGGGTCAATCGAGGTATAAACATTTGCATGCATGCCCTTAGGCCTCAGACCTTGAATAAAACTTGGCTGACCTTAAAGGTGCCTCTGGACACAACACTTTATTTAAAAGCCCAAACGCCATCAAATAGTTAATGAAACCCACTCTGCTTCCACAGCCAGCCCAGCTCAGAACAAAAGAGGAGGGAGAAACATCTCCCAATGAACCCAATCCTGGGCACCGACAGACCAGGGGCTTCACCTCATAGGGAGAGCTTGTGTGTGTGTCTGAAGGGGGGCAGAGCAGTTCTGGAAGACCGATGCTCAAGGCCAACCCAAGAAAAGGATCCCGATTTCCACCTGACACGGAAACCATTTTTGCACAAGGAATTTTTTGCGTCACTAACATTGTCGGCTCATTGAATACCCCCATAAATCTTCAATGCCGAACCTTACTGTATAACCCCACAGTGCAGAGTGGGGATTTGAGCCTGGGTCCCTGTCTGAAGACCCAGGCTCAAAACCCCACTCTGCTACGGAAGCTCCAAAGGGAGCCACGGGCCAGTCGCAAACTGCCCAGCCTCACCCACCTCACAAGATTGTTGTGAGGATAAAACAGAGGAGAGGAAAAGGATGTAAGCTGCTTAGATCCTTACTGGGGAGGAAGATGAATAAATACCAGTGCAGCAGCATTTCCTGCACCTGTGGCTCATGTCCCCACCCACATGCAATGCTGAAGAAGATATTTGAAAGTGGGGGGAAACCATAGTCTGATGGTTTCCCCACACCTGCTAGGCAAGGAATGCTGACTTGGTGGACTTTCACTGAGCCCTTAAAGGCCTCCTCAGATGCAACAAGGAATCATTCTGGATCCAGAGATTCACTTTTGCCTTGCAAATGTCACATGTCTTCGACTGAGGCGATTCTGGACATTTTTTAAAGAAGTGACAGCCACAGAAAGGAGGTCTTATTGCAAATATGCCATATTTGGGAGTTAAAATGGTCTCCCAATCCGCCCCAGCTTTATGGGGAACTCTTGAATTCTCAAAGGAAGAAGGCTCCCCATGGCAGATTTATAGCCCTGAAGTAGGAAAGGTATCTGGGAATAAAGGCTGCAGCAAAATCTCTTGGGCAGAACTTTCCACCAGATCCTGCAGGGGATCGCTCTATCTTACACTACAATCCCGGCTGAGAGCAGAAAAAGAACAAACATTGTACTGAGATTCAGCTGGGTCAGTGTGTTGGTCTGAAGCAAGAGAATAAAGTCCAAGTCCAGAGGTACCTCCAAGACCAACAAAGTTTCATTCTGGGTAGAAGCTTTTGTGGGCATGCACACTTCTTCAGATCTGAAAAAGTATGTACACCTGCAGAATTTTATATCCAGAATTTTATATCCATTGTTCTTCTAAGAGAGCAAAATTTGAGCGTAGTGGCATTCATTCATTCATTCATTCATTCATTCATTCATTCATTCATTCATTCATTCATTCATTCATTCATTCATTCATTCACCACCCCTCACTGTGCTGTCTTTAAGACCAATGAAGTTTCATTCTGGGTATAAGCTTTTGTGGGCTTTCAAATGAAAGCTCACACCCAGAATTAACCATGGTTGGTCTTAAAGGTGCCCCTGGACTCAAAATTCGAAACCCTGTACTTGTAAATAGTGGAAGGATGGGGGACCCTCCATCAAAAAAGGCAAAGAGGCAACCCTGCTTTGTTACTTTGGCTCAACAGTCTCTGGGCTGAGATTTAGAGATGGTCTTTCTCTCCCCACCCCAGAATCTTCCCCGGGCTTCTTCTTGAACATCGTTGACCTCCTTCTCCTCCGCTCCCCCTTCTTAGGAAGGGGATTTTATTATTGCATGCTGTGATGGTTTTTAAGTCTTTTAAAGGGAGTTTTAATGGGGTTTTAAGACACTGTAACTCGCCACGAGCCACTTGGGGGTGGCGGGAAATAAACGGAAATATTAATAATAATAATAATAATAATAATAATAATAATAATAATAATAATAATAATAATAATAATTGCCAACTCTAGCAGGGTTGGGGAGGAGGAGGGTCTCAATGGGTCACAAGGCCATCTAGTCCACCCTCTCAGACAGCCATTTCCTCCAGGGGAACAGATCTTTGCGATCTGGAGAGGAGCTGTAATTCCAGGAGATCTCCAGACCTTACTGGGAGGTTGGCAACCCAGACTCCCCTCCTGATAATACATCTGGCCTTTTTCTTTGGCACTTACCCCATTAATGACTATCCATGGCACATACTGGTGCGGTGGTTTCAGGGCCATGGTGCGCTGCGCATTCTGGTGCATCAGCTGGTTACCCAGGTCGCTGGTGGCACAGGCGGTGACATTGGCCAAAGACAGCTCCGGAGCATAAACCTTCAGACACTGTAAGACCAGAATTTGTCAGAAGGGGCATGGTGGATTGAGCAGCATCAGTGCACTGGCCAAAATCTTGAACTGGGTCTACCATAGAAGGTAGTATGCATTGCTGACGGATTCTGCAGGGGGGGGGGGTATCCTACAGGACTTCATGGGTCGGATCTTGTGAACTTGTTCTGCTAGTAGTGACTTTTTTTTTTTTTTTTTGCTGTTCAAAGAAGCAGCAGGGAAAGGCTCGTCCTCATGCCAGAGGAAAGCGCTGCTATTCGCAGAATCGGTCCATGGAATCCCATGCACAGCACTCTTCACCACACTAGTCCGCAGTTGCACAAGTCTCTTGCTGCGCACCAGCAACAAGCTCTCGGCCGCATCATTTTGATACCCCCTTGATTTATTCCAAAACCAGATAGGCACACGTGTGGCCTGGCCATTTCAGCCCTGGAGGGAGATGGGCATCAGACAGGGCACAACCAGGCTGACCTATGCCATTGCCACTATAGGGTGTGTGTGTGTGGGGAGCGCTGCCTACAGAAACCTCGGCCTACCCACCACCCCTATTTTGCCAACAGATGATGACCCACCCTAACAGACATGACAAGTTGTGTTGGGCTTTTGTACAGTTATTTCTGGACGACAGGCCCACCAGTTGCCTTCCAATGGGAAACTAATGGGGGGCTGGCCCATGTTTAGAGCCAGACACACACATGCACACAAGCTGGAGGGCTATATATCTCATGCCGAGTCAGAACACTTCCTGTTGAGGGACGAAGCTCTGTGGGAGAGTCATGTGAAAGGTCCCAAGTCAGACGCCTGACCTCTGGTGTGGGGGAAGACACCATGTCTAAGCCAAATGCCAAATGCCCCTGTGCTGAAGTATCAGAGTAGCAGAAGGTGAAGAGTTAAACCTTCACCCAACAAGAGAGCTTGAGTGAGAAGAGAGAGAAGTCCTATCAGAGCGGTGTGCTGAGGAAAATTTGGGATTCTGACAGAGACCTGAATTGAGAGAAGACCATTCTGTACCTTAATTGTTGCACATCTTCCCCAAGGACATTTCAGTCAGAAAATACAATTTTGACTAAAGAGCTGGTGTTCAGCCTAAACTGAAAGCAATTCTACACAGACAGGAGAAGTGGGAATAATATTTGGCAGGGTGATTTAGTTAGCAGATTGAGACATCCTGTCAGACCAAAGGAAAGGGGAGATATCTTCCAGGGAGAGAAGAAGAATCCCAGCCCAGTTAAACAGGGCAATTAGGTCTGAGGATTTCCCAGGCATGGTGTGAAAGGACACTGCTTTAGACACTTCAGGAGCTATAGGGAAGCTGGTGTTTATCAGAAGGGGAAATTGGGTACTGACAGAGGGTGACAGGTTTAAGGAACCTACTGTAGTGATTGGGAAAACACAAACGCCTATCATTACTAAGAACTAAGGGAATGAGCGTCTATATTTAAGAACTAAAGACTGCACAACAGATGTCTTAACCTCAACATTTTCAACTCCTCATTCCACCTGACCTTTCCCAGTGTGTTAAATAACAACTTTTGTTTGATTCTACCAATGTTTCAAGTGCCATTCTGAAGGGGCTTCGGTAGAGAGGGCTCCTGCACATTCCTTTGATGTTCCAAGACTGAGTTATAACCCAAATTAATATTCAGCCACAGGGTAGGACAGCGTGCACCCTTTCCTTTGGTTTGACTGGGAGTATCACTCCACTACCAAAAATCACCCTGCCAAATATTATTCCCAGTTCTCCTGTCTGCGTAGAACTGCTTTCAGCTTAGGCTGAACCCAGACTCTTTAGTCAAAACTGTATTTTCTGATTAAAATCTCAAAGAAGATGTGCAACAGCTAAGGTACAGAATGGCCTTCTCTCAATGCAGGTCTTTGCCAGAATCCAAAAACTTCCTTATAGCACTTCACTCTCGGCTGCTGGAGACCAATCAAAGTGCTTGGAACAGGCTGTCACTCAAGCTCCCTCATTGTGAGAAGGTTTAACTCTTCACCTTCTGTTTCTCTGATACTCCAGCGCTTGGAGGATGGGGTTTAAAGTACTGTCCATCATGGTCTCAACACTGCGTTAAGCACACACACACACACACACACACACACACCATCCAGCAGTGGATGGGGGCCAGAAATCAAAGTTCACGTACCGGCAATAAGTTCCCCACGACGGCGCTGCCAGACTCCATGCAGAAGATGACTGGGAAGTAAAGATCAAAGTCCTTGAGCAAGTGGATGAGGCAGGCCTGAGAGAGGCAGGAGACTAAAATCATTGCAGGGAGGGAAGGGATGGCAAAAGGCAAGAGGGATCGGGGTGGGGCCCCTGGGAAGAGGATGCCAATGGCTGCTCCAGTTTGCAATCCAGCTGCCTGACTTGCTCTCTCACTGCCTGCACCCCACAGACCCCGCCCAGGTCTCCTTGGCTGGCTTACCTCCATCATGTTCCCCTGGCACTCCTCTTGGCCATGCTGACACTCGAAGTGCCACTTGCCTTCCGCCTTGGTCTCCTGCAACAAGGACAGAGCTCAGTGGGACTGCTGCCTGCGTGGCTGGCGTCCCTCCTTTCCCCGGTTGGCCAACTGAGGCCGGCAGGCCCTCTTACCTTGGCATTGCCAAATGGCACCAGTGTGACATTCATGATTTCATTCAACATGACCCACGTGGGGAAGAGCTGAGTGGAAACGAAACTGCGGCAGGCTGGGCACAGACACTCGTAGTACAGCTGCACAGAGACCGGGGAGGCCTGGGGGGCTGCCCTCCTGGCACAGAGCTGCTCCGCCTGCAAGAGAAACAGCGCCTGTGTCAGGGAAGGGGCCACGGGCCTCCAAACTGGCCCCTGAGAGAGCTGGAGAGAACGAGGGCCCCGGAAGACCTGCAAAGAAGCCTGCAAAGGAGAGAGCTCATTTATGCAAATGCTCAGGAATTTATCATTCATTCATTCATTCATTCATTCATTCATTCATTCATTCATTCATTCATTCACCACCCCGAAGGCTCAGTGCGGTTTACATAAAACATAGATAACTTAGTTTAACAATAATGAAGGAAGTGAAACAACAAGCAGCATGGAACAGTAGAAAAATGTGGGAAACATTAAATTAACTCCTACCGGTAGCCCAGCGGGTTGGGCGGGATTATGGTGGGTGCTGGCGGAGGGGGCTCAGGAGGAGGGCCCTGGGGAAGGGATGGCACGGAGCGACCTCATCCAAGTGCCTGGCGGAGGAGCTCCCTCTTGCAGGCCCTGCGGAACTGTTCAAGGATATCAGGGGCCTGACCTCCTCTGGGAGCTCCTTCCACCAGGTGGGGGCCAGGACAGAGAAAGCTCTGGCCATGGTTGAGGCCAAGCTTCATGCACGGAGTTCATGGCTTGAAAAGAAAAGCATCTAATGCCAGGTTTATCCGTTCAAAGCCTTTTTAACCTGCCTTTGTCCAGAGGCAAATTCTAGGAGGTCCGTCAGCATCGCCTGGAGAAGCAGAGCAGCCGTGGGGCTGGGAACAAGCCCCCGGGTCCAATCTTGGCCGGGCCCTTGTTGCACCAGTGCAGGACTGATACCTCCCCGGCCCATTGATTCGATCCATCTGAGTGAAGCTCAAGGAGGCTAAGCATTTAAAATCACCACTGGAAGGCAGACAGAACATGCTCAAACAGAACATGTACAGAACATGTGCAGGCAGAACAAGCCCCGTCAGACACATACATGACCCTTGCGCTGCACATCCCCACAGAGGGTTCTCAGTGTGCTAGAGCAGGGGCAGTCAACCTGTGGTCCTCCAGATGTCCATGGACTACAATTCCCATGAGCCCCTGCCAGCATGGGAATTGTAGTCCATGGAGGACTACAGGTTGACTGCCCCTGTGCTAGAGGGTGGCTTTATCGTTGGATGGGCAGGTGAGCTGGAAACAGCTTCTTGAGTGAAGCAGCCCTGCACACCGGCAGAGGGGGAGCAGGAAGCGGAGAGAGGTGGTGCAAATCTAGAATTTGTTTACTCACTTTGTGGGTTACGTCTTCATCGAGAGTTTTACACCCTTGCTCAAACCAACCATTATTTGTCTATGATGTAGGCTTGATGGGTCTATTATTAGCAAGCAACAGTTTTAGAAGAGAAACAGATGCAAATATTTCAGCTCCAGCAGCAGGACGCGTCTGGAATGAGAGCGGACTACGCAGTTCCTCTTTCTCAGCCTGCTTCACAATGGTGCTGTTTCCCCTGCCCTGTTTCTTTTCGGAAACCCCCCCCCTCCAAACGCACCCCTCCCGCCCCCATGGCTGCTATTTTTAGAGACCCATTCATGGAAGAAAAGATTTTTCAGTTATGTGAGGGGCAAACGTAAAGTAAAGGAGGCAATAGGCCCACTGTTGGGTGCGGATGGACAAACTCTAACGGAAGATGCAGAGAAAGCAGAAAAGCTTAGTGCCTATTTTATAACTGTTTTTTCCCACAGGTCAAAGTGTTTAGGCACATCTAGAGATGGCCATAGCCAAAGGACAGTGTCTGGGTGGCAGGTTAACATGGATAGAGAGGTTGTCGAGAGGCATTTAGCTGCACTGGATGAGTTCAAATCCCCTGGTCCGGATGAAATGCACCCGAGAGTACTCAAAGAACTTTCCAGAGAACTTGCACAGCCCTTGTCCATCGTCTTCGGAACCTCTTTAAGGACTGGAGATGTCCCGGAGGACTGGAAGAGAGCAAACGTTATTCCGATCTTCAAAAAAGGGAGGAAGGATGACCCGGGAAACTACAGACCAGTGAGTCTGACCTCTGTTGTGGGGAAGATAATGGAGCAGATATTAAAGGGAGCGATCTGCAAACATCTGGAGGACAATTTGGTGATCCAAGGAAGTCAGCATGGATTTGTCTCCAACAGGTCCTGCCAGACCAACCTAGTTTCCTTTTTTGACCAAGTAACAGGTTTGCTGGATCGGGGAAATTCGGTTGATGTCATTTACTTGGATTTCAGTAAAGCTTTTGACAAGGTTCCCCATGATGTTCTGATGGATAAGTTGAAGGACTGCAATCTGGATTTTCAGATAGTTAGGTGGATAGGGAATTGGCTAGAGAACCGCACTCAAAGAGTTGTTGTCAATGGTGTTTCATCAGACTGGAGGGAGGTGAGTAGCGGGGTACCTCAGGGCTCGGTGCTCGGCCCGGTACTTTTTAACATATTTATTAATGATCTAGATGAGAGGGTGGAGGGACTACTCATCAAGTTTGCAGATGACACCAAATTGGGAGGACTGGCAAATACTCCAGAAGATAGAGACAGAGTTCAACGAGATCTGAACACAATGGAAAAATGGGCAAATGAGAGCAAGATGCAATTTAATAAAGATAAGTGTAAAGTTCTGCATCTGGGTCAGAAAAATGAAAAGCATGCCTACTGGATGGGAGATACGCTTCTAGGTAACACTGTGTGTGAACGAGACCTTGGGGTACTTGTGGATTCTAAACTAAACATGAGCAGGCAGTGTGATGCAGCGGTAAAAAAGGCAAATGCCATTTTGGGCTGTATCAACAGAGGCATCACATCAAAATCACAAGATGTCATAGTCCCATTGTATATGGCACTGGTCACACCACACCTGGAGTACTGTGTGCAGTTCTGGAGGCCTCACTTCAAGAAGGACGTCGATAAAATTGAAAGGGTACAGAGGAGAGCGACGAAGATGATCTGGGGCCAAGGGACCAAGCCCTATGAAGATAGGTTGAGGGACTTGGGAATGTTCAGCCTGGAGAAAAGGAGGTTGAGAGGGGACATGATAGACCTCTTTAAGTATTTGAAAGGTTGTCACTTGGAGGAGGGCAGTTTAACTCAAACACAGTTTAACTCAAGGTGTAGTCTTTTGTGTGCATGTGAACACAAAAAAGCTGCACCAGGAAAATTCAAGAGGACAGAGTAAGCAGGGAACTCAGGCCCTTCTCAAATGGCACCACTGGATAACCACACTTCCAGGCAGGAGAGGTTAGAGGACTTGCGGGAGACAAGAAAATGGGGCCCAAAGCCCCCTTTCACAGCAACCTCTGAACAACCCTTGTGCGAGCGGTTTCCTTCCTGCTCTCTAGAGGCACTGAATCCCCCTAGCTCAGTGGTCCTCAACCTGGGGGGTCGGGACCCCCATGATAGCCCTCTTTAAGTATTTGAAAGGTTGTCATTTGGAGGAGGGCAGGATGCTGTTTCCGTTGGCTGCAAAGGACACACAGTAATGGGTTTAAGCTACAAGTACAACGATATAAGAGCCTCTTGTGGCGCAGAGTGGTAAGGCAGCCGTCTGAAAGCTTTGCCCATGAGGCTGGGAGTTCAATCCCAGCAGCCGGCTCAAGGTTGACTCAGCCTTCCCTCCTTCCGAGGTCGGTAAAATGAGTACCCAGCTTGCTGGGGGGTAAACGGTCATGACTGGGGAAGGCACTGGCAAACCACCCCGTATTGAGTCTGCCATGAAAATGCTGGAGGGCGTCACCCCAAGGGTCAGACATGACTCGGTGCTTGCACAGGGGATACCTTTACCTTTACCTTTTACAACGATATAGGCTAGATATCAGGAAAACAAATTTCACAGTCAGAGTAGTTCAGCAGTGGAATAGGCTGCCTAAGGAGGTGGTGAGCTCCCCCTCACTGGCAGTCTTCAAGCAAAGGTTGGATACACACTTTTCTTGGATGCTTTAGGATGCTTAGGGCTGATCCTGCGTTGAGCAGGGGGTTGGACTAGATGGCCTGCATTGGCCCCTTCCAACTCTGTGATTCTGTGATTCTATGAAGTGGCCTTTGCCTTTGCTCTCCTTGTGGGGCCTTTGCTCTCCAGGATATCAGCGAGGGGGGCTCTTCCCCAGCTGGGCTGTTCTTGGAGACCAAATTCTACACACACTAGATAATGTGCTTTCAATGGGCCTCCGGGGAGAGGCGAGGAATAAATCCATTATATAAATAAATAAAATGCAATTTTGAAGTCAATTTTCCTGTCCTGCACTGAATGTGCATTATCCAGTGTGTGCAGAATGGGCCCTGGGTTCAGGATCCCTTATTATCGAGAGTAAGGGTCGGTGGCAGGGAAGGGGAAGAGGGGCTGATGGAGGAAAAACAGGAAAGGGGAGATTTCCACCAGTGTGGCTTCTTCACACGGGATGGGGGACGCTGGGCGTGTGTGCAGGGCCCCTACCATGGGACATGTATCACCCTCACATTGACCCCTGGGTTCTCCTCAATTCCTGCACATGCTGGGAGGGATTGGAGGCCTGCTATTTCATCCTGTATTGGGGAATCGTTTAACGATTATTGCAAGAGAAAGAGGTCGTCATTGTAGTAAAAGTGACAGCAATTCAGTCCCTTCGCCATGCCACTCTCTCACCCCAAAGCACTCCTGGGGGAAGCTGTGCACATGTGTCTCCCGAGGTTTCAGGTTGGGTTGGAAAATCATGCCGGGAGAAGGCCTTGCTCAGTGAGTCCTGATCTTAACTGGCCGCTACATTTGCAGGGATCATAGAGTCATGGAGGTGGAAGGGACCTCCAGGGTCCAACCCCCTGCAGAATGCAGGAATTTCACAACTACTGCCCGATTCCATGTTCAGACGATACCCCACCCCCCGGAATCCATGGCCAGTCTGGCCTGGAGGAAACCCGCCTTCTGACCCCAAAACAATGGGTGGCATTTCCCTGGGCATTCAAGAAAGAGCCAAGCTCAGACACAATCCCTTTTGCCTGTCCTCTCACAATCTGCCTAATTTCACAGAGTCAGCATTTCTCTCCAGTGTCCGTCTATCTCTGTTTAAAAGCTTGCAAAGAAGGAGAAGGAAGGAGCCAAAGAAAACCCACACACATCCGACCCCAGTCAGGAGCCCAGCCTCAAGGTGTGCACTGGAGAAGCAACAAGGTCAGCCTTGCCGTGGGGTGGGGGTGACCAAGTGTCGTGGGGGAGGCCCCCCTCCCCAGGGGGGTGGCACTAACTCTGAATCTTAACTCCAGCTGTGACACAGAGGCACTTCTGGGACCAGCTGGCTGGATCAAGCTGGACCACCCTCTGCTGGCCCCTCCACAGCCCCGTCCCGAACCGCGACCCCCTCTGTTGAAAGTTGCAGAGCCCCCAAGCGCCCTTGGCCTGGGGGTTTTGATGGAAAGTGCCAAGGCAGCAGCAGGACTGGGGCTACTTGTGGTTTGCGTGCAAAGAAGTCCCTGGCAGAAAGTCAAGCTGCAGGGGTGGAAAACAAGGGACATGAGAAGGAAAACAGCTCCCACCCCCTCCCCTCCCCGCTTTGAGGGGGAAGTGAAAGCATAAGGTTTCCGGCTGGGCCTCCATGGAGCAGCTGCTTTGGGCCCCCACGGGGTGGGGAGGGGGCTTTCCATGTGGGACTTCCCCCGTGAGACTCTGTGTGGGCTGCACATCTTTGTGGGCTTTCAGGGCCAGGCAATTGTGCAGAGTTCAAAGGTGGAGCCAGCTCATCTACGTCCTTGCTACATGTGTGTGCATGTGTGTGCTAGGGATGCCAGCCTCCAGGTGGGACCTGGGGATCCCCCAGAATTACAGGTCATCTCCAGACAACAAAGTTCAGCCCCCTCCCCCAGAGAAAAAGGCTGCTTTGGAGGAGGGCTCTGTCACCTTGCACTCCACAGGGTCCCTGTCCTCTCCAGCCCCCTACCCCCAAATCTCCAGGGGGTTCCCAATCCGGACCCGGCAGACCTGCAGCCCCATCCCCTGCTCTTGGTCGGGGGCACCTGGCAACCCCCTGTTGTGTTTCAGGGACTAATTGGGGTTGGCACCAGGAAAAAGATCCACAAAGGAGAGTTATTAACTCCGGTCATTCCCCCTGCTGATCAGGATCACATTCTCCAAGTAACGGCCTTAACGGACTCCCCAGTTCCCTGAAGCCATCTGCTCGGCTCGGGCCGAGTGGCTACAGGAAGATTTCTTGGACTTGCTGACCCCAGAGAGCGGGCAAAACCCTCCCCCATCTCCGCCAGGCCTGGCCCCATTGGCAGGAGCACCGCCCGTCACCCAGCAGGCTTCAGGCATTCCTGGCCCAGGACAAGATGACGCAACTGGATTGGGAATCCTGCGATGAATTCAAACAAAATGTTTTCCACAACAAGAATGTTTGTAGTGTGTGTGTGTTAATGTTCCCAGTGTGTCCACTGTGGCAACCAGCAATGCACAGAGAGCAGAGGCCCCCGTCAGGATGAGGCCCCAGAGTGACTGGATCCCTCCCAACCAGCCTCCATCCGCTGACTCTGAAGCAAATGTGTCCCACCAGCCTAAACTGGCCACACTTCAGCTCGCTTTGAACACAAACGAAGTGCAAACTAAGATCTTGCAACCCGCTGGCATCACGCTAGAAGAAGAAGAAGAAGAAGAAGAAGAAGAAGAAGAAGAAGAAGAAGAAGAAGAAGAAGAAGAAGAAGAAGAAGAAGAAGAAGAAGAAGAGTTGGGTCTTCTATGCCGCTTTTCTCTATCTGAAGGAGTCTCCAAGCGGCTTCCATTCGCCTTCCCTTTCTTCTCCCCACAACAGACACCCTGTGGGGTGGGTGGGGCTGAGAGAGCTCTGAGATTACAGAAGAAGAAGAAGTTCTCAGCTCAAAAGCCAACCAGACCACAGAAGGGAGAAGAAAAGATCCCCCAGAGGGGTAAAGAGACATTTTTTGGCCTGGGGCTTAAGAGAGAGGGAGGACCAGCACGGGCAAGGAGCCACCATGGAGGGTACCCCGTTCTCTTGCCTAATTTCTCTCTCTCTCTCTCTCTCTCTCTCTCTCTCTCTCTCTCTCTCACACACACACACAGAGGGAAGAGAGCCTCCAAAATGGGGGCAGACCTCCTAGCCCCCCCCCCACACTCACATTTAATTGCACACACAAGCCCTATGGCCAGAACCTGGTCAAGCTCAGGGGCCTGGCTTCCTGGGCCCTGTGGCTCCCGGCTTGTTCAGCCATGATTTTTACTGCAGTGCCTCTCAGGGGTCCTCCATCGAAATGCAAATCTTAATGGCAATTTCACTTCAGGTAGTTTTGTTGAAAAGCCATTCAAGAATGCAGCTTTTATCACTGCTGTTTCATGTCGGCTTCACACCCTTTGGTGAGGGTAGACGCCTTTCTTCAGCGCTCAACTAAATTGTCAGGATTTGGGGGCAAGGGGAGGAATTAGGGTTAGAGGTTAGCTTTTGGCTGAGGGTGAAGCCAGGGCTAGAGAGCCAGAGTGGGGAAGGAGATCAGATGTCAGACTAGGATCTGGGAGACCCAGGTTCGATTCCCCACTTCTGCCATGGAAGCTGGCTGGGTGACCTTGGGCAGTCATGCTCTCTTTGCCTAGCCCACCTCAAAGGGTTGTGGAGTGGACAGAATGGAGGGGAGGAGAAGAATGCAAGCTGCTTTGGATCCTCATGGGGAGTTAGACTGGAGGGAGACAGAGAGAGAGAGAGAGAAAGAATTGTACAAAAAATTGAATTACAAGAAGTCAAAGAGTTTAGGAATAGGCAGAAAACATGGCAATTAAATTGCAGAATCCGGTCCCTGAAGGATGAGGAATGACTCTGGCTCCACAATTTTTGGGCTGGCACCCAGAGCCAAGTGAACTGGGCCCCCGCCCACACTTCAAGCCTCAAGGGCTAGAGAGAGTGCAGCCTCCCCCCCCCCCCCCCGCAGACTTTGTGGGTGCAACTCCACCCGCCCTTGTGGCAACCAGGCAGGTGTTATGCAGAGTCTGCTGGGAAAGGTAGCTGCAAGGGAGGCGCCCTCTGCGGCAGGGGCAGCCCAGCCCTCTGGCCCGCACCTCCCGCCGCCACCCCTGACTTCTAGCCAGACTAGGCACAAGCACTTCCCTGCAATTCCCATTTCTCTGCCCAGCCTCTGGGTGGGGTGGGGTGGGGGACGACAGCACCCCGAAGGAGGCAGCCACACTGCTCCTTAGGGGAGAAGCACAGGCAGGTGGACTGTTCTGCAGAGCTAGAGCACCTGGCCAAGCAGATGTCCCTGGAGAGGCAGCAAGGCTGGCCAAGGGCCACGGGGCAGAACTGGTGCCACTGAAGGCTTTGGGCCCCAGGAGCTCAGGCCGGCCCACGTGAAGCGCACCCCCCTTTGGGGGGGGCTGGGGGCCATTTGGGGACTAGTAGGAGCCCGCTGCCAATCCTCCCGCCTCCGCCCCTTTACCTGGCAGGCCCGAGCCGTCTCCCTGGAGTGGCACCATAGGTGGGGAGGGGAGGTGCATGCCTCGTGAGCCTCCCCCAAGCCCGGCCAGAGGCCACAGGCAGCAGCCAGCAGGAGCCAAGGACCCATGGCACGGCACAGCACAGCAGGACTGGCGCGGCAGGAGCAGAGCGAGAAGAGGCAGCCAGCCAGCCAGCCAGCCAGCCGGTGGAACTGGGAGGCCCGCCCTCTTCCTGCTTCAAGGCAGCGACCTGTTCTTCCCCTTCCTCGGCTGACTCAGCCCCAGCTGGCCTTTGTGCAAGGCCTGCCTGACACGGGACACCTGCCTGCTGCCAAGGGGGCATTGCCCGGGATTGCAGCTTTGGGGGGAGCAGCCGCAGCTGGAGACAAGCAGCTGCCCTTTTCCCTGACCCAGTGGGTGAATTCGCACTCGCCTCAGGCCAGCCCGGCAGGAAAGAGCAAAGATGGCAGGCCTTCAAAGTGCCCAACAGAAGGGGGAAAGAAACTGCTTGGCCTTCTCCCCGCTGGTCTCCCTCGTAACCCCGGCCCAGGTGCAGGCGGTCCGTGTGTGGAACTGGCCAGGCACTACAGAAACGGCTCCCTCCCTCCCTCCAGCATTCACGTTGGGTGGAGGTTTGTGTGTGGATTCCCCCCCCCCCCCGCCCAGATGGTCAGCATTTTGTGGAGAATTAAGGAGGGTATCAGGCCAGCCTTCCAAGCCAAAAAGCTCAGGTGCAGACCCCCAAACCTGCCGCCAAGCTCCGTGCTAAGCTGCCCCCATCACTTCTGGGAGCTGCACCCATTCAAGGAATGCCAAGACTCACCCACAAGTCTTCTCCTCAACAGGGTGCCAAGCAGGAGGCAGTCTCTGTGCCAGGGGCCGGGTTCAGCCTCAAGAACCTTCTGGGGCATGGGCCTGAGTCTCCAGCCCCCTTCCACAGTCAAGCCCAGCCTCCATGCTTGGTGTAGCAGGTCCATGCAGGTGCTCCCCGAGGGACCACCTTGCTCCTCACAGAGAGCATTCGAACCCAGGGTCAAAGCTCTGTGTGTATGTGTGTGTGTGGGGGGGAGGGAGACCCTGGAGAAGTGGCCCGTTGTCTCTG
Organism: Paroedura picta; assembly: GCF_049243985.1. NCBI lineage: Eukaryota > Metazoa > Chordata > Lepidosauria > Squamata > Gekkonidae > Paroedura > Paroedura picta. The sequence continues at coordinate 2,314,919 of NC_135372.1, forward strand.
CCCCCTTGACCCAGCTCCTTTCTCTTCTTTGGGTGGCTTGGATCTGTTCGGCAGACAAGACCAGAATGTCTTCCTCAACTGAGAACTTCTATAGCCCGGGTGAAGAAGAGGGCAGCAAAGATGGGGAGGGGTTGGGAGACCAAGACGTAGGAGGAAAGCTTGGTCTGTTCAGCCTAGAGAGGAGATGACTGAGAGGGAATTTGATAACCATCTTCAAGTATTTAAAAGGCTGCCATATGGAGGAAGGAGCAGAGTTGTTCTCTCTTGCCCCAGAAGGACAGACCAGAACGAATGGGATGAAATTAATTCAAAAGAAATTCCATCTAAACATCCGGAAGAAGTTCCTGACAGTCAGAGCGGTTTCTCAGTGGAACAGGCTTCCTCGGGAGGTGGTGGGTTCTCCATCTTTGGAGATTTTTAATCAGAGGCTAGATAGCCATCTGACAAAGAGGCTGATTCTGTGAAGGCTCAAGGGGGTGGAGGTGACAGTGGATGAGCAAGACGGTTGTGTGAGTGTCCTGCATAGTGCAGGGGGTTGGACTAGATGGCCCATGAGGTCCCTTCCAACTCCATTATTCTATGAAGCCCTGCAGAAATGCAGGCCAGTGTCAAATCTTTGGTCCTCATGAGTGACACTCAAGAGCAGCCCTTGAGGAAGGCCGCCTCCTGCACCCATGGAAGGGGGTCGGCGGTCCCTGGCATGGTGGGCTTCCTCCTTCACAAAGGAGTGCGCAGCACTAGGCCCCCCCCCCCCGAGCCTGGGGTTCCATCTCCTGGCTCCCCGTTGCTCCAGAGGGCCATGTGGGAGAGGGGCTCCCGCCAGATTCAGAAAGGGAGCAGAGGGGCTGGTGGGAGGCTCTGGCCCTGCTCCTGCCAGGATGGCAGAGGGAGCCCCTCGTCCCTGGGAGGCCCAGCAGCAAAAGGCGACCCACGGCCATCCCCTGGCCCAGCCCGTCCCTTTGAGGGCAGCTTTGTCTTGCAGGGCAGGGGCAGTTGCCTTGGCCTCCCTTGTTCGTAAAGCATCCCCCCCCCTCCATCCAGCAGGTCACAGAAGCAATTCGGCTGCTTTGCAACCCTACGAGGCGGGCCAGGTCAGTGTGCTCCAGAGAGGCAAGGCGACCTCCCGAGGCCAGAGAATTGGTCTTTGTACCCTGCTTTCCACGACCTGAAGGACGCTCAAAGCGGCTTCCAATCACCTTCCCTTCCTCTCCCCACCACAGACACCCTGTGAGGGAGGGGAGGCTGAGAGAGCCATGAGATTACTGAAGAAGAAGAAGAGTTGGTTCTTAGATGCCGCTTTTCTCTACCCAAAGGAGTCTCAAAGCGGCTTCCAATCACCTTCCCTTTCCTCTCCCCACAACAGACACCCTGTGAGGGAGGTGGGGCTGAGAGAGCTTTGGGAGAACTGTTGCGTGAGAGCAGCTCTCACAGGGCTGTGGCAAGCCCAAGGTCACCCAGCTGGTTGCATGTGGCGGAGGAGCGGGGAATCAAACACGGCTCGCCAGATTAGAAACCGCCACTCTTAACCACCACACCAACCACGCTGGCTCTTTCTGTGACCACAGAATTTCTCGCCTCCAGTGGTTCAAACAGCCCTGCCGGTCCCTTTCTCTCCGTCCCGTGACAGTTTCTCTCCACTTCTCCTTTCCTCTGACCTGTCCCCCTGCTTCTTCCTCCCAGAGAGCGTTCCTTAAAAGAAAGCCTACTTTGGATCGCTTTGCCCCCCCAAGAGCCCCCTCCCCAATGCCCCCCCCCCGGACTCACCAAGCTCCATGAACCTGCATTAACACAGTTTATTATCCCCCCCCCTTGGAAGTACCATACAAAACGTCTTGCCTTATTCTTACAGCAACAAATGCTGACACAGATCCCGCACATACAACAGCCTCAGAAAACAGAAAGCCCCCCGGAAAAGGCGGCCGAGAGCAGCGGAATTGCATATCTCAGAAACGGGGAGGGGAAGGGGAAGGAGGCCCTGGCCAGCGGAGGGCCCCGAAATCCGGGGAGGCGGGACCTTTATGGCGGGAGGCAAGGCAGTGTGCGGGGCAGGAGACGGGCCGAGGAAGGAAGACTGGCGCACACTCTGTGCCTCCGGAGCACCATGGCTAGTGCCAGGCGGGCAACCTCAAGAAGAAAAGGGGGGTGGGGTGCCAGGGGAGTGTCTTGAGGGACCCAGTGGCTTCAGAGCAGCTCCCGGTCCCTGGGGGCCAGCTGCGGAGTGTGGCCAATGTGCCAGAGGCCTCGAGCGCAAGGCCTCGCCCCCACTTCCTCTCAGTCAAGGCGATCTACGGTATGGCTTTGAGCTGGATCCTGCAGGGCAGGCCGACGGTTGGCACGGGGCACAGGAGGGGGGGGTGGGCTCCAGGCAGCTGGAGTGTCCGGAGAGCAGGGCCCAGGGCCAAGACCAGGCAGGCCCTGCAGCTCAGAGTGGACCCCGTCCCTCCCAAGGCGAGTGAGGAAAGCAGCCCACCTGCCCCCATGTGACACCCCCAGCCGGAGGGAATCCAGGCAAGGACAGCCCCCTGCTGACGGAGGGAGGGAGAGCAGTGCACAGAAGGCGACCGGCGGCATTTCCGTTGCCGGGACAGTCCCAGGCAGGCAGCTGCCCGGAAGGCAAAGGGGCGAGCCTCACCCATGGCCAAGCGGAGCCCACCAGTCTTGGAGGGGACATCCCAACCCCCTTTGGACACAGAAGGAAGCCACACCTGCAGGAGGGGAGGCGCCAGGAGGCGTGGAGTGCAGGGTGGGGACTCCCCAAAGCTCCCCCTTGCTTGTGCAGGTCTAAGGCCCCCTGCCCCCAAAGCTGTGGAGGAGCCGGCCGCACCGGGGAGAGGGTCGAGCCGGCAGGCGGAATGTGGATCTGGAGACACCCTTGGCAGCCCTCCTTCCCCCGGGGTCTGATGAGCACCAAGAGCCCCCGGCAAGGGCTCTGAGCAAAGCTTCAAGACAAACACGGGTGCACGAGAGTCAGCTGAGCTCTCCCCGGGGCTCCCTAACCCCTGGGCACAGCTCTGCTCCTGGGCACGTGTGGGGAGACCTGTAGCACCAGAATGCCAAGGGGAGGGGATAGGGGAGAACCTGGAGACAACTTGTCTCTACACACACACACACACACACACACACACACACACACACACACAAATGCACGGGAGGGGGCGGGACCAAACTGGAAACGGAGGGGGGGGGACGGGACCAGAAGGCTCTTTGCTTCCAGCCATTGATCCAAGGGCTTTTGATCCCCCCTCCCCCATCCAAGGTTAAGGCGTTACAAAGAAGTCATCTTCTCCATTAAGATCCGGCAGCCCAAGAGGTGGGGGGCAGAGGGGCTGGCAGGGCAGCCAGGGGCCGCACAGGCTCCTCATCTGGGGGGAGGCGAGGAGAGGATGGGGTGGGCCAGTGTGACGTGGAGGGAGTCATTGTGCTGGACCAGGGAGGTGTGTCGGTAGTGCAAGACCAGCTCCTTGAGGGAGGCGTAGAGGTTGTAGGGCTCCGCGAAGCCGTAGCCGCTGGCCGTCTTGTAGATCACGCAGTGCTTGGTGTCGCCGTCCACCCTGCGGGGAAGAGGACGAGGAGGAGGGACAAGGGAAGCTCACACCCGAGGTCACCTGCCGGGCCGGGGGGCAGGGGAGAGGGACGGGGGGAAAGGCCTGGCCTAATCCCATCCCACCCCTTTCGGCACGAAGATCGGGGCGGGGGATCCCGTTCCTCCCCCCCACAAGAACCTCGTGAGGCAGGGACAGGTGGGGGCCGAAGCAGCGGAACCGAGTTGGAATCCACTCAGGAACCTTGAAGACCAACCAAGCCTTTGGCCGGTCTTCCAAGTGCCTGACTGGACTCACACTTGTGGGGCCGATTTGGCAAGTCCCACGCGGAAATTCAAGGCAGGGCCTCCCTAGATCAGCACACCGACAAGGCCTTTGGCCTGTGACCCCCCGCCCCGCCCCGCCCCGCCCCACGAGCCAAAGGGGCCCCCGTGGAGCCCTTGGGTGAGAGGAGGAAGGGCAGGAGGGCGGGCGAGCGGAGAGGACTCACACGACCGAGCAGGCGTAGCAGCCCCGCTGGCTGCTCTCTCGGATGAGGAAGGTCCCGCTCCGCTTGCCGGCCAGCATCTCCTCCGCCTGGGTGCGGTTGATCTTGCCCACGTACCACGTCCGCTCCTCGAGATGGGGCAGCTCCTCCTCATCCTCCATCGTGAAGTATTGGCTACGGGGGGGAGGGGGGGTCAGGGTCAGCCCATGCCAGCCTCCTCCCCCACACGACAACAAGGCACGGATTCTGCCCCCGCCACGGCGCTACAGTCCTGGGCAAGAAGCGTCTGGCACAGCCGGGCCCAATCCATAGAATCACAGAATCCGAGAGTGGGAAGGGGCCACACAGGCCAGACAGGCTCAACGCAGGATCAGCACTAAGCATCCTAAAGCATCCAAGAAAAGTGTGTATCCAACCTTTGCTTGAAGACGGCCAGTGAGGGGGAGCTCACCACCTCCTTAGGCAGCCTATGCCACTGCTGAATTCAGCCCCATCTCCCAAGCACATCAAAGGACAGGCGTTCTTAGGGGCTGGGGGCGTGGAATTCGCACTCTGCTCAAAGTGGAGGAGTGGCAGGGGGGGGCCTGACTCATCACACCCCCTCCAAAAACACAGTCCACCCACCCTTTCTCAGGAGCTCTGGCAGCAGTCCCTTCCCCAGCCCCTGTGTCATGGGGTGAGGCCCCTTCTGCGCTCCCTGGTCTCTAGGCCACGCTGCCCTCGAGGGCCAGAACTCCCCCCCGCCCAGAACCTGAGGGGGCGCAAGGCCCCTCTTGCCCATCCCGCTGTGTCTTGTGGGAGAGCGGCCCGTGGCATGGCCCTTCTGCTTGCCGGGCGGGCTCTGCGCTCCTGCCAAAGGGGGGGGGGGAGTCTTGGGGCACTCACTCCTCCGCCTCGTTCCGGATGCCCAGCCACTCGTTGATCCTCTTCTGGCGGGTCCCCTTCTGGGTCAGCCACCTGGGGGGGGGGCAAGCAGAGGCCGGAAGGCTCAGGAGAACCCAATGCCTGGAAGTGCCCTCGGAGCCCCCACCGCCCCTCCTGTGGACCCCCTGGCCGGAGGAAGGGGCAAAGCCAATGGGGTTCAGGGAGAAGATGAAGCTTGCAGGCCACGGAGCCAGCACCACCAGAGGCCACGGTGGTCTCTCTTCACCTGGGATCAGCACTGGTTTGTCTGCGGTCATTTGGGGCCAGAGCTGGACCTTTCGCAGCCATTTGGTGGATTAATATTTCCCAATAAAGGAAATGATTTGCCAATGCGATAAAAGAAAGGGAACAAACACTAATAAAAAAGTAAGCCTAACTTTTTTTTAAAAAAGCAGCAGCCCTAAAAGGTTTTAAGGGGGAAATATTGGTGGCATGAAAAGGGAGGCAATGGGCAAAACGGAAGAGAATGGAAGAGAATCTCTTCAGATTCCCTCTCACCCACCCACCCACCCACCCCAGATAGAGGGGCGTGCTCGTAAACCGGCATGCATGCACACCCGCCCGCCCGCCCGCCCACAGCAGAGCTCCGCTTGTCTGCGGCTTCCAGTGCGGGCGAAGGTGAGGGGCGCTGCCAGACACCTCCCCCCTCTCCCCCCCCCCGCCAGCAGGGCCTGCGAGGCGAGGCCAGGCCCCCCCCCCCTTACACCAGGTACTGGTCCCGGAGTTTGCGCAGCTGCAGCAGGTCGGGCTTGAGGCTGTTCATGCGCTTGTCGATCTCGCGGTTCTCCGCTGCCTGCTGCTTGAGGTCCTGCTGCAGCTTCCGCTTGCTGTCGTGGATCTCGGAGACGCGGGACTTCAGCTTCTCCGAGTTCATCAGGATCCTGGGCCCAAGCAGGGTTTGGGGAGGGCTGTCACAGGAGAGGCCTCGGGTCCTCAAGGCTTGGTGCCTCTCTGCCCCCCCCCCCCACGGCTTCCCAGCTCCCCCCCCCCCGCCCCGCCCCGGCACAGGCCTCACCGCTGCAACTCCTTGTCGTTGCCCTCCCTCCGAAAGCGCTCGATGTACTCCCGGCTGCATTTCTCCTGCGTCTGGCATTGCTCCTCGAAGATCTTGATGGTCTCGTTGAAGGCCTCTATGGCCGTCCTCTTCATCTGCAACTCCTGGGGAGACGGTGAGAGGAGAAGCAGAGCCTCAGCTGCCCAAACCACCGTGCCAAGCGAGGCCCCTGGCCTATTTGCAAGGCAAGATGGGGCCCCCTCCTCTTTCACTGCAAGGGGCCTGCTTGCGGCCAGAGAGGGGGTCACAGGGGCCCCAGGCATGGGGAGGGGGCCCCTATTTGCAGGACTGTAGGAGCAGCTCCTCCTGGGATCGGTCCTTCTTGCCCCCAGAACCCTTGAGGGTTGGGGGGCAGAAGCCCACACCTCCCTCCAGCCTCCGAACAGCACAGATCTGGCTTTGGGCAGGCCATGAACGTGTCTGGCTCCCTCTCGGCCAGGGGGCAGAGAGTCCCACAAGCCGAATGTGACAGCAACGGAGTGGGAGGGAGAAGCCTGTTCATGCTTTCCCGCCCTCGCCCCCACCCCCCTGCGGCCAGAGCCTGTTACCTGAGAGGTGCGCGTGTACTCCTCGTAGAGAAGGTCGTACTCTCGGCTCTTGTCCTGGTACTGCTGGTGGTAGACCTTCAGCTGCTCCCCCACGGCTTCCACGCTGTCCTCCTTCACTACCTGGTCCTGAATGGGAGGGGCAGCGGCCGGGGAGGGCGGGGGGTCAGCCCAGGGATCGTTGCATGGGACTCACAAGCCCGCTTCAAAGGGAGACTGCTATCGCAGCTTGCCTGCTCCCAAGGACATAACCTTTGGGCAAGTCTCCAGAAGCAGAGCATGGCGTATCCAGGGGTAGGCTGCCTCTCTCCCCAGAGGCTCCATCTATCTAGAACGGCTTAAGCGCAGGAGGAAGTTTGATGGGCCACATGCATACTTTTTGGAGCTGGCGCAGAGAGCCGGGCCGGGCTCTGTCGGCCGCAGGAGTGCCTTGCTGCCCACGGTGGGGCTCACCTGCTGGTACTTGGAGATGGGGTACAGCAGCCGGGTGTCCAGCTTGGCGTTGTACTGGGCCAGGGAGTCGTGCCGGTAGTGGTTGATCAGCTCCACCACGGAGGTGAAGGTCAGGGGCTCCGAGAAGCCGTACTTGCCCTCCCGGTGGAAAATCTTGATCAGCTTGTTGTTGCCCCCTTTCCTGCAAGGGGGCAGGCGGGAGGAAGCGTCACAGGGGGCCCGGGGCAGGATGGAGACGGGCGGGGAGAGAAGGCCAGGACCACGAAGCCCTCCCCACAAGGCCCAGCCAGTGGGGGTGCTCACCAATTTGGGGTTGCGCAGGAGTATTGTAGGGCAGACTCGCCAGGGGGTGGGGAGAAGACTGATCCATCCCTGCTTCCCCCCCCCCCCCCGGATATCACAAACAACACTTGAATGGGGAACAGACGGAGGGGAACAGACGGAGTCTGGGGCCCCGTCCGAGCGCCCCCTGCCCACCCCCAAGTGCCCTCACCGCAGCGTCAGCGTGTATTCGCCCTGGATCTTGCTGGAGGCGTCCCGGACCAGGAAGGTCCCGTCGGGGGTGTCCCGGAGCTTCTCGTTCACTTCCTCCCTGGAGGGAGGGAGGCAGCCACGCAGACCCTCACTCACTGCCGGGTTGCGGGTTCAGTCCGCCTCCCCGCCGAGCCCTGAGGGCCCCTTTGGGCCGAGAGACGGGGTCCCTCTGGCTGCCCACGTGGGCCACAGCACTGAGAGCACAAATCTAATGACCAGAAGCCCACACCGCAGGCTCCCCCCTCCCAGCGGCCTGGGAATTAGGAAAGAGGGCGTCCCCCCACCCCACGAGGCCCAGGACTCCCCTGGCCCTCCCCCCTGGCTCGCCACGCCCAGCAGCAATTCCCCCTTACCGGGAGATGTCTCCCCAGTACCACTCGGCATCCTGCAGGGCCACCCCGTTGCCATTGGCCAGGGCTGCTGCGGTGGGCTTGGGCTTCTGGGGCTTGGGGGGCAGAGCTGGAAGATGTCAAGAGGGCAGTCCTCAGGCTCCCTCCCTTGGTGCCCCCAACGCAGAAGGGCCGGGAAAGAGGTCCCCAGCACCGAGCAGCCCCCCATTCCCTGGGATGGGGGGCCAAGGGCTGGTGTCTATCCCCCTCCACCCAGCCCCCTCCCTGGTCTTGGCCCCTCACCTGGAGGGGGCTGCTCCAGCTTGGTCTCCGGGGTCTGCAGAAGAGTCTCCAGGAAAAGCACGGAAAAATCGGGGCCCGCCTCAGTGCTAGGGAGGGAGGGGAAGCAACACAAACATACCCAAACTGCCCCACGGAAGCCACACACCCCTCCCCCTTTCACTCTGGCTCTCTGTCCAAATGCACCAATGCGCACTGGCTATGCTGTGGCAGGAAGTTCCACATGATGTGCCAAGACAAATCTGCTGGCCAGCCCTGCTCCCAAGGAAGAAGCCCTGGCCGTGCACACAGGGCAGTGGGGAGGGGTGGGGAGGGGTGGGGAGGTGGGCTCTCTGCCACGCAGGCCGGGCCCCTGAGAGTTCTGGGGGCAACCGGAAGGCACCTCTCGGGCACGTGGGAGGACCACTGAGCCACTGCAACAGGCACCGGGGGCCCAGGACCCATTTGGGATGCTTCTTCCCCACCAGCAGCTCCTCCTCTGCCCAAGCAAGGCTTACCCCCCCCCCCCAGCCCTGTGCCTGTGCTGCTGGGAGGGAGCGGAGGCCCCTGGCACACTGCCCCCCTGAGGAACAGTTCTGGGAGACCCCTCCATGCGGGGAGACAAGGAGGCAGGGCTTGCTCTGACCTGGCAGCTGCCGGCCGCCGAAGGAGCAGGGGCCCAAAGATCTCGCCCAGGGCCCGGGGCCGCAGCCCACTGCTCTCCGCTTGCTCGGCCACTTTCCCCCAGTGGCGCAGGAGGAACTGGAGGGTGAGGAGATGTGCCACGGGCAGGCCAGGGGGCTCCAGCACGGACAGCAGCTGCGCCCGGTCACGCTCCGTCTGGCCAGGGTCTGCAGAGGGGAGAAGAGGAGGGGGTTGCTTCCTGATAAACTCACCGGCCCTGCTCCCCTCCTGCTGCCACCCCCGCGGGATCCCCTGAATCGGGCCCCTCACAAACCGCCTGCTGAGGAGATGTCCTCCTCCCCCTCACCCTGCAGCAGCCGCAGGATCTCACTGTGGACTATCTCGGGCACCACTGGGGTGGGAAGCTCTTGCAGGTATCCCTTGAGGGCCTCTCCGAGGGACAGCATGTCCCACGCCTCCAAGCTGCCAGCCACTGCCCAGTCTGGGGGGACAGAAATGGGGGGGGGGTTGAAAAGGGATCAAAACACATTGACTTAAAAGAAGAAGAGTTGGTGCTTTTTGCCACTTTTCTCTACCCGAAGGAGTCTCAGAGTGGCTTCCATTCGCCTTCCCTTTCCTCTCCCCACAACAGACACCCTGTGAGGGAGGGGAGGCTGAGAGAGCCCTGAGATTACTGGAGAAGAAGAAGAAGAGTTGGTTCTTAGATGCTGCCTGTCTTCCCTTCCTCTCCCCACAACAGACACCCTGTGAGGGAGGTGGGGCTGAGAGAGCCCTGAGATTACTGAAGAAGAAGAGTTGGTTCTTAGATGCCGCTTTTCTCTACCCAAAGGAGTCTCAAAGCGGCTTCCAGTTGCCTTCCCTTTCCTCTCCCCACAACAGACACCCTGTGAGGGAGGGGAGGCTGAGAGAGCCCTGAGATTACTGAGGAAGAAGAAGAAGAAGAAGAGTTGGTTCTTAGATGCTGCTTTTCTCTACCTGAAGGAGGCTCAAAGCGGCTTACAAGGGGCTAACAAGGGCTCAGCCACGACCAGGCCAGGAGGGGCGAGGACTGCCCCGGAGTCGTTGGCAGTGTTCACTGAATTGCTCAGGGCAAGGCTTCCTGCCTCACCCAGAATTGCCTACTCTGTCCGGCAGCAGCTCTCCGAGGCTCCTGGCCTAGAGCGGTCTTCCCTGGCACCTCCATGACTTGACCAAATTTTGAAATTTTGCACATCAAGTCACAAAAGCCCCTCCCCCAACTATCCTCTCACCCCCCCATCCCAGGTGGGGCAGCTAGAACTGTCAAATAGCTAATCTCTGCCGCCTGATTGGCTCTGGGGGCTTCTCAGTGACTCCTCCCCCCATAGGGCCGATTCTCTTACCGATTCTCAGCGCTGGGCGTGGTTCAGGACCCGGCGTCCGGTACAGTGTTCTGCCCTCCAGCCCTGCAAGAGGTGACACGGCATGCTGCACCAGGGCCCCCAGGACGACCACCTTCCACCCCCTAACCCTCCCCCCACCATGGGGGAGGCCCTTGCAGACAGAACTGCCCCCTGGCCCAGTCCTGCGTGAAACACCCCCATGATCTCCCAAGGGATCTGCTCCAAAGGCCAAGGACAGAAACCCACCCCCCAAGCAACTGAGGCAGAGAAAGCAGGAAATCCCACCCCCCAGAACTGGGTGGCCCAGGCAGTCCCTCCTCCCCCCCCCCCCCCACACTCCCAGGAAAGTCCGAGGGCTGGAAAATCCGTGGGGAGCTTCTGCTAGGCCCTCCAGGGGCCCCCAATGCCTAGTGAGGAATGGATGAATCCGCCTTCTGCCCAGGTTTCTTTAAGGACCCCCCACCACCACCGAAGACCCACATGGGCGCTCAGGCGGAGGAAGGTTTTTGGAGCCCCTCTCATGAGGACTCATGTGTGCTGGGGGTGCCCTGCCACGGAACCAGAAGATGTGTCTGGGGGAAATGCCACCACACACAGGGTCCCTTGGGGGCCATCTGGCTCTCCAGGCCAGGCACGGCCTTGCCCAACCTCTCCGTCCAACTCCAGCTTCCGGGGACTTGTGGAAGACCTTCTGCACACCCCGACCCAAGATATGGCTGCCAGGAGAATGCCCCCCCCCCATTCCATCAGCTCCTCACCCTTCTTCTCAATGGCTTCCACCAGCTGGCACAGGAGTGGCGGGGCGACCTCAGGGGGGGCAAACTGCTCAGAAAGCTCCGGAAGGACCGACCCTGGAAGGGGAGGGCGGGAGAATCAAGCAGGGAAGGGTCAGCCAAGGGTTGTCGCAGGAGGACGGTGGGCGGGACAGGCGGCCACCCCCTCTGCCCCAGAGGCACACTTGACCAAGCAGGAGGCCCCCTGGCCCAGCAGCCGAGGGAACAGCACAGCTCCGCCCTCCAGGGCCCCTCCAGCCCTGGGAACGGGAAGGAACGCACGGCGCATGCCCCTCCTAACAGCAGCCAACCAATGCTTTCCAAGGGCCCTGCCCCCTTTCAAGCTGCAAGCGTGCCAGGTCCTAGCGAGGAGGCTACCACCAGCAATTCCGAAAGCCCAGAAGGCGGCCTCCTGTCCCAAGCCAGGTTTGGAGGACAGCAGATCCAGCGTGGGAAGAAGCCCCTCCGCTGCACAAGCTCCCCAATCCCTCCAGCCGCACTTACCCTGCTCCAGGGCCTCCTGCTCATGGGAGGCTCCGGGCCCGGGGGCCGCCGGGAGGGGCCGGGTCACTCTGGGGCGGTGAGGCGGCAGGGAGATCTTGATGGGGCCAACGTACTCCACGTAGGTGCCCGGGAAGTCCCCCTTCTGTTTCGTCCGTTCGTTGACACCCAGGATCCAGCCAATCTGGTTGGGCACCTGTTCGTCGCCATCCTTGAAGCCCAGAGCCTGCAGGGCCCCCCGGCTCACCACCAAGGTGTCTCCCGGCAGCAGGTCGATGTCCTCCTCCCGCTCCTTGCGGTAGGGGTAGAGGGCCCGATACTGGAACCCTTCCGCGCTCCCCATGGGCTCCCCAAGGCTGCGCGGGCTGGGTGTCGAGGAAGGAGGGTTGGCCAGGGGGGCAGGCAGACTCCCCCCCCAAGAGGAGGGTCCGCTGGGCACCTAAGTGCAGCCCGCTTCCCGTAATTTGAAGCCACGATTCAGCCAGATGATGGAGCAAAGTGAGAACGGGAGAAGCATAATCCAGCCCGGGCGGGAGGGCGGCCGAGGAGACGTGGGGCAGTGGATCAAGGCCACTCGGGGGCTGGCTGGGTGTTCTGGGCCCTGAAGAGGGAAGGCAAAAGGTCACACAGGATCACCACCACGTGTGCCGCATCTGTGCCCCCAGCATCCCTCACAGTAGCAGGCATGCACCCTGAAGGATGGAGAGGAGCCCTGGCTGGAGAAGGTGGCCAAGATGGGAAACTGCTCACCGCCACACTGGGATAGGCAACCTGTGGTCCTCCAGATGTTCCTGGACTACAATTCCCATGGGTCCCTGCCAGCAAACGCTCATGGGAATGGTCCTCCACATCTGGAGGACCACAGGTTGACTACCCCTGCCCCCACGGACGGCATGTGAAGACAAGCCCACCTGCTCCCAGTCACGGCCAGACAGCTGCAGGGAGTCACCCCAACACTCAGTCCTGTCCCCCCAAAATTGCATGGGGCAGAGGCAGGAAAAGGGGGTGATTCCTTGGGGAAGGAGGTGCCAGCCACCTTCTGGCGCCAGTCAGGGTCCCCAGTCCCAGACAGTCTGCCCCCAACACTCCCAGGGGAGCTGCCCCTCACTAAACCGGTCAGCAGCGCTCGGCTGGGCAAACAGAGGGCCTCCCCCCAGCAATGCTTCCTAGGAGCTGGGGGGGGGGTCAACAAAGGCACAAGGCTCCCCCCATCCCCCATGATTCTCAGCCAGCAGAAGCCAGAAAACCCTTCCATCGTAGCTGCCCCGACTCCTTATATCCCTGCCAATGTCCTTTCTCCAAGGCCGGGGACTAGTCGGAGGAACAGTCGTGCTGCTCTGCGCTCCCCTGTGAGATGCCACGGGGCACGGTTGCTTCACCTCCACAGGCACCCTCTTGCACAACTGCTCTGGGGAGGTGAGCTGAGGGGCCACCGGGATGCTGATGACACCCAGCTGTCGATGGGCAGGCAACTGGGTGCACCCCAATTCTTTGGCCAGGCGTCCAGAGACTGTGGCAAGGTGGCTGCAGAAGCTCCGCCTGAAATGCAACCCCTCGGAAGTCCTGAGGCTGGGGAAGGGGCTGGGAGAGGAAGTGCCTCTCCCCTATCTAGACTCAGGGCAACTACCCGCTTTTGCACACCACCAGGAACTGGGGGGGAGGGGGGGGTGAACTGTGATGGCTCCCTTTTGATGGAGTGACGAATGTAGCTCCCCAAGTGCCTTACCTTCTATGCCAGGTGAAGCTATCAGCACCCTACCTGGCCCAGGGAGACGCAGCCACAGTGATCCACACAAAAGCCACCTCCAGGCCTGGCTACTGTAACTCGCTCTACACAGGCTCTGACCCAGAAATTACAACTGAGGTGGAATGCAGCTGCCCAAGTCCTTACGAGAACCCCATGAAGGGCTCCTATCTGACCTGCCCTCCCACACCTGCACTGGTTGCTGGGAGAATTCTAAACCAGGTTCCAGGTGATGATGATCTGGACCTTTAAAGCACTCTGGGCCCTGCACATATGAGGCCCAGACCACCTGTATTTATTTATTTTTGCATTTTTAATTTACAGTAAAAGAGTAAAAAATAAAAGTGCTGTCGGCAGGATTCTCGGCCATTATGTGGAAACATCCCACATCCCATAATAATATAAATAAAATAACATAATGGCTGGAGCAGCGGCTGGAGATTCCTGGAGCTGCTGCTGCTTGTCCTCTGAGGCTGTCCACCTCCTCCGAGACTCATCCTCCCCGCTCTGCATCTACTGGCATGCTCCTTGGGGTCCACAATCACATCCGTTCCAGGGGATGCGCCAGTAGATGTTTCCACATCAAAAACTCACTGCCTTCTCTCTGAGAAGAGGGAGGGGGAAGTAAACATGCGTTTTCCTTCACTACTGAATGGCATATTGGGGTTTCTCATGTGTAGGGAGACCAGTTAATTGATGGTGTTTGTGAGCCCCAACGGTAGATCCAGTGGGACTCTTGCAGTCCCACTGGAATGGTTCTAAGTCCTGCAGGACCCTGAGCTTGCTCAGAAAAGCCCCCCACCAGGCTGCTGCCAGTGCTGAAAAGGCCCTGGCTCTGGCTGACAACAATTTGATTTCGATGGGGCCAGGGATCTTGAGGCTGTGTGCTCAATGGTAAGCTTCAGCAGGTGGGGTGTACTGCAAAAAGGTATGAAAGGCCCAGGCAGTTTGGGGTCCTTCATACCTGCTTGAAATACTTGAAATACTTCTTCAAGTATTTAAAAGGTGGCCATGTAGAGGATGGAGCAGAGTTGTTCTCTCTTGCCCCGGAGGGACAGACCAGAACGAATGGGATGAAATTAATTCCAAAGAAATTCCATCTAAACCTCCGGAATAAGTTCCTGACAGTTAGAGCGGTTCCTCAGGGGAACAGGCTTCCTCGGGAGGTGGTGGGTTCTCCATCTTTGGAGATGTTTAAACAGAGGCTGGAGAGGCTGATTCTGTGAAGGCTCAAGGGGGTGGCAGGTGACAGTGGAGGAGCGAGAGGGTTGTGAGTGTTCATAGTGCAGGGGGTTGGACTAGATGACACAGGAAGTCCCTTCCAACTCTATTCTATGATTCTAGGGCTGTGAAGTTAAGCATCAGAACCTTGAACCCAATTCGTTCTTCAACCTGGATCCAGCGTAGCTGGGAGAGCCACAGGGGCCAGGTTGGACGCTGACAGTAGCTGCCATGCTTGGCAAAAATGGTAGAAAGGCTGGGATTGGGCAGAGTTTGTGACCTGGGCCTCCACTGATTGTCCAGGATCACACCCAGGCTCCAGACGGTAATCTGCTCTGAGAAAAAGGTCTGCAGTGTAGGCAATTGTTACTGGCGGACCTAGCACTGCACAGCACCGATGTTGGGGAACGAGTAATGCTCCTTCAAATGGTGGGATGGGGTGAAGATTACAAAGGGTGGGGGTATTGCCATATCGCCCTTTCATTGACGAGGTCCTCCCAGTATGTCCCCCGGAGAGCAATGCGCTCCATGAAGCTCGACTTTTGGGGGGGGGGGCTGGCCCTAAAGAGGTCTGCTTGGCCTCAACCTTTCCGCCCTGGCTCCCACCAGGTGGAATAAGCTGCCCACCGAAACACAGGCTCTGGCGGAGCTGCCAAAGTTCTGCCAAACAGCTCTCTTCCACCAGGCCAATGGTTGAGGCCAGGGCAGCTGGAAATCCTACAATCCTAGAGTTGGAAGGGACCTCCTGGGTCATCTAGTCCAATCCCCTGCACTATGCAGGACACTCCCAACCCTATCACTCATCCACTGTCACCTGCCACCCCCTTGAGACTTCACAGATTATGGGCTTCCGTCCTCTCCTTCGCTACCCCCCACCCCCAAAATGATAGAGGACAAAAAGGCAGAAAGGGAGAAAAATTATACTGAGTTTCAAACTGTTTATGTAGCATTTCTGTATTTTATTGTGAACTGCCCTGTGCCTGTTTGGGGGGGGGGGTGGTATATAATTAATTGAATAAAGCGGCAGCTCTTATAATTTGGGAGGTTTCTCCCCATTGAACATTCATAGGCCAGCTAAAGGAGGAGCCTACATGGGGGGCGGGGAGTGCCCCCTGCCCCTCCCCCCTTTGAGCTCACCAGTGATGGTGGGGGGAGGGAGAGGAGGAGAACTGGATCTTGACCTCCTGACCTGAAGACCCTTTCCCCAACAGGGACCCTGGGAGATCCCAGAGGACTGGCCCAAGGTCACTGGCTGGCGGAGGAGGAACGGGGAATCGAGTCCAGCGTCCCCAGCAGGGAAAGTGGCCTGTTCCTCCCCCCCCCCCCGCCCTCGGGGCCCTGGCCTTGGCCTGCAGAGAGAAGCAAGCTTGCCCCAGATGCCCCCAGGCTAGGTTGGCCATGGCCCTGCAGGACCCTCCTGGAAGGAGAAGAAGACCACCCGCCCAGGGACCCTCCCTCCAAGCCCCCATGCCCGGGAGAGGCTGGCACCGGGCCCCACCCCCTCCTGCCCCCCTTGGCGCGGGAAGCAGACAGACCGCCCCCCCCCGCAGGCCTTGGCCCCGGGGGGGTGGGGGTGGGCTCTTGCCCGGGGAGGGGGAGGGGGAGGGAGAGGCGGCGTCGGGGCGCCTGGGGGCTGAAGCGGAGCCTGGCGAGGAGACCCTCCCTCCCTCCCCCCGTCCCCCCCGAGGGCAGGGGCAGCCCTGGCACGAGTCGTGGCCGGACCGGCGACCCCCACCCCCCGGGGATCGCGGCGGGCAGTCGCAAGAGGGGGGCGGGCGGCCCCCGAGCATGGGCCAAGCGCCGTCGGGCGGACGTGCGGGGAGACAGCCGAGGGGCCCCGACGCCCACCGCAGCGCTAAATCCCGGCGCTTCCAGGGCGGCTCCAGCGGGCATCTTGGGGGGGGGGGAGCCTCGACCCCCAGCCCCCCCCCCCCGGATTGGTCCCGGCGGACCCCAAGGGGACCCTGCGGGGATGGAGGAGGCTGGCTGGCCGACAGGGGGGGGCGTGCTCCCAAACAGGCGGACACATCCAAGCCCCCCCCCCCCCCCCGATTAGGATCGCCCGCCGGGCAAGAATCCGGGTGGCCGGACGGCCCCGATCCCCCCGCCCCCGCCACGGCTTGGCATGCTGCAGGATCCCACCCAAGCTGAACAGCCCGTGGACTTGGAGCCCCCCCTGCCGCCCCTCCCTGCAAAGGTGGGCGCGGGCGAAGATGCCCCCCCCCAGGCGGCCATGCATTGCCGCCACGCAGAGCATCCCCCCCGCTCACCGTCCCGCCGTCCGCCCGCGGAGCCCCCTTCGAACGCGACGGCACCGGGGAGAAGCGGAAAGCGCCGACCGAGCACGAAGGGAGCCGAAGCGGGAGCCGGAAACACCCGAAGACGGCCGCGGAAGCGCCCGAGCGCGCAGGCCGCAGGGGGAGCGGTTCTTGTGTCCGCAAACGGAGACACGCGGTTCGGCGTCGCTGCCCTGCGCAGCCCCGCATTGCAGGAGCCGTGGCCGCCTCTCTTCTGGATTGCGACAAAAGGCCTCTGACGAGGCTTCCCGGGACGGACACGGACACGGTCCAGGATCCCCCCCCGGGATAAATGGGCGTGCATGGCGCAGGGCTTAAGAAGAGCAAGGTTCGCGACAGCCATGCAATGTAGGCCGGTCCAAGTCTCCTCCTTTAGCCCGGGCGCGGAGTCTCCAAAGCCCTCTTGCCAAGGAAATGTTTAACGGGGCAGCTCCGGGGACTGGTGAGGGGCAGTTTGGCGGGGAAGCTGCGGGGAGGGGGGGAGAAATGCACTTCGCCGGATCCTGGCCACGCTCTGCAGCTTTGGACTACCGCGAGCTCGTGTGCCCCGCACCCCGCAACAGGCCGAGCACATTGGCAACCGGAATTCAGCGGGCAGGATTGACAGGCCTCCCCCTCTTGAGAGTGACAAGTTGCCGAATCCGGATCCGAGCAGCTCCGGAAATGCCCGAGTCCGCGCCGTGACGTCACAAGCTAGGAACACGTGGTTGGTCCTGTGCAGGAGGCTAGGCTGGCGCCCCAACAGTGGCTCTCCAGAGGTCTATGGACTACAATTCCCATGGGCCCCCGGGATGGACAGCTGGAGAGCCACCGTTTGGCTACCCAAACTGTTCTGTTAATGGGGGTTGGGGGATTCGCACACAAAAGGGGCTCCAATGGGTGGAGAACTCCAGGAGAGGAAATACCGGGGGGGGGGGTTGAGGGTGGAGCCTAATGATGAGGACTGGATAATTCCTTGCTAGAATAACAAAATCTGGTTTTGGGTTCAGTTGTCTGCACACAAAAGCTCACACCTTGAATACAACTTTGTCATAAAAACATTAAAACCCAATACAATTTATGCAATTAAAACAATAGAGTTGAAACAATGCAATCCTTGGCTGCAGCAGTCAACTTTTTAATTTGAACGGGGTTTTATTGGGTGTTTTAATGGACTGTTGTATCCCACCATGAGCCGGCTGCAGGAGTGGCGGGGAATAAAAATCTAAATAACAACAACAACTCCCCTGCGGTTCCTTGACTTTTCCATGCACAGTCGTCGTGTCCTGCTGGATGACTTCGGTGATGTTAGACTGAGGGGGGTGCTGCCAGCAGCAGCTGTGCAGTGCCATGGCGAGGGGGAGCCCCAGCCCTGTCAGCCACCGGAGAGCACCAAAGGTGAGCCGGCAGCAGAGTGCCAGGGCAGCCCCCAGGCAGCAGCCGGGGAGGAGGGCGAGGAGGAGCCGCAGCCCAGTACCAACTGATCCAAGGACCGGGGGCTGTGGACCACTGTGGTGAAGGACTGGGATGTGTGTCTATCCACTGCTGTTGATGAGATTGCTTCCCGACGCTCTCTCCGCCCTCGCCTGAAACTGGCTCATGGGTTTTCAGAGGAGCTGAGGGACAGGAAGAGGAAAATGAGATGGGTAAAGTGAGCATGGAGGAAAACTCACAAGGAGGCTGTGAGAACATCTCATTGCATGCTGAGGAGGGCATATGATCACACCCCATGCAGCTGTTTAGAGTAGTTTGCTCCCCTACCGCCCTTGGGACAGTGTGTTTTAAATTTGCAGGAAAGAGGAGTGTGATCGTAAGCGTGGAGATGGCGGAGGGTGGGGGAGGGGGCAGCAGTGCTTTTGGATCACTGCAGCCAGAATTCATTTCTTTCCTTTAAAATATTATTTTTCTCTTGACAACCATTTCCCCCCATCAGGCAGTCTGCTAGCTCCCCTCTGGTTGCCAGGAGTAACGAAGCTCATGCCAGTCCCACTCTTGTGCTGTGAGCCATTTTCCCCCTTTAGGCAGTCTGCTAGCCCAGAGAATGGGGCTAGCCGGGGTGTCTTTTCTGATTGGAGAATTTGCCAGGAGTTTGAAGCCTCTGCCCTTACACCCCACCCCTTCTGCAAACTCAGAACATGCAGCTACACCTGAGCATGAAACTTCCCTTTGCTCTCCCTGCATTAGACAGCCCCCCAGAACTAAGGAAGCCTTTGGTCTTACAGCCCACCTCTCTCCCTTGTACCCAATTGGGAAAACTTATCAAAGAAGAAGAAGAAGAGTTGGTTCTTAGATGCCGCTTTTCTCTTCCCAGAGGTTCAAAGTGGCTTGCAATCACCTTCCCTTCCTCTCCTCACAACAGACACCCTGAGAGAGGGGAGGCTGAGAGAGCCCTGATATTACTGAAGGAGAAGAAGAGTTGGTTCTTAAATGCTGTTTTTCTCTGCCCGAAGGAGTCTCAAAGCAGCTTACAGTCACCTTCCCTTCCTCTCCCCACAATAGACACCCTGTTCAACACAAGATCACTGTATAATACTTGATCATCTCGTAGTTAAATACTCTTCCAGCTCTATGACAACCCTGTATGCAGCTTTTGTTGATTTGAAATCAGCTTTTGACTCTGTGTCAAGGGAATTACTATGGGAGAAATTAGTTAAGACCAACATAGATAAGCGTCTTCTATTTTTGATATGTGTTATGTATGAAAATACTACCATCAGAATTAAGTGTAATGCCCATGGTCATCTGACTAATTCTATTAAAGCACAAGGGAGATAAGCAGGGTTGTGTTTTATCACCCCTATTGTTTAACATCTTTATAAATGATATGGCTGAACATTTTCAGAATCGTGAATTACATCCCCCCAGATTAGCTAACAAACATATCTCGCTAGTGCTCTATGCAGATGACGCTGTCCTGTTATCAAGAACGCCACATGGAATGAGAAGGGCCTTGGTTCTACTGGGTACTTATTGCCGATTGAACCAGCTAGAGGTCAATCATTCAAAAACAAAGATTATGGTTTTTGGTAAGAAGCCTAAAACATATACATGGCATCTCAATTCATCACCCATAGAACAGGTCAGATTTTACAAATATCTAGGAGTACTATTCCAATCAAATGGCCGTAGAAACTCCCATATATATCATATATTTCCTCAAATGGCCAGAGAAGCTCAGGTGCCATTCAGAAATTCTTCCGGCACAAAGGTGGGCATAATGTTCCCGCAGCCCTCAAGCTGTTCAAGGCAAAGCCTCTAGCACAGATGATGTATGGGGCCCCATTGTGTATAAATGCCAATATTTCCAGCCTAGAAAAGACCCAGGCTAAATTTTTAAGATCCCTGCGCCATGTACCAACCAGCATTTCTAACGCTTCAATCCGGGTGGAGACAGGAATGTATTCTGTCCAGACCAGAATATGGATATGTACGTCCATGTACTGGTTAAAATTGCTTTTTTCCACAAAGGGTTTGCTTTACCTAATGGTGTCTGAATCATTGGTTGTGCCGTGGATATCCACTCTTGAGAAAAAAACTTTGCTCATATGGTCTATCCAAACAGTTAATACTGTCTCTGGGTTTCAACCGAACAAAGGAAACGATAAAACAAAGAATCCTAGATATCCATCGCCTACAGGATTTCAATCAAGTAAAAAATCCCCTTTTTCCAATGCCTCCACTTAATAATTTGAGGCCATTACCTTATTTATCTAATCTTGTTTTCCCAGAACATAGGAGATCATTTACTCTCTTACGATATAACATGCTCTCATCCGCTTTTAGGGAAGGCTTACTAAAAAAAATGAAGATAGGTTGAGGGACTTGGGAATGTTCAGCCTGGAGAAAAGGAGGTTGAGAGGGGACATGATAGCCCTCTTTAAGTATTTGAAAGGTTGTCACTTGGAGGAGGGCAGGATGCTGTTCCCGTTGGCTGCAGAGGAGAGGACACGCAGTAATGGGTTTAAACTTCAAGTACAACGATATAGACTAGATATCAGGAAAAAGTTTTTCTCAGTCAGAGTCGTTCAGCAGTGGAATAGGCTGCCTAAGGAGGTGCTGAGCTCCCCCTCACTGGCAGTCTTCAAGCAAAGGTTGGATACACACTTTTCTTGGATGCTTTAGGACAGTGGTCCCCAACCTCCGGTCCGGGGACCGGTACCGGTCCGTAGATCAGTCGGTACCGGTCCGTGGCTCCTCCTCGTCCTCCTCCCTGGCTGCTGCCTCGCGGGCTGCCCTGCCACTCTGCCACTGGCTCAACTTTGGTGCTCTCCAGTGACCGCCGTGGCTGGGGCTCCCCCTCGGCATGGCACTGCACAGCTGCTGCTGGCAGCGCCCCCCAGCGGGCGGCGGGAAGTCAAGGGTGCCAGTGGGAATGCAAGTGGAACAGAGGCTCAGGCGGCGGCAACGTCCCTTGGCAAAAGACTACCCCCCCCCCCGGGCCTCAGTAAAATTGTCAAGCATTGACCGGTCCCCGGTGATAAAAAGGTTGGGGACCACTGCTTTAGGATGCTTATGGCTAATCCTGCGTTGAGCAGGGGGTTGGACTAGATGGCCTGTATGGCCCCTTCCAACTCTATGATTCTATGAAAATACCCATCTGTGATTGTTTATGCATTTACCAGGATGGGAGCATTGAGACATCTGAACATGTATTACTCCAATGTAGGCTATACAATCCATTCAGGGGAGAACTTATATCTTCCCTACAGAATAAGCCCAACTCAGAGGCAATCACAGACATGTTGTCAGACAAAAGCACAGAAATAACTTCTGTTGTGGCCAGATTTGCTTGGAGAGCAATCAAAACAAGGAAGAGCTGGGTGGATTTGGAGCAACTTAGGTAGAGAGAGTCTCAATTGCTTGAGATAATGCTTGTGAGTTTTAAAACCAGAATGATTCTTATAGCTGGAATGTTTTAATCTTTTTAATAATATTTAATATTTATAATATTTAAGTTATCAATGATTCTTTTATCTTGTTAATGCCAGATGTTTTTATGTACCTTGTAATTTGACTACTGGTCTAGTACTGTAAGAGCCTCCTGTGGTGCAGTGGTAAGGCAGCCGCCTGAAAGCTTTGGCCATGAGGCTGGGAGTTCAATCCCAGCAGCCGGCTCAAGGTTGACTCAGCCTTCCATCCTTCCGAGGTCGGTAAAATGAGTACCCAGCTTGCTGGGGGGTAAACGGTCATGACTGGGGAAGGCACTGGCAAACCACCCTGTATTGAGTCTGCCATGAAAATGCTGGAGGGCGTCACCCCAAGGGTCAGACATGACTCGGTGCTTGCACAGGGGATACCTTCACCTTTACCTAGTACTGTAATAATAAAGACTTGACTGACAGACACCCTGTGGGGGAGGGGAGGCTGAGAGAGCCCTGAGATTACTGAAGAAGAGTTGGTTCTTCTATGCCACTTTTCTCTACCTGAAGGAGTCTCAGAGTGGCTTACAGTCGCCTTCCCATTCCTCTCTCCACAACAGACACCCTGTGAGGTGGGTGAGGCTGAGTTTGCCCTGATATTCCTGCGTGGTCAGAACACCTTTATCAGTGCCATGGAGTGTCCAAGGTCACCCAGCTGGCTGCATGTGGGCGAGCGCAGAATCGAACCCAATTTGCCAGATTAGAAGTCCGCACTCCTAACCACTACACCAAACTGGTGTCAAAGTAATTCGCTTCTTTGGGGGCTGGGGGAAGTTGGACTGTGCAGAAATGAAATGTGTATTATGTAACAGCTTCTCTTTTGCTAAATGGATGTGTGGATTTTTTAAAAATGGGCAAACTGGGATTGCAGAGATTTAAAAAATAAAGTTTTTCTTCTGCTGAATGGCAAAAATTGAGTCCAATAGCAAGACCAACAAAGATTTGTTCAAGGCAGGAGCTTTCAGGTGCAGGCACTCTTCCTCAGACAAAATGGAACAAGGATCATGAGAGTACAGATATATAGAAAAGGTAAATCAGTGTCAAATTGGTAAACTGTGTCATGATATCCAAATGAAGTCATAGGATGCAGTATGATAATTCTTTGCTAAAACAGCTAATCAGTCCTTTTGAGTTCAGTTGTCCCTTCACAAAAACATTGGAGAAATAAAACTGTCCACGTTACTAATTAATGGCAGACACTTCCCCAGTTGTGTAAAGAAATAATTAAGAGAGACTCATTGCTGGCCCAATCCATCCCCACCCAAGCGTGGAAGCATCCCTGCAAGGGACAAGTTGTGCTGGCCAGTTATCTTGTCCTGAGACCAGAGAGTTAGATTTTAAATTATATTATATATATTACTAACATCGCATTACAGTCACATGGTCCCAAATAAAATAAAAAGAGAGGATTGTAAGGAATGTGTTGAATGAGGTTAGCATGCATAGCAAGGTAAAAAAACCTATGTCCTTACTGAGTCCAAGGTATGCCATTGTTTTGAGTGCTGTAATAACTTGCATTTCTGTTATCTCCCTTTCTAGAAGACGTTGGTTCTTATATGCCACTTTTCTCTACCCAAAGGAGTCTCAAAGCGGCTTCCATTCGCTTTCCCTTTTCTCTCCCCACAACAGACACCCTGCGAGGGAGGGGAGGCTGAAAGAGCCCTGAGATTACTGAAGAAGAGATGGCTCTTAGATGCCACTTTTCTCTGCCCGAAGGAGTCTCAAAGCAGCTTCCATTCACCTCCCCTTTTCTCTCCCCACAACAGACACCCCGTGAGGGAGGGGAGGCTGAGAGAGCCCTGAGATTACTGAAGAAGAAGAGTTGGTTCTTCGATGCCGCTTTTCTCTACCCGAAGGAGTCTCAAAGCAGCTTCCAATTGCCCTCTAGCTGATCGTCCTGCAGGAGGCATTTGTTGGAAAGTCTGTGTGTGCATGCAGTGAGGGGGTGGACAGAGCACTACCTTTGCATGCAGGCCCCCTTGGGGCATTCCCCTTAAAAGAATATTAAGTAACAGGGGCTAGAAAAGAACTCTCTGGCCCAGAAGGGCAGGAGAGACCATTCTGACCAAGGCAGAAGCAAATCTTCAGGCATAACAAAGCACTCAAAAGCTTTGCCTTGAATAAATCTTAGTTGGTCTTGAAGGAGCTCTTGGACTCTGATTTTGTTGTGCTCCTTCAGACCAACACGGCCACCCACTTGAATCTGTTCAGGCCTAGTTAAATTCTCTTCTTCTGGAGGCTTAACTACTGCCGGAGAAGCAAGTTTATGCAGGTGCAGAAAGCCCTCCCTGCCCACTGAGGTCCAGCCCAGGAAAAGGCAGCTGACCCTACGGCTAGGCGACGGCAATCTTCTCTTCAAAGGTCTCCCCTTGGGCGGGAACTCCAGTTCAAGTTGGGTCCTCACGAGTTGGTGGAACAGGCGTCCTTTCAACCCCCATTCCAAGGACTGCCCATTAGTTATTAGGCTGCTGGCCACCATCAAAGCCCTTCATGGCACTAGTGCTACAATAGCTTCCCTTCATTGGCAAAACCCACTGCTGCCTGCACATGCACAGTCTGGTGCCCCTTGCACAGGGCTCAGGAAGGCAAAATGGAGTTGTCCGAAGACCATTTCTATAATGGGAGTTTCCCTTAATGGGAAAGAGGCCACTTTGGACAGCAAATGCTCTCTCTGTTATTTTGTTTAATATCTGCATTGGTTAACCTTCTGTTATTTATTCCAGATTTCCGATTCATTTTCATTCCCACAGTCCTAGCCCCATGACACGGCTTACTTGAAGCCTGTGGATTCCGTTGGCTTCTGCAGAGTACGCCTCCATTTCTGTGGGGAAAAGGTCTATGAAGGACAAAACATTTGCAGGCCCCGCCCAAAGCCGATTTCCAGGTGGCAATAATTTCCGCTCCCCCCACCCCAAGAAAACACCCACTCACCCAACCCACCAAAGATGGCACATTGGAGTTTCATGTGTGGGGAGGAGAATGTTTTATTCCAACACAACACTCTGCTGAGACTCACTCCTTCATGCCTGGAATGCCCTGGGACGGGGCAGGTCCTACTTTGAGACATTTGAGGTTTTCTTTTTTTGGGGGGGGGGGGAATCCTTTTCTAAACACATGAGCAGGAGCATGAAAGACCACCCAGCAGACCCCTGAAGGTTTTCCCCAGCAGCCTCGGTGTGGAGGGAGGGCGATAGGACTACATGAGTGGATCGCACTAGAACTGTGCCCCAATACATATTTTACTTCAGCACAATTGAAGAAAATGAGCCAAATATGCTGAAGCTATCCATCTCAGTAGGAGTTCTAGAATTCGGAGGTCAAAAGGGAGACTGGCAGCACTTCACAGAATGAACTAGGAGCCAAGCCCCTGGCATTCAGGAATACAACGGGCACTAGATTGGGGTGTTTGTGGAAGAACTCTGCAGAGGGCCTCTCCCTTCCCCTGGGACCTGAATAGCCTGCAGGCAGCTGTTACGGCAGCATGTCCCTGGTTGCGGCCAGGTGTCTCGGTCGTCTAAGGCAGGGGTAGTCAACCTGTGGTCCTCCAGATGTCCATGGACTACAATTCCCATGAGCCCCTGCCAGCAAATGCTCATGGGGCTCATGGGAATTGTAGTCCATGGACGTCTGGAGGGCCACAGGTTGACTACCCCTGGTCTACCCCTGGACACCCGCCCTGAGTGGGTATGAAGCGCTGAGTGGCACTTAAGCCATGAGACCTCCTCCAAGTCCTTACCAGAAATATTAAGTGGAACAGATGTGACCTACTGTCATGGGCTAGGGCAGCACACCTGCTGTATCAGAACGTTGTAGGACAGCTTCAGAATGAGCAGTGCAAACTCTTCTAACGTTCCCATGAGCAGGGACTTCTGCCCACGGAATCCATTTTTCTTCCTCCCCACTCCTGTGGCAGCTCAGCATGTCAGTGCAGTTCTTGCCCCCCTGCCAGAGGGGGGGGGGGATAAGTGCATCGCTCAGGCTTCAGAGCCAGCTGGGAGTATGTTTCCTAGGTACAGGGCAGGAGCGAGTCTTCTGCCTTGACAGAAACAGATCCCGGAGAAAGAGCAATCCAGAAGGAGCAACACTTGGGGGGTGGGGCTGCATTTCTGGCCTTCCGCTTGGCCCTTGTGGGAGAGGCACGAGCACCGGCATCCTTTGGGCCAACGCAAGGGAAGGAGGAGGCAAAGGACACCGTCCCGGCAGGCGAGGAGCCATCTGTACGCAGAAAGCAGGGAAGGGGCCTCCAGGGCAGGGGCTTGGGGGAATGCGACTCCTTCCGCTGGCAAGGGGGGGGGGTGCGCAGGGCGGGGGCGGCTATAGCAGAAACAAAAACGGGACTGGGGGTCACCTTCAACCTTCATTTGTTCCCGTGGCCCTGGGAGGCATGCAGGGACCCGAAATTCTTCCGCACAGACTCCTGTGGCACAGAAATGGTGCTCAGCACACGGATCCCACGTGCACAGCCCCTTCTGCTCTCCCCAGCACAAAGACGACTCTTGTAAAATGGACCCAGAGACAGGACTGGCCCCAGAGAAACCCCAAGAACCACTTGGCAAAGATGTCTGGCCTCGGGCGGCCAGTGAAACATTCCTTCCCAGATTTCCCCTCCTCGATGTAAATTCGGCCAGGAGGATGCGATGGTGTGGAGGTTTGGGTGAAAAGCCTCGTTCCTCACCACACCCCGGCCCGACAGAACCAGCCGCACCTCTCCAGTGAACGGAAAGAGCACATCCACCCTGCCCAACCTCCACACCTGGGGGAGCCCAAGGATCAACAAGGAGGGAAGAAACCGGGAGGCAAAGCAGGCCCCTGCTGGGCTATTCTCCCTCCAGCGCTCTGCTGTGGCCTTGGCCCAGGGCCTCCTCCTGGTCCATCAGGGAAAGGCTGGCTCTGACAGACTCCTGATTCCGGACTTCCAGACTCCTCCAGGCGTGGCTCTCGGGGGATGCGGGAGGGGAGTCCCCAGTCCTGGGCCCCGCTCCCGGCAGTGCTGTGGACCCCCTCTGTTCCGGGCCCCCCTGGCGCTGGGAAGAGACGCTCTTGTACTCCACCGCCATCGTCCCATCCTCCTGCTCCGTGTACACCCGTGCCTCCAGCCGCGCCGGGTAGGAGGTGCCTTGGCACTCCCATGTGGCCATGCCGACCGCCGGTTCGCCCCCTTGCATGGCGATGTGGGGCACTGGCGAGGGCTTGGGGACCAAGACGACGGCTGAGCAGCAGGGCCTGCTCTCTGCCCAGGAAGCCAGGCAGGAGGCCCCATGGTGCCAGGCAGGAGGCTTGCTGCCCTCAGTCCGGCCGTCGCCCCCAGCCCCCGCCTCCAGCTCATCGAAGCTCACCTCCTGGACGGCCTCCTGCTTCTTGAAGGAGTCGCGGCGCTCAGAGAGGTTCAGCCGCCGCATGACCACCACCTCGTGGCTGTCGCTGGGCCCGTCGCAGAGGCAAGGAGCGCTGGGCTCTCTCTGCGCATCGGTGCGCCCGTCCTCACAGCTCTCCTCTCCCGGGACGCGCATCTCCAGGAAGAGCTTCCGAGTCCCAGAGTTCCTCTTCTCAGCCAGGCTGGGGGGGATTTTCTCAGCAGACTGGACCCGTTTGAGCAACGGGGAACGGGAGCCTTCAGCGCTGCGGGGTCGGGATGTCTGCCGCACCAGCATCGGTGGGGACAGAGTGTGGCCCGGGAAAGCCTGGGCACTCCTGGTGAAGGAGGGCAGTGGTGAAGGCGACCTCTGGGGGGAAGGGGGCTGTGGGGCAGAAGATGGGGCGCAGGCCAGCGGGGACGGGGGGATGCTGCTGGTTGACTTGCGGCGGCCGACCTTGTAGCGCTGGCTGCTGAGCTTGGGGGCCAGCCCGTGCAGGGAGCTCGGCCGGATGTGTCCTGCCGGAGAAGTGGGGGTGCTGGAGGACGGGGATGTGCTTTGTGGGGAGGCAGAATCTGACAAAGAGAAAAGGAGAGCCACTCAGCGGCCACAAGCGGTGCTCCTCCCACCGAGCTCCACAAACAGTGCCCCTCCCACCGAGCTCCCCAAATGGTACCCCTCCCACCGAGCTCCACAAACAGTGCTCCTCCCACAGAGCTCCACAAAAGGTGCCCCTCCCTCCGAGCTCCCCAAATGGTACCCCTCCCACCGAGCTCCACAAACAGTGCTCCTCCCACAGAGCTCCACAAAAGGTGCCCCTCCCTCCGAGCTCCCCAAATGGTACCCCTCCCACCGAGCTTCACAGTGCTCCTCCCACAGAGCTCCATAAAATGTGCTCCTCCCACAGAGCTCCACAAACAGTGCTCCTCCCACAGAGCTCCCCAAATGGTACCCCTCCCACCGAGCTCCACAAACAGTGCTCCTCCCACAGAGCTCCACAAAAGGTGCCCCTCCCTCCGAGCTCCCCAAATGGTACCCCTCCCACCGAGCTCCACAGTGCTCCTTCCACAGAACTCCACAAAAGGTGCCCCTCCCTCCGAGCTCCCCAAATGGTACCCCTCCCACCGAGCTCCACAAACAGTGCTCCTCCCACAGAGTTCCATAAAATGTGCTCCTCCCACAGAGCTCCACAAACAATGCTCCTCCCACAGAGCTCCCCAAATGGTACCCCTCCCACCGAGCTCCACAAACAGTGCCCCTCCCACAGAGCTCCAGAAATGTTGCTCCTCCCACCAAGCTCCACAAACGGTGCCCCTCCCACCGAACTCCCGGAGGTGAGGGGGAGGGGACTTTCTAGTTCCCACAGAGATGCAAAGGATAGCACATATGCAATAGAGGCAGATGTCACTTCCTACCTGGGGGGATGTCCGGGACAGGGCTGCGGCAGGGGGTGGCTGGCCCCGGAGACGGGCTGTGCGTAGGAGACCCTGGGAGGCTCTCGCTGGATGACAGGGAGTGATGGAGCCCTGAGGAGAAGCTGCGGCTGGTGTGCAGGGCAGACGTTTGCTTGGAGATCTTCTTGAAGAGGCATTTCCTCCTGGGGAGAGGAAGGAAAAGCTGTGCTCGTGAAAAACATCCAGACCCTGGCGGAGGTGGAAACAGGCGGCTTATGGCAACATCTTAACACCACATTAGGAGCAGCTCATCTGAAGGGGAAGAAGGTAAAGATGTTCAGTGGAAGACATCTTCCTGGAACCTGGAGCCGGAGGTGCAGAAGTTGGAGAGGTCAGATGCAAGTGCCAAGATCCAAAGGTACCATCAGAAACCGAGATCTGAAGGTTACCATCCACGTCTTATGGCTTATGCCCACCCCAGGGCCCTCCGGACCCGCGGGGAAATCTGCTTGGCCTTGACCAGGGCCATGGCCTTTCTGGCTTTGGCCTCTGCCTGGTGGAATGAACCTCCGGGAGAGCCAAGTGCCTTGATGGAGCTGTCTATGTGCCGCAGGGCCTGCAAGATGAATCTCTCCCACCAGGCACCGTAGCTGAGCACTCCTTGCAATACATCTCGCGGATTGTTATATGTACTGTTATTGTGTTAATGGGGCTTTTATGGGGTAATTGCTATGGTTTTAATGGTTAGCCACCTTGAGGTGACAAAAGTCATGGGAAGCGGGATATAAATCCAAGAACAAACAAACAAATGAACGAACAAACAAATGAACGAACAAACAAACAAACGTTGACCCAGAACCATTCATGGGCACGCCTAAGAGACAAAGCAGCAGGCGTATGCATATGGCTCTTGTTTTAAGATCTATGTTTCCATCCACAGAGTCTGTGTAATTTTTTTGACTGCTCATGTGTAACATCTAAAACATGCCCATGGAGTTGTGGTTCTGGATACATTTATGCATTTTTTCCTGGCCAGTGTTTACTGTCTTTTTACTACAGTTCTTAAATCTGTTCCTATCGGTCCCCCTGAACAAGCATATACAAACTGTATAGGGAAAGCCTTGAGGATGGATATGAACCCCTCATGAGCTACAGTTTGTGATGAATTCTGGTGTGTGTGTGAAGTTCACGGCCGGCCGGCTGTCTCTGGAGAGCTTGTGCTGGTTCATGGAGTGCTGGTCCTTATTACCAAACTATCTAAATGTTTAAAAACTTCAAACGTAACTTGGAGGTCATTTGAGGAACGTTCAGGGGTGGTCCCCTGCGACTTTGATGTCTCTAGCTTGCACAAGATTTGTTCATACCACCCCGAATCTTCTATGCCTGTGAGAATCGCCTCCTGTCATTTTGACAAGCACAAGTCCCAGAGATTCAGGAGTCTACAGATTGGCTCCTGTCCAAGCTAGAGACAGCAAGCTCACAGGGGTCTCCCAGCTGCCACTCCTCTACCCACCCCGAATTTGGTGAGGATTGGGTTTACAGGTTCTGAGTCTCTGCTGCTATATTCCTGCCCCTAAAAAAGGTGCCCCCAGGAAAGGGGGAACGTATATTCAATTCCCATGGAACTTGGGAGGGTGGGAAGTGGAGAGTCAGCCAGAGAGCCCCTACAAATTTGTTGCCTACAGCTTGTTGGGGGGCCTTTCTAGTGAGTCAGAAGCCAAACAAGTTCATTTGGACTCTAAACATGGGCTGAGAACCGGGCATACCATGGACTGCCTTCTCCTAGTTGGTGCCCATCCCTTGACTGCATAACTGAATGAATACACTCTTTCCAATACACTCTTGTCTTTCTGGTCCTGGATTTTGGACTGTCTTTGGTGTGGCCTGCAGGAAGGCATTAAGCATACTGAATGTACACAATTAAAACACAAGACTCAATGATAAACCGGAATTGTCAGCATTTTCATGGAAGTGAGACATTTAAAAACATTTTCATAATCTTATTTCATTTATATATTTTATAATGCAGCAGTTCGTTAGTTAGTCAATTAGTTAATTATATTTATATGCCACCCTCCCCTGAAGCTCAGGGCGGTTTACATGGAACTGGAGAAAGACAATACAAATAACACGATAAATTGAACAACGGCAATACGGTCATAACAGAAGAACAATAACACAATGGAACAAACATGGTGAGAATGTCCATTTTAACTGTAACATACTGATGGCCCCGTAAGATGGACATGTCGGTGGTGGTTTTCATGGGAGGGGGCTCAGGGGCCAGTGGGTAGTGATTGAATTCAGGTTGACCTCAACCAAATGCCTGGCGGAGGAGCTCCCTTTTGCAGGCCCTGTGGAACTGTTAAAGCTCACTAGGGCCCTGACCTCCTCTGAGAGCTCGTTCCACCAGGTGGGGGCCAAGACAGAGAAGGCTGTGGCCCTGGTTGAGGCCAGGCGGGCTTCCTTGGGGCCAGTGACCACCAGTCAGTTGGTAGTAGCAGGTTGTAAGACTCTGAGGGGTGTAGGCAGAGAGGAGGTCCCTCAGGTACACGGGGCCCAGAGCCTTAACCCTCATCCAGAATTTGAAAACAGCAGTCATTCATTTTAGCAAGGCTCTTCTGCCTGCACTGCAGAGCTGTTGGGCTGAAGAGCCACATGCAGCTGTTTCTCAAGCCTCAGTAAGAGCCTGCAGCTGTGGCCCGCTCTCCCCCTCCTCCACAGCTGGTCCCAAAACCCCTCCTACCGATCTTGGCCGTCCCGCTTACGGCTCTTCTTGCTTCTGCGGGCCATCCGCGTCTTGGAGCTGTTCTTCCGCGCAGGGCCCACCTTGATGCTGGTGTTTTCCAGGGCTGTTGTCCTCAGCGACACCTTGTGGCCACTCTGAGGGAAGGAAGGAGAGGGGAGGCCCCCGTTGCACCCTGAATCTGCACAAAGCCCCCCCAGCCCCCCTGGAGCCCCCCTAGTCTGGTCATGTATTTGCTCAATGGTTTTCTGTTTGTTTGTTTTCTTTATTTGCTTCCTTAGCTTTACTTAAAGCCCTTCCACCCTATTCCACCCGGCAGACTTCCAGATCATCAAGAAGCAGGATTATAGAGCAAAACAGGAAAGGTTTTCCCTTCACAAAAGTCTACCCTTTAACGGACCATTTTCAAAACACATCTCATAGGTCTGAATTGTTATTTCTTTTTGCTCTGGGTTTTTATAGCTAATGAAACACACAGCTCTAAGACTTTCAGACAGGAAGCAGACTGAATTTATGCAATTAAAACACAGGACTTAATGATCAATTGGAATTGTCAGCATTTTTATGGAAGTAAGATTTTTAGAAGAAGAGTTGGTTCTTCTATGCTGCTTTTCTCTACCCAAAGGAGTCCCAAGCGGCTTCCAGTCGCCTTCCCTTTCCTCTCCCCACAACAGACACCCTGTGAGGTGGGTGAGGCTGAGAGAGCCATGAGATTCCTGCTCGGTCAGAACAGTTTTATCAGTGCCGTGGTGAGCCCAAGGTCACCCAGCTGGTTGCATGTGGAGGAGCGGGGAATCAAATCCGGCTTGCCAGATTAGAAGTTTGCACTCCCAACCACTACACCAAAATGTTTTCATAATTTTTGCTTATTAATTGCAATTGTAGACTGCTGTTCCTGGACCAGCCACCTTGTGCAGTTAACATGAGGCGTTTGTTCCAGAAGAGCTCTTAAGGGTGTAACTCAGCCTGTCCTTTGGGGTGGCCGGCCGCCACTATTATTACTGGACTCCTTTCCCTTGTGACTGGGTTGCTTTCGTGTCCATGGCAACCCACACAGTTTGAACAAACCTTCTTTGGGGAAAGCTCATTGGCACACGGTTGTAGTATTTCACGTTTGAAAAGACAAATATGGCTTAATATTTATGTAATTTGTAATGAGCACCTTAATATATGTTGGCATATTTTCTGAGCCATCAGGGGTGCTTGTTTATTTTAACTACTGGAAATGCTACGGTATATTAAAGCAACAGATTTGAAGCTATATGTTACATTCCTGTCTGTAGCAACAGCCATTAATTTTAATTATCCTCTATATTATAAAATATTGCTATTTGGGTTTTTACAGCTTGTTTACTGCACCCACAATTATAACAGGAAGACAAGGATTCTCCTTCCTCCCTTTGCTTGAGAAGAAATCTCAAGGGAGGGCAAGGGAGATCCATTTTTGAATTCTTACCATGTAACAGCTTAGGTGCAGAGCTCCTGATTGAACTCATAAAACCTATGTTTTTTTCATTTTACCTTCCCATGATCCCTACCATGTTAGCCTAGTAAACTAGTGTTAACACAGCCGGCGCCGCGGACTAAATAAAGCCGTAAGGGCTTAGGGGGAGGAGTTAGGGCGGGCTCTGTTCGGGATGAGGAAGGGTGCCAATTGGCCCCTTCCTCCGGACAGACCATCGGCCGGGCCAATCGGTAGGCGCAAAGTGCCTGCTGATTGGCCCGACCGATTCCTGCCCTGCTGACAAGGGAGCAACCACGCAGCTCGCAGTTGCTCCCTTGCCGGCGGCCTGATGCGGTGAGAGGCGTGAAGCGCCTCTCTCCACATCAGGCCGCCGGCCAAGGGAGCCCCTCCGCCGGCAGTTGCGTGCAGCACAGCTGCCGGGGGCTCCCTTGCCTAATGGCCGCCGGAAAGAAGAAACCGCCGAGGAGCAGCTGCCGCTGCTGGGCACAGCACCAGGGCGCCGGGGAGCCGCCGCACGAACCCACGGCCTCCCTTCTCCACTCCTTTCCCGGGCCGCTGCCTCCTCTTTCGGGTACGCTACCTTCCCTCACCCTCCCCTCGCCTGTCCCTCGCTCTGCCCCCGCCTGCTAGCGCCCATTGTATTTCTTATACAATGGGCTTTTTTCCTAGTCTTTTAAAATACTTTAATACTGCCTTGTCTAGTCTCATCATTTATATATTCTCTGCTACTTTTACACAAAATATATCCAATATAAGTTATGGGTCCAGATTTGTTTTCTGTGCACATTTAAGTTTTGTGAGACCTGGTGTTAAAAGACTAGAAAACAGTAGGAAGCTTTTTTGTTTGCAATTTTTTTTGCATGTTTGTTTTTTTGGAGAGCGTCCTCAGCCCCGTACCTTCAGCAGCAGCTCCACAACATCCATGTGCACCAGGCCCTGGACTGGCTCCCCGTTCACGTGGGTAATGAGATCTCCTGCCTTCAGCCCCGCCTCCTGGGCTGGACTGCCATCCTCAACACTCTGGAACACAAATGGATCCAGCAGCCCCCTGTGAAGTCTTCCCTGCTTGCTGTGGCCAAG
Organism: Paroedura picta; assembly: GCF_049243985.1. Taxonomy (NCBI): domain Eukaryota; kingdom Metazoa; phylum Chordata; class Lepidosauria; order Squamata; family Gekkonidae; genus Paroedura; species Paroedura picta. The sequence continues at coordinate 2,348,545 of NC_135372.1, forward strand.
AGACATCACGGCCCAAGAAGGTCCTTGCCCCAGCATTTCGACAGCTGGGGTCTGCTGTTAGCATCCGTTCAAAGGCAGCCATTGGGGTGGGGGTGGGGCATATGCGTGTATATGGGAAAATCCACTTACAAATCACCAATCCACCAGGAAGCTCACTGGGTGACCCAGAACAAGCTACAACCTCTGGTTGAGCCTAGCCCACTGTACAGGGTAGTTGTGAGGACAAACAGAAGCCGTGAATCAAACAAGAGAGATCAGTCAGGATGTTCTAGCTTCTCGCCCCACAATGCCAAGCAAAGAGGGAGGATGTTCTAGTCTTGTCCACACAGACCCCTCCCTGTATCCATGCAGACACATATACCCCCCACCCCCTGCACACACAGACTCCTTATATGGACTCAGACCGCTGCTCCAGGTCAGTTACTTCCTGCTCTGACTGGCAGGGCCTCTCCGGGTCCTGCCTGGTCCTTCCCACTGGAGGTGCGCCTGGGGACTGAGCCGGAAACCCGCTGCCTGCCAAGCAGAGGCTCTGCCCCTGGGCCTCAGCATCCTCCCTTGCCTTCGGTCACCCCAAGATGCAGCCCTTCCCCCCCCCCCGGCACCCTTGCCTCACCCAAACCATGTGGTGCATGACGTAGACGTCGCTGTCGCCCATGTAGACGCGAATGGCCCTTAAGTTGAAGCCGTACTTCTTGCCTGAGCTGTGGACCACAATGGGGGGGCGCAGGCTGGCCCCCCCGAGCGAGGAGTCTCGGCTTGGGGAGGAGTCTCGGGAAGACGGGTTGGAGGAGAGGGAGCGGGGTGAAACGGGGCTCATGAGGGCGCCCCCGCTGGAGTCATCTGTCAAAAGCAAGGGAGGGGGTCACAGAGCAGCTCCCCCGAGGCCTGTCTCCAGTTCAAGGGTCTGACACCAGGGCTTGGAACAGCCACAAAACAGCTGTCAAGGCTTTCTGTCCGCCACTCGGGGTAGACCAGTGCCCTGTGAGGGCACCTGCGGCCACAGCAACCTATCAAAAAATCCGCACAGCCAATGGAATTCCAAGTGGCCGAGCAGAAGCCGGGCTGACCAGAACCCTCACCTTAGCCCTGCCCATTTTCTCAAAACACACTTGGTGTGTGCCTGGAGGAGTGCCAGCAAACGCCCCGGCACCCCCAGGCTCCACTCTGGGCTGCTGGGCAAGACCTTCCTCTGCCTGGAGAGAGGACAGATCTGGCTCAATCGAGCATCCAGGTCCTCCTAGAGCAGCTCTCTGGGCTCAGGTCCCCTGCTTGGCCTCCTCTGCGGTGGACAGAGGGATCGGCAGGCCTGACGGTGGAGCCCTTTCAAGGGATTAGCAATCTCTTTAGCTTGCAGGCAGCCCATAGTTCTGATGGCACCCACAGCAGTCTGGAGGGGCCAGGCTAGAACTGCTTTTGCAGCCCTCCCCCAAATCTCTGCCCCACCCCTCCCTGGTTGACCCCTGACCCTTCCGTCCTGCAATGCAGGCAGCCTCTGCAGCACCCCCTCGTCCAGTCTTCCGGTGGGGGTGGTGGTGGTGGGGGTGGTGGTGGGAAATGCGACTTGACAAACCTGAGCAGATGATGAGGGAGAGGGCCGAGACGGAGGCGGACTTGGGCACCCTGCCCCCTGGCGAGACGCGATGCTTCCCCAGAGCCTCTCGGCGGCCCCCCAGCCAGCGAACGCTCTCGGGCTCCGGGCCGTGCGGGGTAGAGCTCTTGGTGCCGGTGCTGTTGCTCCGCAGTCGGGCGCAGCTCAAGTTGAACAGGTCAGCTGGGAGGAAAAGAAGCAGATGCCCGTGGAGCAGCACAGACCTCCTGAGTCAGAGAAACTAAGCCCCTGACCCCCAAAAGGCACCCTTCCCAGAGTCACCTCCCCAAGTCTCCCTCCCTGCTGCTCTTGCCCCGCAAGCCAGGTCCCTGGTCCACCTTCGCAGAATCAGGGGCTCAAGTTGTCACAGGAGGGTGGGCGGGAACCTGCGTTCCCCCCCATGCAAGGAACCTTCTGCTGCTCTGGTGGCGTCTTCCGCCAGGGGCAGGCTTCCACCAGAGGGAGCCAAGCGCCACCCGCAGGAAGCAAGCAAGCCACTGTGGGGCGGGCACACGAGAGGCGCACTCAGGAGCGATCAAGCAGGACAGTCAAAGGGGACGTCCGAACCCTTCCTCTGTCTCACAAGGCGAGATTCCAAACCGGGACTGGAAGCGGCTCTAAAGGTCTTCCTGCCACAAACCTACTCCAGAGTAGCCACACGAAAGCCCGTCTGCTCCCCATCGGCATTAAGGGCTCATTATTAGTCCTCTTGGGAGAGAAATGAACAGTGCTGGTTGACCCTGCAGGGCTGCTGTGAGGATTCTTGTGTCTTACATGCGGAAAGCCTTCTGCAGCCGTTTTGCCATTTCTCCCACCAGCCCGTGTCAGGATTCTTCGTGGCTGGCCGGACACAGGCCCTGGTGCAGACAGCCCATCTCCAGGACAAAGACCGCTTGGGGGAAAGGCTCCTTCCGCCAGAGACAGGAAAGGTTGCCGGTGGGGAGGGTCCCACAGCCTGGCTGGGCGCAAGGTGACCTTCTGGGGGCTTTGCAGGGGGTGGGGGGCTGCTGAGGCTTCTGCCTCTGGACCTGCATCCCAGGAGCCCCCTGCACACACCTGACAGCTGCGAGGCCTTGCTGGGCACTCTTGGCGTAGCCGCCTCGGGGTCCCCCACCACGAACAGCGGACGGTCCCAGTTTGCTGGGCCCCGGGCAGAGCTCTCTTCCTCGGAAAAGGAGAACTTGGGCATGGCCTCCAGGCTGCACGTGCTGCTGAGGGTGGCCGGGCTGTGGCTGTGCTCCTGCCGGAAGGCGTGGAAGGTCGAGCCGCAGGACGTCCACGCACGGAGCCTGAGCAGGAGGGAGGGACGTCAGGAGGGGCCTGGCCCCAGGGGAGCTGGAGAGCACCCAGAGGCCAGAGCAGCCTGCTTCCCCCTGGCCACTTAGAGTTGTTTGTGGCCTCCCAGGGGCCAGCCAGCCACGGAGCACTGCCTCGTCAAGCCAGCCACGGAGAACCACCTACCCCTCGGCAGCCTTTCAGGGCAGAGTCTCGGCAGGCCAAGCAGGCCAGAGGACCCTTAAAGGCACAGGCTGCCCCCATCGTCCCAGCACCGCCCTTCCCACTGCCAGAGGCCGGCGGTGTGGCCCATGGCGTGGCCCGTGGCCTACAGCTGGGGCTCCGGCTGCTCACCTGGCCTCTGGAGCCACGGTGCGGCCCTTCTCCTCGTCTCCGGAGCTGCGATCCGCCCTCTCGGCCCCCTCCTTGTCCTGGCTCTGCTCGGCCAGCGGGCAGCTGAGGCCGGAGGGACTGGCCAAGTACTCGGAACTGCTGTAGACCTGGAAGGGCCCAGGGGGATGGAGAGAGGGGGGACTCAGAAGCTGCCCTCTGAACGGGACAGCAGCAGAGGGTCCCTCTGCCAGGAAGGCCCCGCTGTGGGGCTGGGCTTTCAGTGGCCTCCCAGCCCTGGAGAGAAACGGGCTTTGGCAGCGCTCAAGTGCCAGGCGTGGCCAACCTTGCTGAACCGGTGGGAACAGGAGGAGAACTGCCGGATCTCCAGGGAGGACTCTTCGTTGGTGGTGTCCTCGTCATCAGAGCCCAGGTGCCGGTAGCGCTCCAAGCGAGCTAGGGAAGGGGAGGAAGAGAGACGCCGGCTCAGGGGGCCTGACCTGCAGGTGGAAGCTCTCCAGCTAAATGGATCAGGCCCACAGGTCCAGGGAAAGGCCCTGTGCTGCGTAACGGCCATTACTTGGGTCAGCAGCTCAGTGCCGGAGCATTCGTGGGGCGCCCCTACGGCCCTTGGCCCCGCCCCGGGCACCTGCAAGGGCTGGGATCTCAGGGGTGGGGAAAGGCCCCTCCCTGACTGCCACCCAGGACAGCCGTTGCCAGCTAGACCCAGGGCCTGACTCTGCACAGGGCTGCTCCCTGTGCCTGTGCGTGTTTTGCACTTGTGCAGTCCCCTGGCATCTCTCAGGGCTGGGGAAAACCCTCCTCTGCCAGAGAGCCCCTGGAGAGCTTCTGCCAGGCAGAACAGATCACACAGAGCTAAAGGGGCTCCTTCAAGGCCGCTTGACGGGGAGCGACACGACCTGGGATAAACCCTCTGCAGTCTTTGTGGGCCTTCTGGCCTCAGTGCCCCCGGGTTCCCCTCCCAGGAGGGAAGATTCAGAGACAAACTGGCTGCCTTTGAGTTTGCTGAAGGCTGTGCAGTTACTAGGCGGAACAAGCATTCTGGCAGGATGAATTTGGGCTCGAGGGAACCCCCTTCCCACCAGCACCACCTCCAGTTCGACCCCCCCCCCCCCCCGTTTCTTCCTTTTGCAGCTGCCTTCCTCCTGTGGGTCAACTCCACCCAGCAGGGGCCTTACTGTCAAAGTAACTGGTGTCATCGTCGGCCTCCAGCTGGGGAATGAACTCGGCCTTCTGCCGGAGCAGCCCATTCCAGTCCAGGCCACGGAAGAAGGAGTGCTGCTTCACTTCGTGAGCCCCTCCTGGCGGACAAGACACGGGCTGTTTGTTTGCCTGCACCCTTCGCACCCAGATCTTCCTTCCAGGCCAGGGGCCGCTTAAGGAGAGGCCCTCTCTTGTGACACTCCCAGCTCATTTTCACAAGAAGCCAGAGAGAGAATGCGCTCATCCAACATGGCGGGGTTTGAACCTGGGTTCCCCCAGCCCTGTCTTCTGAGTGCCACGCCCAAGGTAAGCCCCCTCCATTCCCCAAGGGCTGCCCCTCCCCGGCCAACAGAGTACAGACCTGTGCCTAAGCGGTCCAGGGGGCACTGCCGCAGAAGCCGCATGATCAAGTCTTGCGCATCGGCCGGGAGCTGTTCGTCCCCTTCTGGCCAGAGGATCTCGTCTGAAGAGGCAAGACAAAGTGATTTTTACAGGTGACCCCACAGTCCCCTCCACAATTGTGAGAGACACAAACACCCGCGGAGGCCTCCACAGAGGAGAGGTCTGTCCGATGCTTCCCGCCAGCGGTTCTCGAGGGGAACCTCCATGTGCCTTTGGATACACTGGCTGAGGCCAAGAAAAGGGAGCCTTCTACAACCCCCAGCTTCCCAGCCGGTTTGGGGAGGGGTTTGTCCTTCTGTTTGGGCCAATACTGACCACTTCGTCAGGGACTACTTGTTGCAACAAGAGTGGAGAGTCAGATGACCAACAGAGGCTGGCCACATTTCTCCTGGGATTCTGGAGACATCAGAATGATCCCTTTGAAGAGGGAAACAACCCCCTGGCCCCCACCCTGCTCTGTTTGCGCCTGGAATGCATCACATGCTGAGCCCCGGTCAGAAGAGGGCTTCTGTCCTGGCTGAAGTCATCTAATGGTCCCTGAATGGCCCTTTTGTCCGGGCCTGCAGGAACAAGCTGCCTCTCTGCCAGGCGTGGGGGAAAGGCTGGCCCCAGTTCCCTGACACGGTCCCGGCCGTAACTCCCCACCCACGGGAAAGCGAGGAGGGACCTACCGCTGATCACCTGTCCAAAGAGCTCCTCGGGGGTGTCGCCGAAGAACGGTACGCAGCCCACCAAAAACTCGTACAAAATGATCCCCATGGCCCACCAGTCCACCGGCTTGCCGTAGCCCTGGATGAGGATCACCTCCGGGGCGATGTACTCAGGCGTGCCGCACACCTGCGGAGAGGGATTCCAGCAGTCCACCTCTGGCTGCAGACAGGAGGGGAGGGGAGTGTCCCCACAGCTCTGGGGATCTGCGGGAGGTCTCTAGCCAGGCAGTTTGCGCCCCTGGGGGCTAACTCTCAGTCACCTGTGACTCTTCAACAAGGAGGCCTTTTCCAGTTTAGGGAGGGAAAAGACTCCAATCAGGGCCCTTCGACAGAGTTTGTGAAATGAGGGTTGTGCTGCAGGGCCTGTGGCTGAGGCCCAAAAACCCATCCATGCTTCCCTGTGCATTTGTACACCCATCTGTAACACCAGAACCAATTTAAGCATTTGGTTTATCACTTTCTTCCCATTCCCCCACAAACTATTAAAGAAAAAACAGTTCTGTTCTCCTGAGCAGAACGACATAGGAAATAAGTAACAATTACTTAATTTTTTCATTGCACATTCTTATATGTATTTCCTTATGCTACTGTTTTCATTGATTTGAAGCTACTGTTTTTGTTATGACGGAAACCGCCTAGAGCTTTTTGGAAGGGTGTTACAAAAATACAATCAATCAATCAATCTTTACTTTGCTCTGGCTTATGAGCACTTGGCAAATGCAGTCCTGCAGAAATGTTCATAAGCCAGAGATCCCAAGCATTTCAGAGAACAAGCAGGCCCACCTTTTGCACCTGAGTAGACCATCAGCAGCTACAGCTTGTCGAGGAGCCAAAACCACCAGGGGCATCCAAGGCAGCCCCCCATCCTCACCTGCTTGTCCACAAACTCCCGCATGTCCTTTTCAATGTGGCCCTCATAGAGATTTGTGGTCATGTTCATCAACCCGATCTTGGAGAGCCCAAAGTCCGTGAGCTTGATGTGGCCCATCGAGGTGATGAGGAGACTGTCAAGGGAAGAAGCTCGGTCACCCAAGGAGGGCGGACTATGTTTAGGCGAGAGGCTGCAGGGGCGCTTCTACACCCCAGAGGTGGATCGTTTGGCTGAAAAATCTACTTCCTTGCACTTGACCGTCTCTTGGCAGCCCCTTGCAGGACTTAAAAACATTAATGGAAATAAATAAATATGCATAGAGAGCAATAAACCTCTACAGAACACAGGACGGGGGATGCAAGTTTTAAAATAACATGGCCCACACACACATTTGAATATCTCTGTAATGTCTGGTAGGACATGCACACTGTCCAATAGGTGCTGAGACTATGAACAGACTATTACAAACCACAACAGATGCTGCTGCTGCTGCTGCTGCTGGAGGATCATGTTCTCCAGGGACAATGTGTTAACTGCAGGCGCAGGGGACAGAGCTTCCATGGCCACAGGTTCACAGCTGACCCTCCCTCTTACTTACTTGTCCGGCTTAAGATCTCGGTGGACAATGCCGTAATTGTGGAGGTATTCCAGGGCCAACACGGTCTCCGCAAAGTACATCCGGGCCATGTCCACAGGAAGGGGACCCATGTTTTTCAGCAGAGTAGCACAGTCCCCACCTGGCAGGGGAAGAAGTGGATTGCCTGTTTTGGGTTTTTAAAAAAAAAATCCCACCCCTCCGCCAAGAACTGCAGCTTGGCATGCTGGCTTCTCAGCCCCGGGGCTGGGGGATCCTGCTCACTGCAGGACAAATGGTGCTCCTCGGAAGAAAGAACCAACAGAGGGGAGGAGCCCCTGAGGCTCCCCAAACCACCCCAAGAGGCTGCCTCGTACCAACTGGACACTTCTAAAACATCTTTAAGTGGTTTCATTTCTGCAAACCTTTAACGATATTGTCCTAAGTGACTCAACTGCATTGATGGGAAATTCTTCTGAGTTTTTTTTAAAGGAAGAGAAAAGCGATCGATGAGGCGCATAAGAGCCCTGCACCCGGCAACGCAGGACAGCCAGAAGGCAAAGCTCTCCTCGCTTCCGCCCACTGGCCAGTCTTGTGCCTTTGGAGCACACTGAACAAGCCTAACAGCTCAGCCTTTCCTTCAAAGAACACCGTGATTCTCCTCGGCTTGGAGAGCCGCATGACCAAAGGGGCCACAAAGGGCGCCAGCCGAGCGCCTCTGCTTCCCGCTGCCGGTGCCCTCAGTCCCTGGACCTGCAGCTGGGCCCTAGGTCAAATCCCTCAGCCTCTGTGACTCAGACCACGCTGGAGAGAGCCCCGGTGAGGCAGCCGGCCAGGGGAAAGCAGGGGAGCTCGGGCCGGCTCCTCCCTTCCAGCCTCTCCCTGGAAAGTCATCGTCCTGCCCGCCACGTGAGAATGCCCGAGCACCCGTGAGCTCACCTTCCACGTACTCCATGACCATGCAGAGGTGGCGGCGAGTCTCGAAGGAGCAGAACATGCTGACCACAAAGGGGTTCTCCGCGAAGGTCAGGATGTCCCGCTCCACAAAGACCTGCTGGATCTGGTTTCGCAGCACCAGGTTCTGCTTGTTGATCTTCTTGATGGCAAAGCGCTGGTGGGTCTCCTTGTGCCGCACCAGGTAGACGGCGCTGGAAGGGCGAGGCAGGGAGAGCTAGAAGCGGCCCCCAGGGAGACTCCCGGCTGGCGGAGCAGGAGACTGGGGCAGAGAGCCGAGGGGGACCGGCGGCTCTGCAGAGGACACGACGGCCGCGGCCTCCCTCCCACCAGAGCTCTGACCCCCACAAATGCCCCCCACTAGGGCCACGCCCTCCCCTCAGGGCCTCTCACCCTCCCCTCAGGGCTGTGTTGAGAAAGGCAAGCCCCTCGGCATGGGGGACTTAGGAAAGGTGAGCTTATGGCCACAGGTAAGAGCTCGGCCTTGGTCCTCCAGGGACCCAGTTGGCCCAAGTGCTTTCCCTTGCAACCAACCCCTTCCGGTCGGGTCAGCTGCTTCGAAAAAAGTGCAGAGGACTGCAGGCTGGTCCGGACAGGCAACTCACCCGTAGGCTCCGTTACTGATCAGCTTGAGGGTTTCAAAATCGTTCTCGCAGGGCTTCCTTCGAGGCCCAGGGGCAGCAGACCGGGTCTGGGAGGGAAGGAGGTGGACTGTTTGAATCGGCACTAGCCCTGGCTTGTCCTGTGTTTCCCCCAACCCCAGTGAGGGGGGAATCTGGCGCTGCTACGGAACAGCAACACTCCAACCCTCCACGCACAAGGCCTTCAGCATCTCCCAACGGATCTGATTGGCAGGCACCGAAGATAACTGCACTCTGTCTGAGGCCCCGGAGAGGCCCGGCCTGCCAAAAGGCAACCAGGCAGACCAAAGGCTGTTCCCGGAGGCTGACTGGAAGGACAATTCTGGGGGGAGGGACAACCAACACACAGGACTGCAGCTACGGAGCCACCCCAAAGGGGTCCCGCTTGTCTCTCCAAGCAAGGCCAGGAATTTGCTGCAGGGCTGCAGTCAGTCGACACGGAGAAGCATGCGCATTCTTGCACGCTCATAGCAGGTCTGAGGAACGCGTGTGTGCAGGGTGGGTGGGTGGGTCTTCCTTTGTTCAGGGGGAGATCATGGTGAGGGCACAAAGCTGCCTCCTTCTAAACAGGACCCCCCCCCCGTCACTTTCCTTAAGGCGCAGGAGATTAATGTAACCAGGGGGAGGGTCTGTGCCTCTGCCTCTCACCTCGAAGTAAGACTCTGCTGTCTGACTCGCCCCTCTGGTAGGCCTGGCCCATTGGGCCTAGTGGTTGCTCAACAAGGAACGTGTGCCTGACTGGGGGGGGGGGCAGGGGGCGTGCCTTCCAGCCCACCACTTCTGCTGAGCCCACCCAGCAGGCTCAGAAGGCAACGACCATCAGGCCTCACCTCAGGGCTCTCCTCTCGCTTCTCCAGCCCTGCGGGGGAGCTGCAGTCAACCTGACTGAGCTGAACCATTTCTGGAAAAAGAGAGAGTCCGCCATGATGCCAATGCACTCACCCTCTAAGGACAGGGAACAAGGCTTTAGGGATACCTGGCCAAGGAGGTTTAGCACCAGTCTGGCACGCAGCACAGAGCAAGTAGGTTTGGAAAATCCCCACAACATCGTCCACGTCCCAGGTTTTTCCCTATAGTGAGCTCACAGATGCTGTTTTACGCATGCCTCTGGAGGGGCGGGAAGATAGCAACAGAGCAGGCAGCGGCAAGGAAATTTATTCCAGCGCTTTTCCGCCTGGCTCCAATCCTTTCCAAACCTGGTCTGATTATTTATATTTATTGATTTTATGGCCTCCCTGCTATCACCCCAACCCAGATGCCTCCTCTCCTCACCCTCCAGGGGGTCTTTGGCTAGTCCAAGTTGACTGATGATGTAACGGGGGATGTCCGTCTTGATCCCCTGGCCCACTTTGGCGTGTCCTTCCACTTCCTCCAAGAGGTGGTAGAACTCCTCTGGGTCGAACTCCTGTAGAAACAGGGACAAGGGGGGCATGAAAGACCACCGAAGAAGCCCTCTCATGGACGCAGAGCTCCACCTACTCACGGGCTGCAGGGATGCTCTGGACAGACAGCCCATCCCTGGGGGCGCCTCTTCCCCTTCTCCGTTTCTGGCTCCTGGAAGCCCAAGGCTTGATTGCTCACAAAATAGAAGGCTAAGAGGAAGCATGGCTGAAACGCAATGACTTCCTGCTCCCAGAAGACATTGCAACCACACACAGGATACAGATTAAAGGAGGATTGTCCAGAAAGGGAGGCGAGGAAAGGAGTGTCCTCCAGTTCTCAGGAAGCAGCAAGGAAAAGCTCTGCTGTGAACACCAAGGACTGAGGATAGCAAACGTCGCCCGGATCTGGGCCTCTCTCAAGTCCTGGGTCATTTGAGGAATCTGCGCCCTCCAGAGGAAGCAACAGCTCCTCTCCCTCTACAAATCTATACATACATGTCCACCCTCGCCACCCCCTTGGGCACCCTGAACAATTCCAGACCTTTGCACTCCCTTGGCCAGCCAAAGAACCCACAACAGCTTCTGGGAAGAATGCGGCTACACGGAAAGGACCGGCCAACCCAGGCAGGGCCTTGAGCTGCAGCTCGGGATACACAGCTGGGGGCCAGTGGGTTTCGCACTACTACCCAGTCAGATCTCGGAAGCTAAGCTGAGCCAGCCTTGGTGAGTACGTGGCAGGTATGTCCTTCAAGGAACGCCAGGGGAAGGGCTGTGATGCCGGTGCAGACAATGGCAGACCACCTCCGAACTTCCCTTACCTGCTTGACAACCTTGTCAAGCAGATCTCCCGTCTACGTGACATACATGCCCCACACAAGAAATGAATAAACAGGCGTGCTGCAGAGCCAGGCAGGCAGGCAGCCCCATGGAGTGCACAGGGACCCCCCCAGCCCCCCCCCCCAAGCCACGAGTTGCCTTACCAAGCACTCCAGCAGTCGGGCCGGCCGTGAGATGATGAGGAGCAGTTTCCGGGCCAGCTGCTCAATGAAGCGAACCTCCTCACTCTCGGATCGCTCTTGGGCCTGCGGGAAGGGAAGGAGAATGGAGGAGCACTGGGGCGTGGGAGAGGGCTGGGGGAGGGCGGCCTGAGGCACTCACGTCTCTCAGCATCTTCTCCAGCTTCTCCTGCAGCTCCATGAAGTAGCGGGAGGTGACAAGTGCCCGGCGGGACTTGGCCAGGCAGTCACGGGCCAGCTCTACGATCTGGTGGTGGATGAAGCCCAGGACGCCGTCGGCCAATGGCAGGGTGGAGCTGGGGGAGAAGCTGGCAATGGTCTCTGCCAGGCGCTCTTCCATCTGGGCGGTGGCCTGCAGGGGGGCACCACAGGGCCATTGCGGGACCTCACCAGAGACCCGAGATTTCTTTTGTATGTTGGAGGCATTCTCACAGGGGAGGAGGCCTCTGAGCATGTGCAGATGCCAAACAGGCCCATGAGCTGCTGATGAGGCCCTCTCTCTCTCCCTTGCTTCAGCAAATGGGGGTGCATGGACGAGAGCATGTGTGGAAGGCCTTTGCCCCCAGGCAGGCTCAGAGAAGAGAGGACACCCTGGTCTACCACCCCTTGGCTTCCCCCATCAGCTCTTACCTTCGGGAACCGCTCCTTGTAAACATGATTCATCATCACGACCTCATTGTCAAAATTCCCACTCGTGCGCCGGGGGCTGCAAGAAGAAAGGGCCACGCGAGTCCATCGTGGGGCCGTGACGCCACGCCGAGGGCCCTGCTCAGGGCTGGTCCCCACAAGGGGGATGGGATGACCCTCTGACCCACAGGACACACACGGAAGCCAGGCCATTGTTCCCCAAGCCAGGTTGCTGCCTGAGGAGGGCCAGCTCCCCCCCCCCCCGCCTCTTCTTTTGGTGAGAACTCACAGCTGGCCATCCTGTCTAAAGGAGGTAAGCAGGTGATGGCCTCCAGCCCCTCCCCATGGCCTTTGGGAGCTGCACATGGCACCTCCTGACTCCCAGCCCCCAGGGCCCCCCCCCACAAGCCCTGCTGCCCGTCACCAGGAGCAGAAGCTGAGAAGCAACCTCTTCCCAGGGGATCACGGAGGGGCAGAGGGCTTTATCTCCTTAACACACCGTGTGCCCTGGGCTGACCCGGCTTTCTCAACAGTCTCCCCCCCCCCCCCAGTGCCAGAGGAATCTTAATCCCGTTGTGGCATAAAACCAAGTCACAGGGAGGCAAGGCAGCCAGCAGGGCCAAGGGTGCCCGGGCAAGAACCATTGGCGGAGAGCAGCAAACAAGACCAGGACAGACTCACAGCCCCTGGCCTGGGAAAGGGAACGGGAGAGAGGTGGGAGGGTCAGAGCCAGGGCTGGAGGCTGGGATCGAGGCCTGCAGAACGGGGGGGCCAGACACAGCCCTGTGGAAGGAGGCACGGAAGGAGGCAAGGGAGTGGCTGGCTGTGGGGAGCAGGGTCCAGACCTGCCTTCTCTGGTCCAGAGTGCTAACATAGGAGTGCTAACTCACTTTTGTGGCAACTAGGAGTAGGCATTTTGCAAAAACGAGCAAAAAAGAATCTGATTTGCTACTGAAATAGCTTTTATTTGGGAATATTCAACTATACCAAAGATCAGCTGGGGCGACGGAAGCTGAGAGCTTGACCACGGCTGGCTTCCGTTGCAGCTACAGGTCAGGATAGGAAAGCTTTACGCTGCCTCGGCAGGGGCTGGCTCATTTTGCAGCTCGGAAGTGGGTGGGGCAACAGGAGCTGAGCCTGCCTGGGGCGGGGAAGGCCCTCCCGGCTGCAGGCAGAACCTGAGGCCATGCTGGCTTCTCAGGTCTATTGGACCCAAAAGAATGATGGAGTTCCAAAAAATCCCAGATCCAAATACCATATTGCTAATGAGTTTCGGGATTTGGGGGGAAATCCTGAAATTTTTTCAGGTCCAATAGACCTTAACCTAAACATATGTGGTTTTTTTGTTTGTTTTTTTCTGGACACCCCTCGTGACAGTGAATGCCACTTGAGCAGAGTCATTCCCTACACTCTCCAAGCCTCTGAGCTGAGGCATTCCTCTTTCCCTCTATAGCCATTTCCTGTTCTCTCACGGCCATCTGAGGAGATACGTTCCCATTTTCTCTCTCAAAAGCCATCCAAGAGGCATTCCTAGTTCTTCCTCAACGTCATCTCGGAAAAGCCATCCCTCCTCCTCCTCCCCTCCTCTCACAGCTGCCTTCTTAGGTGAGGCATTCCCCTTTATACCGAAGGACTGTTGCTTCAGAGACGTTGTATGCTGTATGTGTCATTCTTTTTTAAAATTAGCATTAAAGATTACTTGCAATGGCTTACATCTCTGCTAATTAATTGGGATTTGCCATTCAAAATACTTTTAATTGAATCAGTCGTCTGGGCAAATTATACTATCCCAAAAAGTGTACAACCATCTGAAGTCAGCCATTACAGCGAAGCAATTCCCTTCCCTCAAGCCGCCCGAATTCCGCCCGCGTGAAGTACCTCAAGCTCCGGGATCGCGTGCGCAGGTTCGGCGAATGGTGCCCCCCCTCTCCGGTGACGCTCCCCGTGCTCCGGAAGTGCTTGGACAGGAAGTGCAGTTCATCCGGGGTGGGCTGGGAGGGCAGCTGATGGAGTCGTTCGTGGGAAGAAGAGGAGGAGGACTAGACGGGAGGAGACGGGAGCCAGCTGTGAGGAGGGAGGCCAGGCCCAGGCCCAGGCCCCAAGCCCCAGCGCTGGGAAGTCTGAAGCTGTGCTGAGGAAACGGCCACCACACCACAAAGACTGACGGTGGAGCTAAAAACATGGCCCCGACTTCTCCGGCTCAGTGGCTGAAGGACAGCAGACACCCGCAGTGGGGAGGGGGCCCGGCCCCCTCGCCCACCTGACCCATGATGCCTTGCCTGCAAGGGGGCCAAGCCAGGGCTTCTGAGTCACACCCACAGGCATCTGGGCACCACTGGGACCAGCCACCCACTGGGGTCCACGGCGGTCGCTCAGATAGTTCAGCGGCTCATGGAAAGGCTGGCAGGCAGCAGACCCACAACCAGCCACCTCCTGCCCAACCTCAGGTCCCACAGAGCCCCTCGACTGCCTCCCGATCCTACACCCCCCTCCAATATTGCCTGTTTCCCTAAATATTCCATTTGGAATGGACATCAGAGCAGAACACGGGTGGTTTTAGCACACAAGAGAGTAGCGGAGAAAGGCCTGAGACGATGAAGAGCAGAGCAGACCGACGTTCCCACCACGCCAAATGCCGACGGGCGCTTCACTTACCGAGACGGTGGAGCTGGGGGTGTTGGTCCCGTAGCCAGAGGAGGGCAGCGATGCCAGCGACCACCTTCTGCCATCAGCCCTGCCAAGAGCCCAGCAGCAGTCACATAGGGAGAGACGGAGTCAGGTTTTGATTCTTCCCCCTAGTTCGGTCTTCATCTGGTTCCCCAAATTCTTGGTTAACCGAAAAGGCGCAGCCAGACCCACAAAAGCCCCTCCCCTTGGAAACAGGATGGGGTCAGTCGAAAGGCTTTGCAAAGCGCTTCAGACTGAGGTTGGAAGGCCCAGAGATTTTAAACTCTCACAACCTCAGCATCTTTGGCGGAGTTACCTGTCAGTCCGAGGAACATGGCTACGCAGAAGCGTGTTGGTCAACCAAGAAAAGAGGAAGGCGAAAGAAGGAGGAGAAAGAGGTCAGCGTGAAGCGCAGAAATGCCCTAGCCCTCCCCACACACGCTCCTGGACTCTCCTCGGAAACCAAATTGTCAACCCATTTGCAGAATTATGCATGCCTTTATGGTTTCTTAAACCCTTTGGGATGCATTCCAAGAAAAGGAGGAAAAAAGAGACCAAGAAAAGGGGATGACGTAGGAGCTGCCAGTGGAGAGGGAAACGCACTCTGTGCATGCCCAGAGGCACATCAGTTAGTGCACTCCCAACCTGAGCCCTCCCCTTGGAAACAGGGGCAGAGCTGTTAGCTCTCATGAAGCCCTCCTGCGTCCCTTCTGGGCTGCCCTCGGACAGCTGACCTGTTTGCCAGAGAACAGACGGCCCTTCGTCTAGAGAGCCCTTCTGCGGGTCACAGAAGGATCCCAGCCAGCTCCTTCACGGCCTCTTACCTGCGAGCAAACTGGAAACTGACCCCGGTCCCGGCAGCGAGGCAGTGGCGAGGGCTTTCCGCAGGACTGCTCCCTGCTGCAGAGAAGCCAGGAAGGCAAAAAGAGAATTCTCTCTCTCTCTCTCTCACACGGACAGAAGTTCCACTGGAATCCCAAGGCCCACAGGTTGTCTTCTTAAAAGGAATAGCCCCCTTAACTGACCCAGGAATGGCGGCAGAACTGGGGGGTGAAATAAGGGGCCCAGTCCAAAAGCTGAGTCTTCCATCGTGATCTCGCTCTGGTCAGCCTCGCCCCAAAGCCTCTCGCTCCCAGGGGCTCCTTCCCCCCCAGGCTGGAGCTGCTCCCCCCCCCATACATGCACACACAAAAGCCCCTCCCCAGCTGTCATTCCCACTGGTCTCAGCGCCACGGCCGGCCTGCTGGGCTCCTACCTGTGGGCAGCGAAAGAGGGGACAGCGGGCGGGAGAGGGTGGGTGGAGGCGTTCCCACCGCCAGGCTCTTCCTGTTGCCGCTTCGACAGCTGCAAGAGTGGGGAGAGGCAGGGAGGCAGTGAGGCACAGGACAAAAGGCACCCTCCGTCGCTAGGTCGGGGTGGGGGCCAAGTCCCAGAAAGCCTGAAGCCCCAGCAGCAGGGTGGGGAGCATATTCTGACTTCTTATGACTGACTTAACAATGTCCAATGCATTACTTAAAACATACGCAACACACAGAATTGGGTTGCTTGGCACACTGGAAGAGTTTTTAAGAGAATGACATGCCCAGACTTGGACGGCCCAAGCTAGGCTGATCTCAGAAACCCAGCAGGGTCAGTCCCGGTCACTACTTTGATGGGAGAACCATGAACGTGGCCCTCTGGGATAACTGCAGGTGGGAGAACCATGAACGTGGCCATCTGGGATAACCGCCGGTAGGAGAACCATGAACGTGGCCCTCCGGGATAACTGCCGGTAGGAGAACCATGAACGGGGCCCTCTGGGATAACTGCAGGTGGGAGAACCATGAACGGGGCCCTCTGGGATAACTGCCGGTAGGAGAACCATGAACGTGGCCCTCTGGGATAACTGCAGGTAGGAGAACCATGAACGCGGCCCTCTGGGATAACCGCCGGTAGGAGAACCATGAACGTGGCCCTCTGGGATAACTGCAGGTGGGAGAACCATGAACGGGGCCCTCTGGGATAACTGCCGGTAGGAGAACCATGAACGTGGCCCTCTGGGATAACTGCAGGTAGGAGAACCATGAACGTGGCCCTCTGGGATAACCGCCGGTAGGAGAACCATGAACGGGGCCCTCTGGGATAACTGCTGGTAGAACCATGAACGTCGCCCTCCGGGATAACTGCCGGTAGGAGAACCATGAACGTGGCCCTCCGGGATAACTGCCGGTAGGAGAACCATGAACGCCAACGAACCATCGCCTCAACCACACATGTCCCCGCCGCCCTGCTGCCTCCACGGACGACAGTCACTCCACCAGCTTGCCAAGCCGGTCCCCCCATCTCCGTCGCCTCCGCCGCCACCGCTAAGGCCACGGCACTCGCTCCCGCTGCTTGCAACACCGTCGCCAACAGCCGCCACGCCCGCCAGGAGCCGCGACCGCCCTCAGCTGCTGCGGGACTGCTGCCGTTCGCCCTGCCGCCGCCGTAAAATAGGTATGCCGCCACCCGAGACGCCATCGCCCCGACACGCGCCCGCGCCTCCCCGCACTAACAACGTCCACGGACACACAACGCCCTGCCGGCCTTCTCTCCTGCACTCGCCGCCCTCCGCCTTCTGCCTGGCCCCAGTACAATTGCTGGTGGGCGGGGGGGGGGGGGCAGAAGACCCCGCTATACGCCCACCGGAGCCCTTCGCCCTCCGAGGCCTTCCTGCTTCCTTCTCTAGCGCCCATTTCATTTGCAGATAAAATGGTCTTTCTTTCTAGTCCTGAACATAAAGCTGAACCTTGTAATGCTGAAAACAAGCCTTTCATAATATTATCTTTAAACCGCTCAGGGAGTGGTATACATATTTGGCTAAGTGGGTGGAGAGTGGGCATGGCCAGTCCGGATGAAGGCCCAACCAGGATGCACGACTGGCCACGCCCACTCTCCGCCCAGCCAGCCAGCCAGGGGCTCTCTGCCACCATTGGCGGCACTTTGCCCCAGACGCTCCCCAGGACACATGTAAGGGCCCTGGGGTGGGGGGAAGGTAGGGGGTTCCCTGTCCGGTAGGACGAACGGGCTTTGAAATCTAGTAGTGTAATAAACGCACTTTGCTGTCTGTATTATTTACACTGAACCAAAACTTGAAAGTATGAAACTACACATGTCCAGTATGAGGCTTTTCCCCAAGGTTCCCTGAACTGCCCTCAGAGTTTTCCACAGTCTACTTTTGAAAGTGGATTCCCTTCCCTCGAAAATCACTTTACTTCTTCAAAATATAAACAGAGAGACGTATCTGTGCTCCTCGGACAAGGATTCCCTTCTGGGTCACTCACCCCAGATGACCAGCAAGAAAGAGGCTCTTTCCAGAGCTGAGGCCTCCAATGCTGATGTAAAATGCAACAGGAATTCAAAGACCCTGATGACTCCAGCCCCTCAGGTGAATTCGCACTGAGCACTTTGCCAACATGCACCCCCTTCAATGCATCAGTCACATCCCTTGATGGATAGTCACGTCCCTGGCGGGAAGTCCTGCCTGAAGAAAATCACCATTCCTGCAAGGAGCTTTCAGCGTTCCGCAGGGCCTGCAAAACGGAGCTCTTCCGCCAGGTTTACGGTTGAGGCCGGCATGGCGAGATGATCAACCCCCCCCCCCCAAGCGGTGTTAAGCTTCTGTCATCTGTGTTCCCTCTCCCCACTCCTCTGTGCAGATGTTACTGGGGGGTGGCTGGGTTAGGAGGGCGAATACCACCATGTCTTTTGGGGATATTAATTCCGTTGTATGGTTTTTATGTCCTAGAGCAGGGATAGTCAACCTGTAGTCCTCCAGATGTCCATGGACTACAATTCCCATGAGCCCCTGCCACCACAGGTTGATTACCCTTGTCCTAGAGTATTTTAATGGGCTTTTTATTATGGACAAACTATACCCTGCCATGAGTCGATTCCGGGAGTGGCGGGCAATAAGTATGAATGAATGAATGAATGAATGAATGAATGAATGAATGAATGAATGAATGAATGAATGAATGAATGAATGAATGAAAAGGAAGGTTTACCTCCCCCCAGGAAAGAACAGCATTCACTTCTGAATGCCAGAGCAAAGTTTGAGTTCAAAGTTTTATTCAAGGTTTATGCTTATACCACCTTGAATGAAATTTTTGTGGTCTTCCAGGGGCAGTTGGGACTCCGACTCTATTCCATGATGCCAGAACAACGCTGAATCTCACGTGTGAAGCCAAACGCTCTCCTTTCACCCACACAGGCTACGTTGGCCAGGGGCAGGGATTTTAAAATATTTCACAAGCTGCTTGCTTTGTCGTGCTCCATCCCCCCAATCATTCAGTGGAACATCCTTGGCTCCAGCATGTCACCCAGAAGGAAAAACAACAACAACAACAAAATGACATGCTTTGGGACAGCTTTGCTGCCGACTGGCTGCACATCACGCACACTCGAGTCCGATGAAGGCCCAAAAAACCCAGAAACGGCAGCGGAAGAAACAGGGAGACAGAAAACCTGGGCAGATCCTTCTCCTGGATGCTGGAGGCTGGTCCTGCACTGAGCAGGGGGTGGACTAGATGGCCTTTTCTGACTCTATTCAAAGACTTTTGCTGGGCCAGTTCCAAGGGTGGCTTCCAGAGACCTCGCAGTTTCTACGGCAAGAGGTGAGCAGAGGGGGTTTTGCCCTGGACTTTCTTGGGGGGAGGTCTCCCCCCCAGGCCAACCCTGCTTGGCCTCTGAGGCCATGAGAGCCGAGACCGTTGGGTGGGGGCTTGACCCGTTCCACCAGCCGGCAAAGTCACCCAAGGCGCACAGCGGGCTGATGCCCGAGGCTCTCCCAAGCCCAACCTCCCTGCAGCGCCCCAATGCGCCTCCTGGCCTTGCATTTCAAAGGAGGCCAGAAGAGTGTGTAGAGCCACAGTAAGGAAGCGCCTAAGCCTCCCCAGAGGAGGGGGTCACGGCTATGGGTGAGAGAACAATGAGCACCTCTCGCCTCAGCAGGCCTTACCACAAATGTCACAAACGGCAACCCGTCGCACACTGGAAGAAAAGCCAAAGGTTTGCGACTGGAGTAACAATCCGATTCTGCTACAGCTGCCCAAAATTATCCATGTGACTCTCGAAACCTTAGGCCCTGAAACTCTCAAAGGTGCGCCTGGACTCGTATCCAGTTGTTTATTTAAGCCAATAATCTTTTTGGCACCTCTCTCTGAGCTACTTCAGGCCCATTTTGGGGGGATGACAACATCGTGTGGGTCAGAAAATAAAAGGCCCACGGGTGTCCTTGTTTCGTTGAGGCCCTGGGCAGTCACTTGGCTGGGGAGTCCCAACTTCTCTTTACTCCCATCCAGGGGCTGTACGAAAGCAAGGACGCCTGCCAGGTGTTTGAGCCCACCCCGGGCATGCCAGGCGTCCCTCCCACAGGCTGGCCGTTTTGCAATTAAAATGTGGGCACCATTCACTGTGGGTGAGCATGGAATCCACCCTGCGGGCGCCCCACGCAGCCATTCCAGGACATGAAAGTAGCTCTGAAAGTGACCTAGATGCTTTCCCCAGGGGGAGGCAGGACATGTGGGGAGGGGGGCCGTTCCAGGTCAGGCTCTAAAAACCAGCCAGCCAGGGCACGGCCAGCCCCCTTTGAAAAATGCTTCCGTTCTTCTTTCTGCAGCGCACGAGACGCAAACCTATCAGCAGAGGCCTTTGCAAACGGAAGCCACAGAAATAAATCTCTCCTGAGCTACCTAGCTCTCTGCCTTGGACAATCCCATCTGCTTTGCCAGAGGGTGGGGGGGGGGGTGCTTACTGCTTATTTTAAGAGTCCCCTGATCCTAATCTAGCCTGGGATAACATCACCAAGTACCTGGAAATGGATGGCTGCCATGGACGCTGCACTGATTATCTTAAACCGATTTTGAACTAATTTTATATTTTTATCTATTTAACTACTGCATTTGAACGACTGTTTCATAGAGAATGTTCCGAACTGCCCTGAGTCGGCTTGCTGGGTGGGTGGTAGATAAATCAAGCATCAAATAAATCAAATCAGTAAATAAAGGTGCGGGGCTCTCACAGAAATCTCTGCAGAATGCAAAAAACGCCTGTATTTTCTTTTGTGGCATCTGGAAATTTTCCATCTTTAATCTTAACCCAGAAATGTCTGCTACAGAATGATGCCTCCTTTGAAGCTAATGTGGCTGGCAAGAGAAGCAAACATAATAAACGCAGGAGGAAAAAAAGACGGAAAGTAGACCCAGGGAAGGGTTCAAATCCTTGTTGAGAATCTTAGACCAGTCAGAGCTGTCCCGAGACCTGTGTCTCTTGCTCTAAGCTGGTCAGAATGAAATGGCTTTCCGAGTCGCATCCCTGCCCTGGTGCTGCAGAGAGCCCACCACAGACTCCTCACATTTCTGTGTACTCCCAAGGGACAAGGTGGTGCCATGCCAATGGGTCGTGCCAGGCCAGAAGATCTTGCGAGACAGCAAAGGGGGGACAGTGGGAGACCTGGGATGCAGAGAGGCACAGAAGAGAGCCACGCTCGGCCACGAAGCCTCCAAGGTGAAGCCGAATGAGCGGGAGACCAAGCAGCATCTAGAAAGACTGCACAAGTTGCAGATTAGCCCTCCCCTCCCGCTGCACGACAACTACGGGTCCTGCCAGCGCATTTCGACAGCTGCAGAAACAGGAAGTGGTGGCTTTTCCTCTTGCACGCTGACGCCTCCTGCATCGCACCACAATGTCCTCAGAAAAGAGGCCCCCCCTTGCAAAGGGGTCCCTCCCCCCAGCCCCTGTGATGCCCGGTCACGTTCTGTGCCATACCGTGTTCGAGTGAAGGGGCCGGAGCCAGAAGGAACACGGAGGACCCACTTGGGAGGGAAACTGACTCCCCCAGTAAACAAAGGATCCGCATTCAGTTCAGTTTGGGGCACCCAGTTGAAGTGGGAGGTAGACAAACAGGATTGTGTCCAGAGGAGGGCAACAAAGATGGTGAGGGGTTTGGAGACCAACATGTATGGGGAAAGGTTGGGGGAGCTGGGTCTGTTTAGACTGGAGAGGAGGCGTCTGAGAGGGGACCTGATCACCATCCTCAAGTATTTAAAAGGGTGTCATGTGGAGGATGGAGCAGAGTTGTTCTCTCTTGCCCCAGAGGGGCAGACCAGAACAAATGGGATGAAATTAATTCAACAGAAATTCCATCTCAACATCCGAAAGAAGTTCCTGACAGTCAGAGCGGTTTCTCAGTGGAACAGGCTTCCTCGGGAGGTGGTGGGTTCTCCATCTTTGGAAATTTTTAAACAGAGGCTGGAGAGCCGTCTGATGGAGAGGCTGATTCTGTGAAGGCTCAAGGGGGTGGCAGTTGACAGTGGATGAATGAT
The DNA here is from genome assembly GCF_049243985.1 of Paroedura picta. Taxonomy (NCBI): domain Eukaryota; kingdom Metazoa; phylum Chordata; class Lepidosauria; order Squamata; family Gekkonidae; genus Paroedura; species Paroedura picta. The sequence continues at coordinate 2,370,149 of NC_135372.1, forward strand.
AGGGTGTCCTGCACAGTGCAAGGGGTTGGACTAGATGACCCAAGAGGTCCCTTCCGACTCTGTTTCTATGATCACAAGCTAGCTGGCAAGTCACATTATGATCCCCTGAGCTCTCGTCCTTACATTTCAACACCTCCTTCACTATGTGGCTTCGCTAGGCATTGTTAGCACGCCTGCTCGCCGTTTCAAACCCGCCCTGAAGCCAGGATTGGAAAGAGGCAAGGAAAGGCCATGAAGAGCTGGCATCGAATTCCCTGCTGGTCCCTGGAGGCCAGCCTGCGACATCCACCCTCCAGGGTGACACCCGCTGTGTCAGAGCACAGGAAAGGCTGCAGGGGGGTTGCCGTGGCCAGGTCCGGTGGAAGCCCTTGGCTGGCCTGGAGAGCTAAGGCCAAAGCAAGCCCCTCTCCCGGGGAGCCTCCGGAGCCCCTCCCACCCCAAAGATGGACCCGAGGGCAACAAACGCCCCCCGCCCGCCCCGGGCCCCTACCCACCTCTGCCGCCCCGACGCCGCGCCGCAGCCGCGCTCCCCCATCGCCGGCCCGCCCCGACTGCAGCGCCGCCCGGGCGAGCGAGGGAAGGCAGAAGCCGGGCCGGCCGCCAGAGGCGCCTAGATGGGCACCGCCCCCCGGCTCGCCCGGACAAGGCGGCCGCCCCCTCCGCCCCCCCCCAGGCCCAGCCCCCTGGGCGGCGGCGCCCCCTCCCCGAAGGCAGCCACGAGGTCTCGGGGGAAGCCGGCCCGACGGCCCGCCTGGGATTCGAACTCGCCTCCCGGGGACAGACGCTCGGCGGCGCCTTCGGAAGGAGAACCCGGGGAGGCCCCTCTGCGCCCCTCTCCCTCCTCCTGGCCCCGGGGAGCTGTCTGGGAGAGAAGGGACCGAGACCCGCGTTCAAATCCCCGTCCCACCCCGGGAGCTCCGCAGAGGGCCACAAAGCCCTGGCGCTCAGCCTAGGGGCTCCTGGGAATTGTAGTCCAGGAACATCTGGATCTCACAGGGTTGGGGGGGGATAAAATGGGGGCGAAGGAGGCAGGGCTCCCCCCCCTCCAGGAAAGGCCAGTTCCCCCTGCTGTATTTTTTGAACAAGGTTGTGGCCTGCCTTGCAGAGTTGTTGCACAAATGGTTGCAGATGAGGCCTGCACATAGAACACTTTCAGAAGACTCCTTGAACCGAGTATGCAGCTTCACAATAAAAAATACTCTTGCACTGAAACGGTGGGGTGGGGTGGAGTGGGGGTGGGGGGAGTTCTGCTGCCTGGGAGCGTCACACACCCCCCCCCACACACACAGGTGTCGGCTGGCTCTCCCGTGGAACGGGCTGAAGCGCCAAAGCGGCCACGGGAGGCCCCAAACAGCAGGACAAGGGGGAGAAGCCTGCCTTGCCGTGGCAACAGTGGGCTTCGGTTCGCTGTATGCGCATGCGCAGACACAAACATGCGCACAGGAAGTCAGGTGTCAGGCCACAGACTTCCTCTCTCCCACTTTGGAACGCCACGGGATACACAGAAGAGGCGGGGGATGTTCAAGACCAGGGGTAGTCAAACTGCGGCTCTCCAGATGTCCATGGACTACAATTCCCATGAGCCCCTGCCAGCATTCGCTACCCCTGCAATAAACTTTGTTGGTTTTAAAAGTGCTCCTGGACTTCAATGTGCAGGGAGTTATTCCTACGAGCCCTTTGAAGCAGCCCATGGCACCCCACCTGGCATCTGGAGGGCTGCGATTTGACTACCCCCGTTCAAGACCATATATTCTCCACTTGCACCCAGAAGCGCCCATGGGTGGTTTCCGAGGGGAGACCCTGAAGCTGCCGGCCTGGGGAAGAGCACCCCCCCCCCCCCACCTAGCCCTGTGGCTCCTCCCAGCCGGCTTTAGGCAGGGCTAAATTATAAAGAAGGGGCTGGTTTCCCTTCTCAGTCTGGAATATTAAAACAAGCGCTAGACAAACAGAAGGAAACCAGGCAATTAACTGCCCATCAAAATGCGCTTTGCAGAGTGGGAGAACGAAACCCAAGCAAAATTGGCTTGCTTCTTTCTCCTGGGAGCTTGGATGGACGGTCTTTCCAGGAGAAAGAAGCCAGCCAATTTTGCTTGGGTTTGCATCCTTTCCAGTGTGCTCACTATGGGAAAGGCTAAAAGCCTGACGCTGTAACACCTACCCCCCCCCCCCCCCCAGTCCTTTGCTGTCTGTTTTCCTGCTTTCTGTGTATGCAGATCGGGAGTTCCCCAGGTTGCTGAGTTCAACATGCAAACGCCACAGACCCCAACCACTCCCCCCCCCCCAAGTCACAGGCAGTCCTCTGCCTTCAGGGCTCTGACAGGCCTCCAGCCCAGATTTCGTTCAACAGAGCAGAGAACACGGCCTTCTGTTAGGAGAATGCTGAGCAATTTATTTCACTCCAGTCCCGGGGCCAGCAAAGAGGCAAGAAAAGCAGAGAGACTCCAGGGCAGGGTTTGTCCCCACCAGGAATCTGAGGGAAGGGGGGGGGCACAGAGTGACCCACTCCGCCTCCAGCGTTTGGCACTCCTCTGCAGTGATCAGCAGGTGAAGGGTGAGAAGCCGTTCCAAGCATGGGTGTCTCCCTGCCACCCTCGTTCCCACAAGGCACTTGCCACCTTCTAGAAACAGGGAATGAACCCTCTGGCAATAGGAATTCCAGCAGAGTTTTCTCCCACACAACCCCAGGCCCCCTTCTACCTGGTCCTAGAGACTGGGCCGGCCTGAGGTGCTTTTCTACTCCCTGGGAGCAGGGGGCTCGATCCTGGCCCTGGCCAACACTGCCAAGGGTGACTCTACAACACTGCTCCCCCCTTTCACCTCAGGGTGCCTGAGCTGGAGGTGCCTCTGGGCCCATTCACTGAAGGTGACGAGGACTTCTCAGTGGCAAACTGAAATGGCATAGTGCAGGGGTTGGACTAGATGACTCATGAGGTCCCTTCCAACTCTATTATTCTATGATTCTATGGGGGCAGGCAGGCCTGGGAGACAACAGGGAGCCTGTGTGACGCTTGCCAATTTTTTTGTCTGGAGGACAAATAGTTCCATAGAATCACAGAGTTGGAAGGGGCAATACAAGGCATCTAATCCAACCCCCTGCTCAACACGGGATCAGCCCTAAGCATCCTAAAGCATCCAAGAAAAGTGTGTATCCAACCTTTGCTTGAAGACTGCCAGTGAGGGGGAGCTCACCACCTCCTAAAGGCAGCTGGATTCTACTGCCGAACTACTCTGTGAAAAATGTCCTGCTGATATCTATCCAATTACAACAAAATTCCACAACATCAAGAGAACATCAGGGTTAAGGGAGTTCGATGTAAATAAAATTCCACTCACATATGCAGCGGAGGTGAAAAATCTATTTTAACTATTGGACACACCAGAGAAGAAGATGCCTGGTGAACAGGGGCAGGAAATTGAATCAAATGTTGTTGAAACGGCAGTACTGCACAAGAAGGCAAAAAAAAAGGATAAAAAATGGCTCTCTGATGAAACTACAAGAATAGCTGAATGTAGAAAACCAGCAAAAGCTGCAGGCAAAAGGGAGGAAGCAAGAAAATTAAATAATGATTTTCGAAGGGCAGCGGGAACAGACAATGAAGTTAACTGGAATCAGAAATGCAAGTAGTCAGAAGGGACACACAAGAAATGCTTTTGCACAAGAGGTTCTGAATGCCATTTGCTGCTTGCAAAAGTGTTATCAAAGATAAGCAAGGGAAGGAACTGACTGACCAACAGAGCATCAAGAAGAGGTGGTGGAAACACACAGAACAGAACGGAGTGGCATACGCAGAATACACAGCCTGCAGAATGGAAGATCACTCTTTTCAAAATGAAGAAGAAATGGAACTGGCCATTCTTGAGGAGGAAGAAGCTGTTTGGCATCTGCCAAACAACCAGGCCCCAGGCATTGACCTCATAGCCATGGAACTGCTGAGGTGTGTACTAATCAAAACCATTACAGCTTTGCATCAGAAAATCTGGGAAACTAATAACTGGACAGAGGAGTGGAAACAACCTGTGTTCATCCCACTACCGAAAAAGGGTGACTCAGAAAACTGTTCCAATGTGAAAACATCAGCCAAGAGAAGGATCAATTCATGTGAATTCGGGTTCCATGAACAGCAGAAGTCACAAACAAGGAAACAGCACAGAGCATAAAGCCTGATCTATCACTGGGAGGCAAAACCACGAAGCTCCGGCTCACTTACTTTGGCCATATCATGTGAGTCAACTCAATGGAGAAAGCGATCATGCTAGGATTGGTCAGTGGAAAAAGGAGACCAGGCCGGCACAGAGCTCAGTGGCTGGATGCAATCGGAATGGACACCGGACAGGACATTGCAGGGTTGAGGGAGACCGTGTGGGATCTGGGATCACGGTGACACCTGCACCATGGGATTGTAAAAAATTGGACACAACTGAAGGGCTGGCAACAACAAAACCAATACCATTCTACATGTAGTATAAACCCGTTCCTCTCCTCTGCGGCCAACAGGAACTGCTCCCTGCCCTCCTCCAAGTGACAACTTTTCAGATCCTTCAAGAGAGCCATCCTGTCCCCTCTCAACCTCCCCTTCTTCAGGCTGAACGTTCCCAAGCCCCTCAGCCTCTCCTCATAGGGCTTGGTCCCCAGGCCCTGGATCTTTCTCATTGCTTTGGGCTGATCCTGTGCTGAGCAGGGGGTTGGACTAGATGACCTGTATGGCCCCTTCCAACTCTATGATTCTATGGTTTCTTTTGCACCCTCCCAAAGTGAGGCCTCCAGAACTGCATACAGGACTCCAGGTGGGGTCTGAGCAATGTGGTATACAGTGGGACTAGGACGTCTTACGATTTTGATGTGATGCCTCTTTATCACTGTATCACATTGTCTGCTGATATTTAGCTTACAGTCCACAAGTACCCCAAGATCTCGTTCGCACACCCTGCGACCCAGAAGTGTATCTCTGATCTGGTATGCTGCTTCTCATTTCTGTGACCCAGAAGTAGAACTCTGCTCTTCTCCATATTGAATTGCCCCTTGTTCTCATTTGCCCACTTTCCCAGCATGTTCAGATCTCGTTGAACTCTATCTCCATCTTCCAGGGTCTTTGCTACTTCTCCCAATTTGGTGTCATCTGTAAATTTAATGACTTGTCTTTCCATCCCCTCCTCCAGATCGCTGATAAAAATGTTGAAAAGAACCACACCCAGTGGCACCGCACTGCTCACCTCCCTCCAGCCCGATGCAACACCCTAGACAACCATTCTCCAGGTGCAGTTTTCTAACTGGTTCCCCATCCACCCCAAAATCCAGTCTGCAGTCCTCCCGTTTACCCATGAGATCATGCTGAAGGGCTACTGAGGGTGGGGACGGAGGCACTTCCACACTTTAAGTGTGCACACAACTGGCATGAGAGCAGAGAGAGAGAGAGAGAGAGAGAGAGAGAGAGAGAGCGAGAAGTGGACTGACTCATGGCTTGGAGACATCACAGGCACTAGCCAGTGGGGGCTACTCGGGCCCAGCACTCAGACTGCCAGTGGAAGCAACTGCAAGGGAGTGGGGATCTGCATTTTCTAGCACCCCACAACTGGGATGCTGCCTTCAGATAGGAGTCTTGACTCCTATTTAATAAACAATGGGCTTATCTGCGCCGAGAAAAGGCTGTCTGGAAGAAATACAATAAAATCAGAGTCCAGTAGCTGCTTTAAGACCAACAAAGATCCATTCAAGGCATGAACTTTCGAGTGCAAGCACCCTCCGTCAGACTCGACTTGCACTCGAAAGCTCACGCCTTGAATGGATCTTTGTTGGTCTTAAAGCGGCTACTGGACTCTGATTTTATGGTGCTATTTCAGACCAACACGGCTAGAATCTGCCTGGAAGAAAGACGCACGCATGTCCCGCAGCCACCAGCTCACACACAATCTGTGAGGACACCCTTTCAACTTCATGCACAAGAGAGAACTCCCCCCATTCATTTTTCAGATACCTTGTCTTCTTCGACCCCCCCCTCCCCAGCCCTTGCCTGCTCACCCCACCCACCCACCCACCCACTAGGAAAACTGCAGGGCACCTTTCTTGTTGTGCTCCAGGCTCCCCGGAACACGGCCGATAGTAAAGATCACCGGATGGTCGTGCTTGCCTTTCCTTCCCTCCGTCCTCCTTTGCAGGCTGCAGGCTGTTCCCCCTCCGACTCTTAACTGGCACAGCTCCTGATCTGGGGGTCTGCGGTGTGCACGAGGTGTGGGTGGGGGGGGATACAGGGCCTAAGAGGAGGGCCAGGGTCCCAGGGCCCCTCCAGATGGGAATTACCTGCAGGTAATCCACAGCCACAGGGACAGGTTCGGCTGCTCGGCTCTGCGTTCCAGGAGAGGCCCTGCCCCCGCATTTGCGGTCCTCTTGAGCGGGTCCATGGGGAACAGACCCAAGGCCGAAGCCCTGCTGCCTCCTCCCCGGAGAGACCTCCGTCTGTCTGCGTGACTGTCGTAGGGAAGCAGAGGCAGCCGTCAGCCTGGCTGGCAGACTCTGCGAGAGCCGCTCACTTTTTCCATGATGCTCTTTCACCCTCATTGACAGTCATGCGAGGGCAGTTCCCACGGGGGCAGCTGTCTGGGAAGGGCAGTGCGGGCAGGACCTCTGACGTAGCCTTGCCAGGCACCATCCCGGAGGGTCGAAGGCCGGCTGGGCACAGGATTCCGAGCCCCAAGGGAGGCGCGGTTGCAGGATTTCAGTGAGGCTTTTGACGAGGCTCCCCATGACGGGAAACTGGAGGACTGCAGGCTGGATTTTCAGAGGGAGGGTTGTGCGCTTCGGCTCGGCCACTGTGGTGATCACCAAAGCCTGAAGCGGCATGTAGTAGGCCAGTGCCACGGAGAGGAGGGGCGGCAGCAGCCTCTCTGTGGCACTGGCCTCCTACGTGCTGCTTCATGCTTTGGTGATCGCCACAGTGGCCGAACCGAGCCAAAGCACACGCTCCTAAGATGGGTGGGGAACGGGCTAGAAAGCTGCACAAACAGAGTAGTCCTCCATGGGGTTTCATCGGACTGGAGGGAGGGGAGCAGTGGGGAGCCACAGAGCTCGGAACTGCTTCCGGTACGTGTCAAGATTTTTTATCACTGGTCTGGAACAAGTGGTAGAGGGACTGCCAATTAAATTTGCAGATGGCACCAAATTGGGAGGAGTGGCGAAGACACTAGGAGATACAGAGCATTCAAGAAGTTGAGAGGAGACCTGACGGCTCTCTTTAGGTATATGAAAAGTTGTCACTTGGATTATGGCTGGGAGCGGCTCCAGCTGGCAGCAGAAGAGAGGGCCTGCAGTCGTGGCTTTGAACGACATGGAGAACTGTACCGGCTAGATACCAGGGGAGAAAAATTCACAGTCAGAGTAATCCAGCAGTGGAATCAGTTGCCTAAGGATCTAAGATTCTAGAAGTAATGTTTGATGAGATTTTTTTGTGCTCCGTAGTGCCTTCCATGGGCATTCTTGCAGTGGCTTTTTCTTGGGTTTCCCTCCGCATAACAGAGCCATGGGAAAATCTGCTGCAGTGAGAAGAGCAGTGGGGTGCGCATTAAATGCTGTCACTTCTGACTCGTGATGAACCTATCATGGGCGGCCTGGCTCAGGTTTTGCAAACTCAGGCCCCTTGTTTCCCTGATGGTGGTCCATCCATCTCAGGTTAGGCCTCTCTCTTTTCCTGCTGTCTTCTGCTTTTCTGAGCATGACTGTCTTTTCTAATAACTCCTGTGACCAAAACCCTTTTTAGCAATTTTAGCCTCTAGGGAGAGTTCCGGCTTGGTCTGATCTGGAACCTACTGATTGTCTTTTCTGGCTGTCCACGGGCTCCGTAAAACTCTCTTCCAACCACCACACTCCAAAGGAATCCAATTTCTTCCTACCTGCTGTCTTTGCTGTCCAACTTTCACAACCACACGGCATGAATTATCCTGATCTTGGTCGCCAGCAATTCATCCTTACACTGAAAGATCTTTTCCACGTCCTTCATGGCTGCCCTTCGTAGCCCTTCTGATTTCTTAGCTGCAGCCTCCCTTTGGGATGATGACTGAGCCAAGGGATCAAAAATCTTAACCATTTCAATCTCTTCACTGTTGACTTTTAAAAGTTGAGTAATTCTCCCGCAGTCCGCACATTTGTCTTCCTGACATATAGCTTAAATCCTGCTTTGCACATTCTGCTTTAAATTTCAGCAGTAGGAATTTCAAATCTTCACTATTTTCTGCCAGTAACAGGGTGTCATGGTTGTTTTTCCTTGTTTTTCTGAACCCAGATTGAATATCTGGCACTCCCGATTCCACATATGTGAAGAACCTTCGTTGTAAGATTTTGAGCATCACTATATTTGTGTGATAAATTAACATGAAGGTCTCATAGTTGCTGCAGTCTTTAATGTCTCCTTTTTGGAACTACAATGTAGATTGAGCATTTCCTGTCCATTGGCTGTAGTTTTGTTTTCCATATTTGTTGGCGCAACCTTGTAAGGATTTTCTTTGGCAAGGAACACCTCTATCGATAGATATCCTATCTACTGACCGGTGAGTTGTTTCTTCCAATTGCTTTGCATACAACTTTTGCTATCTTCTAAAGATTTTTCTTGGAAGAAATTGGCCCGCTTTTCTCTTTGACATAGTTCCGCGCAGAGAAGAGCAGAGGGGGCAGCAAAAAGTGCATACACATCCCCTTGGTTCCATCAGTAGAGTTGTGCCCCTGAAAGAGGCAGAAAAAGGGAAATTTCAACCCTTTCTCTTTCCCTGCTGTGGCTTCCTAAGGGGTCTTTGAGGGTCTATTAGTCCAAGTGGTCCCCTGATCCCAGAAAAAAATTGTCAGGCATCAGAAACAACTGCTGTGGGGCGTGTGGGGGGAGGTAAATTTCTGGATACAAGCAGCCCAATCCGGCTTTGCGAGCCATCGGGAGGGGAGCGGAGGGGAAGGGCACAGACGACCAAAGTCTCTCCCCTGGACCCCTGGAATTCCCTTCCTCAGTTCCAGCTGCTGAGTTTCCCACATGCTTTGCCCACCTGCCCTGAAGCAGGACTTCAAACTTGGTACCCCACCCCACACAACTTCTGGGTTCCTCCGAGCTCTGGTCTCCTCCTGGCCTCTTCCTCCTTCCTTCCGTAAAAAGGCTCCAATTAAGAATCCCCTCCCCCCCTTTATTTATTTATTAAGAAATTTTGCATGCTGTCTCTCCTGCTTTCCGCGACTCACAGGTAAAGAAACTGAGCTGTACAAGAACAAAAAACATACAAATTATCCCGAGACCTCAGTTGAGAAGGGAGTTCAAGTTATAAATCAAATCAATCCAATCAATATTAAAATCAGCAATACTTTGAACAGCAGCGAGCTCACCGGGGATAGGAAAAGGCGGGTAAAAAGAATAAAGAATAAATAAATAAACATAAAAGAATAAAGAATAAACTCTCTAGCCCATATGCTCTGCAACATTTGGGACCCAAGAGGCACCCGGTTACTGTAACAATCCCTGATTTTTCAGAACACCCGAAAGAGCCCCCACCCCGTAGTGCAGAGGCCAGCCGGGACGAGCAGAGAGAAACCGTGCCGAAGACCCACACGGCTGCCGGTCCTTCCTCGCACAGTACAGCAGGGACGGAAAAGCTGGCAAGAAAGCCACGGAAAAGCCAGGAGGCACATGAGAAGCAGGAGAGGAGCCAGCCCCTTCCCAGCTGCCAGTCCAGACCAAACGCCCACGGTGATGCCATCCTCAAAGAAGGAAGCCGGCTAGAATCGGCTCCGAAAAAACAGCGACACACGATGGAACCGTTCAGTGCAAAGCCTGGTTAAAAGCAACCTGCCACATGAGAGGTTGGCAAGGTCCACGCCATTCAATGCCCTGAAGGGGGAGGGCACTTGGAGTCCAGATGCCAACACTGGGAAGGCCCTGCCCAGTGCCTGCCCGCCCACCTCCCCTTCTGCATCCTCCCTGGCAGGAAGCAGGATCCCTTCATGTTAAAACAATCCTGCTGGATTAAAGTGGGCTCATTTCATGCAGCAACGATTTCAACAGTCGGCACCCAAAGGCCACCCAAGAGGCAGTCCACAAGCAGGGGCAAGGAGGCCCCTGAGCAGCCAGCGTTCCAGGGTACACTGCTGCTGAATGTGGAAGTTCTATTTTGCCACCATGACTATAGTTTGAAGGCCCTTTTCATAACCTTCAGCCCATGTGGACGCTCTTACCTCCAGGGGTGAAGCGCCAAAGGGCTGCAGGGGCTGCAGGGACTCCCAAGGGCGGGACTCTGACTACTGGGGGACCAGCTGCAAGGGAAGAGGCAACCAGTAACCCAAAGGGTCCCCCCTCTTGGGAAAAGAACGGCAGCAGGCGGCAGAAGTGGGGCAGGGGGCAGCTGCCAGCTGGATCTGCCAGGCTCCCCATTCAGCCGGGGACCCCGCTTGGCCTCCTCTCTCTGCTAAGCACCCCGCCCCCCCCCCCCCGGACACCTCCAGGGGTAGTCAACCTGCAGTCCTCCAAATGTCCATGGACTACAAGCAAACGCTGGCAGGGGCTCATGGGAATTGTAGTCCATGGACATCTGGAGGACCACAGGTTGACTACCCCAGCGCTGCAAACAGCCCTGGCACGTGTCTCTGAGCATGTGCAAAATTCCTCTATCTCAGAGTGGGCTTTGTTTCCGCCCACCCAAGCAGCAAGGCGGCCGGTCCCCCCCCCCCCCCAGCAGCCCGGACCCTTCCCCTCGCCGCAAAAGGAGGCTGCAACGGCCACCGGGGGCAAGCTCGATCTTGCAGCCGCCCCAGGGGCTCCGACGGGGGGGGGGTCGGCCCTAGATCCCCCCCCCGCCCGCGCTCAGAGGCGCCCACCCCGGCTCTTCCCCCGCCCCCTCCCCGCCCGGTCGCCTAGCAACGGCCACCAGACGTCATCTGAGGAGCCCCCCCCCCCCCGGCCCGGGCGGGAGGCAGGCAGGCAGGCATCCCGGGAGCCCCCCGCCCGCCCGCCCTCCCTCCCGCCGGCCGCCCGCCCCCCCACTCACTCCGCCAGGGTCAGCGAGGGGATCTGCAGCTTGGCCCGGCGCGCCTGCATGGCCGCCCCGATGGCGCCCACCGCCTCCGCCGCCGCCGGGAGAAGGAAGGAGGGAGGGAAGATGCCTGCCCGCCTGCCCGCCTGCGGATCGCCCGCGCGTCCAAGCCGCCCCTCTGCCCCTGTGCAGAGCGCAGCCCCAGCCCCCCCCCCCCCGGCTCCCCCACCACAGCTGCCCTGTAACAAGCAGGCACACTTCGCCCTCCCCCCCAAATCCCCAGAGACCGGGAGAGGCCAGGGCAGGGCACCCCGAGATGATCTAGGAGGCACCCCTCATCCCCCCCCCGCTGCTGAGCCCCACTTGCTGAAAACTGACCCCTGTATTTGGGGCCTCAAGAAAATGGCTCTGGGGTGGAGAGGAGAGAAAGGGGGCTATGCAGGGACTGCCCACCCCCCACTGGAGGAGTCTCTCCGGAAGATCCCGGCCGGCAGGGAAGACCTCTCAGGAGCATCACGAGGAAGTCCGAAAACCCCAGAACTTGCCGTGGGACTCCCACCCTCCGCACCCAGCGCCACCCTCATCCCACACCCAGTGCGGCCACACGTTTCAAGGGACAAGGAGGCACATGAGAAGCAGGAGAGGAGCCAGCCCCTTCCCAGCTGCCAGTCCAGACCAAACGCCCACGGTGATGCCATCCTCAAAGAAGGAAGCCGGCTAGAAGCGGCTCCGAAAAAACAGCGACACACGATGGAACCGTTCAGTGCAAGGCCTGGTTAAAAAGGACCCCCATGTCTTCCATCCCCCCCCCCCCCCGCAACTCTGCATCAATCAATCAATCAGAAATAAAACACAACGGAGTGCGCCCTGGACTCCCATCTCTATCTTATTGCAGCTTTTCGTTTTGCATCATCATCATCTTCAACATGAAATGACAGTACGAAAAAAGAAAGGTTCACAATGTTTGTAAAGCCTGGGGTCGCTCCCCAGCGGTGGAAAGGGCCAGCCTCCTCAGTTTGTCTCTGACTTCTGCATAACAGCTGAACAGAACCTCCATGTGCAAGGGCGGCACACCTGTGACTGGCAATTGATGGGGATGGCAAACAGGATCTTCCTGCTTGGTGTGGGGACTTACTGGAAGCTCTAGCACAGGGGTGACCACACTGTGGCTCTCCAGATGTCCATGAACTACAGTTCCCATGAGCCCATGGGAATTGTAGTCCATGGACATCTGCAGAACCCCAGTCTGGCCACCTCTGCTCAAAGCAAAGGGATGCTGAACCATCGACCTTCATCTCATCCAACAGGATGCTTATGGGCTCATGGAGGGCGGAGTCTATCTTACGCATTCATTTTGGATGCTTGCCTCCTATCCCAGACGGCCACAGACCATAATGGGTCCCCACCATCTGGAATTACATCTCAGTAAACCTCAATAAAGCAAACAGAACTCGTGGCGAGGAATCCGGAAAAGCTATCAAAATTAGGAAGCGGGCAACTCAAAACACAGCAGATGCACCAAAATGCCGTCTCAGGAGGGGTCCTGGAGCAGGGGCAGAGCCTCAGCTTGGCATGCAGGAGGTCCCAGGTTCAATCCCCAGCATCTCCAGTTTAAAGGACCAGGCAGCAGGTGATGGGGAAGCCCATGGGATTATGGTCTCTCTGGATTCTCTGCCCACCTGATTTGGATTTTTTTTTAATGATTGAGACGCATGAGTAATGCAGCACTGCACAGAATCAACACAAGAACCTTAAAAAACACTCTTCAGATTCTGCATATTTGCAGGTGGTTCTCTCATGCAGGGCTGACTGTTGCCAGGGTCTGGCCCCTTGCAGTCCCCAAGGAATCAAAGAGCCCCCGACCGGCCTGTCAGTGCAGTATGGGTCATCAGAGGGGCCCGATAGCCTCAGAACAAAAACATGGGCTAGTTGCCCTTACTCACCTCTTTCCTCGGCGTGGCAAGCTGAGCTCCTTCTACGGGAGAAGAAAGGACAAAGGTCATATTATGGCCATGAGTTCCTCTGTCATCACCTCCAGCCCCCGACTCCACCCCTGTGACCTGATCCCTAAGAACAGGCTTGGTGACAGGGCTGAGTGGCACACAGCTTCCCTTCATGTGACCACCTCCCAACGGAGAATGTCCAAGCCAGAGGAGTGCAGGAGGGACTCGGGACACAACTGCCTCAGCCCTGAGTGGGCAGGACTCAGCTACGGCCTGTGGAAAGGCCCCATGTTCACCACCAGAGGTGTTCTGGAACCCCGTCCCACTGCCATGGGGAAGCAGCTGGCTTTGCCTTGAAACAGCCCAGTCCAAACGGGCTTGACTTCACATCTTCCCAATCACAAACTTGCCCCTCGAGCCAGTAAGGATTTGTGCCCTGCCTTAGGAGCCCAGTGCTCAAGAAGCATCTGCCTGCGCATGGGTGCATGCTGGCCGAGCCCATAAGGAAGGGTGGAGCATACTTGGCCGCCATTCCCATTTCACTTTTGACAGAGTCCTGAGCTTCCCCCATCTTGTCTTGCTTGGGGTTTCCTTTCCCCTGAAGCACCCATAATTCACCGGAGCGCATTTATTTATCCTATATCCTTCTCCTCCCTTCTGTTTTTTCCTCACAACAACCATGTGAGGTGGGTGAGGCTGGCAGTGAGTGACTGGCCCAAGATCATCCGGCAAGCTTCCATTGCAGAGTGAGAATTCGAACCTGGGTCTCCCAGCTCCTTGTCTGGCCCTAACCACGACATTGTTGTTATTGTTGTTATGTGCGAAGTCGTGTCCGACCCATCGCGACCCCATGGACAATGATCCTCCAGGCCTTCCTGTCCTCTACCATTCCCCGGAGTCCATTTAAGTTTGCACCTACTGCTTCAGGGACTCCATCCAGCCACCTCATTCTCTGTCGTCCCCTTCTTCTTTGGCCCTCGATCACTCCTAGCATTAGGCTCTTCTCCAGGGAGTCCTTCCTTCTCATGAGGTGGCCAAAATATTTGAGTTTCATCTTCAGGATCTGGCCTTCTACACTTTCTCAAATCATTTCTGTTTAACTCAGCCCACAATGCCAACATGTGCCTTGACCAAAAGCCATGCCCAGTCGCTGGTCCACATTCTGCCCTGCGCCCACAGATGCCACACAGGTCACAAAAGAATGGCCCAAAGGAACATCAGCTACAGCACACAAGAACCGTCCAGTGGCACAGCTGCCGAGGACCACTAATGCTGTATTTGAGGTGTCAGCTTTTGTGTGCACGCAATAAACCAGGGGTAGTCAAACTGCAGCTCTCCAGATGTCCATGGACTACAATTCCCATGAGCCCCTGCCAGCATTCGCTACCCCTGCAATAAACTTTGTTGGTTTTAAAGGTGCCCCTGGACTTCAATGTGCAGGGAGTTATTCCTACGAGCCCTTTGAAGCAGCCCATGGCACCCCACCTGGCCCTTTGCTGCCCGTCAGCTTTGCCCCCTGCTCTCACCTGCTGATGCCCCCCCACACACCCCTTTTCCTTTAGCTTCTCCTGCTGAAACCCAAGCTGGGCTGGAAAACAGGAGGACAGAATCTCCATGGGAACCAGTGAGGTCATCCCTGTCGTGGCAGCGAGTGGATTGAGCGGGAGCAGGGGGGGGGAGGTAGGGGTTCCCTACCCCACAGCCCCCGTGGGCCAGGAGGGAAACACAAGCAGGCCCTCCCCCTCCCCCCCGCCATTCTGAAATGGCTCTCATAAACAGCTGGGTGTGAGCAGGGGGAGGCCAGGCTGGGTTGGCGTGAGGGGTAGAGCCGTGCCACAGGCTCATGGGGGAAGCACAGAGCTGAGAAGAAACCCATGTTCAGGGCATCCCAGTTCTGACCTTCCTGCCCTGCGAGTGGAGCAGGTTTTAAAGGGGGCTTTCTGCAAACATCTGAAGGACAAAGTAGAGATCCGGGGAAGTCAGCACGGGGTGGTCTCCAACTGGCCAACCTGGTTTCCTTCTTTGACCAAGTGACGGGTTTACTCTGGCTTTTGACAAGGTCCCCCGTGATGTTCTGATGGGTAAACTGAAGGACTGAAGACTGGAGTTTTGGAGGGTTAATCAGGTAGGGAGCTGGTTAGAAAACCGCACCCAAAAATGGTTGTCACGGGTGTTTCCTAAGATTGGCGGGAGGAGAGCAGTGGGGCGCCACGGGGCTTGGCGCTGGCTCCAGTACTTCCCCTCATTTTGATCAGTGAACTGGATGAGGGGCTGGAGGGACTCCTCATTAAATCTGCAGATGGTGCCAAAGTGGGAGGAGCAGCAAAGACCCCGGAAGATGGAGATAGAGTCCAACAAGATCTGAACATGCTGGGAAAGTGGGCAAATGAGAACAAGGGGCAATTCAATAAGGAGAAGGGCAGAGTTCTGCGTCCGGGTCACAGAAATGAGAAGCAGACCTACTGGGCGGGAGAGACACTTCCGGGTAGCAGCGGGTGTGAACGAGATCCTGGGGTACTTGTGGACCGTAAGCTAAATAGGAGCAGGCAGTGTGATGTGATAGTAAAGAAGATGAATGCAGTCTTGGGCTGCATCACATCAAAAGCGCGAGATGTCATTGCTCAGACCCCGTCTGGAGTCCCGTCTGCGGTTCTGGAGGCCTCATTCCAAAAAGGAGGAGGAAGAGGAGGAAGAAGAAGAGCCCCATACAAAATGGAACATAAAGCAAGCAAGGGCACAGGTGGGTCAACACCTAACCGACTGATGTCCGTGGGAGCGCTGAAAGAGCTCAGACAGGGTGGCTCAGGCCAAACAGCACTGTCAGGGCTGCAATGAGCCCAAGGTCACCCAGGTGGCTGCATGTGGAGGAGGAGCGGGGAATCAAACCCGGCTCGCCAGATTAGATGCCACAAAATGTGGACAAAGTGGAGAGGGTGCAAAGGAGAGGGACAAGGATGAGGTGGGGCCTGGGGAACAAGCCCTAGGAGGGAAGGCTGAGGGACCTGGGAATGCTGGCTGAGACCGGTCATCCTGAAGTGTTCCTGGCACATGGCAACTTCCAAAATGCCCACCAGGCACCTTCAAACCCACCTTCTTCCACTGAGCCTTAGCCTTTGCCAAGACCAATCCCTGCGCAGGGGAGACTGGGTGCTCGAAGCCCAGAAAGAGCACGCACCTGTGGCCAACCTTCTCCAGAAGCTCCTGCTCTCGCTGGCACGTGCCTCACGCACCCCAGGGCACGTGGGTTCTATCTGCCCCCTCCCAGCATAGATCCAGACAACTTTCCCTGGCTGGCGATAGGGAGGGAACACTGTCTCCCTGAATTCCACTGGGCGAGATTGGACAGTGACCCTGGGTCTGTGTCATTTAGCCTGGCATGCCCACCCACCACTCTCTGCTCTGCCAAGCTGCGGCACAAAGGACGAAATATCGCTCACAAGCACTGTGAGAGGGGCCATGCACGCAGGCAGGCATGGGCAGCCGTGCGTGCCCGCTGTACCCGTCAGGAGCTGCCGGTCCTAATCGAAGTGAAATGCCACCCTCTGTCTTCCCAGAGCTGTGTATAAAATCAGGTCAGAACTGCTGTGCTGAATCTGGCCAAGAAGCTGGGCCGCACATCCAATCATCTTCCAGGCAGAGCATGAAGGACCTCAGAGGTGCAGTTCAGGGACCCTGGCTGAGCACCCCTCCCCAGTTTCCCCCATAGATTCACCCCAAATTCCCAAAGAAAGCCAGCAGCCATGACAAAGATGAAGCCCCTCCCTAAGGTCAAGGCATGTCCCTCTGATCCTGGGCCCTCTTCACTGCCTCAGAGGCCCTGATGCTCTCTCTCGCTGCCCCCAGAGATATTCAACAGGATCTGAACATGCTGGAAAAGTGGGCAAACGAGAACAAGATGCAATTTAATACATAGTCATGTGGACTCGAAGGTCGTAAAAAAATATACAGGAAGAGGCTCCCATACTTATGAAATGCATCCAAATAGATCTCTTTTGGAGCCCCCCATTAAAAGATTTATTCTCCTAAATCCCAATATTTGGACATGTTTTATAAGTGTGGGAGCCTCTTTCTTTATATATTTTATACCACCTAATAGTCCCCACTGCATTGCACAAGTGTATTTAAATATTAGACCACTGAGCAAGGCCCCAAGAGGAGCAAAAATGCATTTCATTTTTTGTATCAGGTTGTTTATCCATGCATCAACATGTTCTGAATTTGTGCAACAGTGAGAGATGAATTTTTTTTTTAATGCGCACATTAATGGAATCAATATTTGTATTTTAATATGCAGGATATATTCTTCTACTGCTCAGCCTCTAAGGTTCCTAGCTTTTTTATACAGGTTGGGATATTTTGTTCCTTCTTTTGTTGTTTATTGTCTGAAGCAAAGTATGAGTCCAGGAGCACCTTTAAGACCAACGAAGTCTGATTCTGGGTATTTGTTAAGTTTCTGAAAATTGCCCAATACATGAATCTCTGACTTGGTGCAAAAGGTCGAGTTTATTGAAAGCAAGTGATTATACCTAAACAATTTTTTGTCAGAACTGAGGCAAAACAATACGGGTTTGGCATACATCCTCCACATTCAAACCCCCTCCCATGGGAACGGTGGGGCCCAAACATGATTATCAAAGGATGTCCAAGGATGCTCATCTGCATTCCTGGAGCCAGGCAGAGACGAAGGGGGTGGGGTGTGAAGGCAGAAAGAAACCTCAGCAGGCAATTCAGGCAATCAGCATAGATACAAATTCCTCACATCTACACTTCTAACGCTTGCTAAAGTATATGGCAGAAGCGAGGCACTGAATTCCAGATCAGGCTTAAGGTGTTGGTTATCACCTTTAAGGCCATATGCGGTCAGGGCCCAGTGTACCTGAGGGACCGCCTCTCCACCTACACTCCTCAAAGTGCCTTGCACTTTAATACCTCCAACCTCCTGGTGGCCCCTGGTCCCAAGGAAGCCTGCTTGACCTCAACCAGGACCAGAGCTTTCTCCATTCTGGCCCCCACCTGGTGGAACGAGCTCCCAGAGGAGATGAGGGCCCTGACAGAACCTAAACAGTTCCACAGGGCCTGCAAAAGGGACCTCCTCCGCCAGGCATTTGGTTGAGATCGATCAAACCACCGCTTCCAGTTGGCCCTCAAACTCCCCCCCTCTACGACCAACACTAATCGGTTGCTAACAGGGTCCAGTAAGAGTTGAGCTGAGGCTCTCACAATTTCTATTTTATGGTGTTATTGTTATGATCTTGTTAAGTTATTATTGTTATAATATTATATGCTGTTACTGTTACCTGTTACCATGTGTTAATTGTATCCTTCCATGTTTTCTGTAAACCACCCTGAGCCCTCGGGGAGGGCAGTATATAAATATAATAACAAAATAAAAATAATATAAATTCCACCCCTCCAAACTTAACCCCCTCCCACCACCCCCAAGGACACGGGTGAGGGTTTCAAGGGGTATGACAGTCAAACTCTTGGACTGGGCACCCAAACATGGGTAGCATCTACCCATTCCCATTTCCACACAGGGAATTCCTTCCTATCCACTAAGTACTACAATTTCCTCCTGTGCACCCGTGAGTCCAAGATATTGCTAACTTAATAACAGGTGTGTTCATCCACATCCCAGGTGCTGCATGTTATTTATCAGAATCAGGAGCGTGTCAGAGCAGGCTGCAATGGAAAACAGGATGGACATTTTTGTAAGTCTCTGGGAGACCAAGTACAACTGTGACATCATTTATCAGACAGGTAACTGGGAAAGGACCCACGAATTTCAAGCCCCACTTGCATGAGGGCTGTTGGCAGCAAAGATGCTTAGTGGACAAATAGGCTCGGTCCCCCACCTTCAGAGGGGCTCAGGGAGCCGCTTTTTGTCTGCCTGGAGTTTAAATTCAGTCTTGGCGAACTCAAGGATGGCAGTAATCTCAAGCCAGGCGCATAGGAGGGCAGCCCACGTCTTCAAATCTGGGGACTGTCGGGGCCAGGATCCCAGGTGGGGGTGGGCCTGGAGGTTCTTGCCATAGACAACCTTATTATATATGTGTAATTTACTATATGCAAATTCTGCATAGTTGGTCCAGTCATCCTGTTGGTAATTAATGAAACATCAGAGGTACTGTTCGAGAACCTGATTCACCCTTTCTGTTTGGCTGTTGGACTCCGGGGGATAGCCTGAGCTTAAGGCTTTTTCCACCCCTAACATTTTCAAGAGTTCCTTCCCGAATCTGGCAACAAACTGAGTTCCTCCGTCAGAGATGGCTTTAAGGGGGAGACCATGTAATCTGTACATGTGTTGGACACAGAGGGAGGCGAGCTTCTGGGCCACGGGGAGGGCTGGGCACAGTATGAAATGGGCTTGTTTGGAAAACAGCTCAACCATCACCCAAATCACAATTCCCCCCAGCTAGGAAGCAGGCTCATGATAAAGTCCTTGGAAATGTCTTGCCAGGGGGCAGCCGGGATCTCCAACGGCTGCAGAAGACCCAGTGGTTCCCCCCCACCCACTTGGCAGTGAGGCATGTGGGGCAGCCCTGAACGTAGCTTTCCATATCCTTCCGTAGAGAGGGCCACCAGTAATTCCTTTGGACCAGATGGAGGGTTTTCATAGAATCATAGAATCCTAGATTTGGAAGGGGCCATACAGGCCATCTAGTCCAACCCCCTGCTCAACGCAGGATTAGCCCTAAGCATCCTAAAGCATCCAAGAAAAGTGTGTATCCAACCTTTGCTTGAAGACTTCCAGTGAGGGGGAGCTCACCACCTCCTTAGGCAGCCTATTCCACTGCTGAACTACTCTGACTGTGAAAAACGTTTTCCAGATATCTAGCCTAAATCGTTGTACTTGAAGTTTAAACCCATTACTGCGTGTCCTCTCCTCTGCAGCCAGCAGAAACAGCATCCTGCCCTCCTCCAAGTGACAACCTTTCAAATACTTAAAGAGGGCTATCATGTCCCCTCTCAACCTCCTTTTCTCCAGGCTCAAGTCCCTCAACCTATCTTCATAGGACTTGGTCCCTTGGCCCCAGATCATCTTCGTCGCTCTCCTCTGTACCCTTTCAATTTTATCGACGTCCTTCTTGAAGTGAGGCCTCCAGAACTGCACACAGTACTCCAGGTGTGGTCTGACCAGTGCCGTATACAATGGGACTATGACATCTTGTGATTTTGATGTGATGCCTCTGTTGATACAGCCCAAAATGGCATTTGCCTTTTTTACCGCTGCATCACACTGCCTGCTCATGTTTAGTTTACAATCCACAAGTACCCCAAGGTCTCGTTCACACACAGTGCTACCTAGAAGCGTATCCCCCATCCAGTAGGCATGCTTTTCATTTTTCTGACCCAGATGCAGAACTTTACACTTATCTTTATTAAATTGCATCTTGTTCTCATTTGCCCATTTTTCCATTGTGTTCAGATCTCGTTGAACTCTGTCTCTATCTTCCGGAGTATTTGCCAGTCCTCCCAATTTGGTGTCATCTGCAAACTTGATGAGTAGTCCCTCCACCCCCTCATCTAGATCATTAATAAATATGTTAAAAAGTACCGGACTGAGCACTGAGGTACCCCGCTACTCACCTCTCTCCAGTCTGATGAAACACCATTGACAACAACTCTTTGAGTGTGGTTCTCTAACCAATTCCCTATCCACCTGACTATCTGAAAATCCAGATTGCAGTCCTTCAATTTATCCATCAGAACATCATGGGGAACCTTGTCAAAAGCTTTACTAAAATCCAAGTAAATGACATCAACCGAATTTCCCCGATCCAGCAAACCTGTTACTTGGTCAAAAAAGGAAACCAGGTTGGTCTGGCAGGACCTGTTGGAGACAAATCCATGCTGACTTCCTTGGATCACCAAATTGTCCTCCAGATGTTTGCAGATCGCTCCCTTTAATATCTGCTCCATTATCTTCCCCACAACAGAGGTCAGACTCACTGGTCTGTAGTTTCCCGGGTCATCCTTCCTCCCTTTTTTGAAGATCGGAATAACATTTGCTCTCTTCCAGTCCTCCGGGACATCTCCAGTCCTTAAAGAGGTTCCGAAGATGATGGACAAGGGCTGTGCAAGTTCTCTGGAAAGTTCTTTGAGTACTCTCGGGTGCATTTCATCCGGACCAGGGGATTTGAACTCATCCAGGGCAGCTAAATGCCTCTCGACAACCTCTCTATCCATGTTAACCTGCCACCCAGACACTGTCCTTTGGCTATGGCCATCTCTAGATGTGCCTAAACACTTTGACCTGTGGGAAAAAACAGATGTAAAATAGGCACTAAGCCTTTCTGCTTTCTCTGCATCTTCCGTTAGAGTTTGTCCATCCGCACCCAACAGTGGGCCTATTGCCTCCTTTACTTTACGTTTGCTCCTCACATAACTGAAAAATCTTTTCTTGTTACAATGGGCTTCCCTGGCCAATCTTAGCTCACTCTCAGCTTTGGCCTTTCTGATGATTGATCTACAGTGCCTAGTAACCTGTAGGTACTCTTCTTTAAGAGCTCTGTCCTTCCCTCCATTTCCTGAACATTTTCCTTTTCTTTCTTAGTTCCTCTTGAAGTTCTCTGTTCATCCAAATAGGCTTCTTAGAGCTCCTGCAATGTTTTCGTCTTTGTGGGATAGTCATGGATTGAGCATGCAATAGCTCTTGTTTGAGTAGTGCCCACCCTTCACATGCTCCCTTCCCTTCCAGCATTCTCGTCCATGGTATGACACTCATCATGTCTCTGAGTTTATTAAAGTTTGCCCTACGAAAATCCAACATCTGCGTCTGGCTACAAGCTTCCTTGGCTCCCCATCTCAAAAGGAATTCTATGAGGACATGGTCACTTCCCCCTAGGGTCCCCACCTCCTTCACCTCATCCGCCAACTCTTGCCTGTTGGTCAGTATTAAGTCCAGTATGGCTGAACCTCTTGTGGGTTCATCTACCATTTGATAAATGAAATTGTCAGCCAGGCAGGTCAGAAAGTCAAAGTCACAAAGTCGAAATGCTCAGCAGCCTGAGAATCATGATACAGTTTCGAAACCTCAGGGCGAGAGGCGGCGGCAACTTAAAGTTTAGTCCTCTTGAAGAAGAACCCCCCCCCCTCTTCCAAATCTGCCTTATGGAACCCACAAGGGGGGAGGGGTCAGGCGCACCTTTGCTTGTTGCCCCTCAGACTAGGGTGTGGGGTCTGCTTGCTGCCTGGGGCGTCAGGCACTTCCAGGGATGCCGGAGCACTTATCGGAGGTGGTTGCCAATCAGCCAGGAAGGGCCTGGATCCGCCACCCCCAAGGCACAGGCCCTTCTCTCGTTGCCAGGGGCATTCGGCCGTGTCAGCCGGGGGTGGGCACTGGGGTTCAGAATTCCGACCCACATCGGCGCACTTCTTGGCTGCCTCCTCAGCATGCTGAACCTTCACCATTTGGACAATCTGAAGCCCGGCCTCCACCTCCCCAGCTAGTCACAACCACCCCATGAGGGTGGTAGGGTCAGCCTACCCCATGCATTTTTCAAGGAGGGCTTTCAGGAAAAACTGGACCTTGGTAACTTCAGACCAGTCATGGACCCTGGCTGCTAGGGGCCGGTACTCGGACACATATTGAGAGACTGTCTTGGAGCCTTTGCTTCAGTTCCAAAGTTGCTCTTGAGCCACATCGGACAGGAACGGGTCTTTGAAGCGCTTCCGGTCAAAGTCCTGTAGCTCTGGGCGTCATGGTTGTAGAGATTCACAAGCCAGTCCAGAGCCTGCTTTCCCAGCTAGGACCCCACCTGGTGCACCCTGTAGGCTCCTCTGGGGAAGATGTAGCTGCATTTGTTCATGTAGATCAGTATCTGCACCAGGAAGGGCAGCTTCTCAGAGGAGCTGTCAAAGTCGGTGTCCAGCGTCCGTGCCCCTCCCGGCGAGACAGGAGCAGCACCCGCAGCTGCAGCAGGCCTTCCCAGAGGTGGCCGGGCTGGTGCCGAGGCTGTGGGGGCTGCAATGGTAATTCCGCCCACCACGGACACTTCTGTCAAGGTACTGAGTGTCTCTTCCCCCTCCTGGTGCTCCTTGAACCACTGGGGGTAATCTCCTCCGCCTTCTCCTTGTCATCCAGGCTGCCATCTCACCCATCATCTTGTTCATCTGGCAGCAAAACTGAAGCTGCAGTTCGGAGATCACTTGGCGCACAGCGCCACGTTCGCAGTCCTGGCTGGGCTGGTTCCTTCCCACTAGAGGTGTCCAATCTGGCGGCAGATCCTAGATTGTGGGCGCCTGGCATGTATCTACCCAATGACTGGCCATGTCGCAGCCCATCTTAGACCCTCTGGCCCGGCGCTTCCAGTGTGGGCAGTTGTATAGTGGGCACCGCCAGTCCCCTGCAAGGGCGCTGTGGGCGTCTCCTCCTCAGTGGTAGCTTTGGAACCCAGATCACCCTCGTCCGATGACGAGGGAGCTGTCAGCTTCCTGCAGGGCCTGTACAACGGAGCCCTTCCGCCAGGGGTCTGCGAGGCAGAGAGCTGCCCCCTGGGGAGCCCGAAGCATACGTCACTCCTCCCCATTCGCCATCGCCTTAATAGTTAGGAGGAGGATTGGGATTGGTTGCCGCCATGTTAGGAATTTTTAATGTCTTTTAGGGGTGTTTTAATTAGGGTTTTAAGGCTGTTGTTACCTGCCACAAGCCTACTTATGGAGTGGCAGGAAATAAATCAATAATAATAATAATAATAATAATAATAATAATAATGATGATGATGATGATAATAATAATGATAATAATGGTGGTGGTGGCTGAATGAGAAGCTCTGACACTCTGTAAGATTTCTGCAGATGGCCCCAAACTGAAAGCAAGTGAGGTAACCTACACAGTTCCTTGTCAGAACTGAGGCAAAACAATGTGCATTTAGCATATCGCCCACATTCAAACCCCGGAAACAGCAGGGAACCTTCAAAGCCCAAATATCATGATTGTGAAGGGATGTCCAAGGACGCTTGTCCACGGACAGCAACTGGCACGGTCGCAAATTCCAAACATCTGCACTTCTAATGCTGGCTGGAGCACATAGCAGACGACGCCGGGCGCTTCTGACCGTACTCAAAGGGCCCGGCCTCCAACTCTGGTCCGGGAAGGTGGACTTTGTCGGTTATTAAAAGGGTGTGCCGGTACCTGGCCTCACAGGTGCACATCAGAAAAGGCCGCAACATCAAAGCCATGTTTCCAAACTCACCATATGCCGGCATGGGGCTGCGGCCAAGACCGTCCGCCTCGGGCACAGAAGAGGCACCTTCGGGCGCCTGCCAATCAGGAAGCTTACTAGGTGACCACGTTTGCTCTCATGGCCTAGCCCACCTCACAAGGTGGTTGTGAGAGGGTAACGCGGAGAAGCCGAGAATTACCCATCTCCCCCCCCCCCAGCTCCTTGGAGGAAGGGCCAAGTAAAGCTGCATAAATAAATGCTTAACATGGTCTCCATCTACTACTATACAGATTTGTAGCATGTCCAGCTCCCAGGACACAGAAGGGTTACCTGGACGGGCAGGCTGACAGGTGTGTTGGGGGGGGGGTTCTGCATTAAGCATCTTGTCTTTTAGGATTCCTGGCGCTTCGCCGGCCCCGAAGCACGCCCTGCAGGCGAGAGGGCTTCCCCAGGGCTGGCGCCTGCCCCCTCCCCCCGACGCCGGCACACGGGATCCCTGAGACCCCCTTTCCCCTTCCTCCCTGGGGGAGGGAGACTCGAACCCAGAGCTCCGGCGGCGCTTCTGCCCAGCAGCTCGGAAGGGCCCCCGCCGGCCCCGAGGAGAGGGTGCCAGCCTCCCGGCCGTCCCCGCCACGCCCCGGGACTTGCAACCGGCTCGTCCCCGGCCTCCGCGGTTGCCCTTGCCCCCTCACCTGCAGGCCCCGGCGCCGCAGCAGGCTCGAGTCGTCCATGGCCCCCGGGAGGGAGGGAGCCCCGTCCGCCCCGTCCGCCCGCCCGCCGGCTGGAGGCACCGCGCAGCGCAGCGCAGCGCAGCACAGGCGAGGCGGGCGGCGGCGGCGGCGGGAGGCTGGCCGCGCATTGGCCGGCGCCAGATCAGCTGATGGCTCCGCGGGGGCGGGGCGGGGGGGGCGGGGGGTCTGGCGCTGGCCTCCGCCTGGCGCGGGAAGGCGCGCGGGGCCGGGGGAGACTGCGGGGCAGGAGCGCCCAGGGAGGGCCCGCGCCCCCCGCCTGGGCCAGCTGCTCCTGCCCCCTCGTGCCTCGCCCGCCCGCCCTCCCTCCCTTGCAGCCGGGTGGGGGTGGGGGTGGGGGTGGGGGTGGGGGTGGGGGAGGGGGAGGGGGAGGGGGGTCCAGCCTGGGTGCTTCTTCGGCGGGGAACAGAAGGAGCCCCCCCCCCCCACGCCGCAGCCTCCGCCGGCCGCTCTGCCTCGGCGCTGCTTGCCTCCCGGGCCCGGTGCCCTCTGCAGGCGCGGCGCCCGCAACTCTGGCCGGCATGGACTGGCCCGCTTCTTCGGGCTGCCCAGGAGGCTCTTTGGCCCGCTCTGCCTGGCCTCCTTCCTGCCCCCTCTAGAACCAGCGACCCCACCTCTCCTTCCAGGCAAAAGCCCAGCCGGCTTCAGCGTCGCCAACCTCCCGGGGCGCCTGCACATCCCCTGGGCTCAAGTTGCCCTCCAGGCGCCAGAGATCAGTTCCTCTGGAGGAAACAGCGGTTTGGGGAGGTGGTCTCTCTGGCATCATACCCCCCCCCAGTTCCTCCCCTCCCCAAACCCCTTTAGGCTCCACCCCCCAAATTTCCACGTGTTTCCTGACCCAGAGCTGGCACCCTCAGTCCGCTCCCCCAGGCCCAAAAGGGCCAGTTACTTGCACAAGATGGTCCGGAAGGCATCTTGGGAGGCAGCATCCCCCACTCTGACCCCAAGGAGAGGCCTGGTGAGCTGAGAAGGTGCAGCCCCTCCGGGACCTCAGCAAATCCACCTCCCTGCCTCTCCCATCACTGAGGACCCCAAGCAGCTGATGTGGACCTCCCGTCCCCCATTTTATCCTTTGGGGTAGAATGTGTGACCGGCCCAACGTCCCCCAGCTGGCTTCTCTGGCAGAGGTGGGAGTCAAGAGCTGGTGGTGCGTGACTGAGCGGCCCTGTGCCCTGGGGGCAGTTGCACACTGGTGGTAGACTGTGCAGCAGTTCCTCTTGTGCCGTGTGATTTCGGAACCCCTGCCATTGGCTTTGGAGGATTTCCGGAGGAAAAGGCAGGAGCTGGAGGGCCGGAGGCAGGCAAAGGGTCTCTCCACCATCAAGAGGGGGGAAAGGAAGATCCCACACCTGGGAAGGTTGGAGAACACATCATCCAACAGTCTGTCCCCTGCATCCAGAAAAGATGTCGAGAATGAGTAACATTAGACTAACCTTATTTTCTTTCTGAGAGACTTATGAGAAGTTGGAAAAGGCTGTTTTGGATTTGAGGGCTGTAAGGTGAATTTGTAACTGGTTGACAGAATGTTTATAAATGGTTCCTCGTTTGCTTGGGGGGGACGGGGGGACAAGTGGATTGCCTTGGGGGTCTTTCCTGGGCCCTGTGTTGTTGGATATCTTTATAAGAGACTTTGATGAAGGCATTAAAGGGGGCTGCACATTGAATCCACAGGTGATACTGAATTGGGAGGAATCCAGATGACCTTAACTGGCTGGAAAACCGGGCGAGAACTAACAAAATGAATTTCACCACGTAAAAAGGATGTAGGAGGTTGAGGGGATTACACACTGAACATGGGTCAGCAGTGTTATGCAATAGCTAAAAAAGCAAATGTGATTTTGGGCTGCATCCATGGAAGAGTGGTGTCTAGGCACATGCAATGGGTTCACCCAAAGCAAACCCCACCCCCTTATCTTTTGGTATTTCTAAGATGAAAGCACATTATCTAATCTCCTTCAGATCCCAGAAGAGCTGGATTTTTTGGGTTTTTATTTAGGCACTAGTAGCAAAGCTGGTTGTATCCAGGAATACAACGGGCGCTAGGGCTTGGCAGTTCTGCATCATTTCCCTTCTTGTGTGAATTAGGCCACAGACACCAAAATGTCCCCCTGTTCTAATACACATGGGGTGGTCACAGTACACAGGTGTCCATCCTGCTCCTTCTGTCTCCATTTTTTCACTGTTGATAAAATGTTATGTGCCCACATACTTCTTTCATGGTTGCTCCTTAGAAGAAGAACTGGATTTTAGTACCCTGTTGTTTACTACCCAAAGGAGTCTCAAAGCGGTTTACAAACACCTTTTCCCTTCGTCTCCCCACAATAGTCAACCTGTGAGGGATGTGGGGCTGTGAGAGGTCTGAGAGAACTGGGAATGGGCCGCAGTGACCCAGCAGGTCTCAGGTGTCTCAAAACATTTTCCAATCATCTTCCCTTCCTCTCCCCATAGCAGACTCCCCATGAGGGAGGTGGGGTAGAGCCTCACAGGGAAGCTGGCAACCCTAAGAGGAATACTCTGTGTGCACAGCAGTCTTGATCTAAGTAAGGTTTTTTATACTAGTTTTTTTATTTGCCAGGCCAAGGTTGAAAAAATCCTCTTCAGTACCCCTGTCTCCCCAGTTCATTATTTACAGTTTCAGGCTGTAAATAATTTTTATTTAGATCTTCCTGCACTTTCCAGACTCACAGGACTGATGCTGGTCTGTCTGTCTGCGCCCCAAAATACAAACAGTTGCTGGTAAGGACAGGCCATAGCCCACAGCCAAGGAGGGACACACCTGCAGCACTCACTCCCAACTGCAGCCTGCAATCCCCTACTATACTATATAGAGTATAATGATCAGCTCTGCAGGCAAAAATGGCTCCTTTGAGGCATTGTACAATTTTGAAGTCCCACTTCCAAACCTCCAGGAATATTTCCAACCCAGGGGTAGCCAACATCTAGATGGGGTCTGGAGAGCTCTTGGAATTACAGCTCACCTACAGAGTATAAAGATCATCTCCCCAAGCAGAAAGGGTTACTTTGGACAGGGTTGTGGTAGAGAAGAAACATTTAAGGCCTCCCACACAGTTCATTGTTGAATTGAAAGACTTGAGGCCCACCGCACAGGGTTGTTGTGCAGATGAAACAGGAGACAAAAGAACCTCCGCAACAGGATCCAGTTTTGTCTGCAGAATAACGCTGTGCAGTGGCCTCAAATCTGCAGAGAGTTGCAAAGAAGAAATACACATGGCTTGGCTGTGTCCAACCTCCGACCAGAGCAGTATGTTAAGTGAGAAGGGGCTTTTCTGTGGCCTCCCTGTCAGCCAACTGTTTGGTAGAACGGGAAAGTTCCCCGCCCTCAAAAGAAAGGCCCTCAGGCTCTCCTGCGTTACTCTCAGAAATACCTCCCTCCCCTCAGTCAGGGGCTATCAGAGGCTCCTTCTCAGCAGGCCTGAAGGGAAGTGGAGGGAAAGCACTCACCAGCCTCCTGCAAGCTCTGTCAATAGTCTGAGGCAAAGCCAATGATGGCTAATCAATGATTGGGCCAAAGTCCTGAGTGGGCGTGACCTGTGTGAGGCAGGCCCCAATTGGGAGGCCCTTTGCGTGTCCCGATTGGGCCCTTCCTCTGACAGGCCATGCCTACTCTCCGCCCATTTAGCCCTTAGTGTTTTATTAATAACAGTTCCCGCTGTTACAGATATAGAGCTGCTGTGGAACTTCATATGCTCATTGATCTCTCAGAGATCCAGGATAGCCCCTGAAAGGATCATAGAGTGGGAAGGGGCCATGCAGGCCATCTAGTCCCACCCCCTGCTCAGTGCAGGATCAGCCTCCAGCATCCAGGAGAAGGATCTGTCCAGCCACTGCTTGAAGACGGCCAGTGAGGGGGAGCTCCCCACCCCCTTAGGCAGCCCATTCCTCTGCTGAACTACTCTCACTGTGAATTTTTTTCCTGATATCTATTTGGTACCATTCTACTCATAGGTCAAATCCATGACTGTGGGTCTTCTCCTCTGCTGCCAAGAACTTTTCCCAGCCCCCCTCTTAAGTGTTGTTGTTGTTATGTGCGAAGTCGTGTACGACCCATCGCGACCCCATGGACAATGATCCTCCAGGCCTTCCTGTCCTCTACCATTCCCCGGAGTCCATTTAAGTTTGCACCTACTGCTTCAGTGACTCCATCCATCCACCTCATTCTCTGTCGTCCCCTTCTTCTTTTGCCCTCGATCTCTCCCAGCATTAGGCTCTTCTCCAGGGAGTCCTTCCTTCTCATGAGGTGGCCAAAATATTTGAGTTTCATCTTCAGGATCTGGCCTTCTAAAGAGCAGTCAGGGCTGATCTCCTCTAGGACTGACTGGTTTGTTCGCCTTGCAGTCCAAGGGACTCGCAAGAGTCTTCTCCAGCACCAGAGTTCAAAAGCCTCAATTCTTTGACGCTCGGCCTTCCTTATGGTCCAACTTTCGCAGCCATACATTGCAACTGGGAAGACCATAGCCTTGACTAAACGCACTTTTGTTGGCAGGGTGATGTCTCTGCTTTTTAGGATGCTGTCTAGATTTGCCATAGCTTTCCTCCCCAGGAGCAAGCGTCTTTTAATTTCTTTGCTGCAGTCCCCATCTGCAGTGATCTTGGAGCCCAGGAAAATAAAATCTGTCACTATCTCCATTTCTTCCCCTTCTATTTGCCAGGAATTGAGAGGGCCGGATGCCATGATCTTTGTTTTCTTGATGTTGACCTCTTAAGTGACTACCTTTCATATAGTTCAAGAGAGCCATCCTGTCCCCTCTCAACCTCCTTTTCTCCAGGCTGAACCTTTCCAAGTCCCTCAGCCTGTCTTCATAGGGCTTGGTCCCCAGGCCCTGGATCATCCTTGTCTCTCTCTTCCGAACCCTCTCAATTTTGTCCACGTCCTTTTTGAAGTGAGGCTTCCAGAACTGCACACAGCCCTCCAGGTGGGGTCTGGCCAGTGAGGTATTCAGTGGGACTATGATTTTGACGTGCCACCTCTGTTGATACAGCTCAGGACTGCATTTGACTTCTCCACCGCCGCAAGGTGGTGAATGTCAGAACTCTGCAGCAGGAAGTTAAAGGGCATGGCAGATTTATCCCAAGAACCCCAGAGCTGTGGGGCACGTGGGCCGGCGGGATGCCCTCACTCCATGGGCACTGGTACTGGGAAAGGAATGACAGGCGCAGGGAGCCTGCTGGGGGAGCCCCTGCCAATCCTGGAACAGCCACTAGGCAAGGAGCCACGTGCCACTGGTGTCTCTGGCGCACAGCCCCCCGCCCTCTGCAGAGGCAGCCGTGGCCTCCCCGTGTGATGCTGGAGCCCCAGAAGGCAGGGACCAAACCGCAGCGGATACCCCAGGAGGAGCCGTGGGCTGGACTCACACCAGGCTGGACTCACTACCCTTCTCCCTGGGGAAGTTCCCTCTCCTGGGAACGGAGTTCAATTCCCAGGAAGGGAACTATAGTCGGAGGACAAAGCTGCTCGTCTGCCCAGCCAGTGGGCCTGCAGTGGGACAAGGAAGAAACCCCTGAGGACCATGTCAGGTTAGGAGCCACCCTGACTCTTGCCGTACATGGCTGGGGTACGAGGACCTTGACCACACACTTCTGCCCATCCTAGGGGAGGTGGTGGGGAGGACGGCCATCCCTGCGGTGCAGGCAGCTTGACTCCTGTCCCATCTCCTCCTCCAGGCCTCTCAGCCAGTGGCCCATCATGTCACGAGGCCATGAGTCCCATGCGCTTCTCCTGAATCCATTGCTTTCCGCGGGGGACCCTCAGTATGACACAAGCAAGCAAGAAGCCCCCCACCCTTTTTGTGCTGGCCGGAAGGCAAGGGAAAGTCCACACACAAAACACACACACACACAACCGGTGTCAGACTCATTCTGCCTGGCTCATGCTCTCCTGCAGGACAGACCTGTGTGCGGTGAAGGCAGGATGTGGCTTTCTCTGCAGACGGAGGAGTGGAGGAGATCCCCCACCCTGGTGTGGATCACACTTCACCATCAGAGGCACCCTTGGGTATCTCCCCCCCCCCCCGAATCCCTTTTCTTGGTGCCTTTTTGGGCTGAAGGAACGCACAGCGGTGGGAGCGCAGAACAGCCTGTGACCCCACATCTTTGCTTCGCCACGTGGTTCCGATGAGGAAGGAGTTTCCAAAAACGCTCTGGGGAACGGTGATCGAAGGAGAGCAAAAGTGGAGGGGAGGAAGTGGAGTCTTTGCCAATTTCCCCAGCCAGGAGGGACCCGGAGGCCCAGTCCGCTGGCCCCGCAGGAGGCAGGGAAAGGCTTCGCTGCCGGGAAAAGGGGGGAGCCACGGGGCCAGGCCAGCCCGGAGAAGAGGAGGATGCAGGGAACCTGGTGGGGCAGGCGCCTCCTGCTGAGGCACCTTCTCCTGCTGCTGCTGCTGCTTCTGTGCTTCGCAGTGTTGGGGACGCCAGATGGTAAGTGCAGCACAAGGCTCTCGCGGAGCTGCAGATAGATCCAGCCGGCCCACGTGGGGGTGAAAAGACACCTGGACCTCCAAAACAGGACGGCGTTTCAGGCTGGAGCTGTCTTTTCAACCCCACTTGGACCCTCTGTGGGTTGTTCCCCCCCAAGTCAGAATATGTGAGCAATTGTTTTGAGAACTTTTGAGGGTCCCCCCCCTTTCCCCTGGGTTTTAGTTCTGGAAAATGTGTGTGTGTGTGGGGGGGGGGGAATAATGCTCCAGCGGAGGAACTTTCATGCCTCAGGTTTATAGCACGGAAAGAAAGGGTTTTCCATGCTCATGGTGAGACATCCAAGGAGCACCTGCCACCCAAAAGCCAGAGCCACAGGTCCTGAGGGAGGAGTGTGGGTCACCATGAGCACATGCGCCATTTCCAGCCCTCCTTCCCTTGGGTGAGGCTACCTGCTCCTTGCAGTCAGTCCGGATCAGTCTCTCGGTGGACGGCTGCATTCCCACCTGCCCACATTGCGCTGTGCAGGCTGGGTGCGCAATGCCCGGGAAAGGCCTGGTTCCGCTCCGTTTGGACCTCAGGTCCATCCCAGGCAGCCTCAGGTGCTCGTCCCGACTCGCCCAAGTGGAGAGAATCACAGAATCACAGAGTTGGAAGGGGCCATGCAGGCCATCTAGTCCAACCCCCTGCTCAATGCAGGATCAGCCCTAAGCATCCTAAAGCATCCAAGAAAAGTGTGTATCCAACCTTTGCTTTTAGACGGCCAGTGAGGGGGAGCTCACCACCTCCTCAGGCTGCCTACTCCACTGCTGAACTAAAGTTTTTCCTGATCTCTAGCCTATATTGTTGTAGTTTAAAGCCATTACTGCGTGTCCTCTCCTCTGCAGCCAACGGAGAGGAGAGGATCCACGAAGTGAGGGGACTGCAGGGCCTTGCCCACTTCCCTCTTTCCTTTTTATTTTGTGGGATTTCCTCTATCTAGTTAACTGCGGGAGGGATTTGAATGAGAAGCAGTTATATTAATAGAAGCTCCAGCCACCTACTGATAAATGTGGGCGTCTCTCAGCTTTGCTGGCCCTGACCCAAGCAGGCGCGAGGTGACTTGGGGAAAGTGCTTCGCTTGGTTTGCCACGCTTGTCCTCCCTGGCCAGTTGCTGAGGGCAGAATCCACACGGGGTGGGCAAAATCTCTCCTGCGAGGTATTTGAAACGTGGCTCTTGCAGTTGCTCGGATGGGCAGCTTTGCTGGGTGGGGATCTTTAAGCGCACATGTTTGTAACAAATAGGTCAGGGGATGTGTGGTATATCCAGTTCCTGTTCACTTCTGGTGATGCTGCAAATATGCAGGAGAGAAAGCACTCGCCGCTCTTCACGGGATACCTGCTGCCACCGCAAACCACCATCACAGGGTGAAGCCAAGAGCCTGGATCTTATCTGGCCGGCTTCTGCCCAGAACCCATCCCGTCGTCCAGGGCTAGCCGACACTATGGCCTCTGTGGGAGGGAGTGGGAAGGGAGAGCCCTCTTGGCCAGCAGCACAGGGGCAAATTCAGTTCCTCATTTGGCTGTCTTCCTACCTGAATCTGCCCCACATCTTTCTTATGCCCACCTGCCTTGCTGTATTCTCCTCCCCCAAACCCAATGGGCTAGTAAATAATACACTTTCCATCCATGTTCTATGTGCTTTGCCTCTGGATTCCACACTTGCATATGGTAGCGCATGTGAAAGTGCTGTGCTTCAGACAGCTTGCCAGCATGGGTCCGGAGTTCTCCCAGAATTGCATCCGATCTCCGGGCATCGGGGAATGGCAGCTTCCGAGGGCAGAACCTACAGAACTTTGGTTGGCAGAGTCTAAATACACATCCAAGCTCAGCACAGGTGGATTAAGTACAAAAGAGATTGATGGAATAAGAGAACAAGGGGTGCAGGAAAGAGGAGAGGGAGCAGCCTGTCTGTCTGCTGTAGCTGGAGAGAGGAAAAGAACAAACTGAAACTGTTCTCAGAAGACCAAGGCAATTTCCGCACATCAGTAAAAATAGCGTTACGCCAGCTGAATGGCAAAGTGCTAAGTCATATTGCGCCTCCCAGCCCCTCCTCACCCTTTTTCTGTCTCTCCTTTGTCTGCCTTCTTTTCACACGTTTCACCCTCCACATCTGCTGCTGGAAATGGTGGAAGAGAGCGAAGCACCTTACATGTATCGTGCTTCCGCCAGTCCATCAATCCAGGCAACCAATCCCCTTTCTCCGTGTTTTAAAGGTCCTGTGATGCCTGGTTCTAGGTAGGGAAATACCTGGGGATTTCGGGGGTGGAGCCTGAAGAGGGCAGGCTTAGGGAGGGGAGGGGCTTCAATACTGCCACAAAATCCACCTTCCGAAGTGGCCATTTTCTCCAGGTAAACTGGTCTCTCTCACTTGGAGAATGGTTGTAAGAGCGGGAGATCTGCAGGCACCCACTGGAGGTTGGCAATCTTATCAAATTCAAACTCTTTTGGGGGCTACCTCTTAGCTGCAATAGAAAAGTAGGGTTTAAGACCCCAAACCTTTATTTATTATATTATTATTTATTAAATTGCCCTCCCAATGTTGGCTAAGGAAAGCGAACATTATATAAAACAAGCACATTTCACAAGACCGATAAGATAAAAGTAAGACACAGATTTGATCATTGAACTCCAAAACAGTTTTTCAAACATTTAAAGCCATCAAAATTAAGCAGCTGTGTGGTCAAATTTGAGTGTATTTCTCCCCTGGATGTTCTCCTTCAGCAGGTCTCAAGAGATACTATGATGTTACGGTGGGAGCCCAGTAGATGTTATAACTCACTGGCCCCAAACGAAAGCTTGGCCGAAGACCTGTTTTCCTGCGGAAGCGTGCCAATTTCTCACCGTCCCACCTTTCCTGGCATTTTTCCGCTTTGGGCTGGCTTTCTTCCTACTTGACCTTCTCGTCCAAGGAAGAGCCCTGCAAAGCGGGACTTTGCTTCCTGGCTTGTTGGGGCATTCATTATTACTGCTATTTTAAATTAAATGGTTTTATTTGTAAAAGAGAAATCCGAATATAATAGAAATGCAGAAAGGATGCAGAAAAGGGGGTTATATATCATCCACACAATTATTCAACATTTACTTTACAGTATACAATATATTAGACAAACAACCAACCAAACAAAAAGGGGACTTCATTATTTACTCTACTTTTAATACGTGTGCTCACTTTATTTATGGCTTTTTGTTGGGAATTGTAATAACAAGTGACGGTGTTTGCATTTTAAACCGGCTGGGCTGTTTTGTGGACCTGAAAAGGCCCTACTGGACTTCCTTGGTTGTTTGGCTGGCTGAAGGCAGAAATGGGCCCACACTTGGAAGAACTTGAAGACTCTGGGTGACTGCAGAAATGCATGCCAAGTTGCAGCAGATGCATTTTGAAAGCACCTTTGGAGGAGCCACAGATCTCTGCCTGCTGCTGCAGAGAAAGACTCCAATTCCCGTTTTCAGTAGAAGGAAGTATATTGAGGTCTGGAAAGGAGGCCAGGTCCTGTAGAACAGGGGTAGTCAACCTGTGGTCCTCCAGATGTTCATGGACTACAATTCCCATGAGCCCCTGCCAGCAAATGCCCCTGCTGTAGACTGCCTCTGAGGAGCCATTTAGCTTGGAAAATGCCTCATCCAGATAAAATGGGTTGTTTGCCCCCCCCCCCAGGCCCTCTTCACTCCCCAGTCACCACATCCCTTTTCTGTGCTCCATAGGTCTGGATGCTCTCGGATCCCACGGTTTGCTTTGCTCTAAGAAGTCCTGCACAGACCGGATGATCCTCTGCAGGTGGAAGGCTGCAAATGTCTCCAAGGCCAACTACATCCTCCACCTCAGGTGGGTGTGCATAAACCACCCGGGCCCCCTTGCCCCCTATGTGGGGCCTGCCTCCCTCCCCCCTCCCTCCCTACAGTCATAATGCAGCCCCTACTTTTAACTTTTAAGCAGACTTGTCATGACGGTTTGGACCAGACAGATGTTCAACAGGTGAAGCTTTTTCGTGGCATGAAAATAAATTTAATTGTGGGAATTGTCACCAGTTGGATTTGCGCCTGCAAGGTGGGGCGGAGTTTCAGTGGGCTTTGGGAACCATAGAATCATAGAGTTTGCCTCATTTTTTTTCACCAGCTCTTCTGGTGTCCTGCCTATTTGGGATTATTACAGTTATATTTTCATGTTTCTAGTTTTTGTCACATTGCCTAGAGAAAATAAATTCT
Source organism: Paroedura picta (assembly GCF_049243985.1). Classification (NCBI taxonomy): domain Eukaryota; kingdom Metazoa; phylum Chordata; class Lepidosauria; order Squamata; family Gekkonidae; genus Paroedura; species Paroedura picta. The sequence continues at coordinate 2,405,676 of NC_135372.1, forward strand.
TCCAAAAGCAGCATATGCATGAGTGAATGCCTACTCAGGGCTGCCTGGATCAGGTCTGTCCGTCCCCAGAAGCCATCGCTGATCATGGGCAAGAGAGAACCAGCGAAAGACTGTGGTTGGAATGGGAGTCTTGGGTGCAAATCCTGTTCTCTACCGCAGACCTCACCAAGAGAACAGTTCTACGCAGTCGTGCTTACTCCAGTCGACTCAGTCGGGCATGTATTCTTTTGGTATAGCACGATGAGTGATCCTACACCCTTGGTGAAGTGGTTAGGAGCACAGCCACCTGGGTGACCCTGGGCTACTCATGGTCCTACTAAAGATGTTCTGACCAAGCAGAGATATCGGGGCTCCCTCAGCCTCACCCACCTCACAGGGTGTCTGTTGTGCGGAGAGGAAAGGGAAGGCGAATGGAAGCCGCTTTGAGCCTCCTTCGGGTAGAGAAAGGCGGCATCTAAGAACCAACTCTTCTTCTTCTTCTTCTTCTTCTTCTTCTTCTTCTTCTTCTTCTTCTTCTTCTTCTTCTTCTTCTTCTTCTTCTTCTTCTTCTTCTTCTTCAGTAATCTCAGGGCTCTCTCAGCCTCCCCTCCCTCACAGGGTGTCTGTTGTGCGGAGAGGAAAGGGAAGGCGAATGGAAGCTGCTTTGAGACTCCTTCAGGTAGAGAAAGGCGGCATCTAAGAACCAACTCTTCTTCTTCTTCTTCTTCTTCTTCTTCTTCTTCTTCTTCTTCTTCTTCTTCTTCTTCTTCTTCTTCTTCGGCCAGTTCTTTGGCTAGCTGACTTGATAGGGTATTTCTGTGGACGAAATGGGAGGGGAGCCATACATGTTGCTCTGTGCTCCTTGAGGAAGGACAGGAGTTTTCTCCTTCCAGAAATCACAGGTATATTGCCTCTGACCACAGAGGTTTCATTTCAGTATGCAGGGCATTTCCACATTTCTGTAAAAATAGTGTTACACCAGCCAAATGGCGTAACGCTAAATATAATCACGAATCCCGGCCCCTCCTCACCTTTTTCCTGGCTTGCTCTTCTCTGCTGCCTTTTTGTGCTTCTCACCTTCCACAAGCGCTGTTTGAAATGGTGGAAGAGAGCAACACAATTTATATGCGACTCTCTTCCGCTTATCAATCAAGCCAGGCAGCGAATCCCCTTTCTTCATTCTTTAAAGGTCCCGTGATGCCCGCTAATTTTTTTAATGCATGGCTATGCCTATGCATCTAATCATAGATGCATAGCGCTTTTAGAATGCTACCCCATCTTTAATCACAAGTCTTGTTAATTTTAAAAATTAATCTTTTTTCTGATTTTTTTGGGGGGGAAGCTTTAGAGAGGCATGCTTTGTGCTACAACGTTTGGAAAAAAATTATTTCCTGCATTGCCTGCATACTTGTCTGCCTATTCGTTGCTCCAGGTTGTCAGACATTTTTAAAAAGATGTTCCCGTCCCCAGGAGAGGGGGCATGAGGGAGGGTGGAACGAGGCAGGCGCCTTTTGTATGTTTTAGCCTCCTCCAGATCTTCCCTCTGCTGGTTGCTCTCCAGTAGCTTGCGCTAAATAGGCTGGGGAATCCACTTTTTGGGATTCCCCAACCAGCGCTTTAAAATGGATGTAGCCGGCCATTTACTGCCCAGGTGCTGCATGTTGGCCATGTCATATGGAGGGGCCGGAATATAACAACAACGAAAGGTAAACATTTTACTATTTTTAACGGGTGCAGAAATCACACATCTGGGACATTGCTTGTAAGTGGTGTGAGGAAGCCCTGCCATCCGTTACACCGCTGAGAGACAAGGCCTAGTATTCCTCAGGTTGTCAGAATGTGGCCTCCCCCCCCCTTGCCCTCAGGTACCCTGGCGACCCAAGGAGGAATAGGTCATTTCCGGCTGGAGAAGCCACCTCCTTCTCCTTTGATGAGAACAGAGTTTCCAGTGTGAAGAACGTCACCATCTGGGTGGAGAACCTGGCGGAAGGCTCAGTGCTCATTTCTAAGAAGCTGCAGCTGAAACTCAGCCAAGCCGGTGAGTAGGACATATTGTGGTTGCTGCAGTGCAGAGCATCCCCTGGCCTCACCCCCTGCACCATTTCCTACTGCGCAAGTTTTATGAGACCTGCACAATTTGCAGGTGACATTGTCCTTGGACTGGACATGTAGGCAGCCCGGGTGATGGTTTGAACAACGGCCTCCAGCCTGTCCCCTACCGTGGAATTTAGCTCCTCCTAGTTCTTGGCTACCAACGGGATTCTGCATTGCCTCTGCGCTGGGTGATGGGGCTGTGGCTGGCTTTCTGCCTGGCCGCTTTTCCAAACCGTGACAGGCTCGTGTGAAATCCTTTTGTAGGAGCTGATGCAGCTTCACAGCCACCTGGGCAGAGTCTGCACTTACTTTGTTTATTCCATTGTCAATCCTGTTGAATTCAGATCGCTTTGAGCTCGGGTCTTCCTCTCCCCCCCCCCCCATTGAAACAGGAAAGTCTTCTGCACGTGGTTAGGGTAGTTCAGAAGGGGGGGAGCCAAGCCTCTTTCTTTCTTTTCTTGAAGGGGGGGGGGAGAGGAGCCAAGCAGGGAGCCTCTTTCTTTTCTTGGAGGGTTGGGGGAGAGGACCGAAGAAGGCAGAGGAGGGAGAAAAAATCCAGGACCGACCGAAGTTGAGAGAAATTAGGGGCTTCTCCTTTAAGGCAAGCTTGTCACATGATCAGCTTTGGCCAATCAGAAGTTCTCTACAATGGAGCAGAGCCCAAATTCAAAACAGCCTACTTTCTCAATTCAATATTAAAAATATTGAGCATTAAAAGCACTCTAAGATATTGCACAATAAAGGTAGGGTCAGTCTGGGGGGGGAGCTGGGAGCCGGCTCCTTGTGTTTTCTTCCCCATTATGCCAATACCAGCCTCCCACTCTGGGACTTACAGGGAATTTGATCCATCTCAGAGGGATAGCTTGCAGCCGTCCTTTTGAAATAGGAGGTTTGTCTAAATTGCAGGAACTGGAAGGTAAACGCCACCCCCTCCCCTCCCCTCCCCTCCCCTCCCCTCCCCTCCCTGAGTTTGCAATAACGTTCATTAAAAAAGAAAAACGAAAGCCAGCTAGCCAGCAGCTTCTCAAAGAAGAGACAAATCAAGAGGGAAACAAATTCCAGAGGGAAACAAAGAGAAACAAGACATCTTGGGAGGAAAGTTTCGTAACCGGAAGCATTTGAATGGACTCCCTTACCAATTGGAGGCTCAGCAGCGTTTAGTTCGGGGAAAGGCAAACAGCTGCATGTTTTAGGAATGCGATTTTTAATTTATCCAGGGTTAAAAGCACTCCAGGAAATCGTGAAGAAAACGTAGGGTCACCCCGGATCAATCATGTCTGTTGCAGAGGGAATATTTAAATCGCCCCAATTCAAAACGGAAATCGCATTCCGTGTAGACGGCAGGGACTGAATCGACCTGGAATTGCAATAAAAGCTCCGTGCAGCTTACACCCAGGATTATAGGTTGATAGGCAGGCTTTTCGAAGGACCCCAAATCTGTTTGGAACAAGGTGAACAGCCTTGATGGGGGCAAGAAGGAGGAGATGCAAACCTGCCTGTGTTGATTCCACCCTGCCCTGCCATGACACTTCCCAAAATACAGCAAAGCAAGTTTGGGAAAAGTTGCAGGGAAAGCAGGGTGCAGTTCCGCACATTGAAAAAAATAGCGTCACAATGGCATAACGCTAAAAAATAGCATGCCCCCAGTCATGCCTCACCTTCTGGCTCTCTCGCTCTCCTCTGCCTCCGTCTTGTGCTTCTTGGCACTCTGCATGCCTGCTTCAAATAGCAGAAGAGAGCAATGCGGTTTACACGCGACTCTCCTCGGCCTGTCAATCAAGCCAGGCAGCCAATCACCTTTCTCCATGTTTTAAAGGGCCCACAATGCCAGCTACTTTTTTAAAAGTAAAACTTCTCCATTGAGATGCCCATGCATCTAATCCTAGATCTAATCATAGATGCATAGTGTTTTTTTAATGCCGTCCCTTTTGCAATCATGAGCCTTGAACCTTTTAAAAATGAATCTCAAGCCTGATTTTTTGGTAGGGGGGAATTAAGAGAGGCATGCTTTGTGTGTTAACTGGTGGGGAATTTTTTTTTTATTTTTTTTTGCTTTGCCTGGATGATTTAATGCCTAATCATTGCTCAGGCAGTTTGCTAAATAAAAAAAAAAGTAAAACCCGCCCCTTGGATAAGGGACAGGGAGGTGGTTGTGAGGGTGGGCATTGGAAGAAGAGATAGCACTACTTCGGCTCCACACCTTTCCTTGGAGTGTGGCCTGCTGGTTGCTCTCCTTCGGCTCGCGCTACACAGTCTGGGGAATCCGCTTTATGCGATCCCACAACTAGCGCTTCAAAATGGAGGATGTGGCTTCTGGTTTTCTCCTGGGATGCTGGATGTTGATGCCGTCATGAGAAACACCAAAAATTTGGCATCTCCAAAAGGTGATCATTTCAATATATTTTTCGGGTGCAGAATGGTCAAGGGACACAGAAACTATAGGTTGTTGTGGGGAAATCATTTTCCATGAAGAAAAAGAGTTGGCTCTTTCATGCTGTTGTCTCTACCCAAAGGAGGCTCCAAGCAGCTTCCAATCACCTTCCCTTCCTCTCCCTGTGAGGAAGGGGAGGCTGAGACAGCCCTGAGATTACTGAATAAGAAGGTTGGTTCTTATATGCCGCTTTTCTCTACCCAAGGAGTCTCAAATCGGCTTCCATTCACCTTTCCTTTCCTCTCCCCACAACGGACACCCTGGGAGGTGGGTGAGGCTGAGAGAACCCTGACATTCAGAACAGCTTTATCAGTGCTGTGACTAGTCCACAGTCACCCAGCTGGTTGCATGTGGGGGAGCGCAAATTCAAACCCAGTTCACCAGATTAGAAGTCTGCACACCTAACCACTACACCAAGCTGGCTCAATGTTCAAGGCAATGCCCACAACTCTTGTGTAAGTGACTTGGTCAGCAACGAATTAATGTCCCAGATCATTTGGCCATTGAGGAAGTGGAAATGGACTCCAAACAGGGGCCAACTGTGGCTGGGAAAATTCTTGGAGATCTTGGGATGGAGCCAGCGGGAGGGGAGGGCTGTGGAGGGAAGGGGCTTCCACCATGCTAGACTGGCCTGGAGTGTACTGTCCAAAGCAGCCGTTTGCTCCAAGGGAACTGCTTTCTGGAGTCCAGAGATCAGTAGTCATTTTGGGAACTCTCTAGGCCCCACGTGGAGGTTGGTAGCCCTAGAATCAGTGCCAGGCCGAGAGACGCTTGTGTCCAGAGCACCCCTCCTTCAGCCCAACAGGCTCCTGTTTTCTCACTTGCTGGAGATAGCCTAGGCAAGCTTGACCTTACCAGACCTTGGAAGCTAAGCAGCACCAACCGTGGCCATCAGAATCCTGGGTATTCGGCCATGAATGTTATGATGGATAGCTGGAGCTGTCTGCTTTGCCTGGCCTGTGATGCTTCCCACTGCTGGTTCCCTTCACACCTCAAGGCCGCATTCCCCAGCTTATGCTTTCTGGCCTCTGCTTCTCACAACAATGCTGTGCTGGGATACTACACTCCCTTTGACTTAGTTTGCCCTCCTGCGCCGGGTACCCTGATTAGAAGAATGTTTGGTCTCCTTTGAAACCCAAGTCATCGCCTTCTGATGGGAGGGAGGGAAGGGGATGTTCCTGTGTTTTATATATGTGGATCCCTGCGTTTAACTTCCGTTCTACCTATTCGTTTGCTGGATGCTTTTGCTTGAGAATAAAGAAACTTTATTCTGGGGAAGGCACTGGCAAATGGGGAAGGCACTGGCAAACCACCCCGCATTGAGTCTGCTATTAAAAAGCTGGAGGGCATCACCCCAAGGGTCAGACATGACCCGGTGCTTGCACAGGGGATCCCTTTACCTTTAAAGAAACTTTCTGCAATAGAAGTATTCTTGTCTGCAAGTCTTGAATTCTGACACGGGCTAGCATATGGATGAGAGACCTCCAGTGATTTGGGTGGTGTTCCTCCAAGGAGCACTAGGGGCTGTGAGGTGGAGGCAAGCAATGGCAGACGGCCTCCCAACTTCTCTTGCCTGGCTGCCAGACAGTCCGTGGATCTCCTGGCTTTGCTTCACACACGGATAATAAATAATGATAAAGGCCGTCTTCTCGTTCCAGTGAAATTTGAGGCACCAACGGGAATTAACGTTTCCAAAGTGAACGGGAGTCTGACCCTGAAGTGGCCCAGGCCCTCTCGTGACTGTCCCCCCTTTGAGAAGGAGGCCCGGATGCGGCACAACAGCACGGGTGAAAAATGGACCTTGGTGAGTTGCCAATGGAGACGAGAAGCGAAGGCAGGGCTGGGCGAAGGCGTTGTTGGGGGTGTCCTTGGTGAGAAACACTCTCGGTTGGTGCCTGAAGAGCCTTCCAGGGCTGGTTCTGCACTTTGTTTTTTCCGTTGTGGATCCTGCTGAATTCAGATTGATTTGAACTTGGGTCTTGGGTCTCTATCTCCCCCTTCCCAATTGAAACAAAAAGTGTTCTGCACTTGATTGGGGAAGCTCAGAGCAGGGAGGGGAGCCAAACGCAGCAGGAGTTTCTTTCTTTCCTTTCCTGGGGGGGGGAGGGGTTGGAGACAGCAGAGGAGGGGAATAAATCCAAGAGGCAAATCTTCAGCAAATCTTCAGCTGAGCTGCTTCTTCCTGAAGAAAGAGAAAGCGGGTGGGAACCCACTTTAAACAAAGGAATCCCCAGGGCACATGGCTCAGAATTCCCTGCAACCTCACCAATGCCACTTGATGCCACTAGTGAGCACTTAGGTGCAGCTCAGTTGCTTAAACAGCTTAACAACAGCCTTTCAAGGCTGAGTTCACCAAATTATTTGCTGACTGCAATTCCAACAAGAGGTCCTTGTGACGGAGAAGACAACAGCTGCTGGTAACCACAGGAGTTTTGTACGGCTGCCCACTCCTCTACCCCTTTGCAGGCTGTTCATGCCTGATTTCTATGGCTGTTGCGGCTGGCATGTCAGTGGGAATCCAGTGGGGCCTCAGGTCCTCATTTTGCACGAGAGCAACGGCCTAGTTCCTGACTCCAAGCAATAATGGATAAAGGGAACTTCCACCTTCAGAGGTAAGCCAGCGACTTGGCTAAGGGAATGCAGGAGGATCCCAGCACCCTCCTTGCCCTGCTTGTGACCTCCACAGGGACATAGAGACCACTGGACTTCCAGGCCCTTTGGCCTGAGATACCAGAGCCGGCATCCCGTGGTGGCAACAAGCCAAGAGAAAGAACCTTTTCAACAGTACACCAGTAGCCGGGGGGGGGGGGGGAGCTCTCTGCCAGGCTGAATCAGGCAACAAATAGCTATCAGAAGTAGCAGCCGGTTCCCCAGGGCAGGGTGTTCAACAAAGAAATTGCCCCAAGCCATGTAGGAAGCCCACCTGGTGTAGTGCTTATTGAGTGGCAGCCTCTAATGTGGAGAACTGGGTTTGACGCCCCGCTCCTCCCCCACATGCAGCCAGCTGGGTGACCTTGACCTGGTCACCATTCTCTTAACACTTTTCCCACAGAGCTGTTTTCTCAGAGCTCTTTTAGCCTCACCTACCTTGCAGGGTGCCCGTGGTGGGAAAGGAAGGAAGGTCTTTTTTAGCCACTTTGGGACTCCTTCAGGTTGTGAATCATAGAATCACAGAATCATAGAGTTGGAAGGGGCCATGTTGTTGTTGTTATGTGCGAAGTCGTGTCCGACCCATCGCGACCCCATGGACAATGATCCTCCAGGCCTTCCTGTCCTCTACCATTCCCCGGAGTCCATTTAAGTTTGCACCTACTGCTTCAGTGACTCCATCCAGCCACCTCATTCTCTGTCGTCCCCTTCTTCTTTTGCCCTCGATCGCTCCCAGCATTAGGCTCTTCTCCAGGGAGTCCTTCCTTCTCATGAGGTGGCCAAAATATTTGAGTTTCATCTTCAGGATCTGGCCTTCTAAAGAGCAGTCAGGGCTGATCTCCTCTATGACTGACCGGTTTGTTCGCCTTGCAGTCCAAGGGACTCGCAAGAGTCTTCTCCAGCACCAGAGTTCAAAAGCCTCAATTCTTTGACGCTCGGCCTTCCTTATGGTCCAACTTTCGCAGCCATACATTGCAACTGGGAAGACCATAGCCTTGACTAAACGCACTTTTGTTGGCAGGGTGATGTCTCTGCTTTTTAGGATGCTGTCTAGATTTGCCATAGCTTTCCTCCCCAGGAGCAAGCGTCTTTTAATTTCTTTGCTGCAGTCCCCATCTGCAGTGATCTTGGAGCCCAGGAAAATAAAATCTGTCACTATCTCCATTTCTTCCCCTTCTATTTGCCAGGAATTGAGAGGGCTGGATGCCATGATCTTTTTTTTCTTGATGTTGAGTTTCAAACCAACTTTCGCACTCTCCTCCTTCACCCGCATCAACAGGCTCTTTAGTTCCTCTTCACTTTCTGCCATTAGAGTGGTATCATCTGCATATCTGAGGTTGTTGATATTTCTCCCTGCAATCTTGATCCCAATTTGTGACTCCTCTAATCCCGCATTTCTCATGATGTGCTCTGCATACAAGTTAAATAGGCAAGGCGACAGTATACAGCCTTGCCGAACTCCTTTCTCAATTTTGAACCAGTCAGTGATTCCATGTTCAGTTCTCACTGTTGCTTCTTGACCTGCATATAAATTTCTCAAGAGACAAATAAGATGCTCTGGTATTCCCATCTCTTTAAGAACTTGCCACAATTTGTTGTGCTCCACACAATCAAAGGCTTTAGCATAGTCAATGAAGCAGAAGTAGACGTTCTTCTGGTACTCCCTAGCTTTCTCCATGATCCAGCGTATGTTGGCAAGTTGATCTCTAGTTCCTCTGCCTCTTCGAAATCCTGCCTGTACTTCTGGAAGTTCTCGGTCCACATATTGCTGGAGCCTAGCTTGTAGGATTTTGAGCATAACTTTGCTAGCATGAGAAATTAGTGCAATGGTGCGGTAGTTTGAACATTCTTTGGCATTGCCCTTCTTTGGGATTGGAATGTAAACTGACCTTTTCCAATCCTGTGGCCATTGTTGAGTTTTCCAAATTTGCTGGCATACTGAGTGTAGCACTTTTACTGCATCGTCCTTTAAGATTTTGAATAGTTCAACTGGAATGCTGTCACTACCACTAGCTTTATTGTTGCTCAGACTTCCTAAGGCCCATTTGATTTCACATTCCAGGATGTCTGGCTCCAGGTCAGTAACTACCCCATTGTGGTCATCAGGGATGTTAAGCTCGCTCTTGTATAGTTCTTCTGTATAATTTTGCCACCTTTGTTTAATCTCTTCTGCTTCTGTGAGGTCCCTACCATTTTGGTCCCTTATCATACCCATCTTTGCATGAAACGTTCTCTTCATATCTCCAATTTTCTTGAAAAGATCTCTGGTCCTCCCGATTCTATTGTTTTCTTCTGTTTGCACTGTTCATTTAAGAAGGCATTCTTATCTCTTCTAGCTTTTCTCTGGAATTCTGCATTCAATTGGGTGTATCTTTCTCTTTCTCCCTTGCCTTTCCCTTCCCTTCTCTCCTTAGCTATTTGTAAAGCTTCCTCAGACAGCCATTTTGATTTCTTGCATTTCTTTTTCTTTGGGAAGGTTTTAGTTGCTACCTCTTGTACAATGTTGCGAACCTCCGTCCATAGTTCTTCAGGCACTCTGTCTATCAGATCTAATTCCTTAAATCTATTTGTCACCTCCACTGTGAGAAGACTGAACATTGGACTAGATGGCCTGTATGGCCCCTTCCCAACCACAGTGGAAGGGGCCATACAGGCCATCTAGTCCAACCCCCTGCTCAACGCAGGATCAGCCACAAGCATCCTAAAGCATCCAAGAAAAGTGTGTATCCAACCTTTGCTTGAAGACTGCCAGTGAGGGGGAGCTCACCACCTCCTTAGGCAGCCTATTCCACTGCTGAACTACTCTGACTGTGAAAAACTTTTTCCTGATATCTAGCCTATATCGTTGTACTTGAAGTTTAAACCCATTACTGCGTGTCCTCTCCTCTGCAGCCAGGAGAAACAGCATCCTGCCCTCCTCCAAGTGACAACCTTTCAAATACTTAAAGAGGGCTATCATGTCCCCTCTCAACCTCCTTTTCTCCAGGCTGAACATTCCCAAGTCCCTCAACCTATCTTCAGAGGGCTTGGTTCCTTGGCCCCAGATCATCTTCGTCGCTCTCCTCTGTACCCTGAAAAGCCAGGTGTAAAAACCCCGCATATCTATCCATCTGATTTATTACCCACTGCAATCAAACAAGTCATCTTGCGGCGGATTTCCACATAAAATACATCCACACAAGATAAAACATTAAATTCACAACATAATCCGATGGTGAGAATAATATATAAAAATCCAACATCACCCCCACCCCCAGTGCCTCAGGGTCAGAATCCCAGGGTGCCTATTTTATATTTTATATTGTGGCTTACAACAAGATAAAAACAGAATAAAATATAACAATACAATTTCAATACAATTCCTTCAAGTTAAAACCCGAATAGTCACAACCATATTAGCAATATTAGCAATACCACAAAATAGTAAATTCAAATGGGTCGCCGTGTTGGCCTGAAGTAGCACAATAAAACCAGAGTCCAGGAGCACCTTTAAGACCAACAAAGATTTATTCAGGGAATGAGCTTTCGAGTGCAAGCACTTCTCGTCAGAGTTTCCCGTGGGCCTGGAATATCCAGCAAATTTGTACCTGCAGAGCACAAGACCCTTTGAGGGGCATAAGGCTATGTGGGTACCAGACTGCAAAGGACCTTAAAGGTTAATACCAAAACTTTGACCCAGATCCGGGCAGCAATTGGCAACCAATGCAGCTGCCTCAGCACCAGGTAGATCCAAGGGCCCTCACAGGTGTTCCTAGCAGCTGCATTTTGCACCAGCTGCAATTTCTGGATCAAGGACAAGGGCAGGCCTGCGTAGAGTGTGGGTGCCATCCATTGCGGTGAAACAATGTGGGAACCCCAAATGGGCGAACCCGTCCATGCTCTAAGGAAAGAAAAAGAAAATAATAGACATCAGGGATCAATGTTAACGTGGGGCGCATCGAGTATTCGTTGCTCACCTGTCAAAAAAAAAATACAGGGTAAAAGGACACCCACCGCTCCGAGCAGGTCTCTGAGGCACACCACTTTGCTGTACAATTCTGCCTCCATGGCGAAGCAGAACTCCAACAGGATCTCGCCGACCATGGACACTCCTAATCCAAATTTCTGGGCAACTGTGCGGAAGTACTGTGGGGTGGCCAAGTACCCCAAGGCGGCTGCCACCCTTTCCCCCACAGGAACAGGGCACCACATGCCAGTTACTTCCCTCTCCATGGGGCTTCCACAATTTCAAAAAAATTCACAATTTCACCTCAACATTCGAAAGTTGGGAATCCAGTGGTCATCATCCCAGCGAGACATCACAAAATTTTCCCACCAGTCAGTGGATCTCTCGTCCATCCAGAACTGTCTGGGGAACCAGACCTCTGATAGAGCTTGCCAGCGTTTCCTAGCCACCACGCGTGCCCTAAGAAATTTGCTGTGAATCACAGCCCTTCTGGTGATGGCCCTCCTCCTCCTTCTGTCCACACGTTGTCTGTATCCCCATAACGTAGACCGCATCCAGGACACGGCGGCACGGACACACTGGGCGCAATTGCTTGCATCTGAGCAAGCAACACAAGAATAATCTTCTCCATTGCTACGTTTAGCTGTGTGGTGGCCACAAGGCAAGGAGAACAAAGAGTGAGGCTGACCACGTGTGCGCCTAGGTACATATAGGCAGGTAATCTGTGGGCATGTACTGTGGGCGGGGTACATGTTTCCATCATAAAACCTTTTTTCATAGAAAACATTAGAAACCTGGTCCATCTGCGCCAATGATTTTTCGATGATTCGTTGCAACATGTTTTTCGGGGTTTAAAAAAAAAAAAAACCCCGATTGCGGCTTGGGGGGGGAGGTCAAAGGTGTCCCAGCTGTTTGATTGACGGCCACGGGAAGCCAGAAGCACTAAAAAGGGACCTCCTTTGTGGCGAGACGGCCTAGACCGGAAACCTGTGGGTAACGAAAATACCGTAAGTGAAAATGGAAAATTCCGCAAAAACTGCAGTGGTGCGGAACGGCCAATTTTCACTACTTTAAGTAGCGCTTTCGGAAACAGCAAACATGTGGCCACTTTGTGCGGAATGGCCCTGAGTTACAGTCCCAGAGCCAAATTCAAAAGAGAAAACTCACAAGCCACAAAAGGCCCTTTTTAGGAGCCAGTTTGGTGTAGTGGTTAGGAATGTGGACTTCTAATCTGGCATGCTGTGTTCGATTCTGCACTCCCCCACATGCAGCCAGCTGGGTGACCTTGGGCTCGCCACGGCACTGATAAAGCTGTTCTGACCGAGCAGTGATATCAGGGCTCTCTCGGCCTCACCCACCCCACAGGGTGTCTGTTGTGGGGAGAGGAAGGGAAGGCGAATGGAAGCCGCTTTGAGACTCCTTCGGATAGAGAAAAGTGACATAGAAGAACCAACTCTTCTTCTTAATCTCATGGCTCTCTCAGTCTCCCCTCCCTCACAGGGTGTCTGTTGTGGGGAGAGGAAGGGAAGGTGAATGGAAGCCGCTTTGAGACTCCTTCGGGTAGAGAAAAGCAGCAAATAAAAACCAACTCCTTCTTCTCCTTCTCCTTCTCCTTCTTCTCCTCCTTCTCCTTCTCCTCCTCTTCCTCTTCTTCTTCTAACATGTCACACGACGAGCTGCAAACTTTTGACTTCATCAGGCTGGCTATTTGGGAAACAAATCCCAGGAAATAAGTGGTTGAAAAGAGGACATTCCTCAGAGTCTGTTGGAAAGTCCTTCTTAATGTCCACAGAGCCGCCCTCTTCCTTTGCAAAGGCCGTTTCCAGCTCTCCAAGTTAAGCTGCCCTCACTTGGAGCAGGCAGACAGGCGGGCTGGGCCGAATCTCACTGGAGCACCCGCTTGCTTGCTTGCTTCCTGAAGAGTGACCCTGCTGAAAACCAAATCCCCCCTGGAACTGCTATCTGGGTTTAGGGACAGTCCGACTAGAGCGGGAGTCTGGCCTGGTCTTTTCATTGATCGTATAACATACCCCAGGGATTCTGAGCTCTTGGTGTCTGAGCAAGGGCTGCCTTTGTGCCCCACAGCAGAGCAATCAGCAACCTGACCCATGTTCTGACAGGGATCCGTGTTTGCTTTCAGGGAAACTGTGACTCCAGGGAGGAAAAGGGTGACAGCAGCACCGGATGGAAGCTCATTGGTAGGTTGACTCCCCCAGCCCCTTGGGAAGGTGGTGGCTGACCCCGTGTAGACTCATGTATGGCCCTTACTCTGGGTTGGGGAATTCCTGCAGGTTTGGGGGCACAGCCCATGGAAAGTGGGGCCTGGGAAGGAGAGGGCAATCTGTGGCGGAAGGAGCAGCCATTTTATCCAGCAGAACGGATCTGTGTGCTCTGGAGATGATATAATTCCAGGAGAGCTCCAGGCCCCACCTTGAGTTTGGCAACCCTGCTTATTACAGGGTTATGCATTTTGAATTACTGGGGGCAGCTGGTTTACACAATCACTATTGACATCTATTATATTATCCTGGGAGCAAAGTAGAACTTCCACGCCAGGCAGCAGTCTCCCTTTCCAAACGGAGGATGCTGGGGGGAGGGGACTGAGCATGGGCTTCCTGGAGGCGTCTGGCCAGCCTGTGCAGGGAAAGCACCATGTGAGCCCCAGTGCTCCTTGGGGCGGGGAATCCTCTCCTGCTTTGGTTTTGCTGCTGCGGGTGGACTCAGCTCTGCTTGGCTTTGGCCAGTCCTGTGTCGCGTGGAGAAGAGCGTCCGGCACGAGGTGCAGATTCGGCAACGGACCTCCCACTGGAGCAGCACCTGGAGTGAGTGGAGCAAGCCTCTCGTGGTCCCAGCTGGTACGTGGGCTCTGTGGTTTGGCTTCCCTCCTTGGCGGGGGCTACTGTGGTGGGAGGTGTCTTGATGAAGCACGGAGGGGGACTTCAGGGCAAGAGGAGAACATCCCCCAGTTCCAACGGGTGCTTCGATCTTTCCAGAAATCATTGCCAGTCCCAAAGTGACTTACATCGTGGGGCAGCTGGGGAGTGACGGCCTGAGGAACGTGACTCTGGAATGGGAGGTAATGCCAAGGCAGGTGTGCCAGGCTCTGGCCCAGTGGCCTCAATGGGGACCATGCCAGTGGCTTCCCTTGTACCTGCTGCAGTTAGACTGCCACGCGGCGTGTTGTAAGTCCCTGAAGATGGCTTTGATCCGCACCAGAAGCACCAACTCTCCTGGGCCGGAGACGTCGGAGTTGTTTCGCCCCATCTCAGCATCCCCAGACAGTACTCTCTTTCCGAGCCCCATTCGTAGTTCCGCGTGGCCTCAGTCCTGCACGCCAGAGGACCGTGGTCCTCACTTGGTAATTCGTGGAGAGCCACGAGACTGTGGTGGGCCACCTCACCTAGCACATTGTTGTTGTTAGGTGCGAAGTCGTGTCCGACCCATCGCGACCCTACGGACAATGAGCCTCCAGGCCTTCCTGTCCTCTACCATTCCCCGGAGTCCATTTAAGCACATAGATACAATAATATCTTGGTATCTCCCGTGTCTTTGAGGGATTTTAACATGAGGCGTTGAGTCTCAACCAAAATGGCTGTTACAGGAGGCGGGGCCAAACCCAAAATGGCTGCCTCCAGAGGCGGGTCCTCCCTCCTCACACAACCCCTCGGTAGAAGGAAACCCTGTAGGGACAACATAACCACACGTTAACTATGGAGAGCCCAGGTGCTAGCCGGGTTCGAGTTGTGCCTCGAAATCGTTCCTCCTACTTTTTGGAGAGCTCAGCAGGCACCGAGGGAAACTGCTTTGTACATGTTATTTGTCGTATTTATTACTACGGCAGCCGCACTGATTTAACTAGCCAGGGGGAATACTGGCAGGCACCCATGGGTAGTATAATAGGCGCATAACTATTCATCATCTTCAATAGACTGCCATATCCTTCCCCCCATTCCCAGAGTACTTCTGAGGTTGCCGCGTTGTCTTCCTGCCCTTGCTGTCTTCTTGCCGACTCTTTCTGGCATGGGATTTGCAGCAGCACTGAGAGCAAGACAGCCGAGGCCATTCCGCTGCGTGCCGGGGAAAGAGGGGGGAAGCCGTGAGGGGAGGGGAGGGGAGGGGGCCCAGAGGAGAGGGAACTGGCTGTGGAGGAGTCGCCCAA
This sequence comes from Paroedura picta, assembly GCF_049243985.1. Taxonomy (NCBI): domain Eukaryota; kingdom Metazoa; phylum Chordata; class Lepidosauria; order Squamata; family Gekkonidae; genus Paroedura; species Paroedura picta. Next base: position 2,420,934 of record NC_135372.1, read on the forward strand.
GGGTGAAAGGAAGCCGCCTGCCAGTGCCTTCCTTCCTCCTGCGCAGAAAGCCAGCCGGGAGCAAGGGGAGGTGAACTACACCCTGACGTTTGTCCTGCTGCCCTGCGACTGCCCGGATGCCCCCAGCCGCGTGGACAGCTGCTCGAATTCCTGCCAAATCCGCCTCTCTGGGGCTGCCTACTCCGTTTCCCTGCAAGCCTCCAACGCAGCTGGCCGGGCCCCGCCTTTTGTCTTCCACCTCCCCCCAGCGGGGCCTGATCCAGGTGGGTGCAAATGCCCCACTGACATGGCAGCCCTCCCTCTTTTCGTTTGGGGCAATGGGTGCTACTGGCAGGGCCTTGAGATCACCCGGGGCTTTCTTCTGGGCCCTCCTGGGGGTTCTGCGGAGGGGCCAGAAGCTTTGCCATGCAGGAGGGCTTCCCCCCTTCTCCGCGGGGCCTGAGGACAGAATTCCTTGACTTCTCCTGAGATCTGCAGGCCCTGCAATGCCGAGGCTCAAAGGGAGGGCGGTGCGTGGGCCGCAAGGTCTCAGGGGCACAGCAGCTGGGCCCAGCCTTCAGCCAGCCGGCCGGGGGCCACCTCGCACCCTCATTCGGTCCCTTTCTCTCCTGGCTTTCAGCCCCAGACCTGCTCAGCCTGCACAGCCCCCTGTCTGCCGGGCACCCGTGGGCAGGGAAGACAGATGCCGAGGCCTATTGCTTTGAGGAGCAGCCCCTGGGGGAGGCCCTCCACCGACAGCCATGCACCAGGGAAGCCCCCAACATGCTCATGGGGAGACACGCAGGTAATGTTTTCCTTTGGGGAGGAGCCCTCCCCTCCCCCCGGCCTCCCTCGATGAACATCCTCCTATGCCGGGATCCAAGGGGCACTGGCAGCCCAAGAGGACCCCCCCTCCGGCACAACCTTCAAGGGGATGCTTCGTCCCCCGAGAATCCTTGGCTTTACCTCCCAGGAACGCTGGAGCCCAACAGATGCTACCGCCTGGCAGTGCATGCCCTGGATTCCCAAACGTGTCTCTGGTCGACTGTGGTATTCACACACTTTTTCTCCCGAAACAGTGAGTATTTCTGTCCAGTCCTGTGAACACCCCCTTCGCTGGGCAGGGGAGAAACCGGGAAGACCCCCCCCCCAGCCCCTGAATCCCAGTCCTGGTGGCGCTCTGTCTTCCTGCCTGCACCTTGTCTCCCAAGCCCCTCGTCTGAAGCGTGTTCCCGGGACACACCTATGGCTGCGGAAGGTTCCCTGTCTCCGCTGGGCCCAGCGGCCTCTCTTGTGTCCGCCAGAGAGGTCAGGCCCATCTAGGGGTAGGGAGGGCAGCCCTTCTCAGGGGCCGTTCCTGAGGGCAGTGTGGTTGAGCTGCCTCTGGCGAGTCCAGCAAGGGACGGACCCTCCTCCCGAAGAGCGGCTTAGCTGCTTCCGATGTGGGGCTGCCCGGGGAGAGGACCTGGACTGCTGGGCCGACGTGTCCAGCTGCTGCTCTTTCTGTCTCTCCCCGACACACCCTCAGCGTCCCTCGAAGAGGCCCTTGTGGTCCGCGTGACCAACGAAACGACTGACTCGGCCGTCCTTGGGTGGGAGCCCCCAGGAGCCCTCGTGGCGTGCCCCAACACCCTGAAGAAGTACATCGTCTGCTGGAGGGACAAGCAGGCCGGGAACGTGGCTTGTGAGTGGGGGGCTCCGAGCTGGGCGTAGTGGGACAGCCCGCGGGGCCGCAAGAGGGGGGTGGGAAGATGCTGGCGGCTAGCGCCGTGGTGTGGTGAGAAGCCAGGCCCCAGAGCCCCGGGGGTGGCAGCAGACCCACAGGGCTCCTCCTGACACGCTCCTGCGTCCTTGGGCAGACCACGAAGCCAACTCCTGGGACACTCACTACACGATCCTGGGCCTGCAGCCCCAGACGGCGTACCAGGTCGGGGTCTGGCCCTCCACCGACGAAGCAGACGAGAGCTGCCAGCCCCTCTGGCCTCTCCTGACCCGCCCAAGAGGTGCGTTGCGGAGGGCGGCCGAGGGCTTCTCCTCCCCAGGGCCCCTTCCAGGGGGAGCAGCCGTCCCTCACCACCCTCTTCGCCCCCCCCAGTTCCCAAGTCGGCGAATTCGTCCCTCGGCCTCTGGTACGTGGGGATTTTTGGAGGCCTCCTGACCGCCACCCTCGTCTTCTGCTTCGGAAAGAAAAGGTGAAGGGAGCCTTTGGCCATCACCACCCTGGGCTGGGAAACGGGACGGAAGGCGAGGTGGTTCCATCGCTGCTCCCCCCAGCCCTTCATCCCCGTCAGGGGCACTGGAAAGCAGAGTCAGGTCCTGGGATGGTGGCCATGCCCCTGTCTGCTCGCCGGACAGTCGGGTGGAACAGGGCGAGAGTCATCCGGGGGCCTGAAAGCCGTAGGGGGCAGTCTCATTGCCGGGGGAGGACTCCCGGGCAGAGTCCCTGCTTCGCGCTCCCAGGCTCAATCCTGGTCCCAGATTGGGAGGACACCTTGTCAGAGAAGGGGACCCTGGGCCAAACAGCATGGCAGTCTGCCCCAGGCCAAGCCGGCATCAGCCTAGAGCCCATGCTGCCCCCCCCTCCTTGAAGTCACTGTGAGGAGCCCCCACTTCTATTTCACAGCCCCACAAGAAGAGCTCCTTGGCAAAACATGGGGAACGGGAAGGGCCCTTAGGAGACACTTGCTTATAGGTGCTGGACACAGAGAGGCCAGCCTCCAGGTGGGACCAGGGGGTCCCCAAGAACTGCAGATCCCTTTCCCCTAGAGGACATCGATGCTGTGGAGGGGGGACTCTGTGGAATGGAACCTCTTTGAGCTTCGTCCCCAATTCTCCAGGGCTTTCCCATCCTGGACCAGACATCCTTACCCCCATCTCCCACTGGTGGTCCAGGAACCCGACAACTCTCGCTGGAGAAGGTCTTGATCCAGCCAGAAAGTCACAAAGTGGCCTAAGCCCACCCCCAGTCAAAGGCCCCTCCCCACCTGAAACATGGGGCTTATTGCATTCCCTGCCCCCACCCCCACCCCCACCCCCACCCCCACCCCCACCCCATACTTTGAGCAGAGGTGCACTATTTTAAAACTGAAGCTCCTCCCCTCATGCAGCTCTCTGCACCCCTCCCCCCACTTTTCTCTTAGGGCCAAGGAGGGGCTCTGCTCTGCCCTGCCGGATCCTGCAAACACAGAAGCTGTCCAGCTGACCAGCATTTCAGGAGCGGCTCAGGTGAGGCTCCTCCTGCTTCAAGTCGAGCCCCAAAAAACGGCACCTGTCTCTTGCCCCCACCAGAGGCATCCCTGCCCTGCTCCAGGGGAGACACTGGAGGAGGCTGGACCTGGTGGCACCCCCTCCCCCCCCCCGACTATGTGCCCAACCCAGCGCCCTCCTCAGCAGGCCAGGGGTCAAGGGGCAGCTCACTGGCCTCTGAGCCAGACCCAAGAGGACTGTGGACGCGTGGCTGCTCCCCTTCATTAAAATGCTGCGAGGCCCTGATCCATCTTGGGCCTGCAGCACTGCTATCCACTAGAAGGTAAAAACCACACCAAGGTAAACATATGCGTTGCTCATCTAATGCTGATCGTTCCACAGGTTCAGCTGAAGCTGGGATTCATAGAACTGCTGGAGCCCGATGGTCCTGCAGAGCCTCTCCTGGTAGAATGGCCACCCAAGGAAGGGTCATCTGCCAAGACAACGGTGGACCCACTGGGTGCTGCCAAGCCAGTGGAAGAATTTCCGCCCCCTACGGAGGACCCAGCGAGCTGTCCCACTGCCTTGCCCTTGGAGTACAACAGCCAGGGGCTTCTGAGCCCTGTAGACGAGGAGGGTGATCAAGGACAAGAAGGACGGGGGGGATTTACAGGCATTTCCTCTGTGGTGAGAGCTGGCCATGGCCCGCTTCTTCCCCAGGAGGCAGAGGTTGGGGACCGCACAGCCCTCCCTCAAGCAGCAGCCCCACGTTCCTTGACGCTTCTGGATACAGTGGTGGTGTCCCGGGACAGTGCTGGAGGATGTGGTTTTAGTGCTTCAACCTAAGTCAGCTCTGCATCTTCAAGATGCTCCAGGACTCTTGATTTTCCCCTCCCTGCAATAGCAACTGCCCCTCTGGGATGTTCTCCTCCATCAAGTGCTGCCAGACTCCAGGGTCCATAGCTGGCGTGGCCCAGGAAAGAGGGCAGCCCCCACAAACTTCACAGAAGTCAGGGGCAGGCCAGAGATGACTGCACATGGGCAATTCTGCTCAGCAGCAGTCCAAGCTGACTCTGCACTTACTCCCCCCACCCTGCTGTGGATCCTGCTGAATTCAGATTGATTTGAACCCAGGTCTTTCTCCGTCATTTCTCCTCCCTCCCCCGAATTGAAAAAAAAAAGTTTTCTGCACTTGATTAGGGAAGCTCAGAGAGGAGGGGGTCGGGTGAAGTCCAGCCAGCATTAGTGCTTTATTCCTTGTCTTTTGACTCCTGAGCCAGCAGCAGCCTCTCAGAGAATGAGGCAAATCTCTGCTGAGAGAAGTATGGGCTGCTGGAGCGCAGTCACTTTAAAACAGGGAGGGCCAGTCAGGGAAGACTGTTTTGCTATGTCAGCATTGCAGCACGGATCAGGAAGTTAATCCACAAAAAGGAGAAATCTACACTTACTGATGATGATTTTTCAGATATCGAGGCTTATATCTTGTTGTTGTTATGTGCGAAGTCGTGTCCAACTCATTGTGACCCCATGGACAATGATCCTCCAGGCCTTCCTGTCCTCTAACATTCCCCGGAGTCCATTTAAGTTTGCACCTACTGCTTCAGTGACTCCATCCAGCCACCTCATTCTCTGTCGTCCCCTTCTTCTTTTGCCCTCGTTCGCTCCCAGCATTAGGCTCTTCTCCAGGGAGTCCTTCCTTCTCACGAGGTGGCCAAAGCATTTGAGTTTCATCTTCAGGATCTGGCCTTCTAAGGAGCAGGCAGGGCTGATCTCCTCTAGGACTGACCGGTTGGTTCGCCTTGCAGTCCAAGGGACTCGCAAGAGTCTTCTCCTTATATCTACTCCTGGCTATTGTGGGGGAAAGGTCAGGTCACCGCAGATCAATCATGCATGCTGCAGAGGGAAATTTTAAAGTGCCCCAAATCAAATTTGAAATCGAATTCAGTGTAGACGGGAGGGATTTATTCAGGCTGGGAGTGGATAAAAAGCCCCCTGCAGACTCAACCCAAGTAGAGGGTTATAGCAAAGCAATGGGGTTCTGGGGTGGGCAGCCAGGGGGAGGAGCCATTCAACAGCCCAGGAGGAGGGACTAGGAAGGAACGAATCACTGCTGTCCGGCGGGCGTGCCCTGCAAGGGGTGGAGTGATTTGGACCTTTAAAGGCAGGTTCCTGGGAGAAAGAAGGGACCTTTTTCAGGGACCTGGAGAGATGCACTCAAAGAGGCTCCTGAGAGCCAGCCTAAGGAACAGGAGGGGCAGGAGCCTTGCACCGTTGGGGCCCCTTGCAGGTCCCCAAGCAGCCCAGATTCTGATGCCAGCCCCTACTACTCTTGTAGATCCCCCTTTGAGAATCTATTACAGGGGTGTCCAAACTGTGGCTCTCTAGATGTCCATGGACGACAATTCCCATGAGCCCCTGCCAGCTGGGAATTGTAGTCCATGGACATCTAGAGAGCCACAGTTTGACTACCCCTGGCCAATGACATGGAACTGGCAAAATTGCATTAGTTAATTAGGACTGCTTATTCAGTGTGGCCAACAAACTATGGGCAATTCTGCACAACGGGTAATGTTGCTAAATCTGTGCGCTATTGAAAAGCACTGGAATCTAAAGCAGCAGGTCTCGATAACGCACACAGCTGTTTCTATCAAAAAAAGGCTCTCCCACTAGCTGTCCTCGTAACGCACAAGTTTCCAGTCTTGCCAAAATCTCAACAAAGGAGGCGATATTTTTCCATGCTTCCTCCCGCCCCTGGCCGTCAATCAACAGAACAGCCAATTAACTGTTGTGTTTGTGTTTCCCTTTAAAAACTTTTTTAAAAACTCGAAAACACCTGTAATAACGCATATTTGTTAATTTGATGTATCAGAAAGTTCTTGCTCGCTGGCGTAGGAGCTGGCGCTTAATCGTTTACACGCTCTTAAAGTTTTAAAACGTTTTTTTAAAAAATCCCCCTCCCCCGTGCAATTTCTGGCCGAAATTAGGGCACTGTTGAACGGGGGGGGGGGGGCTGTATTGTGCTTGGAAACAATTGCTTGGGAGGGATTTCAGCCCAAGAAGCATCGCTTATTCGTTCCTTTTAAGGGGAAAAAATGGCGATTGTGACGCCGGAAGCTCGGGCGCGAGAGCTTAGGGAGGGACATGCTTGCTACTGCTATAGAACGCACAGAATCATAGAATCCTAGAGTTGGAAGGGGCCATGCAGGCCATCTAGTCCAACCCCCTGCTCAACGCAGGATTAGCCCTAAGCATCCTAAAGCATCCAAGAAAAGTGTGTATCCAACCTTTGCTTGAAGACTTCCAGTGAGGGGGAGCTCACCACCTCCTTAGGCAGCCTATTCCACTGCTGAACTACTCTGACTGTGAAAAACTTTTTCCTGATATCTAGCCTATATCATTGTACTTGAAGTTTAAACCCATTACTGCGTGTCCTCTCCTCTGCAGCCAACAGAAACAGCATCCTGCCCTCCTCCAAGTGACAACCTTTCAAATACTTAAAGAGGGCTATCATGTCCCCTCTCAACCTCCTTTTCTCCAGGCTGAACATTCCCAAGTCCCTCAACCTATCTTCATAGGGCTTGGTCCCTTGGCCCCAGATCATCCTCGTCGCTCTCCTCTGTACCCTTTCAATTTTATCTACGTCCTTCTTGAAGTGAGGCCTCCAGAACGGCACACAGTACTCCAGGTGTGGTCTGACCAGTGCCATATACAATGGGACTATGACATCAAAATGACATTTTGATGTGATGCCCCTGTTGATACAGCCCAAAATGGCATTTGCCTTTTTTACCGCTGCATCACACTGCCTGCTCATGTTTAGTTTACAATCCACAAGTACCCCAAGGTCTCGTTCACACACAGTGTTACCTAGAAGCGTATCCCCCATCCAGTAGGCATGCTGTTCATTTTTCTCACCCACATGCAGAACTTCCACCCCCTCATCTAGATCATTAATAAATATGTTAAAAAGTACCGGACTGAGCACTGAGGTACCCCGCTACTCACCTCTCTCCAGTCTGATGAAACACCATTGACAACAACATGTCTTTTTTGGATGTGTTGCAGATTGTTCTCAAGAGTCTAGCAGTTTTTAAAGGGGGAATCCCCTTTAAAACTTTTGTGGATTCCCCGAAATGCACTACAATGAAGCGATTTTTGCAGAGGTGTTGCAGGAGTGTTGCAGATTGTGTACGACGTCGTGCATAATGTTAAAAAAATAGCGTTACACGATGGTAACACTTCAGCAACATTAACGCTGTGTGGAATGGACATCTAGAGAATAAACACCCTCCTGAGTCAGTGACCTAAGCTGGTAGTCCCCAACCACTGGGCCACGAAGGCCCCAGCACCAGGGCGAGGCTCCCTCTCCCCGCCGCCCCCCGCAGTAAGAAACTTCCCAGGCCGCAAGCAAATCGGCCGCAAAAGCCTATTAGCTTGCAGCCCGGCAAGCTTCTTTTTGTGGGAGGGGGGGAGAGGGAAGCAGGGCCGTGCATGCACAACACACATGCGTGGCAGGTCCGCGCATGCGCATTTGCACCATGTGTGGGCGCAAACGCGCATGCGTGCCTGCGGCCGTGCATGGCGCAAATGCGCATGCGCGGGCGCACGATTGCCCTTCCCACCACTGCCGGTCCGCAGCCTTATAAAGGTTGCGGACCACTGACCTAAGCGGTATATTAAAAAGTAACACAAAATCATCACAAAGGAAGCAGACAACGTACTGTATGGTTTGTGTATAAATAATTTCTGTGTATCTCAATAGCCACAGCTGGCAGCCACTCCACCATTTTCAAGCCAAGCAGTCTGTTTGCTCCTCAAAAACGCATTTTCAATCGATATTTAGAAACCACATCCTAACCTTAATCGTAAAAACTATTGCGGTAGGATATACTGCCAAGGATTTAACTTTTCATCCTGAAATGAGCAAAACAGTTGGCAGAAATCTGTAAAATAAGTTTTCTCAGGGCGACGATCACTTAATTGGTCAAACACCACCAGGTTCATCAGTTTTAAAGGTAAAGGTATCCCCTGTGCAAGCACCGAGTCATGTCTGACCCTTGGGGTGACGCCCTCTAGCGTTTTCATGGCAGACTCAATACGGGGTGGTTTGCCAGTGCCTTCCCCAGTCATGACCGTTTACCCCCCAGCAAGCTGGGTACTCATTTGACCGACCTCGGAAGGATGGAAGGCTGAGTCAACCTTGCGCCGGCTGCTGGGATCGAACTCCCAACATCATGGGCAGACAGCTTCAGACAACATGTCGCTGCCTTACCACCCTGCGCCACAAGAGGCTCATCAGTTTTAGGAAATGCCAAATCAGAGCGATCACATTTTTGATACTTGATTTCTTAGCGCTCTTCCAGTGGATAGAAATTGCCAAATGGTTTCCACGGCAGAGAAGGAACGAGACGAATGCAGAGATACAACCAACCACGTTCCAAGCTGGTGAAGAGCCAGAGCAATGGCACGGCGCAAAGGATTAAAAGAAAAGGGGGGGGGGAACCTTTCTACTGCCATGTCAGCCCTCTCCCCTGTCCTCCCAAGTCCCTGATTGTTCACATCCCAGTGGAAAACTTCCGGATTTGACGGGAGATGCCTGGACAGCAGCCAATATTCCCCACTCCTTTGGATCATTCGAACTCCGAAGTCTGAGGGCAACAGATACGAAAAATCTCTTTTCCAGGAGCATACCACAAATGTGCTGAGCATGACAAATGCACATAGCAGCTCTTCTAGATGAACCCACATGAGCACACTGGGCCAGAGCCACAGGCGAGCCACAGGCCCTCCCCCTGTTTTTCCTGCCCACCCTCTGGGACCCTGGACCCAGCTCCACCCTGGGTGGCCTCCGAGGGCGAGGGGGGTACAGGGAGCCCTGGATAGGAAGGGGGCAGCTCGATGGAAGGGGAGCACACGATCCCCCCGGGAAGGCGCTTTGCCTCTCTCAGACCCAGCTGTGACTCCAGAGGTCTTGAGCCAGCCCTGGCCCTGCCCGCTGGATCTCTCCTGAAGCCCGCAGTCCTTCCGGGTGATTGGAGCAGTCTCTCCCACGCCTTCCCTCGCCCTCTTTCCTTAGTGTGGGGTTGCAGCTGAGCACTGGACTAAGGCACATCTGCCTTCATTTGCTTAAGAGCATTTGGGGGGGGGGCAGCGGGAGAAAAGGAGAAATTGGGGGGGGGGTCAGGTTGTGTCATAGCAAGGAATTGTGGGTTTGCCCTTTGAAGGCACTGCCTCGGTTTGGAAGGAATGTGCACACAAGCCCAGAAGGCAGGATACCTGTACTGGGGGACTTGCCCCAAAAACGTTGGGGGGGGGGCTCCTTTGAAATCCGAGGTGCCAGCAAGGGAAGTGTCAGAATTCCGGGAGTTCTCCAGGCCTCACCTGGAGGTTGCTAAACCTGGGTGGGATTTGGTCCCCTACTGCGCCCTTAATAAAAATGTTGCCCCTCTGAGGAAAATATTCCAGCTACGGGCTGTCTGCGAAGGCCGTTTTCGAGGCAAATCCAGCCGTTAAAATGCAGGGATGGGATCTCCTCCTCCGCTGAGATGTGGCCCAGCCTCCCGCTGCCAGTTGCACCTGCTCGTTTCCATCCGCACACAAGGGCTCGGCTTGTCTGACTGCATCACGGGGGGGGGGGGGGGAGTTGGCTTTGGGCCGTGTTTTGTTCTCTGGATCAGGGAGCACGAGCCGTTCTAGTCGGAGAGGGAGGCAGGCAGGCAGGCAGGCAGGAGGGCCAGGAGGGGTTTGCTGCCCACCCCTGAGAGTCCTCTGGTGAGCATCCCAGGGTCCGTCTGCAGCCCTCCATGCTGGGGAAACATCTCCATTGCACGGGGAAGAGGGAAGCGGCAAACTCAGCCAGGATTGGCTGGCGTTTCCACGATGTCATGGTCTATGACATCACATTTCGTCCAGGGACACGGCGAGAAGGGCCAGCTCTGTCTTTGGGTGTCGCTCCGGGAAGCCAGATTAGCCCCCCTCCTCTTCCTCCTAGGCCTGACCCACAGCCGGGGTCTTTTGAAGAATGATTTCCGCTCAGGACTGGCCGGCCCCTTGGAAGGCGGAATGCTTCTAGGGAGGAGACCCCGCAGGACTTGTGGGCAAAGAAGGTCTGGACAAGGGTGCTGGTCCTCAGGCTCTGGCCAGTCTCCACTCCTTCCTGCCGCGCCCACCCTGCTGTGCGGTGTGCCCTCTTGGCATCTCGAGCCATGGAGGGATGTCCCCGCCTGGAGAGCCCAGCTCCCTTGCACGGGCCTGCTTTCTTCCAAGCTTCCCACTTCCAGCTCGGGTTTGATCGCCATCCCGAAGGGAGCACGGTGGTGTCCCCGTACCGCTCCGAGTACCCCCCTCGCTGGGGCACCCACCTGCGCAAGCCCATCCTCCCTCCCGCGTGCGCGGGCGTGCTGAATCAGGATATGGGCGAGCCCTGGGACCCCCAGCCTGAGTACCTCGCCGCCTACCCGGCCTGGCCTCTGGTGGCGAGGCCTGGCCTCTGCCCACCGGCCTCCCGCCTTCGGATGCATGCGGATCCCAGGCACCACGTTTTCGCCTCCACGGCCCAACTGGACTACACTTACCCTGCCAAGGTGCTGCCCCCCAAGCTGCACCATGTGGACAAGTGGGACGACAGCATCGCCAGGGGGGACAAGGAGAAGGTGCCGATGCCCCCCTCCCTCTACCAGCAGTCCTACCCAGCTCCTGAAGGGCTCTCCCCCGCAGCCAGGGCCCCAAGCCAGCACCTGGGTGCGTACCGTCCTCACGACCCCTCCCCAGGGCCTCCCCTCGGTGGGCTTCTCGGGGCACGGCGGGCAACCAACTGGAGGAGACAGAATGGTTGACTTCCTGTCAGGCGGTGTCTGGGGTCCGATTGAAAAACCCTCCAAACCTGGAGGATGCTGAATGTCTTGGAGCATGTGCAGAAACCCCATTGTAGTGGCAGTAGCAAGAGTATTAATAATTATTATAGTAATTCAAACAATTATTTAAAGTCGACCCTTCCCTGGTATAGAGTCACATGTTCCTGGCATTAACCCTATTTTGGCATCTGACTTTGGGGAAGAAAAAAGACTTGGTTTTTATACCCTGCTTTTCTCTACCCGAAGGAGTCTCAAAGGGGCTTCCAGTCGCCTTCCCTTCCTCTCCCCACAACAGACACCCTGGGAGGGTGGTGGGGCTGAGAGAGTTTCTGACAAGATTGCTCTGCAGTATCACGACTGTAACTAGCCCCAGGTTATCCATGTGGAGGAGGAGGAGCGGGGAACTGAACCCAGCCAGCTCGACAGATCAGAAGCCCCTGCTCCTAACCGCTAGGCCAAGCTGTATGGGAACCAATATTCATTTGGTGGTTGTGGATTTTGCAGGAAGGGGGCCACGGCACGGTCGCTTTTGTCCCTGACTGGTGAACTGACAGGGGCAAAACGACCCAACTACGCCCACGCAGCCTGAGAAGCCCAGAGCAAGGGGCAGTGCAGTCTGGCAGCGAAAGCCTCCGACAAATCAGTGGTTCTTTTCCTTTCCCTGGCAGGAAGCGACTCCACCCTGAAGGCCGACGGGAAGACCCGCTTTGGCAGCTCTTACAGAGACCAGTACATGGGGGCATGGGCCCCCCCGGCCCAGCGCTGCCATGGGGTAAGTGGAGGCCCAGCGAGGTCTCTGGCTCTTCCTTCCAGCCCCTTGGCTTCTGAGGGCAGCCCTGGCCAGACCACCTGCAGGGCTGGGCAAAAGGGTTTCCAAGTCAGGGCCAGGACTTCCTGAGACAGGCAAGGCAGCTCCAGCACGGGCCGTTGAGCCCCACATGACCAGCCCTGGATTTTGTGCTCTAGGGTTTTTTGTGTTTCTAGAGTCGCCAACCTCCAACCTTCACCTAGTTCTTAGGTGTCCAGCTAAGGATTCTTCGTCCCCTGATTTCTTCCTGCCAGTCCTCGGGCGTTTCTTTTGGGAAGGGCAGCTGGTGTGGCAGGAGCTCTCAGCAGGGACCTGGGCGGGGCAGGGGAACTGTCTACAACAGCGGCCAGGCTGGAATGGCCACAAGCAGGGTCTACGGGAGGGGTGGCCAAGGTGTGGCTCTCCAGATGTTCACGGACTACAGTTCCCATGAGCCCCATGGGACACCCGTGAACCACCGTTTGGCCACCCTGGTCTACCTGTCGACTGCTCCGTGGCACCTGTTGTAGGCCTTCTGCCTCCGAACCATGAGGCTGGAGTCTGTTCCCAGGGCAAATGGGCCAGTGTGGCAGACCCGTTGGTCCGACCCTTGTCCTACATTAGGTTGTTTTGGGACTTTGGGACTTGGCTCAGTCCTCAGTCCCTCTGAAGAAATAGAGCTGCAGTTGCATTATAATTGTAAGCCATTGCAAAGAGCAGCTAACAAACCACAACATATACCCCCCACCCCCCCACCCCCACATACATACATACATACATAGTAACAGAGTGTTTTGAAAGTATACAGTTATTAGTTACCTTTGTGGATGAGGCAAAGATCCAACTCACAGCACTTTGAGGTTTAAAAGTGAGAATCTTTACTGCATGGATTATACAGGAAAATATATTCATCTGCTTCAGTCTCCTTACTGAAACAGAGTACAAAAGCTTAGAAAGTGGTTACAAAAGAAATACATTGCAAGCCTCTTGTGGCTAGGTAGCAGGTGGACTACATGCCACGCATCAGCAAATGGAGAGAACTAAGCGTAATGGCTGCTTGCTTGCTTGCTTCTGCAAAGCACAAAGATCTGCTCTTCCTGAAGAAGCAGGAAGTGGTCAGCAGCCCACCTTAAACAAAGGAATCCCCAGAGCACATGGCTCAGAATTACCTGCAATCTCAGCAATGACCACCTGATGGCACTAGAGAGCACAGAGGTACAACTCAGCTACTTAAACAGTCTAACGACAGCCCTTCAGGGCTGACCACCAAATTACTGCGGGTTCACTGCCACCTTTTGTTGGTCCCTCTGTGTCTGACTAGACAAGCACAGAAGCACCTTGCCACTGTGTTGCGTTAGCAGCCACAAGAGCATGGGGGAAGAAGCACACTTCTGCCTCTGGCCACAGGCAGAGGGCGACGAGGAGGTCCATGGACCAGGGCACCTCTCTGGAGGCACAAGACCCAACTTCTGCTGTTCTCTCCTGTTCCTCCACCCAGGACTTGGTTTCGGTCGTGTTTGGTGACCCCCGCTGCCACGACCCTGTGAGTGAGCAACGCCATGCCTATTCCGCTCCCCACCCGGCTGATCTGTGGTAAGGCAGACCCCCTCCCCCCGGCTCAATCACCTGGTTTGAGGTCAGGGGGGCTGCATTCCAGCATCTAACTCTCCCTTCTCCCCACACCCCCGATGGTCCCCTGGCCAGCTGCTATGACGCTGAACGAGCCAACCGGCAGCTCTTCCAGACGAGCACCCAGGCGGGTGATGGACGCCGGCGTTTTTCCACCATCATGAGGGAATCGTTTCGGCCGAAGGAGGCTGGTAGGGGACGGGCCACGCTTGGGGAGGTCTGCCCCAGGGAACACATTCACCCAAACGGCCCCTCCCCTCGTTTCAGGGGTCTTTTAAAAAAGCAACCATGGGGGGCGTGGGGCCCAATAGCCATGGAAAGGAGCCACAGCCCTGAAAACGATGGGGGGGGGGGTGGCTATATTAATTTGGCTTCCACCTGACGTTGTCTTTGGGTTATTTCCAGGACAGGCCTCCATTTCCTACCCCCACAGGAATACGTCGTCCATCCTCCGTGGGGATGAAGTCCCCCAAAGGAACGAGGGAAAAGTGACCACGACCTTCTTCTACTATGGAGAGGTCTGAGACATTGCAGATACCCCTGGCACCTCCTCCCCTCTCTTGGGCTGATGCCTGCCCCAGGGATCCCCCAGAGTCGACCCCCCCCCTGGAAGGAGAAGGCCTGGATTGGGTGCAGAAAATGGGGTTCTGGGTTGGGGGAAAGGGGGAGGTTTGTGAATTGGACACCCTCTTTCCTGCTCCCGGTCCACTTTCTCCCTGGGCAGGGTTTGCTGACTGTATTAGTCTTCCGGCTTTCATGGTAGGAAAATTAATCTACCCTGTGCAAACCCAAACCATATGGGGGGGCACGGAGTTAAATTATGCAGTTTTGCATTGATTGCCTGTAAATGACGTGTTTTGTAAAACAGGATCAGATATCGGCAACTGTGTGACACCTGACCTGGATAGCCCAGGCTGGCCTGCTCGTGTCAGATATCTCCCACCCCTCCATTTGCAGCCAACTGGGTGACCTTGAGCCAGGCACAGTTCTCTCAGAGCCTCCCCTCCCTCGCAGGGTGTCTGTTGTGGGGAGAGGAAGGGGAAGTCATTGCAGGCCACTTTGAGGTTATTCTGTTCGTCTCCTCTCCTAAGCCGGGTCAGCCCTGGTCAGCCCTGGGATGGGAAACCTCCGGGGAAGTCCGGGGTCACTATGCAGAGGCAGGCAAGGCCCAACTCCACCTCTGAACCTGTCTTGCCTTAGAAACCCCATGAAGGGTTGCTGTAAGTCGGCTGTAAGTTCAGGAAGCTTCGCAAACGTGCACCGAAAAAGGATTTCTGCTCAAGGAGCGTCCGGCCCCCTCTCCGACGGGGCTGGCCATATTTCTGTTCCAATGGGATTGTCGTCCTTGACAGACCAGGGAAAGATAAATCAATTCAGGAAATGTTATTGATTAGAGTACAGGGGTGGCTCATGGGGAGTGTAGCCCGTGGACCTCTGGAGAGCGCAGTTGGGCCACCTCTGGGTTAGAAGGCATGTCGGCTGCATGATGAAGTCCCCCTGAGCTAGAATTCTGGGGGTCACTGAGACTGAGCCGCCCCCCGCCCGTCCACGAGGTAACCCAGCACGGAGAGAAAGGACCAGCCCAGCGTGTAGAATGGGGCCTGCGGATCTTTCCTATGTTGCCCACCCCCATCCTATGCTTTCCTGGGCTCCTGGGCAAGGAACAGGGTTAAAATATGACAGGGTTAAAATATGACAGGCGGACAGTGCAGCCCCCAGCTGAAAGGGCCAAGAGAGCTGCCCCATCAGAAACCCAGCCAGGAACTGAGTTCAAAATACCACCCAGCCAGGGGGCCACCGTGATCACCCCCACCCCGCGTCCTTTGCTCACCTCTTGCTTCTCTCTGCCCAGCCGAGCTCCGGGGGCCGGAAGCCGCTGCAGCCCAGCAGCCTGGAAGGCCAGCTGACTTTGCGCCTTGGGGATCCGCGCTTGGGGTCCTTCAGCACCACCCAGCAGTCCGATTACTGCCAGCCCCCTGAGACCCCCAAAGCAGGCCCCCAAAGCAGTGACCACATGAAGAGCAACATCTCCTTCGGCTTCCCTGGTAGGGAGGGGCCCCTTGGGCAGGGAGGATCTGGGGGGGGGGCTCCCTCACGCTCCTCCTCCTGGGGTGAACTGGGGCACGTAGCAGAGGACTGGGGCTCAAATGGCCAGGCAGCCAGGAAACCCTCTGGACAGTCCCAGCCCCCCTGGATTGGGTCACTGAGAGCAGAAAAGGGGGAAGTCGAGACCACGCAGGAGAGGAGAAATAGTCCTCATCTCCCAGCATGGACCTTTGTGGCTAAGAGCTTAAAAGATCCATGATTTGAAGGAGGGGGAAACGTTAGTGCAGAAAGGATGCGTGTCCTCCCAACTTTGCAAGAATCCGGAGGAGACTGTTCAGATTCCAGCGGGAGCACAAGGCCAAGAGACCTTCTGGTTAACCTGCCCATCTCCTTCCTAGCTCTGTGCTCTCTCAAATTTAGGTGGCCAGCTGGAATTTTTGTAGGTTAAGATTGGACTGGATTCTCTTGATCAAAGGCAAAGAGATTGAATTGCCAGCTCCTGGTGGGCCAGAGAGACAAAAAAACTAGCTGACAACAGCAGTAACACAACGTATTCTTCGTTATTAGTAGAGCCAAATGCGCAAAACCAACCTATAGATATCAAAATGACCCGGATGCATCCTTCCACTTCATAATGGTATCAGGGGATCATGTGGTGACACCGCCTGCAAAACGGATCAAAATGGGGAATATATTTATATACATATATATAGAAGAAGGGTGCCATATGGAGGATGGAGCAGAGTTGTTCTCTCTTGCCCTGGAGGGATGGACCAGAACCAATGCGAAGAAATTAATTCAAAAGAAATTCCATATAAACATCCGGAAGAAGTTCCTGACAGTTAGAGCGGTTCCTCAGTGGAACAGGCTTCCTCGGGAGGTGGTGGGTTCTCCATCTTTGGAGGTTTTTAAGCAGAGGCTGGAGAGCCTTCTGATGGAGAGACTGATTCTGTGAAGGTTCAAGGGGGTGGCAGGTTACAGTGGATGAGCAAGAGGGTTGTGTGAGTGTCCAGCACAGTGCAGGGGGGTGGACTAGATGACCCAGAAGGTCCCTTCCAACTCTGTTATTCTATGATTCTAAGAAGAATACGTTGTGCTGTTGCCACCGTCTGCTTGATTTTTAATCTTTCTGGCTGATGGGTTTGTCTTTTGGAACCTACTGGTGGGGCCAGGGAATCCCCCAGAACTACAATCTCCAGAGATCAGTTCCCCGGGAGAAAAAGGCTGCTATGGAGGGTGGACTCAGAGACATGATGTCCTTCCCCAGGCCCCACCCCTCCAGTCTCCAAGAATCCCCCAACCCGCAGTTGTCAGCCCTCGCAAGAGGTAACCTGAGCAAGCAGAGAGCAGCTGCAGGCAGCGAGTCCTCCTTGTCCTTCCATGCTGCCTGCAGGCAGCCCCCCACCCCTCACTCCTCCTGCCTTGTTTCACAACCACGATTCTTCCCCATGCAGATATTGGGACCTCCACGACCACGCAGGATATGCTAGTCCCCCACCAGCTGCAGAAACACCACATCCCAGAGGAACTCCTGCAGAAGGTAGAGCTCTCCCTTGGGAACTGCAGCACTTTGCAGAGATGTGCAGAACCCCTACACCCCCTGGCCCTGGTTGTCAACAGTGAGTGCGGCCTGCCCAGAGTTTCTCGGCACCCACTACAGAAGTCACCCTGCCCCCAACGGAGAGTCCCATCCAGCCCCTGCAGAGCAAGTTCCTCCTCAGGGGGTTGGACTAGATGACCCAGGAGGTCCCTTCCAACTCTATGATTCTAGGAGGCTCAGCTCTGCCCTTCTTGGTGCCCAGGCAATCACCAGGGCCTGCCTGAGCAGGGGGGTGGGAGTCAAAGCCTATTGGCTCCCCCACGGCTGCGTGGCTTGATCGCCTACTGAAACACAACTGGTCTCCCTGAGGTAGGAGCCTTGCGCCAGAAAGGGAAGGGATGGAGTCTCGGGGTTGAGTGCGATTGCCAATGGGACCCTCTGCAGGACGAAGAAGAATGGGGAGCCCGGTCAGAGCCCTGTAAGGCCAGCTATGGGAGTCACGAGAGCACCTATCTAAATAAGGAGAGGCTGAGCCATGGATTAGCACCCAGCCTAACGATGACATTTATCACTATTTTTATTATATTATTATTTAATGTATTTATTTACCAGATGCAAGAGCCGGACATAAATAACAAGCTAAGTTTATAGGTCTGTTATTCATGCGGGTCCATTTCTCAGGGGCACCTGAGAACCATGAAAGGAGAACCTGTCGCTACCCAGAGTGGGTGCCGCTCTTCTAAGCCCCTCTGCCCCCCCCCCCCGCTTCTCCGATACCGACATGGGTGACAGTCACCCAGCTCAGAGCCCCCAAGGACCCTTTCCCCAGTGGCCGCTGGTCCTGGCAGGGTCGGCCTCCAGCTCTTCCTTCCTGTCGCTGACTCTGCTTGCCCCCTTTCTCCGCCCAGATCAAGCATTCCCATCTGGCCCATCCCTGGCGGGGGCAGCGCTGGTTCAGCACGGAGCAGCGGGAGGCCTACGTGGACAAGTACAGCGGGCCCGTGGCGCTCGTCGTGGGTGACTGCCAGACCAGCAGCGTCCCTCTGGGGACTATGAAGAAGTTTTCTCGCCGGCCCCAATGGCCCCCGGGGATTCAAGAGCAGGAAACCATCCCAGGCCGGCCGGCCGGATCGGGACCGTGGCCCCCTTCCCCTGAAGCTCCCGAGGGATAGGAAAGCCCAGAAAGGGGGGGATGGGAGGGGGCATTCCCTCCCCCCAAGGACTCCCTCCCAAATTCCCCCCTAAACAGGTGAATTGCTTTTTAGAAGGTTTTCTCTTTTCATCTTTCATATCTTTCTACTGCTCGGATGTCCAAAACATGAGAGCTGCTTGCCGAGGTGATTCTCTTTCTTTAGGACTAGGCGCCTTTGTTATTTGGCTTGGAGAGCTTCAGTGATCCCTTCCAAGGGCCTCGGGGTCTGCAGTTCAGAGTCAACGCCACGGCAATATCATGCTAAAGGCTCCCAGTCCACTCCAGTCCAGTCCAGCCCCTGGCAGCATGGCCAGCTGAGAGGAACAGGCTAGGCGGTGGGGACAATCTGCACCCGAGGCCCAGTCCAAGGAGGCCATAGCGACTGGATGGGCCTGCCCGGTCCGATTCGGCAGGAGACGGCTCCCCATGTCCCTGTGGCTGTGCAGGCCTCTTCCCAGGGCTGCAGGGGGTCAGTGGCTCCCAGAGCAGCGGCCGGCCTTCGCTGGCATTGGGGCAGCACAATAGCAGGAGGGGAGCCTGGGGTCGAGGAAGCCATAGGGCAGCAGCCACCTTTTCCCCACAGCTAGGGCGTGAAGCAGCAACAAGCCCTTGCATGGCTACCACACCCGTGGTGTATGAAGCCCCTTGGAAAACGGGGAGATTTGGGGGTGCTCGTGGGAGGGGAACAACCCCTGAAACGTTCCTTTCCTTTCACATGGTTTTACCGCCCCAAAGTGTAATGCATGAAAATGGGAAAACTGGGGGGCTTTACGCACCGGGATCTTTGTAGCAAATTGGTCACTGAATGAAAAATCGCCATTTAAAATAGTGGAATTCGTCGTTATGCATACCTGCCTTTGTAGTGGAATCCAGTTGCGTTTTGTAGCGTTTCCCACAGGCTTCCGGTCTCGGCAGAAATCGCTAGAAAGGAAGCGCTATTGCTGAGCTCGTCCCGCCCCTGGCCGTCAAGCAGCCAATGGGCAGCCGTTAGCATGCTCCCAAACAGCCCCTTTCCCTTTAAGAAAGGTTTTTTTTAAAAAAAACAGACCCATTGCAAAGAATCTGTGTTAATTCGTTGCAACGCTGTCGTTTGATCGTTGCCACGCTCCCTCCGAGTGAAAAAAAAAATCCCCCCCCCTCTCACGGGCCCGATTTTCGGCTGAATGAATGTGTAAAAAATAAAGTGACTGCTTAGTAGTGTGCTTAGTGACTGAAGTGTGCTTAGTGACTGAAGGGGAGGGACTGAAGCCGGGGAAGCCTCTAAACTGAAAGAGGCTCGCTGGTGCGTTTATCCCCGCTCGCTCGGAGAAAAAAAAATGGCGATCGCTTCGCCGGAAGATCAGAGAAGAGAGCCAGGGGGAGGGACTTTGTAGAAACCGCAACAATGTTAACGCACAGGTCTTTTTCGCTAGTGTTGCAGATTGGTTGCAGGAGTGTATCGCTTTCCGGATGGTGAATCCACTTTTGGGGATTTCCCTGAAAGCGCTACAAGGAAGCGCTTTTTGCAGATTGGTTTCAGGTGTGTGGCAGATTGTCGACAACGTTGTGCAAAACAGCAAATCAGTAGCGTTTTCAATTGGCAACCATTGTGCTATTTTGAAGGCGTGCAAAAAGCCCCTGGAAATTTTGGATAGCCCTGAAACAGAAATCCCTTTTTTTTAATCAAGGGAAATGCTTTAAGAGGAAAGTTTTAGACGAGAAGAAGAGTTGATATTTATACTTTTCTCTACCCGAAGGAGTCTCAAAGCAGCTTACAATTGCCTTCCCTTCCTCTCTCCACAAGAAGACATCCTGTGAAGTAGGTGGGGCTGAGAGAGCTTTGAGAGAACTGAGACTGGCCCAAAATCACCCAGCTGGCTGCATTTGGAGGAGGGGAGAATCAAACCTGGCTCTTGAGATTAGAAGCCGCTGCTCTTAAGCACTATACCAAGCTGGCTCTCGCAAAACAAGGACATTCCCATTTTCTCTTTGGCAATTTGGGAGAGTGCTAAAAAAACCCAAAAGCCCCCCCCCCCCCAATATAAAGGTAAAGTTAAAGGTATCCCCTGTGCAAGCACCGAGTCATGTCTGACCCTTGGGGTGACGCCCTCTAGCGTTTTCATGGCAGACTCAATACGGGGTGGTTTGCCAGTGCCTTCCCCAGTCATGACCGTTTACCCCCCAGCAGCAAGCTGGGTACTCATTTTACCGACCTCGGAAGGATGGAAGGCTGAGTCAACCTTGAGCCGGCTGCTGGGATCGAACTCCCAACCTCATGGGCAAAGCTTTCAGGCGGCTGCCTTACCACTCTGCGCCACAAGAGGCCTTACCACTCTGCGCCACAAGAGGCGCCACAAGAGGCCACAAGAGGCTCTCTGCGCCACAAGAGGCCCCCCAATATACTTGTCCCTTTTTTGGAATGCGCATTCTCTAGCTTTGGTGTTGGAAGTATTTGCTGTTTTCCTTACAGAAAATTAATCCAACATTTACATCTTTAAATCCCATTAATATGAATGAACACACTTGTATATGCAAAGTTATAATGTTTATATATTTATGTTGGGGCAGCCAAATAGTCTTAGGTTCACCCCAAAATGTATGGCTGTACATTTCAATTATCCCTAACATTTCGATCAAGATGTCTCCCAACCCCCAACCCCCACTCCATGGGCACAGCAGTTCCAGAAATTTGACTTCTCTCCCCCCCATATGGAAAGAGTCAAATGGGTAATTGTGTTGGTCTGAAGGAGCACAACAAAATCAGAGTCCGGTGGCACCTTTAAGACCAACGGAGATTTATTCAAGGTGTGAGCTTTCGAGTGCAAGACCTCTTCCTCAGACTATGAACTTCCATCATGACATTTACTAATTTAACAGGATTAACTTTTGCTTTATATTCCCACCGTCATGATGGTAGTTCTTAGTCTGCGGAAGAGTGCTTGCACTCGAAAGTTCACACCTTGAATAAATCTTTGTTGGTCTTAAAGGTGCTCCTGGACCCTGATTTTTATTCTCTCCCCCCCAGTCATTGCTGCTCTCACCAGCCTGGGCTGCAGCGGGTGTCTGTGGCATCCTTCCCCCCCCTTCCGTCCCCACCTGCCAGGCACACCATTGGACCAGCCGGTCTCGCTGCCCGTCAACAACTGCTGTGACCCAGTGATAAGGAGGGTGCCACCCTTTCTCACGCCAGCTCTGAATATCTGCCAGGCAGCAGCATCTCCCCAGCCCTCCTGGACACAGATGAGCCTGCGGGAAAGGGTGGATCGGGGCCCCAGGAAGCGGCATCACGCAGCCTGGTCCCAAGCCACCGTGTTACAACTATGTTATGTTAGACCGTTCTATGTATCCCGCCTGCCACATTATATGTAAACCACCCTGAGCCACATGGAAGGTGGTATAATAAATATCAAATAAATAAACCCATTTTATTTCTGGGCAGAAGCGTTTGTGTGCAGGGGAATAGAACCTGGAATAGAACCTTAAAGATTCTGCTGGGCTCCGACTTTATTTTTGAGGTTTTATAGTGGCTCTTCTGATTTTGCTGCTTGCAGCTGGCTTTGAACCCCTGGGGGAATGCTGTGGATAAGAAAAAACGGGGAGGGGGGGAATTGTCACTGTCATGATTTGCAAAAATTGGGAAGACAATGAAGACCGGCTGAAATGCTGCACCTGTTTTTTGAACTCAGAGGAACTGAGGAGAAAGTTCGCCTGTTGTTGTTAGGTGCGAAGTCGTGTCCGACCCATTGCGACCCCCTGGACAAGGATCCTCCAGGCCTTCCTGTCCTCCACCATTCCCCAGAGTCCATTTAAGTTTGCACCGACTGCTTCAGTGACTCCATCCAGCCACCTCATTCTCTGTCGTCCCCTTCTTCTTTTGCCCTGGATCGCTCCCAGCATTAGGCTCTTCTCCAGGGAGTCCTTCCTCCTCATGAGGTGGCCAAAGTATTTGAGTTTCATCTTCAGGATCTGGCCTTCTAAGGAGCAGTCAGGGCTGATCTCCTCTAGGACTGACCGGTTTGTTCGCCTTGCAGTCCAAGGGACTCGCAAGAGTCTTCTCCAGCACCACAGTTCAAAAGCCTCAATTCTTTGACGCTCGGCCTTCCTTATGGTCCAACTTTCGCAGCCATACATTGCAACTGGGAATACCATAGCCTTGACCAGATGCACTTTTGTTGGCAGGGCGATGTCTCTGCTTTTTAGGATGCTGTCTAGATTTGCCATAGCTTTCCTCCCCAGGAGCAAGCGTCTTTTAATTTCTTTGTTGCAGTCCCCATCTGCAGTGATCTTGGAGCCCAGGAAAATAAAATCTGTCACTACCCCCATTTCTTCCCCATCTATTTGCCAGGAATTGAGAGGGCCGGATGCCATGATCTTTGTTTTCTTGATGTTGAGTTTCAAGCCAACTTTTGCACTCTCCTCCTTCACCCGCATCAACAGGCTTTTTTGTTCCTCTTCGCTTTCTGCTATTAGAGTGGTATCATCTGCATATCTGAGGTTGTTGATATTTCTCCCTGCAATCTTGATCCCAATTTGTGACTCCTCTAATCCCGCCTTTCTCATGATGTGCTCCGCATACAAGTTAAATAGGCAAGGCGACAGTATACAGCCTTGCTGAACTCCTTTCTCAATTTTGAACCAATCAGTGATTCCATGTTCAGTTCTAACTGTTGCTTCTTGACCTGTATGTAAGTTTCTCAAGAGACAAATAAGATGCTCTGGTATTCCCATCTCTTTAAGAACTTGCCACAATTTGTTGTGCTCCACACAATCAAAGGTTTTAGCATAGTCAATGAAGCAGAACTTCTGGAACTCTCTAGCTTTCTCCATGATCCAGCCTATGTTGGCAATTTGATCTCTAGTTGCTCTGCCTCTTCGAAATCCTGCCTGTACTTTTGGAAGTTCTCGGTCCACATATCGCTGGAGCCTAGCTTGTAGGATCTTTAGCATAACTTTGCTAGCATGAGAAATGAGTGCAATGGTGCGGTAGTTTGAACATTCTTTGGCATTGCCCTTCTTTGGGATTGGAATGTAAACTGACTTTTTCCAATCCTGTTGCCATTGTTGAGTTTTCCAAATTTGCTGGCATATTGAGTGTAGCACTTTTACTGCATCGTCTTTTAAGATTTTGAATAGAAGAAGAAGAGTTGGTTTTTATATGCCGCTTTTCCCTACCCGAAGGAGGCTCAAAGTGGCTTACAGTCGCCTTCCTATTCCTCTCCCCACAACAGACACCCTGTGAGGTGGGTGAGGCTGAGAGAGCCCTGATATTACTGCTTGGTCAGAACAGTTTTATCAGTGCCGTGGCGAGCCCAAGGTCACCCAGCTGGTTGCATGTGGGGGAGTGCAGAATCGAACCTGGCATGCCAGATTAGAAGTCTGCACTCCTAACCACTACACCAAACTTTCTCACCAATAGTTCAACTGGAATGCTGTCACCACCACTAGCTTTATTGTTGCTCAGACTTCCTAAGGCCCATTTGACTTCACAATCCAGGATGTCTGGCTCCAGGTTAGTAACTACCCCGTTGTGGTTATCAGGGTTGTTAAGCTCGCTCTTGTATAGTTCTTCTGTATAATTTTGCTACCTTTAAAAAATCTCTTCTGCTTCTGTGAGGTCCTTCCCCATTCTACTGTTTTCTTCTGTTTGCACTGTTCATTTAAGAGGGCATTCTTATCTCTTCTAGCTTTTCTCTGGAATTCTGCATTCAATTGAGTGTATCTTTCTCTTTCTCCCTTGCCTTTCACTTCCCTTCTCTCCTTAGCTATTTGTAAAGCTTCCTCAGACAGCCATTTTGATTTCTTGCATTTCTTTTTCTTTGGGATGGTTTTAGTTGCTACGTCTTGTACAATATTGCAAACCTCCGTCCATAGTTCTTCAGGCACTCTGTCTATCAGATCTAATTCCTTAAATTCCTTAAAGTTCGCCCAGGGATAGTCAAACTGCGGCGAATGCTGGCAGGGGCTCATGGGAATTGTAGTCCATGGACCTCTGGAGGGCCACAGTTTGACTACCGCTGCGTTAGTGTTTAAGTTTTCTTTGGGCCTTCAGCGTGGGGCTTGCGGGTGCATCCCTTGGCCACCGAGTGTCGCCCTCCGGCGCCTCCAGGAATCGACTCCGCTCCGCCGTCTTCCCGCGGCACATCCGAACCCGCCTGCTGTCCCCCTTTTCCTCCCCCAGGCGCCGGTGAAGAGGGCGGGCGGAGCTCCCCCTGACGCCCCGGGAAGGCGTCCGGTCCGCAGGCCTGCTCCCAACCCCCGGCGCTTTGCTGGCCAGTCAAGCCCCCCTCCCCCGCCGACGTTTCTCCCGTGCAAAAAGGGCGCGCGGCTTTCGGAGAGGCCCACCCGGAGCGCCCTTGGCCCGGGCTCCCCAGAAACGCATCTCCAAGCCGCCTTGGGGTGCCTTGCCCGGGGGAGAAGGGCGCGGCAGGACCCGAAAGGGGCTCCGTGCTCCCAGCCCTCCTGAGCGCCCCAGAGCGGAGAATTCTCTCCTGGCCTCGTGTCCCATTTGGGAAGCCCTGTGACGTCACCGCCATGTAGACCCAGGACGAAAGAAAGAAAGAAAGAAAGAAAGAAAGAAAGAAAGAAAGAAAGAAAGAAAGAGGGAGGAGAGGAAGAAGGAGCGAGGCAAAGAGAAAGCGGTGGAGGGAGGGCGGGCTGTGGCGAGGTTTGCCCGGCGAGGCGCCTCCCCTGTGGCCGTCGGGCGCTGCCGGGGTCCCTTGGAGTCGACGGTGTGACCGCGCGGGTGGGGCGGGGGCGGGGGCGGAGGCGGGGCGTGTCGGCCCGTCCCCCCGGGGCGCGATTGGCTGGGGGCGGGCGGGGCGGGGCGGGGCGGGGCGCGCGGGGGTCCGGGCGGCTAAAGGGCCGGGCGGGTCCGGGCGCGGGCAGAGGCGAGTCGGAGGGGCGTCGCGGGCCATGCTGTGGGACCGGCTGAGGCGCTTGGCGGTGCTGCTGGACGGGCCGGAGGCGGAGGCGGAGGCGGCGTCGCCGGTGTTCAGCTCGGGCGAGAGCGTGGCGGGCCGCGTGGTGCTGGAGCTGTCCGGGCCGGCGCGGCTGGGCTCTCTGCACCTCCACGCGCGCGGCTGCGCCCAGGTCCACTGGACCGAGTCCCGCTCGGCCGGCTCCAGCACCGCCTACACGCAGAGCTACGGCGACCGCGTCGACTTCCTCAGCCTCCGCCAGCTGCTCCTCGCGCCGCCCGGTAGGCAGCCCGGCGGGCGGGCGGGCGGGCAGGACAGCGGTCGGTCCCCCGGGCCCCGCCTCGCTCACCGGCGGCCTCGCTCTCTTCTTCTTCCCGCAGGCAGCGGCGAGGCGACGGTCCTGCCCGCCGGCCGGCACGAGTTCCCCTTCGCCTTCCAGCTGCCCGAGTAAGTGCGGCGGCCGCCGGGGCGGACGGGGGGAGGGCCGGGCGGGGCGGTCCGAAGCGAGCCGAGCCGAGCCCGTGGTGCTGTCCCCTTAGGCGCCTGGCCACGTCCTTCGAGGGCAAGCACGGCAGCGTCCGCTACTGGGTCAAGGCCAAGCTACTCCGGCCCTGGGCGGCCGCCAAGAGGGCCACGCGCGTCTTCACCGTCCTCGAGCCCCTCGACATCAACACGCCCGCCCTGCTGGTGAGAGGCTGACCGCGGGCTGCCCCCTCCCTCCCTCCCTCGCCCCCCCCCCGGCACAGCAGCCCCTGAAAGGTGCCTCCTCCCTGCAGGCTCCGCAGGCGGGCGCCAAGGAGAAGCTGGTCTGCACCTGGTACCGCAGTCGGGGGCAGGTGTCTGTCTCGGCCAAGATCGACCGGAAAGGCTACACGCCAGGTCAGTTGCCCCACGCGGGTCCGGCACGGAGGGTCACTGGTTTGCCTTCTGTGGGGTGCCCGGTGGTGGCCCACCTCATTGCTGGAGAGGCCAGGGTGGTTCTTTTGGGCTTCCCCAAAGATCCCGGCGGGAGGCTAGGAACGCTCAGGCCTCTGGCGGTCTTGGTCGGAGTCTCTCGCTTGCCAAAAGGGGAGCAAAGGGGAAGCCCCCTCCCCACTTGGCCACCCAAGCAGGCATCAGTTCAGTGCTGCCAGGAGCAGGGGATGCCCTCCCCTGGGGAACCTGTAGCGGCCTTCCCACCTCATGCCATTCTGGCCTTGCTTTCCTTTTCCAGGTGAGGTCATCCCCATTTTTGCTGAGATAGAGAATGGCACCACCCGCACAGTGGTGCCCAAGGCTGCCCTCATACAGACCCAGACGTTCCTGGCCCGGGGCACCAAGAAGCAGAAGAAGTCTGTGGTGGCCAACATCGTGGGTGACTCCATTGCCCCCCACAAGCGGGATGGGTGGCACGGGCGGGCCCTCAAGATCCCCCCTGTGGGGCCCTCCATCCTGCAGTGCCGCGTCCTCCACGTGGAGTACTCCCTCAAGGTACGTGTCTCCGGGAGAGCGGATCTTTGCTTGGGATTGCCCAGCCTTGAGAAATCTCCCTCTGGAAGGGCCAGTCTTGCAATGGATACAACACAGTGTGGCTGGCTTAGGCGTTTGTGGACTTGAACCCCTTTGCCCCATGAAGCAGGGCTGGGTCCACCAATGAGCACCCCCCCCCCCCGAAAGCCTTAAGCACCATGAGATTGCGTCAGCTCCAGGCAGATGGCTGGGTTGGTTTCTAGCATTAAAATACCTTCAGGGGTCTGTGTGTGTGTATAAGCACATATGCGCGTTAGAGTGCTGATCTAACTTTTGAAAAACAGAGCTCAGACCAACATTTTACCCAAAGCTCATGGGTCCCTACCTAAATAAAGCATGCAAAATTCAGAACAAGCTCATAAAGGAAGCAAATTTTCCAGGCCCCCCAATCCACTCCTGCCACCCTGTGACAAATTGGGGCTCCATCCTTTCCAGGTCATGCTGTGGGGAGGGTGGATGGTCTGTATCTCTCTCCTGGGGAAGGCTCAGCTCAGGAGCATTTGTTCCCGGCCTTTGTTGCTGACACCCACTCCCTCCCACCTTTGTCCCTCCAGGTCTGTGTCGACATTCCTGGGACGTCTAAGCTCCTCCTGGAACTGCCCTTGGTAATTGGGACAATCCCTCTGCATCCGTTTGGCAGCCGCACGTCCAGTGTCAGCAGCCAGTACAGCGTCAATCTGGATTGGCTCCGGATGGGGATCCCTGATCAGCCTGAGGGTAAGTGTTTGCTGACAATAAAAGCCCCGATGCGAATTCCTAAGAAAAGAAAGGTGCTCGGAGAAGGAGGCTAAGCCATGCTGGGGCAGGCTTTGTGAATAGGCAAGGGTCGGGTGCTGTCAGCCCTGGGTGCTCCTGCCTTCCCTCATGGATTTTGGCCCTTGGGGCAGAGCTTCCCTGACAGGGCAGAAAGCTACACAGCTCTCCATTAATAGCTGCTGTAGCTCCCAGGCCTGTTCTAAGAGCCAACACCGTTCTCTCTAGACTCACATGGGCAGTAATTTTTAATGAGAAAGCTGAGATTTGTCCAAGAGAGTTTAGATCCAGTTGTGGAATCGATTCCCCATTCCTCCTCTGCATGTGGCCAACCGGATGACCTTGGGACAGTTGCAGTTCTCTCAGAGCTCTCTGTCTCATTACCTCACAGGTTTTCTGTTGTGGGGAGAAGAGGGGGGGGGCGATTGTCGGCTGCTTTGATACTCTTCCGAGTAGTGAAAAGCAGGGTATAGCCCTCCCCCCAAACTCTTCTCCTCCTCCTCAGGAAAACTTAGTTGCCCATTCATGAGCCTGCTCTGGTCTCCTTTCTGGCTCACCTGAGGCGTCGCACTCAGGGCTTCTCCTCTAACCACCACTCTGGTGTTTCTCCTCAGCTCCGCCAGACTACTCCTCTGTGGTGACCCACGAAGAGCCTTCTGAGAATCTGTCCCCTCCTGGCCAGGATGAGGCCACCGGCATCTTAGAAGGGCCATTCTTTGCCTACATCCAAGAATTTCGCTACCGGCCGCCCCCCCTCTACTCAGAGGTGAGCACTGAGAGCATTACCTTCTTTTTTGGGGGGGGGGGGAGGGTGCAGCTTGTCTCTTCCCAACAAGGCAGGAATTTTGCCATTTCTGTTTAAAAGGGGGCCTTGGTGGAAGCCCCCCCCCCCCCCGGCTTCCGAAAATGAACCTGCTGTCCTTCTTCCTCCCAGGTGGACCCCAATCCTCCGCCTGACAACCTCATCCGTCCGCGCTGCATGACATGCTGAAGGCAACCCGGCTGGACTCCAGATCACAGCTTGGAATGGAAATCCTCTTTGCTGAGAGATGACTGCAGCAGCAGCAACAGGAGATGGGGAGGGGCTATTGCCCCCCAAGCGGAGGGTGCCCATTCTGCGCCTGGCTCTCTCCTCGGCGTATGCAGCATCGAGCGCTCCACTGTGGAGCTGGCTGGAGTTTGTCTGGACTCAGCTGGTAGTGAAAGAAGGTCTCTTCCTTGGCCTTTGAGCGGTGGCTTCACACGAGCCTGGATCTACCAGGGGCTTCTCCAGGGGCTTCTAGGCGGGGGTGCGCCTGCACATACATCCTTGGATGGTGGAGCGAGTCTCCCCCACTTGTCCCTCAGGATTCCACATGTGCCTTGAAAGCGGAAGAAGAACGCTGCTGCGTGAGGACAGAGGAGATCATGCCGTGCTCGCACCACCCACAGAGACGGGGTCAGGCATGATTTGGACAAGTGGCTGTACTATCTTTCGAAGGGAGTTTGTGGACCTTTGGGGGTGGATGGGAGGGTGAGGAACTGTCTGACCGTGGTGATGGTAGCTGGCTACTGTGCTAACCAGGGGGTGGAGGCCAAGGAGACTGCTCCTTCACGGATCCACATGACTCTTGGAGGTGGGGAGATGGAGCAGGGAGCCCAGCAGCAGGTCTTCCTGGGACTGTGGAGAGAAGCCCTGGAGGCCTAGGGTGGTGCTCCTCAGGAACTCAATCTGGGAATCTAGCAGGGTTGTGTGGGTTTTTTTGTGAAGGTAGAAATGAGCCATTTGTCTGAGAGGTCCCTTGGGTCATGCTTGTGCCTTTTGAAGGAAAGATGAAGAATGTTCCCCAAATCTTGCCTGTCGTGGGGTGTCTGAGAGAGCACAGAATACATTCCACAAACGAAAAACTTCCGCATTTACTGAGCGACAAAATGGTTTAGGATTTTCCCCACTCTGCCCCTTATTTGGTACCTCTTTTCTGACATGCTCTGGTTTTGATGCACTTTTAAAATTACATATTTTCATATTCTTGCTTTACAGCTTTCTTAAACTTTTGTTGGAAGAAACAGAGTTTATTTTGTGTGCATATGTATGTGTATATCTATATATGTGTGTATATATATATATATGAGGACTTCTGTTTTTTTACAAATAATGACAATAAAATCATGAAACATCTCCAGTTCGAGGTGTTTATATGTCTTTCGTTTGACAGAAGGAAGACTGGGGAGGGGAAGCCCTGAGAAACCAGGGAAAAATGGTAGTCCATAATCTGAGGCAGGGGTAGTCCCATGAATTGGGAATTGCTGGCAGGGGCTCATGGGAATTTTAGTCCATGAACATCTGGAGGACCACAGGTTGAGCACCCCTCTGAGGAACATAATTCTGTTTCCATAAAGTCTTTTGTCTGCTTTAAATCTTTCTGATAATCATGCATAAAAGAACCATTGAAAAGTATTTCCTTATCAAATCTCTTGATTGCAGTTTACATTCCCCTTGGGAGAAATTTAACATGTTAACTGCTTAGTTATCGTTTCTTTCCTTTAAAAATGCTTCTGACAAGGGAATGCAGCAAAGGTGTTTTTGGGTGCCATGACCCAAATATTTATTCCATAATCTCAAAATGATACATCTAACAGATTTTAATTTTTTTTACTTATTATTGATTTTTTACTTGCCCTTCCTTTCAGGCTCAGGGTTCGTCATGAAAGAATAAAAACATACAGTTTCCCATACTATAGAATTTAAAAGCATGAAATCTTAACCTAAAACTTACTTAAAATACAATTCTTAAAAAAATAACATACAAGATGCAGTGGCAACCTATCTCAAAACATATTAAAGATCCATATATCACCATAAAGCTAGTTTGATGGACTTAGGTGGGTGGGCAATCCACATCATACTGCAATTAGGCAAGGCATCCAACTCTCAAATCATCCCCCCCCCCTAACGGCAATATCTTATTTCTCAACAATATCTCTTTTTTCATCAAAACTAAACAACAAGCATGAAAATTACTGTTTCAAAGCCGGTAAACTTGGTCATCCCCTTTCCTTTGCATCGTGTAAATACCATATATTTAGCTCTTGTTTTCCCCCCCTCCTTGCTGTATAAATTTAGATATATCCTTCCACCATTGTTTGAATGATGTATCGGTTGTCAAAGTAGGTATTGTCTGAAACTAATAACATTCTGGGCCAAACATCTAAATCACAGGTATTCTCTTCAACAAAGACAGTTGAACTTTATCCCATCTTAACATATCTTTTTTTCACTTAGTTCTGTATCTTAACATTATTTTGAAATAACAGACAATCCATATTTCCCACCTTAAAACTTATTCATCAGTTATGCTTGCTCTTGTATTTTCATATTTTTGGTAACGTCTTTATCTTCTGTTTATTAACCTTAAACCCCCCTGGTGCACCAAATTCTTTCATTTTAGGCATTAACAGCTCAGTTCCTTGAAGGGATCTTCCAAAACCAATACCAATAACCTGCAAAGGCTCTTAACTTAGAAGTCTCTCTTAAAATCCTAATGCCCCATGTCCTCTCATCTTGTCTCCCGTCTCTATTCAATGCATCCACAATGTAAAACCAGAGAGGGGCCAGGGGGCAAGCCTCTTTGTATTTCACATAGTTTAGTTAGATCTCCCTTGACAATTATTTGTGCTCTCTGTAAAGTATCGATCAATTTCAACCATTTTATAAATGGTTGAAATCCAAAATTTCCAAAATTAATGTCTTCCAATATTTTAAAAAAATCCAGCTCAGGTTGTCAAAAGCTTTCTCTGGTTCTAAGAATGTCAGTGCAGCTTGTTTTTCATTGTTCTTCCAAATACTCAAATGTCTAGCATAGAGGTTCTCAGCCTTCCAAATCCCTTTAATTCAGTTGGGGTGACCCCAACCATAAAATCATGCAAGGGTTCTTTCACAGAAATTAAACCGAAACTGACCAATGGCGTGAAGATCCATTGTTCACAATTGTATATAAATGGATTTTTTTCTGGGGTTTCTCAGTTCAGTTCTGTTGCTTTAAGCCAGCCCCCAGTTCCATCACTGGCTTCTCGTGCCGCCAAGGAAGCTGGGGCTGGAGATGTTGTGTCTGGGGAGGGGACAGCGCAGTCAGCCAACAGGTTACTTGGTCAGACAGTCAGTCTGGGAATGGTGCCTGTTCCCAAATATGTGGACATGGGTGAAAGGCGGCATGTTCTGGGACAGGAAGTCCCACCTCTTCTGCTGCACTTGGCTGCTCATGGGGCCGCACGTTCTGGCTACCCATTCAGGAGAAACTGGATGGCCAAGACTCACTTCCTTTTTGCTTGGAATTTTGACTAGGAGGATTTCTTTCTTTCTTTCTTTCTTTCTTTCTTTCTTTCTTTCTTTCTTTCTTTCTTTCTTTCTTTCTTTCTTTCTTTCTTTCTTTCTTTCTTCTTGTTTTTTTCATGTTTCAAAGGTTGGAACAGAGATTAGGGGAGGCATGTTAGAATTTCATAGGCACAGTGTTACACCCAGTGACTTCTTAGAGGGAAATCGTAGCCTTTTCAGCTTGGTGTGTTGGCAAACTTCTTTTCCTTTTTTTTGGGGGGGGGGCAGGGCCTTATCATATTTCCTTAGTCTTTTATACGTTTGGGAGTTGTCACTCTACAATTAAACTATGAAGACATTCATTTGGATGTGAAAATTATCTAGGGGCATCTAGGCACTTGGGCAGTAAAGTTTTTGTTAGGGCCCGCTGAGGAAGTGATTATGAGCAGAACGCAGGATTTACCAGTTCCTCGTTTGGATCTGGGGTTTCCAGTGGGGTTTGATATTTCAGGGCTAGAATTGCAGCTTCTGGCCAGCTCTAGATCTTGCTCTGTCTCCCAGAATTTCCGTGGATGTTTTCGGCAGAGCTGTGCCACTGCCAGGCTTTGCCCGCCCTGCAGATCCTCCCTAGTCTGACATCCGAAATATGTTCCTTGGCTGCGTCCTGCTCTCCTTGTGACCACAAAAATAGCCTCTGGCCTGGGGATCGAGGCCAAGGACACAGCATGATCGTGGGCCCAGCAGATGTCACATCCCCAAATGGGGGCTTCAGTTTCAGTCACCATGGGCCTGGCTGGCCTGGGGACTTTCCAGTCCATATCAGCCCCAGGTGGCCTACGTCACCTTTAGAGTATACCCTTCTTTCTCCCCCCAGGAGGAAAGCGTAGAGTACATGCTCCTTGATTTGTGGGGGGAATAGATCACAGAGTGGGGCTGCTCACAGGGAAGGCAATACACTCCGCAGGGACCCACACATGCTAGGAAAATGGCCCACCTCTTGGTTGGGGCTTTCCTGCCACAACAGGTGCAGCAAACGCCAGGTGAGCGAACAATAAAATCAGAGTCCAGGAGCACCTTTAAGACCAACAAAGATTTATTCAGGGCGTGAGCTTTCGAGTGCAAGCACTCTTAAAGGTTCTACTGGATTTTATAGTGCTACTTCAGACCAACATGGCTACCCATTTTAATCCAGCCAGGTGAGAGGGCATTCTTCTGAGCAGATGCCAGGTGAATGGGCAGAGCCACCTTCAGGATGGTGTTGTGACTTACTGGCGCAAGCCTGGTTTCTGTGCAGGTGAGTTGGAAAATTCACACACACATAGACACACCTTGTTCTGAAAAGCTGAACAAGCATTGCCATCCCTTACAGCAGCCTTTCTTAACCTTTTTATTGTTGAGAAACCTCTGAAAAATTCTCCAGGCTTCAAGAAATGCCAGGAGTGGCGTGATGTTACAGAATATGGTTGGGAAGCAGAGCCATGGACACACCCACCCAGGCCCCTCCCCTTCTCACCCCCTCCAGGCCCATCATTGGCCATTTTGGGAGGCCAATGTTAAACATTAATTAACTCCCAACTATTTGGGGAACCCTTCCAGGGCTGTCAAGAAACCCCACGGTTTTGTAAAACCCTGGTTGGGAAAGCGTGGCATAGAGGAAAAATTCTCGTGTCATGCAAAGAACATTTCAGGTTCAAGTCAGGGCCTGGCAAGATATGACAGTCTGCATGAGAGGGTCGCTTCAGAGCCTGCATTCAGATCCACGTTTCATTTTCCATTTTTCATTTTTATTTATTTATTTATTTATTTATTTATTTATTTATTTAGATTTATATACCGCCCTCCCCGAAGGCTCAGGGCGGTTTACATTAAAACTAGTCAACGATACATGAAACAGTCTTCGTTAAAACATACAGTAATTAATAACAGTGGTTGTAACCATATAGCAGAATAATGTAATAGTATAATCTTTAAACAGCCCGTGGCGCCACGGGCGCCACGGACTAAATAATTCGTTAAGCCCCCTTGAGGTGAGCTTTGTTCGTGATGAGGAAGGGTCCGGGTTGGACCCTTCCTCACGACAGACAATCGGAGGGACCAATCGGCAGGCGCGAAGTCCCTCCGATTCCCAGCCTGAGCAACTGCGAGCCGCGCGCAGCGCGGCTCGCAGTTGCTCCCGGACTGATGCAGCGAGAGGCGCAAAGCGCCTCTCGCAGCGTCAGACCGCCGCCTGAGGGAACCCCCAGCAGTCGCGGGAAGCGCGGCTGCTGGGGGTTCCCTCCCTGCCGGACTCACGCGCCTTTCAAAACCCCTTTTTATAAAGGGGCTTTGAAACTAGTAATATAATAAAACTAGTAAAAAAGCCCATTGTATTCCAAATACAATGGGCCCTAGCAGGGGGGGGGGAGAGCGAGGGACTGGCGAGGGCAGGGTGAGGAAAGGTAGCTTACCGGTGAGAGGGCTGTAGCGACGTCGGGCAGCTCCTTCGCGGCGGGCAGCTCCTTGGGTGGCTCCTTCTCAGCGGGCAGCTCCTTTGCGGTGGGCAGCTCCTTCGGCGGGCGGCTCCCTGGCGCGGTCTTCTTGCCGGCGGCCATCTTCTTGTGCCGGCGATGCGTTTTTAGAGGCCGGGGGCTCCCTGGGCGGCGGCTTGAATCGGCGAGAGGCCGCGCGGCCCGATCCGCGGGCGCGGCCCGCGGGCGCGGCCCGATCCGCGGGCGCGGCTCGCGGGCGCGGCCCGATGCGTGTGCGCGGCCCCCGCGGGGGCAGCCCCCACGGGCGCGGCCCGATGCCCTGCCGGTCCCCAGCCTAATAAAGGTTGGGGACCACTGGCTTAGAGGTTCTTAGAGGCCGGCTGGCTTGGAGCAACTGCGAGCTGCGCTACGCGCGGCTCGCAGTTGCTCCAGCAAGGAATCGGAGGGACCAATCGTCAGGCGCTTTGCGCCTGCCGATTGGTCCCTCCGATAGTCTGTCATGAGGAAGGGGCCAATCGGCACCCTTCCTCATCCCAGACACAGCCCGCCTTCCAAGGGCTTACTGTTTTATTTAGTCCGTGGCGCCCGCAGCGCCACGGGCGGTGTAAAGATAATATAACGATGGAACAGTGCAATACCACAACAGGTCCAGAGCGCTCTGGTGGAGTTCTGGGAGGAAGGGGGGGAGAGGGGGGGAGCGGGAGGGGAGTGGGGGGGAGCGGTGGCCCTTCATTCATTGTTGGTTGTACCTGGTCTCAACCAAATGCCTGGCGGAGGAGCTCCTTTTTGCAGGCCCTGCCGAACTGTTTTCGCTCCATCAGGGCCCTGATCTCCTCCGGGAGATCGTTCCACCAGGTGGGGGCCAGGACGGAGAATGCTCTGGCCCTGGTCGAGGCCAGGCGGGCTTCTTTAGGGCCAGGGACCATTAGCCGGTTGGTGGCGGTGGAGCGCAGGGCTCTTTTGGGGGCATAGGCAGGGAGGTGATCCTCCAGGTACACTGGGCCCTGACTGCGAATGGCCTTGAAGGTAATTACCAGAACCTTTAGTCTGATCCGGAATTCAACTGGCAACCACTGCACTTGGTGGAGAATGGGCCGGATGTGGGACCTCCACAGTGTTGCTGTGAGGATCCTGGCTGATGCGTTTTGGACCAGCTGTAGTTTCCGGGTCAAGGCTAAGGGCAGGCCTGTGTAGAGCGAGTTACAGAAGTCCAGTCTAGAGGTGACCGTCGCATGGATCACTGTGGCTAGGTGTTCCGGGGTCAGTTGGGCGCTAGTAGTTTGGCTTGGCGGAGATGGTAAAATGCCAGCCGCGCTACCTTTGTGATCTGGGCTTCCATTGTAAGGGAAGTATCCAGAATCATGCCTAGGTTTTGTTCAGATTGGCCTCCTCTGGGGCCTCTTGAGCAGAGGTGGGCTTCCCTCTTCCTGCCAAGCTGAGGCACTCACCATGTGACAGTTCCACAGGGATAGCTCTTGGCCAGGTCAGCAGAGGTTCTCCCAGACATGTGAGTGCACTGGATTGGCCTGGCACACAATTTTTGGAACCTGAAAAGGCCCTCATGTGCATGAGGGTGCTGTTTGTGCTACCGTGTGTTACCTAAATGTTTCCTGTCTCCTGAATTTATGATGGGGGAATAAGCAATTCTAGGAGACAAAGCCATGCGAGAGGGGCAATTAGCAAGATTCTCCATCAATGTATACAGAGGGACTATCTGGCCAAAAACCTAATCAGAGGCAATTTTTAGAAATAAATTTAAAAGATCCTTAACGACAAACAAAAATCTTCTACTGAACAGCCTCGGGATGCAGGTGATGTCATGTGGAAGGGGCTTTAAAACACGCCAACATTCAAAGGCTGTCCAGGAACAGATTCCTCATGCGGAAATGGTCTTACTCTAGCCATATACTCTACACATTAGCTATTTACAATCGCCACGGTACTTGCTGGCACGTTTTTGCAGCCAATGCAAAGATAGCCATCCCCTCCAGGCCTCCCTCCCTCCGCCCCCACCCGGATGGGGCTGCAGCTAGGGCTGCTTGGGGTGGAGCTCTGGTGAGAGCAGGCTTCCTCCTACCTTGGCCTGGGCACCCCTGCTGAGGCCTGGTAAGGCTGTAGCTGAGGGGAGCACTGGTAGTCTCCCTCCCTCCCCCCCACCTGTGCAGCCCTGCTGATGCCTGGGGATGCTGCGGCTGGGGCTGCTCGGGGTGAGAGGAGTATTAGTGGGGGCTGCCTCCCTCTCCCTGGGCTTACAGTCTCAGGCCTCCCCCCTCCCTAGTTCCTGCTTGCTGCCTGGCTTACTGTGGGCTGGTACTCCTTCCATGTGGAAGAAGTTGGAGGGGGATGTGACCAGGGGTGGGACAGCCTACCTGATTGGCCATTTGTTGGATGGACGACCAATAACGTAAGCGATGAGTCCCAACTCCTCCCACCATCCCAGTCAGGCTTTATTTATGTTATAGGTAACGTGTTATATACATTTCTCATAAAATTATTCTGGAAAGATTGTAAGGTGCTAAGCACTTGCTCCTTAAATTTTTGTTTCATGCTATGTTAATTATTCCATACAGAAATGTGTAAAATAATTACACAAAAATTAAATGATTTTGGCAGAGTTTGAGTCCAGTAGCACTTTTAAGACCAACGAAGCTGAATTCTGGATATAATCTTTCATGTGCATGCACTCTGTTGCTCTTAGACACCACTGGACTCAAACTTTGCCAAAATCATTGAAAGCTCATACCCGGAATCCAGCTTTGTTGGTCTTAGCAACCCTGTATTCAAACTTTGTTCTGTTGCTTCAGACCAAACCAGCAGCCAACCTGAAATTATGTTGGCAGATTGCAATTGGGTTTATAAATTAAATAGTGGACACCCTTTCATCCAGGAGTTCCTGCATCCAGTTTATGCAAAACAACATGTCGTTCTGAGAGATATCAAGCTGTTTTTCAGTCTTTTTAAATATGATGACAAAAATCAGGAACACCCCCTCCCCGCACACGCACGCACACAGGGGGTAGAATCATAGAATCATAGAATCATAGAATTGGAAGGGGCCATACAGGCCATCTAGTCCAACCCCCTGCTCAACGCAGGATCAGCCCTAAGCATCCTAAAGCATCCAAGAAAAGTGTGCATCCAACCTTTGCTTGAAGACTGCCAGTGAGGGGGAGCTCACCACCTCCTTAGGCAGCCTATTCCACTGCTGAACTACTCTGACTGTGAAACTGTTTTTCCTGATATCTAGCCTATATCGTTGTACTTGAAGTTTAAACCCATTACTGCGTGTCCTCTCCTCTGTAGCCAACAGAAACAGCATCCTTCCCTCCTCCAAGTGACAACCTTTCAAATACTTAAAGAGGGCTATCATGTCCCCTCTCAACCTCCTTTTCTCCAGGCTGAACATTCCCAAGTCCCTCAACCTATCTTCATAGGGCTTGGTCCCTTGGCCCCAGATCATCTTCGTCGCTCTCCTCTGTACCCTTTCAATTTTATCTACGTCCTTCTTGAAGTGAGGCCTCCAGAACTGCACACAGTACTCCAGGTGTGGTCTGACCAGTGCCGTATACAATGGGACTATGACATCTTGTGATTTTGATGTGATGCCCCTGTTGATACAGCCCAAAATGGCATTTGCCTTTTTTACCGCTGCATCACACTGCCTGTTCATGTTTAGTTTACAATCCACAAGTACCCCAAGGTCTCGTTACCTAGAAGCGTATCCCCCATCAAGTAGGCATGCTTTTCATTTTTCTGACCCAGATGCAGAACTCTACACTTATCTTTATTAAATTGCATCTTGTTCTCATTTGCCCATTTTTCCATTGTGTTCAGATCTCGTTGAACTCTGTCTCTATCTTCCGGAGTATTTGCCAGTCCTCCCAATTTGGTGTCATCTGCAAACTTGATGAGTAGTCCCTCCACCCCCTCATCTAGATCATTAATAAATATGTTAAAAAGTACCGGGCCAAGCACCGAGCCCTGAGGTACCCCGCTACTCACCTCCCTCCAGTCTGATGAAACACCATTGACAACAACTCTTTGATTGCGGTTCTCTAACCAATTCCCTATCCACTTAACTATCTGAAAATCCAGATTGCAGTCCTTCAACTTATCCATCAGAACATCATGGGGAACCTTGTCAAAGTCTTTACTAAAATCCAAGTAAATGACATCAACCAAATTTCCACGATCCAGCAAACCTGTTACTTGGTCAAAAAAGGAAACCAGGTTGGTCTGGCAGGACTAGGTGGGACTAGATGGCCTGCATGGCCCCTTCCCCCTCTATGATTCTAGAGTCTATTTCAGCAGTGGAAAGGGCTGCCTAAGGAGGTGGGGAGCTCTCCCTCCCTGGCCGTCTTCAAGCAGGGGCTGGACTCCCCCCCCCCCCAAAAAAAAAACAACACATTGGCCAGTTATTTGGAAGTGGTGGCAATATGGCTCAGGGAAAGTGGGCTGAAACTCAACCCCACCAAGATGGTTCGGTAGAAAAGGGCCAGATCAGAAAGCACGTTTACCCAGTCTGAATCTGAACGACTATGTGATACCTAAAGAGCCACCCCCACCCCACCCCAGCTGAAAATGCTCTAATGTCTCAACGAGCTGGACAGGGCCTGGAGTGCAACACAGATCCTCTTCAAGCGTTATAGAATCATTAACCTCTGCAGAATGCAGGAAATTCACAACTCCTGTTGTGTTATGAGTGGACTAGACGTTATGAGTGGCAAGGAAAAAGGAGGCCTGCCCTCTCTCCAAGACCCACTCTTGTTGTGGGCAAAGGACTAAAGGGGGCCGGGCTGAGCCCCAGCTAGCCCCATGACCTCAGCCCCATGGGGGCCATATGCGAGTGACGCAGGCACTGCTACGCCGTTTTGCTGTCTCAATATTATGCATGCAGTTGTGTGGCCCTGGCTCACAAGCCCACCCGGACTGGGTTTCGTCAACAACAGGCCTGATGTGCGTATTTATATCTCTCCAGCCCTGGCAGGAGCAAATATTTGGGAGACCACCGGGTTAAAAATAAACTGTTTTTACTACCTATGCTTGAACTCCCTGGCCCCTGCTTGGCCCCGTGGCTTCCTGTGGTCTCACACTGTCATGCAGCCACAGGGTGGACTTCCTCAGAGGGTCGGTTTTCTGTGGCGGACGGAGAGGGGGCCTGAGGCCTGACAGGGCCATGACACTCCCCAATGGCCGCCTTTGCCAACGGTCTGGCAGAGAGTTCAGTGGGAAGGGAGTCGAGGCCGCCAGACGACGCTCACTTCCCCCCCCCCCCACGCCAGCTGCAGGCTGCCAGGGAGAGGGGGCGAGGGCAGGCGGTCAGGCTGGCCTGCAGCCCAGGAGGACTCTTCTCCCGGCCAGTCAGGCCTATGCAGAAGCTTCCTTGGGATTCTCTTCCTTTTCATGGTTTCTGCCACCCTGTTTTCATTTTTATTCCTGTGCTTTTGCACCAAAATCCCGATTAATTCCCACAAAACTGCCCAGGTGTTTAAAGGACCTACTGTAACCCTTTAAGCAGGGTGGCAGAGAGAAAACCCGCCTCTCGGGAAGAGCAAGCCCACACTCTGGACTGCCCAGCTCCTGGGGATTTGTGGAGGGAGCCTGGCCAGTCCAGAGTGTGGGGAGAGAAAGGACCTCTGTGGGGGACAACGTGGCTGAGTCCACGAGACAGACTGGGCCAGGTGCCGGGGGAGGAGAAGCGGAACAAAGTGCTTGTTTGCAAAGCCTGCATTGCCAGTCTCCTCCTGTGGCTGCCCTGCAGAGTCCGGGAGGACGGGCCTGGAGTCCTTCCAGCTCTCCTGCCGAGGAAAACAAAGTACGGAAGTAGGCGAAGCACGAGGGACCGGGCCAAGCCGCTGTTCCCTCGGCCCGCTGCTCTTCTGTCTCCTGCCCTGTGAGGCACAGCGGAAGAGGATCCGGACACCCGTCCCCAGCCCCACAGGCTGCAGGATGGAAACGGCACGCTTCAGAGCCTGACCCTGCCCCGCCCCGCCAACTTCCCTGCTTTTGGACCCTGAGTGCCACAAAATGGCCGCGACAAAATTTCATTCATTCATTCATTCATTCATTCATTCATTCATTCATTCATTCATTCATTCATTCATTCATTCATATAAGAAAGAGTCTGGAGCTTTTCCTAGGAGCGTGGGACCACATCTCACCAGCTCTAGGGGTGACCAAGAAGCTGCAGCTGACCCTCAGTCACACAATCCAGATCCTCGTGCCGGGATGCAGTTTCTGATGAAGTGATGTCTTGAAAACTCGGCCAGCCAATAAAATCTCCAGTGGCCACTTGGAAGCCTTGCTGGGCGAAAGCTCTGCCTGTCTCTCCCACTTTCAAAAACACTTCGTGGGTGCCACAAAAGGGATCGGTGGGTACCGTGGCACCATGGACACTACCTCGGGGACCCCTTCAAGTCCAGCCTCTGCCCCTC
Source organism: Paroedura picta (assembly GCF_049243985.1). Classification (NCBI taxonomy): domain Eukaryota; kingdom Metazoa; phylum Chordata; class Lepidosauria; order Squamata; family Gekkonidae; genus Paroedura; species Paroedura picta. Next base: position 2,461,497 of record NC_135372.1, read on the forward strand.
TTGCTCAGTGGATTGGACGCCCGGGATCCTTCTCAGGGGTTTGCACATGGATCGCCACACTGGCTCCTGGATCTTCATGTGCCTAACAGAAGTCCTTGCCACATGGGGGGGGGGGGATGGGGGCCTTCAAGGCAATCAGAGGTGTCCAAATCTTCTCTTGGCCGCTTGCTGGCTAATCCATTCATTCATTGTCTGGCAGCCAAGCAAGAGGCTTTTGGAGGTGGTTACCCTGTGGCTTCTGCATCATGACCTCTAGTGTTCCTTGGAGTTCTCCCATCCAAATGCTAGGCAAGGCCAGCCAGGCTTAGCTCCCGAGAGCTGATGAAATGGGGCTCCCAAATGAGCCACAGGCAGGCTGCCAGCTCCTGGGTAGGAGGCACCTGGAGATTGGGGGGTCTGAGAAGGTTTGGGGACGGGGAGAATTTCAGCAGGGTAGAATGCCGTACATTCCTCCTTCGAAAGGGGACTGTTTCTTCAGGCTAGCTGATCTCTGTTACCTGGAGTGGAGGAGCGAGAGGGTTGTGAGTGTCCTGCCTAGTGCAGGGGGTTGGACTAGATGACCCAGGAGGTCCCTTCCAACTTTAGGATTCTAGGATTCTATGACTCTGGAGATCAGTCGTAATCCCAGGAGTTCACTAACTGCCCCCTGGAGGTTGGCAACCTGAGCCACGGGCCACCATTTATCTCTGAGGCTAATATATCCTGTGGGCATCCTGAAGCCAAAGCTCAGAGCCCTACAACATTGCAGGACATCGAAGGGAATCGAGGAACAGATTTTCTCTTTCTCCTTAAATGGTTCTTCTGACCAGGGGGCTCCAGAACAGCCTGTCCTTTGGGCCCACTCCCTCCCTCCTGACCCCCATTCCGCCTTCTCGTAGCTCTTGAATCAGCCAGTATCTGGGAGTGGAGCACAACGGGGGAATTTCCTGCATCTGTGCATGCTCTCAGAGGAGCTGAGCTCCTTCTGGCAAAAGGCCACATTACACAAGAGGGAGAAACCTGGCAGCTCTTGCCTGGCACAGAAAACGGGGTGGGGGCAACTCCCTCCGAAGCTTGAGGCAAGCCGATGGCTGGAGTTAACCCAACCTAGGAGGGCAGGAAACGAGGAGGAGGAAACCTCTCCCCCTGTAGCCTGAGCCAGGCCTTCCCTGCTGCAACCGTTACAGGGTTTCGCATTCGCTGGCAGGGGCTCATGGGAATTGTAGTCCATGGACCTCTGGAGGGCCGCAGTTGGACTACCCCTGGTTGATGCTTGGATTGCACTTCCTGCTCAGCGGTCCTGCTAAGACACAGGCAACATCTAAGAAGAGGGACAGCCTCGGCCAAGGAAGTCCGCCCCCCCCCCCCCGCCGGGTGGTCCGGCCAGAGTAAGGCTGTCCGGGGGAGGGCGTCATTCATAGGGTCATCACAAGTCAGAAATGACTCCATGGCACTAACACACATGGGTGCACACTCTACACTCTTGCGCGCACACACAAACACACAAATACACACACACACACACACACAAATGCTTTGGTTGACAGGGAAAACCATCTGCAGTGGGGTCAAAGGGGCATCTTGGCACGAGGTGTCAAGCTTAAGGCAGGACTCTGCAAGTTCTCAGGTGGGTCTCAGAGGGGCAGAGCTGTGCCCGAGGGTCACAAGACGCCCCTGAACATACACAAAGTGGCGGTATATGTGGGGGGGCATCAAGTATTGTCCACTCTGGCGGGCAGCAGAATTCCAAGGTCTCTTTTAGGGATGCCAGCCTCCAGGGAGGACCTGGAGAACCCCCAGAATCACAGCTACAGAGATCTGCTCCCCTGGAAAAAATGCATCTTTTGGGGTGGGGGGTGGATTCTACAGCATCATCGCCCACTGAAATCCTTGTCCTCTGCAGCAGGGGCCCCCAACCTTTTTATCACCGGGGACCACTCAACACCTTTTACTGAGGCCCGGTGGGGGGGGGTAGTTTACCCCTCTACTCTCAACCACTGCCCTGGCGTCTCTGATCGCTATGGTCATGTTTAAACATCCCTTCAAAATAAGATACAGACACGCCACAACAATGAAGTGTGTTGTAAAGGGCTGGGGGGATGAAGTAAAGGGCTGGGGGGGGGGGAGAAGGCGTCCTTCGGGGCCCACCTCCAATTAGTCGAAGGACCACGTGTGGTCTGTGGCCCACAGGTTGGGGATCGCTACTCTGCAGGATCCATCCCCCAGTCTCCCAGAGTCTCCCAACCTGGCTCTGGCAACCCTCCTTTCACATCCCCGAATGCCCGAACCTTTTCTCTTTGACCAGAGATGCTGCCAGGGATTGCGCACAAAGCAGAGGCTCTTCCACTGAGCTGTTGCCCGTCCCCAGCATGCCCAGGAGGAAGAGAAGCAGTTCAGGAGGGAAGAGGGGTCCAGAGGTGCAGGGGTGCAGGCCCTTGGGGGGTGGGGGTGGCACTTTCAAAGGAATCATTTCCAAAGAGATCAGGACCCCACCCTCCCCTCGGGGAAGAAGCTGCAGATACTGTCCTGAGCCGTTGCGCTTGTCTTTTGCACAATATGCCTCTGGGAACCTTGGATGTACTTTTCCGAGGAAGGGGAGGGGTGGGATCGAAATGGCATGTGAGCCCAGTCCCCAAAGTACCTCCAGCTGAAAAGTGGGTCCTGCCCCAAGAGGCTTGGGCCGTGTTGTAAGCTCCTCGGAAGCCACCGTTTCCCGCCCCCTTGGAGTCGTGCCCCCATGGAGGGATCTACCTGCCGTGCTGTCAAGGAGCCCTGCCCATGCCCAAGCCCTGAAATGCATCTTGGCAAAAGAGGTGCGGGGCCTTGCTCCCCCACCCCCGTAACGATTCCCGCTGGCGGCACAGCCTGTGGAATGAAGCCTGGTTGGCGGGCCCATCCCTCTTGCGTGAGGCAACGCCGTTCTGCTGCCTGTGAGTAGGAACACGGTTCCGCAACAGCCCTATTGCTGAGAGGGAAGGCAGCGGAGGAATCTTCTTGCATGCTATAAAAAGATTCCAAAAGCAGAGTGGAACGTGGGCGTGATCCTGGATGCTTCCCTCTCAATGGAGGCCCAGGTCACAAAGGTAGCATGGCTGGCATTTTACCATCTCTGCCAAGCCAAGCTACTAGCCCCCTACCTGGCCCCGGAACACCTGGCCACAGAGATCCACGCGACGGTCACCTCCAGACTGGACTTCTGCAACTCGCTCTAGGCAGGCCTGCCCTTAGCCTTGACCTGGGTGTAAACTGCACGGAGCTTTTAATCCAACCCCAGAACGATTCAGTCCCTGCCCTCTACACAGAATGCGATTTCCATTTGGATTTTGGGCGATTTTGATTTTCCTTCTGCAGCAAGAAGGATTGATCCGGAGTGACCCTACCTTTATTGTGCGATAGCTCAGAGTGCTGTTAATCCTCAATATCCATTTGGGAAAGAAAGCTCCGTGATAGAGAACCTCTGATAGGCTACACCTGGTCATGTGACACGCTTGCCTTAAAGGAGAAGCCCCTAATTTCTCTCAACTTCTGTCGGTCCTGGATTTTTCCTCCCTCCTCTGCCTTTTTCGATCCTCCCCCCCCCCCCAAGAAAAGAAAGAGGCTCCCTGCCTGGCTCCTCTCCCCCCCCTTCAAGAAAAGAAAGAAAGAGGCTTGGCTCCCCCCCACCTTCTGAACTACCCTAACCACGTGCAGAAGACTTTCCTGTTTCAATGGGGAGGGGGGGGGGAGAGAGGAAGACCCGAGTTCAAAGCGATCTGAATTCAACAAGATTGACAATGGAATAAAGAAAGTAAGTGCAGACTCTGCCCTGGAAACTACAGCTGGTCCAAAATGCAGTGGCCAGGGTCCTCACAAGAACAACATGCAGGTTCCACATTCGACCCAACAATTGCACTGGTTACCAGTCAAATTCCGGATCAGGTTTAAGGTTTTGGTAATTACCTTCAAGCCCAAACACACTCTGGACCCACATTACCTGAGGGGTTGCCTCACTGCCTACGCCCCCCCCCCCCAGAGAAGCTCTATGCTCCGCGACCACCAACTGGCTAATGGTCCCTGGCCCTAAAGAAGCCTGCCTGGTGGAAGGAGCTCCCAGAGGAGATCAGGGCCCTGACGGATCTAAAGCAGTTCTGCAGGGCCTGCAAAAGGGAGCTCCTCCGCCAGGCGTTTGGTTGAGGTCGACCGGAATCAATAACATCTGCAGGGCTCCTGAACCTTTACTCTGCTCTGGTTTGGCCTCACTTGGAGTCCTGTGTTCAGTTTTGGGCACCACAGTTGAAGAGGGATGTTGACAAACTGGAGCATGTCCAGAGGAGGGCAACAAAGAAGGTGAGGGGTTTGGAGACCAAGACATATGAAGAAAGGTTGGGGAGCTTGGTCTGTTTAGCCTAAAGAGGAGACGACTGAGAGGGGATCTGATAGCCATCTTTGAGTATTTAAAAGGGAGCCATATGGAGGATGGAGCAGAATTGTTCTCTCTTGCCCCAGAGGGACGGACCAGAACCAATGGGATGAAATTAATTCAACAGAAATTCCATCTAAATATCCGGAAGAAGTTCCTGACAGTGAGAGCGGTTTCTCAGTGGAAAAGGCTTCCTCGGGAGGTGGTGGGTTCTCCATCTTTGGAGATTTCTAAAGAGAGGCTGGAGAGCCATCTGATGGAGAGGCTGATTCTGTGAAGTCTCAAGGGGGTGGCAGGTGACAGTGGATGAGCAACTGGGATGTGAGTATCCTGCATAGTGCACGGGGCTGGACTAGATGACCCAGGATGTCCCTTCCCACTCTCTGATTATATGAGTAGGATTCTATTCTATAAACCTCCCTCTCCAAGAAGCCAAACACGAGCCTGTTCAAACTGTTTTGGATTAGACTGTGACCTTCAGTTATGGTTGCTACTGTTATTGTTATTGTTGCCGTCCATTTATATGTCAAGTTATGTCATAATGTCAAGTTATGACATATGTCAACTTATGACAAAGTCTTACGTATTCTTTATGTTCCATGTGAACTGCCCTGAGCCTCGGGAGGGCGGCATACAAATATAATGAATAAAAGGGATCAATAAATAAAAATAAATACATGTGTGGAGTCCATGGGGCATATTCTTTTCCTGTGTTCACTCCATTGCAATAAGAGCATCGTCCCCCTCTTGTTCTGGCTTCCCAGCGACTCTGAGAAAGGGATGAAGGTTTCCAAACAGGGAGCCAAATATTGTGCCACAACAAGCAAACGATGCCAAAAGCACCTTACTGGAAATCTGCCATGCCTTAGGCACACTAGGAGTGCAGGATATGGGTTCACTTTCATTACTGTTTTAAATGTTTGATCTGAAAGTATTTATTTGCTGTTCAGCATTCATTCATTTATCAGATTATTTATCAGATTACAATTTTAAAAAGTTGTGCAGGTTTTTAAGCTGGCTTGGAGCTGGCTTACACATAAAGTTGAATTGTTTGAATACATCTTGTTGTAAATTTAAAAAACGCACACATCACAATAAAGGGTTTCATGTCTCGTGAGTTACCCTCAGAGTCCTTTTAAAGGCTTTTCCTTAGTAAGGGGGTGCCAGGCCCCCCTCCCATTCTTTTAGAGAGTCCTGAAGGCGTAAACTCCCACCAGGACCGCCCCCCCTGCCAACCACCTCCTTCTCGCACCTGCCACCTGCCTGGCCTGGGAGGGAGAAGATGCCAGGAAAAGATATCAAGGAGAAGGGCATCAATCCCATCGCCCTGTGGGTGGGCTGAAGACCCTGCCCCTGCTGCTGCTGCAGCTGACTTTGATTCCCGGCACCTTTGGGGCCCCTGAACCCCAAGGCCAGGAGGCTTCCCAGAGCAGCAGAAGGCGCTATGCTAGAGCTTTTTGGGCTTGAATCCCCAGAGGAGGGCTTTGCAGCCAGCCCCCTCCTCCCTAGGAGGGCCACTCTGCATCATTCCAAGCCAGAGGGCCCCAATTCCATCTGCCAGAGCAGCAGAGAGGAGAGGCAGCCGCGGAAGACCCGCATGGGTTCCAGTCTGGAAAGCAGGCTCCCTTTTGCCCTTTGGCTGCTGATGTGCCTTTGAAAAGTTGAGATGGACGGAGCCTGCCCACCTAGAGGCCATCTAGTCCACCCCCTGCTCAGTGCAGGATCAGCCATAAGCATCCAGGAGATCTGTCCAGCTGCTGCTTGAAGACCGCCAGTGAGGGGGAGCTCCCCACCTCCTTAGGCAGCCACTTCCACTGCTGAACTAGACTCATAGAATCCTAGAGTGGGAAGGGGCCATACAGGCCATCTAGTCCCACCCCCTGCTCAGTGCAGGATCAGCCTCCAGCATCCAGGAGAAGGGTCTGTCCAGCCGCTGTTTGAAGACGGCCAGTGAGAGGGAGCTCCCCACCTCCTTAGGCAGCCCCTTCCACTGCTGAACTAGACTCCTAGAATCCTAGAGTGGGAAGGGGCCATGAAGGCCATCTAGTCCCAACCCCTGCTCAGTGCAGGATCAGCCTCAAGCATCCAGGAGAAGGATCTGTCCAGCCGCTGCTTGAAGACGGCCAGTGAGGGGGAGCTCCCCACCTCCTCAGGCAGCCCCTTCCACTGCTGAACTAGACTCCTAGAATCCTAGAGTGGGAAGGGGCCATGAAGGCCATCTAGTCCCAACCCCTGCTCAGTGCAGGATCAGCCTCAAGCATCCAGGAGAAGGATCTGTCCAGCCGCTGCTTGAAGACGGCCAGTGAGGGGGAGCTCCCCACCTCCTAAGGCAGCCCCTTCCACTGCTGAACTCGACTCCTAGAATCCTAGAGTGGGAAGGGGCCATGCAGGCCATCTAGTCCACCCCCTGCTCAGGGCAGGATCAGCCTCCAGCATCAACAAATGGGAGAATGTGCCTTGAGGAGCCATACAGGACCAGAGTGACAGAGATCACTCATTTTCACCAGCGACCATCTGAGTTCAGCTTGTGAGGAGTGATCTGAATCCACCCAAGCCGCATGCCCAAGATCTGGTTCTGCGCCTGAACACCTTCGCAGGATGGCCATGGCCCCTTGTTTCAAAGATGGCTGCCAAATCCAGTAGGAACCACAAGTCACTGAGGCAGGGTTGGAGCTGAAATTTGGTTATGCAAAAAAATAAAGAGAGAGAGAGAGAGAGAGAGAGAGAGAGAGAGAGAGAGAGAGAGAGAGAGAGAGAGAGAGAGAAACCGCCAGATCAATGGGCTGTGAAAAGGATGTCCCAGGTGAGAACGGATCATGTAAACTCCAAGCGTAATCAGATGGAGCATAACCATTTCGTAAGAACCGTAATTGTCCTTCCCCAGTCTTGCTAGGCGTGTTGACATCTAGGTATGACAGAGATACTCAATCATGACTACTGAATTCCTTGGGTAGGTATGTCGGGTGGGGGAGGGAGGGAGGGCCACGCCTGATTTCTCACAAGCACAACGCTCTTGGGAGGTAGGCTTTGAAATGTCCATAGCACGACGTAGCATAATTATTTTTGTTGTTTCCAAACCAGAAGAACAAGCACCTTCTCTTGGTTCTGAGCAGCCAAGGAGCTGGAACATCAGAAGAACTTTGCTGGATCAGCCCGGGGAAGGTCCCTTCTAGACTAGCAGCTAGATCCTCTGGAGGAGGAGGACCCACCCTTGGTGGTGACTCTGGCCCTGGGATTCAGAGCTTGACTGCATCTGAAGGTGGAGGTGCCCTCTGATCACCATGGCTGCGAGCCACTGCTAGACCTCTTCACCACTGAGGTAGGCCAGCGGTTCCCCACCTTCCTAATGCCGCAACCCCCAACCATAAAATGATGCCAGGGTTCTTTCACAGAAATTAAACTGAGACCGACCCATGGCCTGAAGATCCATTGTTTGTGATTGTATATCAATTGGTTATAACTTTTTGTACAATGATGGAGTATTAATTACAATTATTTATGCTCAGGACAACCACTGAAAAAAATTAATTCTTGACCCTTCATCATAAAAGAAAAGAGAAAAGAGACACGTTTCTCATTTTGCATATCTTTATAAGTACAAGTTAAAAATGTCTTATATTTTGGAAAAACTGTATTATATTAATATCTATTGTCATAAGCGAGGGGTCTGGTTCTTTTTCCTTTGTTGTATTATCGCTTTGAACCGTCCCATCTTTCTCGTCGTAAATATGCAAGATGAACAATTCAATGTAGAAGCTCCTGACTGAACATGTACAAAGGTTAGGATGGACCTATTGGATTTATGAAATATTCTGGAATTTTTAATGAATCTTGTATTGTATTCTACTGTTCTGTGTATTGTACTGGCCACTAATAAACATATCTGTCTGTCAGGACCCCAGGTGCAGTCTGACCAATGCAGTACACAATGGGACTATGACATCTTGCAATTTTGATGTGATGCCTCTGTGGATACAGCTCGAGATTTCATTCACTTTCTTTACTGTTGCATCACACGGTCTGCTCATATTTAACTTACAGCCCTCAAGTATCCCAAGATTTGTCCATACACACTGCTGAAACCCCTAGCAGTTTACACCTATGACAGGTGTATTCCATCTTGTCTTCAGAGAGGGAAACAAACAAGGCACACGCCTGTCTTTGATTACAGTTTGTACTAGGACAGCTGTCAGCCTGTCTGGCCTATAATTTCATGGTTAGTAACCAATTACACATACTGGCTGGTACTGCAAGAATTTCACACCTGTGTTGCTTAGGAACTCAAAAGTCATAGGCCATCAGGTTTTGGAAACGGCATAGGTCTAGAACTTCATCACTTGCCAGCTTACTTTTACTCAGTTCTTCAGACTTCCTTCTATAAGGATCGTGCCCCACAGTTTCCACTATGAACCCAGGACTCCTGTGCCATCTCCCCATCTCCCTTTAGCAATCTTTTTGTTCCTTGGCCAGCTAAAGGCCCAAATGCTCCTCTGGCTGGTTTCCTGCTCTAGGTTGATTTAAAGCAATGCTATTTGCTCTGGATCAGGGATTAGGTAGGCCCATGTAGAGTGAGTTGCAGAAGTGCAGCCTAGAGGTGACCGTCACCTGGATCACTGTGGCTAGGTGTTCTGGGGCCAGGTTGGGCACTAGTAGCCTGGCTTGGCGGAGGTGGAAGAACGCCAGTCACACTACTCTTGTTGTGACCTGTGCCTTCATAGAGAGGGAGGCGTCAAAGGTCATGCCCAGGTTCCTGGCTGGTGTTCAACGCCATCCAGGCAGGGCAACCACACTTCTCACTGGGACCCTTTCTACCAAACCACAGGACCCCCGTCTGGGAGGGATTGCTTAGAATCATAGAATCATAGAATCCTAGAGTTGGAGGGGGCCATGCAGGCCATCTAGTCCAACCCCCTGCCCAATGCAGGATCAGCCCTAAGCATCCTAAAGCATCCAAGAAAAGTGTGTATCCAACCTTTGCTTGAAGACTGCCAGTGAGGGGGAGCTCACCACCTCCTTAGGCAGCCTATTCCACTGCTGAACTACTCTGACTGTGAAAAACTTTTTCCTGATATCTAGCCTATATCATTGTACTTGAAGTTTAAACCCATTACTGCGTGTCCTCTCCTCTGCAGCCAACAGAAACAGCATCCTGCCCTCCTCCAAATGACAACCTTTCAAATACTTAAAGAGGGCTATCATGTCCCCTCTCAACCTCCTTTTCTCCAGGCTGAACATTCCCAAGTCCCTCAACCTATCTTCATAGGGCTTGGTCCCTTGGCCCCAGATCATCCTCGTCGCTCTCCTCTGTACCCTTTCAATTTTATCTACGTCCTTCTTGAAGTGAGGCCTCCAGAACTGCACACAGTACTCCAGGTGTGGTCTTACCAGTGCCATATACAATGGGACTATGACATCAAAATGACATTTTGATGTGATGCCCCTGTTGATACAGCCCAAAATGGCATTTGCCTTTTTTACCGCTGCATCACACTGCCTGCTCATGTTTAGTTTACAATCCACAAGTATCCCAAGGTCTTGTTCACACGCAGTGTTACCTAGAAGCGTATCCCCCATCCAGTAGGCATGCTTTTCATTTTTCTGACCCAGAGGCAGAACTTTACACTTATCTTTATTAAATTGCATCTTGTTCTCATTTGCCCATTTTTCCATTGTGTTCAGATCTCGTTGAACTCTGTCTCTATCTTCCGGAGTATTTGCCAGTCCTCCTAATTTGGTGTCATCTGCAAACTTGATGAGTAGTCCCTCCACCCCCTCATCTAGATCATTAATAAATATGTTAAAAAGTACCGGGCCGAGCACCGAGCCCTGAGGTACCCCGCTACTCACCTCCCTCCAGTCTGATGAAACACCATTGACAATAACTCTTTGAGTGCGGTTCTCTAACCAATTCCCTATCTACCTAACTATCTGAAAATCCAGATTGCAGTCCTTCAACTTATCCATCAGAACATCATGGAGAACCTTGTCAAAGTCTTTACTAAAATCCAAGTAAATGACATTAACCGAATTTCCCCGATCCAACAAACCTGCTACTTGGTCAAAAAAGGAAACCAGGTTGGTCTGGCAGGACCTGTTGGAGACAAATCTATGCTGACTTCCTTGGATCCCCAAATTGTCCTCCAGATGTTTGCAGATCGCTCCCTTTAATATCTGCTCCATTATCTTACCCACAACAGAGGTCAGACTCACTGGTCTGTAGTTTCCCGGGTCATCCTTCCTCCCTTTTTTGAAGATCGGAATAACGTTTGCTCTCTTCCAGTCCTCTAATAACGCATATTTGTTCATTCGCTGGCGTAGGAGCTGGCGCTTAATCGTTTACACGCTCTTACAGTTAAACAACCCCCCCCCCCGTGCAGTGTCGAAGAGGGGGCTGTATTGTGCTTGGAAACTTTGCAGACCATTGCTTGGGAGGGATTTCAGCCAAAGAAGCATCGCTTATTCGTTCCTTTTAAGGGAAAAAAATGGCGATTGTGACGCCGGAAGAAGCTCGGGCGCGAGAGCTTAGGGAGGGACATGCTTGCTACCGCTATATTGAAAACGCACATGTCTTTGGGCTGAAGTATTTCATCTGCAGTGTTGTGAACATCTGTGCTGTGGTGGACAGAATGTGCTGTGTGTTCCCTCTGCTGCCTTGAAAAAGGAACACCAAACAAAGCCTTTTCCAGGCATCTGTAAAACAAATTTCGAGTCAAGACTAGTCTGGCGGGAGGGTTAAGAGCAGCACTCTAATCTGGGGAGCCGGGTTTGATTCCCCGCTTCTCCTCCACATGCAGCCAGCTGGGTGACCTTGGGCCAGTCCCAGTTCTCCTCCTGAGCTCTCTCATCCTCATCTATTTATCTGTTTTGGGGAGAGGAAGGCAAAAGTGTTTGAAAGCCACTTTGGGGCTCCTTCGGGTCATGAAAAGTAGGGTACAAAAAGCAACTTTGTTTTAAAAGGTTTTTCTTGTGGATACGTTGGAGATGTGTGCCCAGGGTGTATTCGCAGACTCCCCGACTCTGCTGAGGAATCCAGAGCAGAGAAACGTGGCAAAGAAGACCGTGGCGATGAAAAGACAGCATGGACAGGACAGCAGATGGGGAGAGGAGCGCCTGGGCTGGCCTCCCTCACTGCCTCTGAGAGGCCTTGGCTGGAGGCGGCCAGCTCAGGTTGGGAAATCCCTGGAGTTTGGGGGATGGAGCTGGGGAGGGGACCTCAGTGGGGCACACCATCACAGAGCCCACCCTCTCAAGCAGCCATTTTCTCCAGGAGAACCGAGCTCTCTACTCTGGAAATTAGCTGCAGGGGATCCCCAGGCCTCACCTGGAGGTTGACAACCATATGCAAGGCAGCCTGCTCCTCTTCCTCGGGCAGGTTTTCCAGACTTTGAGCCCCGATATCTCTTTTCAAACCTACTGATGTTCCCTGGCCTTTTCTTTGGCATTCAAGTTGCCACCTCCAGGTTGGGAAAAACCTGGAGATTTTGGGCAGGGAGTTGAGAAGGTCGGGTTTGGGGGGGGGGGGCTATGAGGCCAGAGAGCCCACCTTCCAAAGGGGGCATCTTCTCCAGAGGAACTGCTCTCTCTCCCCCCTGGAGGCCCAGCAACCCGTTCCACCCAGTCCTTTGGACAGTTGTTAGGTGGGCTTTTTGTGATGCAGAGGGAGGGGACCCCACAGGGTTAACCAAAGGGTTTTGTTTGTATGCCAAGGCCCACATGGCTTCAGGGAAGCTTGCTTCCCTCTCCCCTGCCCCAACAAATCCACTTTTGTTGATTTGGCAGCCCTTCTATCCGTCCGCCCGCCCGCCCGCCCGCCCGTCTGCCCGTCCATCCGTCCATCCATCTGTCTATCCGTGACCTGTCCAGCTGTAATCTCACCCTTTGGCCAGTAGGCTGGCTTTGGTTCTAAAGAGCCTCTTTGCTCCCCTCGCTCCCCTCTCCCTGTGTCTTGCGAGGGCCCTGACGTGGCTGCCTGGGGTCAGCAGTGCCCTGACGTGGCTGCCTGGGGTCAGCAGTGCCCTGACGTGGCTGCCTGGGGTCAGCAGTGCCCTGACGTGGCTGCCTGGGGTCAGCAGTGCCCTGACGTCGCTGCCTGGGGTCAGCAGTGCCCTGACGTGGCTGCCTGGGGTCAGCAGTGCCCTGACGTGGCTGCCTGGGGTCAGCAGTGCCCTGACGTGGCTGCCTGGGGTCAGCAGTGCCCTGACGTCGCTGCCTGGGGTCAGCAGTGCCCTGACGTCGCTGCCTGGGGTCAGCAGTGCCCTGACGTCGCTGCCTGGGGTCAGCAGTGCCCTGACGTAGGTGCCTGGGGTCAGCAGTGCCCTGACGTGGCTGCCTGGGGTCAGCAGTGCCCTGACATGGCTGCCTGGGGTCAGCAGTGCCCTGACGTCGCTGCCTGGGGTCAGCAGTGCCCTGACGTGGCTGCCTGGGGTCAGCAGTGCCCTGACGTGGCTGCCTGGGGTCAGCAGTGCCCTGACGTGGCAGCCTGGGGTCAGCAGTGCCCTGACGTGGCTGCCTGGGGTCAGCAGTGCCCTGACGTCGCTGCCTGGGGTCAGCAGTGCCCTGACGTAGGTGCCTGGGGTCAGCAGTGCCCTGACGTGGCTGCCTGGGGTCAGCAGTGCCCTGACGTGGCTGCCTGGGGTCAGCAGTGCCCTGACGTCGCTGCCTGGGGTCAGCAGTGCCCTGACGTCGCTGCCTGGGGTCAGCAGTGCCCTGACGTGGCTGCCTGGGGTCAGCAGTGCCCTGACGTGGCAGCCTGGGGTCAGCAGTGCCCTGACGTGGCTGCCTGGGGTCAGCAGTGCCCTGACGTCGCTGCCTGGGGTCAGCAGTGCCCTGACGTAGGTGCCTGGGGTCAGCAGTGCCCTGACGTGGCTGCCTGGGGTCAGCAGTGCCCTGACGTAGCTGCCTGGGGTCAGCAGTGCCCTGACGTCGCTGCCTGGGGTCAGCAGTGGCTCTAGGGCTACCGGCTCTGGGGTCAGCAGTGCCCTGACGTGGCTGCCTGGGGTCAGCAGTGCCCTGACGTGGCTGCCTGGGGTCAGCAGTGCCCTGACGTGGCTGCCTGGGGTCAGCAGTGCCCTGACGTGGCAGCCTGGGGTCAGCAGTGCCCTGACGTGGCTGCCTGGGGTCAGCAGTGCCCTGACGTCGCTGCCTGGGGTCAGCAGTGCCCTGACGTAGGTGCCTGGGGTCAGCAGTGCCCTGACGTGGCTGCCTGGGGTCAGCAGTGCCCTGACGTGGCTGCCTGGGGTCAGCAGTGCCCTGACGTGGCTGCCTGGGGTCAGCAGTGCCCTGACGTCGCTGCCTGGGGTCAGCAGTGCCCTGACGTCGCTGCCTGGGGTCAGCAGTGCCCTGACGTGGCTGCCTGGGGTCAGCAGTGCCCTGACGTGGCAGCCTGGGGTCAGCAGTGCCCTGACGTGGCTGCCTGGGGTCAGCAGTGCCCTGACGTCGCTGCCTGGGGTCAGCAGTGCCCTGACGTAGCTGCCTGGGGTCAGCAGTGCCCTGACGTGGCTGCCTGGGGTCAGCAGTGCCCTGACGTAGCTGCCTGGGGTCAGCAGTGCCCTGACGTCGCTGCCTGGGGTCAGCAGTGGCTCTAGGGCTACCGGCTCTTGTTTATTTCCTCCCATGGTGGAAATTTCCTACGAGGACGTGAAGCCCTGCTCAGTTGCTTTCCTGACGTGGCCAGCCAAGGAGCGCCAGAGCTGCACCCGAGGCTGAAAAACAACCTGTCTATGGATCAACAGAGAGTGGAGTCGCCGGCCTGGTGCAGGGGCTGCTTTTACGGCCTTGTTTTTCCTCTGCTCTTTCGGAGAAATATTTCCTCTCACCCAAAGGCATGCCACTCGGTTGGGAGTGAGAGTTTACGATACTCTCCGAGGGCAAAATGAGTCACTCACACCCAGCTCCACAAACCAGTTGAGTCAGGTCACTTATTCAATCAATCCAGATGGTTTTCAAACCAATATTTACCTCTGCCCGCTTCCAAACTGGTGCAGGGTTGTTGTTGGGTTTTTTTTTTTGGGGGGGGGTGAGCCCTGATATTACAGCAGTTACACAGGTCCCTGATCCCCTCCTGTGAGGGTGTTTTCAAGGGTCCTGCTAGGGCACCAGAAGCTCTCCCACTATCAGAATTGATCTCCACACAACCACGATCCATTCACCTGGAGACAACGGCTACTTTGGAGGGCAGACTGACCCCCCCCCCTTGCAGGCTCCATCCCCCAAATTTCCAGGGATCTCCCACCTGGATCTGGTAGTTATAGGTCCTGCTAAAGGGTGTATTTAGGGTCAGTGGAGCTGTAGGGGTCTGCGGGGGCACCACAGGGGTTCCATGTCCTGCCTGCCTGCCTTCCTTCCTTCCTTCCTTCCTTCCTTCCTTCCTTCCTTCCTTCCTTCCTTCCTTCCTTCCTTCCTTCCTTCCTTCCTTCCTTCCAACCCCCATTAAAAGGACATACCGATACAATATAAAAATACAATTAGCCCAAGACTAATTCCCACTATTGGGGAGGAGAGGGGGCCCAGCTGGCAATGCCCAGGTATTAACACCAGACCTGGGAGGGGGGCATGATCTTCCAGTGATCTTCCTCACTGCCCCGGCCTCAACCAAAGACCTGGTGGAAGAGCTCCGTCTTGCAGGCCCTGCGGAATGCGGAAAGCTCCTGCAGCTCCTCCGGGAGCTCATCCCACAGGTTGGGGCCAGGACTGGAAAGGCCCTGGCCCGGGTCGAGGCCAGGCGTGCCTCTCTCAGGCTGGGAATCACCAGCAAATCAGTGTCCGCAGAGCATAAAGCCCTCTGGGGAGGGGGGGCATAGGGCGACAGGCAGTCCCTAGATATGTGGGGGGACTTGGCCACAAGCTAGGGGAAGTGCCTGCCACTGTGGCTCCCCCTTTTTCTCTCGTGAGCGTGAGTGAGATCTCTCAGGGCTTCTGCACCTGGGAGTGGGCAGAGCCTGCACACCTACGCCCACCTTAAACCGCCTCCCGTCTCTCTCACCCCCCCCCCCAGTTCTCCTTGAGCCTGCCTGCTAACTTGGGGGTTGATGCCACTTCTGGGGGTGTAGCAGGGAGGCGTGGCCAGGTGACATCACTTCTGGGGCTCCACAAAGCCTGAAAAATCATTCCAAGGGCTCCTCAGACAGGCACGAAGACAGGGCTCATACCCTGGGCACCATACTTGATGGGGGGACACGGGGCCCTGTGAAGGCTCCTGTAGGTGGTGGGAGACATGCACTGTGAACGGTCCGCACCCAGTGATGCCAGGCGGAGGATGTCTTGGCAGCCTGCATGCCAACTGCAGATGACCCAGCCCCCCTCAGGCACTGAAGACCCCGGGCTGGGCATGGCAGCCACTCTGTAAAGGTAAAGGTAAAGGTATCCCCTGTGCAAGCACCGAGTCATGTCTGACCCTTGGGGTGACGCCCTCTAGCGTTTTCATGGCAGACTCAATACGGGGTGGTTTGCCAGTGCCTTCCCCAGTCATGACCGTTTACCCCCCAGCAAGCTGGGTACTCATTTTGCCGACCAAAGAAGGATGGAAGGCTGAGTCAACCTTGAGCCGGCTGCTGGGATTGAACTCCCAGCCTCATGGGCAAAGCTTTCAGACAGCTGCCTTACCACTCTGCGCCACAAGAGGCTCTTCAGCCACTCTGTAGGACAGTGCAAATCCCATGGCCCCCTGGAGCAAAGCTCAGCAGCCTCTCGTACATGGCAGGGTTCCGTGTGGGCCACTCCCTGCTGGCCGTCGCCCTCCCCCATCCCAGTTTCCCAACGGTGGGGACAAACTGAGAGACTCGTGGCCCCAGGCAGCTGGCCCCTCAGCTGGCCCCTCGGTGGGGGTGGCAGGGAACCTTTGCACCGGGGAGGGGGGCAGGTTCACAGATGCACTTCTCTGCAGAGGCCCCACACTGGCCCCGTGTCACCAACCCCCACTCACCTGCTTGCCCCTGGCGGAAAATATGGGCCACTTTCCTAACCATCCCACAGGAGAAGGGCTGTGAGCTTCCAAAAATGGAGGAAAGTCTATTGCTCTGCAGCACAATGAGATTATCTTGATCTCTGTTCTCCTGAATTCCCAGCTTCCGTTTCAAAAGAATTCAACTCAAGCCCCTTTTCCAGTGGAGATATAAGGGAAAGGCTCTTTTTATCCTGGGGAAGTTTAGGAAGAGGAAGTTTCGTAAGGGCTGGGAAAGAAGAAGAAGAAATGTCACTGCATGCCTCATGTCTGAAATCTGAAGCCAGCCGAATGACCTGTGGGCAGAAAAATTAGCTGGGCCTACCTTCCGTTTCCCTAGAAAGATTCAGCCCCAACGTGACTCCACAATGACCACTCCCCATGTCTGTGCAAACAGTGTCGCCTGTCCCCTTGTAATGAATTCATGTCTAGGAACGACACCACAGAGGTCAGAGGTGTGCCCCCAAACATCCCGGTATCTGTTGATCTTGTGTCCGGTGATGGGGCACCCTCCAATCAGGCCATGAAACTTCACACTAGTAGGAAACATTTATTGCCCCCGAGTATTTTTGTCTCCCTTCTCTTTTGGTTTCTCAAGAAAAACAACCCTCCGAAAGGTCCAAAGCATCTGACCTTCCAAAGCACATGATGTGTTGACATGTAAGCAGAAAGAAAATCCCAGCAGAGTCAGTCTCCGGCCAACGAATACAGCCAGCGCCGGTGGGCAAGCGGTGAAGGTGAGGCTCCAAAAGGGCATTTCTCACAAATATTATGAACACAGACTTTGCTCCGAGCCACATGCCCCTGTGGGCAACTGTTTATATCTGTCCACTCACTCAGCACATGGGGCATTTTCGGGAATTCTTTGAAATAAGAGCGGCATTGTCAGAAATGCTTTGAAATAAAGTTGCTTCCATGTAAGCCTTTCACAGGCCTTCTGAGCATGGAGGATCCATTTCAGCGTCATAGTGAATAGCTATCCTCCGTTAAATTCTGCCTTGAAGAAGCCCTCTCTCCTGGTGGCCCCCAGCACACCATGTGCCAGGAAATTCCACAAGGAGCTAAGGAGAAACCAGGCAGAACTCCTCAGGGCGAGTCGCCAGCAGCCTAGGGAGGGTGGGCTTTGGGGAGGAGATGGGCCTCAGAGGCATATCATATCAGAGAGTCCGACCTGAAAAGCAGCCATGATTTTTGTAGCCACGAGTTGTAGTCCTGCCTCTCCAGGCACAGGCTCCTGGCTCAATGCCTGGCATCTCCAAAGAAAAGGAGCCCCAGGAAGGACTGCTGGGAGTCAAAGGTTTTCTGCCAAAGACCATCGAGATCCAGGCAAAGCAAGAGTAGGGAATGCCGTGGGACGACTCTCCCAAGGACTGGACTCCCCCCCCCCCCCCGGTCCACACAGCTGCCAACGTCTCTGCTGCAAAGGGACCAGCTGAGCATGGCACAAATCCACCCTTCAAGCTGCCCGGCGCCTTCACGTGCCTGCCAGGGTGCCAGTTTTGCCTTTTCCTGGCATGACGGTAGGCACAGAGCCACCCCGTTTCTTCCCTGCACATGGGCAGCCTGGCCAGGGCCAAGTTTGGTTTCCTCCCCGGCCAGCTCTTGTTTTGCTTTCTTCCTGTCAAAAGGCCCAGAGGGGAGAGGAGGACACAGGCCAAGGGGAAAGGGCCGTGGGCACGAGCCCAAGCAAACAGGCCATGTGTCCAACCTGGGAAACGGCTGTGGGGGATGTTTGTTTTTCCCATGGCCCCGGAGAAGCCAGTGGGCATGTGCCAGGTCCAAATCCAGGGAGAAGTTGAACGGCTGAATACCAGGGAAGGGGAAAGCGGAACACACCGGAGCAGAGTTCAGACTTGGCTAGAAAAAGGCACTGACATCACTAGACTAGGGATGCCACCCTCCAGGTGGGACCTGGGGATCCCCGGAATTAGAGTTCTTCTCCAGGCTACAGAGATCAGTTCCCCTGCAGGAAATGGCTGCTTTGGAGGGGGGACCCTGTGGCCTTGGACTCCACTGAGGGCCCTGTGGTCCCCAGGCCCCAGCCCAAATCTCTAGGGCAGGGGTAGTCAAACTGCGGCCCTCCAGATGTCCACGGACTACAATTCCCATGAGCTCATGGGAATTGTAGTCCATGGACATCTGGAGGGCTGCAGTTTGACTACCTCTGCTCTAGGGGTTTCCCAGCCGGATCTGACAACCTGTTGGCTGGCTCTCAGCTCTGCAAGTTTAAACAGGTTGACGATTCCTGGCCTACATGAGGTACACCTGGCCTTGACCAGGGCCAGAGCCTTTTTGGTCCTGGCCCCTGCCTGGTGGAATGAGCTCCCGGAAGACCTGAGGGCCCTATGGGAGCTATCACAGTTCTGCAGGGCCTGCAAGATGTAGCTCTTTCGCCAGGCGTTTGGTTGAGGTCAAGGCATAGAAGATCTCGGTGGCCCCTTCTCCAAATTGTCAGTCTTAAAAACATCTGTCTCCCACACAATCTTCGTCAGGTTATTGAGCCTCAGGAGGTGGTATGGGGGTGGTGGTGAGATTGAGGGTTTTTATCCCTGTCCTTGCTTTATTGTGGTTTTATTCCTGATACAAACAGCCACAAACCAGAACAAGTCTAATGATATGAAATGAATAAATAAATATAGCCAATGGCGAGACCCAAACTTGCGCAGGCTGTCTCTGCGGGGTGAACGGCCTGCCTCCTCTGGTGCAACTTTACCATCCTCACAGGGGCATCTGAGGGCGGCCAATCTCTCTTTCTAGGGCAGCTACGAGGAATTGCTCGTGGACTTTGGCTCATAGATATGCCGTGCTGCTGATTTAACAAGGTTCTAAATGCTGTTGACATGCAGCGACCACTTTTGTGAAATGTTTTGTGAGCTATCTTGGGGAGAGGCGTCTCCTAACAAACAAACGGAAGGTGACCAAGAAGTGACCTTGGATCCTGTGATGTGTAGGCCAGGGGTCCAGTGCTGGGTCCAAAGCCACCTCAGATCCATTTCCAGACGAGATCTCCAGCAGTTGGTCAGCTGGCCAAGGTTTTGGGGTTGAACATAGTTTAGATCCAAAAGCATTGGGTATAAATTAAAAGGGTGCCATATGGAGGATGGAGAAGAATTGTTCTCTCTTGCCCCAGAGGGGCAGACCAGAATGAATGGGATGAAATTAACTCAAAAGAAATTCCATCTAAATCAGAAGTAGTTCCTGACTCTAAGAGCAGTTTCTCAGTGGCACAGGCTTCCTCGGGAGGTGGTGGGTTCTCCATCTTTGGAGATTTCTAAAGAGAGGCTGGAGAGCCATCTGACGGAGAGGCTGATTCTGTGAAGGCTCAAGGGGGTGGCAGGTGACAGTGGATGAGTGATATGGATGTGAGTGTCCTGCATAGTGCACGGGGGTTGGACTAGATGACCCAGGAGGTCCATTCCAACTCTATGATTCTATGATTCACCTGTGAGAGTGAATTACCATTCTGGAAAATGAAAATGGTTCACAGAGACAAATAGGAGAAAACAGCAATTTGGATTTTTTTGTATTCACTTAAGACTGAATTGCACGGGAAGCATTTGGCGTACAATAAACGTGTCCACAGTTTGGCTACCCTTGCACTCTGCTGTGCTATCAGCCATGGTGAAAAATGGGAAAGAGTCCCAGAATCTCATACTATGGAGAAACAGGTTGAGTCCGCAGCATCCAATGACACTGGCGTGGCAAGTTGTGATCATTGGCAACATGTGTGTGTTTGTGTGTCTGAGGACCAGTGCAAAGTTTGCAGCAACTCCACCATGCTCTGCACAGCGCTGCAATTTGTACAGGGGAGTTTTCCTCTGGCAGAAGCCCTGGAGAGCTTTTTAAAATTATTATTCAGTTATTATTAGAACCATATAAGAACCAACTCTTCTTCTTCTTCTTCTTCTTCTTCTTCTTCTTCTTCTTCTTCTTCTTCTTCTTCTTCTATTATTTATTTCATTTGTATACCACCTGTCTCTGCAAAAGGGCTTGGGGTGCTTCCCAACAATAGGATAAAACATGTTCTCAAGGATATGTCCCATCCCACACAGCAGCCAGGACATTCCTCTGGAGGGCCAACAACAGGGCAGAGAGGGCAGGGCCTTCCCTGTGGGGCTCTGGGATTCTGAAGTTAGCTGCCTCTGAACGGGAAGGTTCCCCTTAGTCACCAGAGCTAGTAGCTTCGGATGGACCTCTTCTCTATGAAGCTGTCCTGTCATCTTTTGGAGCTGCCTGTGCTTGGGGTGATCATGGTCTCCACTGGCAATGAATTCTGCCCTAACCATCCATTGAGTCAAGAAGAAGGATGTTCTGATGGATAAATTGAAGGACTGAAATCTGGATTTTCAGATAGTTAGGTGGATAGGGAATTGGTTAGAGAAACGCACTCAAAGAGTTGTTGTCAATGGTGTTTCATCAGACTGGAGGTGAGTAGCAGGGTACCTCAGGGCTCGGTGCTCGGTCTGGTACTTTTTAACATATTTATTAATGATCTAGATGAGGGGGTGGAGGGACTACTCATCAAGTTTGCAGATGACACCAAATTGGGAGGACTGGCAAATACTCCAGAAGATAGAGACAGAGTTCAACGAGATCTGAACAAAATGGAAAAATGGGTAAATGGACAAGATGCAATTTAATAAAGACTAGTAAAAAAGCCCATTGTATCCGAAATACAATGGGCGCTAGCAGGCTGGGGCAGAGTAAAAGGTGGCTTACCAGTGAGCGGGCGGGCTCCCTCGCAGCATCTTCTGGCTGGCGGCCATTTTCTTGATGGAGGCGGCGTGTAGTCCGATGCTGGGGGCTCCCTTGTGCTGCGGCGTGATGCAGCGAGAGGCGCTTCGCATCAAGCCGCTGGGCAGGGAGCCCCCGGCAGCCGCGCAGGGCCCTTAGCTCTTCCGGGAGCTCATTCCACCAGGTTGCAGCCAGGACCGAAAAGGCCCTTGCCCAGGTTGAGGCCAGGCGAGCATCCCGAGAGCCCTGGACTACCAGTAAGTTCATATCCACAGAGCGATGAGCACTGCGGGGGGCATAAGCAATCAGTTGGTCCCACAGGTAAACAGGACCCAGACTGCGTCTGGCCTTAAAGGTCAAGACTAAAACCTTGAACTTGATCCGGAAGCAGACTGGTAATCAGTACAGATGTCGAAGCGCTGGCTGAATATGGGCCCTCCATGATGTACCAGTGAGGACCCTAGCAGCCACATTTTGTACCAGCTGCAACTTCCGGGTCAAGGACCAGGGCAGGCCTGCATAGAGCAAGTTACAGTAGTCTAGTCTGGAAGTGACTGTTGCATGGATCACTGTGGCCAAGTTGTCTGAGGACAGGTAGGGCATTTCCTAGCTTGGCGAAGATGGGAAAATGCCGTCCAGGCAACTGTAGTGACCTGAGCCTCCATAGAAAGAGAGGCATCAAAGGTCAGTCCCAAATTCCTGGCAACTGGTGCAGATTTTTCATTTGTTTGTAGGGTGGTACCTGCAGAAGGTCTTGCTCGGGCTATTCAAACTGCAGGCATGTTTTTTGTTCCAGTTTGTGCTGCTGGATATACTGTGAAAAGAATGTAAACAACCTGCAGATTTTTATACTTTTGTCTGTCAGCACTTCCCAGCAACCTCTGGCAGCAACAAACGAAGCAAAACCACCTTCCCTGAATTTTCCACTGAACAAATCTATTTGAATTCCATATAGCTAATTTGAACCAAATCAAATGTAAAGTTCTCAGACCAGTTTAAAATGTTTCTGTTTTCTCTATTTTCTTCCTTTGTCATGCAAATACCTTTCAGAACAGCTCCCTGTAAGTGCTTATCTGAATAGCTGGGCTGATGACAGATTAAAGGGATAGAAAGTATAATGCTAATAAAATGGTCATGCCCATGCCAGATAGCAGAGATGCAAAGGAAAAAAAATAAAAAGGGCTAGTTGTAAGGGGTGTCTTACACTTGCCACAGGAACATAGCTGTGAAATTGCTTCCCATGGCAAAGTGCTTTGCTCTAGGCATAATACATTGTATTCCTAAGTTCATATATATTCAGAACAGCTATTAATTTTTCAAAAAACTTATTAATATATCTAATTCAGAACAATGGCTCCAGAATGTGGATCAAGAAATAAATTCCTACCAAAATTTCACAATACTATGCTGAGAGCTATCAATGGTAATGTTGGGAGATTGCTTAAGAGGCATATTACAGAAGCAATATTATAGAGGCTTCTATGCTTTGATTATCTTAAGTCAAAGGTGGTGGCAATGGGATTAAAAAATAAAAAAATATTACAGGGAAGGAACCATGAAAAGAGGAGATAGAACTGAAGGGGAGAGAATAGAGAAAGTTATCTGGGTAGAAGAAAGGCAAGGATCCATTGGGGAAAGCAGAAAATTGGGGGAAGCAGATATAGGTAGATTAGTGCAGTGGTCCCCAACCTTTATTTGGCTGGGGACCGGCAGGGCATCGGGCCGCACCCGCGGGGACTGCACCCGCATGGGCCACGCCCACGCTTCGGGCCGCGCCCGCGGGCCACGCCCGCGCATCGAGCCGCGCCCGCAAGCCGCGCCCGGCCGCGCCCGCAAGCCGCGCCCGCAAGCCGCGCCCGCGGATCGGGCCGCGCCCGCGAGCCGCGCCCGCGGATCGGGCCGCGCCGCGTTCGGGCCGGGCGGGCGCGGCCTGCACGGGCACAGCCCGGCCCTGATTCCCTCTCCCCTCCTCCCGCAGTAATACATTATCGGAAAAAGCTCTCGGAAAAAGCTCCCCACTCTCGGAAAATACACTCTCGGAAAAAGCTCCCCAAGCACCGGGGAAGGCGATCTGCGGCTCTGCGAGCCGCGGATCGCCTTCCCCGGTGCTTGGGGAGCTTTTTTCCTCCCCCCCCCCCCCGATCTGAGGAAAAGCTCACCAGGCCCCAGGGAAGGCGATCGGGCGGCCTGACACGTCGGAGGTGCTAGGAACAACTGCGAGCCGCGCTGCACACGGCTCACAGTTGCATGGGGCTGGGAATCGGAGGGACCAATCGGCAGGCGCTTTGCGCCTGCCGATTGGTCCCTCCGATTGTCTGTGCAGAGGAAGGGTCCAATCTGGACCCTTCCTCATCCCGGACACATCCCGCCTCAGAACGTCTTAGAGCTTTATTTAGTCCGTGGCGCCCGTGGCGCCACGGGCGGTGTTAAGATAAGTGTAAAGTTCTGCATCTGGGTCAGAAAAATGAAAAGCATGCCTACTGGATGGGGGATACGCTTCTAGGTAGCACTGTGTGTGAACGAGACCTTGGGGTACTTGTGGATTGTAAGCTAAACATGAGCAGGCAGTGTGATGCAGCGGTAAAAAAGGCGAATGCCATTTTGGGCTGTATCAACAGGGGCATCACATCAAAATCACAAGATGTCATAGTCCCATTGTATACGGCACTGGTCAGACCACACCTGGAGTACTGTGTGCAGTTCTGGAGGCCTCACTTCAAGAAGGACGTAGATAAAATTGAAAGGGTACAGAGGAGAGCGATGAGGATGATCTGGGGCCAAGGGACCAAGCCCTATGAAGATAGGTTGAGGGACTTGGGAATGTTCAGCCTGGAGAAAAGGAGAGGGGACATGTTAGCCCTTTTTAAGTATTTGAAAGGTTGTCACTTGGAGGAGGGCAGAATGCTGTTCCCATTGGCTGCAGAGGAAAGGACACGCAGTAATGGGTTTAAACTACAAGTACAACGATATAGGCTAGACATCAGGAAAAAAAATTTCACAGTCAGAGTAGTTCAGCCATGGAATAGGCTGCCTAAGGAGGTGGTGAGCTCCCCCTCACTGGAAGTCTTCAAGCAAAGGTTGGATACACACTTTTCTTGGGTGCTTTAGGATGCTTAGGGCCGATCCTGCGTTGAGCAGGGGGATGGACTAGATGGCCTGTATGGCCCTTAGAGTCATAGAATCATAGAGTTGGAAGGGGCCATACAGGCCACCTAGTCCAACCTATCTTCATAGGGCTTGGTCCCTTGGCCCCAGATCATCTTCGTCGCTCTCCTCTGTACCCTTTCAATTTATCTACGTCCTTCTTGAAGTTTTTTTTCTTTTTTTTCTTCTCAACTCCATTTTCTTCTATCCCAGTGGCCTCTTCCCTTTGTCTTAGACTTTGTTTTGGGACCTCTTCCCTCGTTGACCCTTGCACCTCCTCTGCAAGGGCCTGAAATCTATTCTGGAGCTCCAAAGGCCCCGAGAACTGTCTTGCTCTTCGCCATTGAGTCTTTTTCCGAACTATTTGCAAAGGCTCCTCTTCAGGACCGGTTGTATCATTGTTATTCCAAGTTGCAGGGCTGTGGTCTATGAACTCTTCCCCTTTCTTACTTTCGATCAGAGTAATAATTCTGTTTTCTAGTCCCCTAATCCTTTCCTCCAAAAGTCTTACCAGCTTACACTTGAGGCAGCTGTAGTCCATCTTGTCTTCTGGGAGGAAGGCAATCATGTCACACTCACTGCAGATGATGGGATGAGTGTCCTGGAGGTCCATTGTAATGTCTAGGCAGTGCAAGTACTAGGGAAATATAATCTACTGATTCTAATTGCTCGGCCAAGAACCCCAGCCGAAGAGCCACAGGCCAAGAGCCCTTTGTCTCTCTGGCGAGGAGCAGCGAGGAGCAGCCCTTTTTAATCCTCCCAACAATTACCCAGCAATCACCTCACCTGGTCAGCACAATAGGCTCACCTGGTCAGCAGCAACTCTCCCCAGTAGCTCTCTCCACGTGCTCTCAGTTGTCTTCCAACTCTATAATTCTATGATTCTAAGAAGAAGAAGGTCCTTCCCCCTCTGACCTTTATTTCCTGCTCAGCGACTACAATGGGTGCCAGTTCTAATATTTTGGAAGAGGCTGCTTTGGAGGGTAGACTGCTGAGCTCCTGCCCCTGCCCTCTGCTCTCCCTGTTCTCACCCAGATCTCTTGGAATTTCTGAACCTGGAGTGGGCGATCTTGCCCCTGAGGGCTGCAAGGGCACCTTTGCCCCAAGAGCTGCTGGGGAACAGGCAGGGGTGCCCTGGGTGCCTTCGCCACTGCCCCCCACCCACATTCTCCATGCCTGCTGCTCCGTAGCCTGTGTGTTCAAGACCCCAACTTTTGTGAGGAGCGGTCTGGCACTTTCCCTCAAGGCCACAGCTGGACTGGTCCTTTTCCCTCCCCTGTGGGAATATCTGCATGGGAGGGAACTGGAATTCTCCTTCTGAAGTTCCTTAGTATGGGCAGAGGGGAGACCCAGGGGTGGGGCTCTGCCACGCATGCTGGTCAGAAGTTTCCATATGCCTAGTAGAAAAGCAGCAACAGCACTCCCCCCCCCCCTCCATGGCGCCTGGTGCCAGCTGAGAGCCAGAGGGCTGGTTTCCTTCAAGGACTTCAGAGGGGCCGCCACATCATGCATGTAAATTGCATAAAGATGCCCAACAATTTTATAAGAACTAAGTTATGAACACTGCATACACCACCATGGTGCAGTGGTTAGGAGCGACAGCTTCTAGTCTGGCAAGCCAGGTTGGATTCCCTGCTCCTCCACATGCAGTCAGCTGGGTGACCTTCGGTAGTTACAGTCTTGTTAGAGCTGTTCTCACGCGGCACTTCTGCCTGAGCTCCCTCCACCTATCCCACAAAGTGTCTGTTGTGGGGAGAGGAAGGGAAGGCTGCTTTGAGACTCCTTTGGGCAGTGAAAAGCCAGCTATAAAAACCAACTCTTCTTCTAAAGCAGTAGAATAAGTTTAGATAGGAAAGTGGATATTAAATCCCCCTCCCAACTTTTTTATTTCAAAAGTTCTGTCACCACCTGGCTCGTGGGTGTGAGTTGTTCTGCCTCTGCTTTTAGCCAGTTTGGTGTTGTGGTTAGGAATGCGGACTTCTAATCTGGCAAGCCGGGTTTGATTCTACACTCCCCCACATGCAGCCAGCTGGGTGAACTTGGGCTCGCCACGGCACTGATGAAACTGTTCTCTCTCAGCCTCACTCACCTCACAGGGTGTCTGTTGTGGGGAGAGGAAGGGAAGGCAACTGTAAGCCGCTTTGAGCCTCCTTCGGGTAGAGAAAAGCGGCATATAAGAACCAACTCTTCTTCTTCTTCTTCTTCTTCTTCTTCTTCTTCTTCTTCTTCTTCTTCTTCTTCTTCTTCTTCTTCTTCTTCTTCTTCAGCATCCTGCCCTTTCTTCACGTGTCCCACCCAGAGAGGAACAGGGCTGGAACCAGAGCTTGCCTCCCCTCATTCCCTGCCCCCTGTGGAGACCCACTGCTGGAGGAAAAACCTCCTTTCTGGCACGGGGGCCTGTCTATACAACACCAGCCACTCTCTGTGGCACTCAGCCCTGCTCAAGTCCCCCAAAGCCAGCAAACCCCCCTGCTTGAACTGCCCACAGCCTCTCTCAGCAGCCATCTCCTCTTATGGCCTCCTGGAGCAGCCCCACCCTTTTCCCTGCCAGCCAAACCCCAGTGGCTATAATTAATTCCCCCCTTTCGTTCTTGGAACGAAAGCAGAGACTTGAAAACAAGAAGGGAGAGAAACGGCCTGACCGGACATGTGACGGCCCGCACTCCCCCGCAGGTATCTGCCTGGAACACCCAGAGGTGAGGGGGCAGGTGGGGGCGGGCATGGCAGAACTGGGGGTCTGCAGAACTGACTCACCAGAAAGGAACAGAAAACCTTGCAGGAGATTTGTGGCCAGTCAAATGAAGCGCGCAAGACCCAGGTGGATTCCTGCGGAGGCAGCCCCTGGCCGGGTCCTGGAGCAGAGTTTGGCCCTGGCTGCTTTCGGAGGAATCCTTAGCCTGGTCCATTCATTTTTGTCTTTGCACAGCTGCAAAGTAACATTGTCCCGGTCCATGTAAGGAATGTTCCACATTCAGGCTTCAGAGCTCAAGAATTCCCTGGCTGAATCAGAGCAAGAGAGGCGTCTTCTTCAGCACTTTTCCTCTGCTGTCGAATGCCTCGGGGAAGGCCACAAGCAGGGCCAGCAGCCCTCTCATGCACCGGATAGTCAGAGGTCACCTGCCATGGGGCATGGAGGTTCTATTCCCAGTTGCCTGAGAGTTCCTTTCGCCATGAATCCGTCAGCCCTTTTAAAAAAGCTAGCCCAGCTTGTGCCCACTGCCATGCTTCGTGGCAGGGGGCTCCAGAAGCCAACTGTGCAAAGAGCCCGCTTGGTGAGTGCTCAGGAGTGCAGACTTCTAATTTGGCAAGCCGGGTTTGATTCCTCACTCCCCCACATGCAGCCAGCTGGGTGACCTTGAGCTAGTCACAGCACTGAAAAAGCTGTTCTGACTGAGCAGGAATATCAGGGCTCTCTCAGCCTCACCCACCTCCGTCACAGGATGTCTGTTGTGGGGAGAGGAAGGGAAGGCGAATGGAAGCCGCCTAGAGAATCCTTCGGGTAGAGAAAAGCGGCACCGAAGAACCAACTCTTCTTTTAGAGCTCAGTGCCCGTCAACTTCCTTCGGAAAATGGTAATGCTCACAACCGGCCTGAAAAAGATGAAGAGAAGATTTTGCTGAAGATCCATGAGCTTCAGGTGTAAACATTTGAAACCAGGGACGGGGACGGACGGTCAGAAATTCTGGGGGAAATGGAAATACATGCAAAACTTACTTTCCTATCAAACCTAAATTCCTTTTACCAAATTTACAACAAAAATGCATTATTTATCATCTCATTTCACATAGAAAATTGTACTAATTAGCAAATCTGGAGAGTATAAAAATACAGACATCTTTGTTTTTCTTAAGAGCAACACAAGAAGGAGGTGCAGAGTGCTGTGCTGCCCAGGGCATGTGCACCTGAAAGGCAGGAAGAAAGAAGATTTGAAGATAGAGAACAAATCCTGCAGCAAGCCAAACAAAGTGTACTGCCTGGACCGAAACGCAAGGCGTAACAGGTAGGCACAACTAGCAGCATGTTTGGAGATTAAGCTGATCTTTATAAAGTGAAAACAGTCATGTATTATCACGAAACACATTATAGCATATTCATTGCTGCCAGATGTGTTTACATTTAAACAAACAAAATCCTGAAACTGTAGCTCGGCCAGAGTTGCCAACTTCCAGGTGGGGGGCTAGAGATCTCCCAGAATTGCAACTCATCTCCAGAGTACGTGTGTTTGTGTATTATTTATTTATTCAAAGCATGCATTCCAGTTCTCCTGGAGAAGATGACTGCTTTGGAAGTTGGGTTGCAGGGCCTGAGACCCCACTGAGGCCTATTTTGTCCCCAAGGATCCAGGAATTTCTGAACCATTTGCTCCCCCTGCCCCCCACGACAGAAGCCAGAAGAAGGGTGCTGTGTGGCCCTTGGCCTGCAAGGCACTTCGAGGCATCTCTTTCTCCATTTGAGCTTCCCAACAGCCCTGTGATGCGGGCCAGGCTGAGCCATCACCCAAAGATCTTAGTGCTGCATTTCAACTCTGTTCACCTAAATCATATCCCAGTGCGCTGCGGGCTGCGTTCCCACCCTCTCTCCGGGTCCAGCAACTTTCATTTTGGGCAGAAACAGTCGGAAGAAACATTTGGCCTTGGTTGCAGGTGCCCCCTGCTGGGGAGTCCAATGGCAAATGGCAGGACCTTACAAAAGGCAGGATCAAAAAACTGTTCAAATCCCCCCTTTCCCCCTTTTTCTTTCTTTTTTTTTGCTTGCTTTAATTCAAATATCACCTTTAATTTCCCCCCTCAGCTGGCAGTTTAGTTAATCAACAAGCTGTTGATTTACAGATGGTTGGCGTCATATTTCAATGAATCTGCAAAAGGAACATTTTTAAAACCTGCTATCCTATTTGCTTGCTGAATGAGAGCATGATCTGAAGACCCTGATAAAGACACTACAAGAATGAAAATAAAAAAAATCATTATAAAAAAAAAAAAAAAAAAGACACTACAAGAAGAAAGTGAAAAGATGGGACAATACCTAAATATCACAAAGACCAAGATCATGACAGCTTCTGGCAGTAGCACCAAAGTCACGATTGACAACGAGAACGTTGAACGTATTGACGATTTCATCTTTCTTATTTCTTATTTATTTATTATACCACCCTCCGCGGAGGCTCTTGGCTCTGTGATCACTCAAAGTGGTGGATGCAGCCGTGAGATCAAACGGCGAATCACACCGGGCCGGAACGCAATGAGAGGCATGAACCGAATATGGAAAGAGAAGGATATCAGCCTTAATGCAAAATGCCGGCCAGTCAACGCCAGGGGCTTCCCCATAACAAGCTTTCGGAAGATGGTGCAGGAGACGAAGGCTGCGAATCCCACGGACAGCCAAAGTGACCACCAAGACAGTTTTAGAGAGGAGCAACCCAACTAGGTCATTAGAAGGGAGGATATTACAGGTGAAGCTCACTTACTTTGGACACTTCATGCGAGCAGACTTATTGGAGAAATCATGAATGCTCAGCATGGTCAGTGGCAAAAGGAAACGTGGTCGCCAAAGGATCCGCCGGCTCAACACAATCAAAGCCGATACAGGGATGGCCGTGAACCAACTAAAAGAAGCGGTCAGAGACAGGGGTGTGTGGTGAAGACTTTCCTATAGAATCGCCGAGGGTCGGATGCAACTGAATAAAATCCTCCTCCTCCTCCTCCTATTTGCCAGTCGGTGTCCCCACCCATGCCTTCAAAAGGGTGGGAATTCCGCCTTGCAGACTTTTTACTAGAGCCCTTCTCTGCTGCAAAGGAAGGAAAGATGCAGCTTTTTTGCTTCAACAAGTCTTCTCTCAACCTGTGCTTTCTGCAACACACACACACAAACCGACTTTCCTTTATCAGTTGTGGATTTTGGGGCACCTGCTTTAGGGAGAATTCCAGAATTGGCGACCACCTCGGCTGGATTTGGGTCCAGAGAGGAGGAGGTTGAGTCAGGCATAACAACATCAGAAGAGCCCTGCAGGATCTGACCCTTGGGCGATCCAATCCAGCATCCTTTCTCAGATTATGGAGGGCCAACAAACAAGGCATGGAGGCCAAGGCTTCCCCCTGATGTTGCCTCCTAGAACTGGCATCCAGAGATATACTGCCTCTGAATGTGGAGGTTCCTCTCAGTCACCAAGGTCAGCAGCCACTGAGATACTTCTCTCCCATGACACCTTTTAGACACCTTTTAGAGCTACATGGTGAGAATATCCATTTAACTGTAACATACCAATGGTCCTGTGGGATGGACATGCCAGTGGTGGTTTTCATGGGAGGGGGCTCAGGGGCCAGTGGGTAGTGATTGAATTCAGGTTGACCTCAACCAAATGCCTGGCTTAAAAGCTCCCTTTTGCAGGCCCTGCAGAATTGTGGAAGTCCCGTCAGGGCCCTGATCACCCCCGGGAGCTTGTTCCACCAGGTGGGGGAAGGACGGAGAAGGCTCTGGCCCAGGTTGAGGCCAGGCGGGCTTCCCTGGCACCAAGGATCATTGAAATAAGGTGACTAGAAATGCACACACTAGTTGAGGTGATGCAGCACCATGAACTTATTCAGCATTTGTCATCCTTTCCGAATAATTCCCAGATAGAACCTGCCATTTCTGCTCTCATGGAGCGATTCACACAGCAAGGCTCCTGGGAGCCACTGTGGGTCTCTAGTCAAAGATGCCGTCTGCCCCCCTCCCCATGTGGCCCTGAACCAAACCTAATGCTGTGACAAAACAAACAAGTCATCTGGCCGTTGCCATGTGTGTATTGTAATAAAACAATCTGCACACTTCTCTGTCCATTTGTGGCAGACATAATTCATCCAAAAATAAAACTAGGAGCTTCAAAACTGGCCACCAGCGTGAAGGTAGGAGTCCCAGGGCCAAAAATGAAAGGAACTGGAATCACCTGGCCTGGGTTATTTCAAGACACACACAGCTATTTGCAGTGGAAATAAGATCCATTCCGCTCACCATAAATTTAGCGTTATACTTACCCCTGTCAAACGTACAGAAAACTCACAACAGGCTTCTTAATGAAAGAAAGCTTTATTGAAAGCTATACGCTAGGGACTGAGAAGTCAAATCTGACTAGAGTACAGATTTGCCTCTGCTTATCAATACAATTCTCCCGCTCAAAACTTGACAGTTCCCAAGGGAGGGGAGTCAGAGAAAAGACATATGTGTAAGAAAAACAGGAATACATTCTCATAACCTTGAGGAGGTGACAACAATCCCCAGCTCAGGCGAGAGCCCACAACATGTGATAAGGTTAACAAAACAAACTTTTCACTTTTATGGCTAGCAAGAATACAGGGCCTGGAGCAAGCAGGCGCCAAGCAATATAAAACAATATAACTGACATGGAGGAACTCAAGCTAATTTATGACAGAGATTCTACAATCCTGACATCCCTCCGCACTAAAAAGACCTCCCCCGCCCTAGCCCGCATCCACAGGACGGGGGCAATCAGGGAATGCGCGGTGGAAAGCTCGGAGGAGGCGAGGTGCTTTCACGTTTTCTGCCTCCACCCACTCCTTGTCCCCTGAAGGGAAATCCTTCCAATCTACCAAGTATTGGAGGCGACCCTTGTGCACACGAGAGTCTAAGATTTGATTGACTTCGTAGTGAGTGTCTTTATCGATGTAGACCGGCACAGGTGTAGATAGCGGGGGGTGCCACACATCCGGAACAGGGGCTCTCCGCAGCAGGCTGGAATGAAAAACCGGATGTACATTCCTGTAAGTCTTAGGCAAAGATAGTTCTACAGTCACAGCATTGATAAGTTTCACAATAGGGAAGGGCCCCACATATTTAGGACCTAGTTTCTTGGATTTTTGCTGACAGCGCAGATTCTTTGTGGACACATAAACAAGGTCCCCCACTTTCCACACGGGCGCAGGTGCCCGTTTTTTGTCAGCCTGGGTTTTGTAAGCCTGTTTAGCCTCCTTGAGGCTCGAAACAATTTCAGGCCAACCAGCACTGATAGTTGCTGCCCATTTGGTGACTTCAGGAGCCTCAGCCGAAATTAGTTCCCAGGTGGGCGCAGCCACCAAATCTGTCCCGTAAACCACTTTGAAGGGTGACACGCCCGTGGAGGAATGCGCCCCATTGTTATAGGCAAATTCAGCCAGCGGCAATAGAGCAACCCAGTCATTCTGTTGATGGTTGATAAAACAGCGCAGGTATTGTTCAAGAATTTGGTTCACCCTTTCAGTCTGGCCATTGGATTCAGGATGGTAGCCCGATGTCAAGGCTTGTTCCACCCCTAATAGTCTCAGGAGCTCCCGCCAGAACTTGGCAACGAACTGGGGGCCCCGATCCGTGAGCAGGCGCCTCGGGATCCCATGTAGGCGTATTATGTGGGTCACAAACATTGAGGCCAATTTGGCCGCTGAGGGCAGGCCAGTACACGGGATAAAATGCGCTTGCTTGGAAAATGCATCCACTACTACCCAGATCACTGTTTTTCCCTGGCTGGGCGGTAAGTCCATAATGAAGTCCATGGTGACATCGGACCACGGGCGGGAGGGAGTGGGCAGAGGCTGCAGCAACCCCCGTTTTTTCCCCCCAGCAGGTTTAGAGACAAGGCATGTGGGGCAACCCTGCACGTACTTCTCCACATCTGTCCGCAAGGTGGGCCACCAATAATGTCTCCTGACCAGGTGCAGAGTTTTCACAAAACCAAAATGTCCTGCAGTTTTTGCATCGTGACAAAGTTTCAAAACGTCCCCGCGCGCCGCCGCCGGGACATAAAGACGCTCCCCCTTAAAGAACAGGCCCCCCTTCTCGGTTAAGTCGGGGCGGAGGGAACCAAACTCAGAGTCCTGTGACACCTCCTTCTGAACCCACCCTCCCGGGATCGAGTTTCCCTTTTTGGTTTGACTGCGCGTCACTGCGGCCATTCCCAGTTGGGCGGGGGGTAAAAACTGTGTCCACCAATGGGTCGCGCTTGCTGTTGTACTGGGGCAAGCGGGATAGAGCGTCCGCCAAAAAGTTCATTTTGCCCGGCAGATGCTTAAGAGTGAAGTTGAATCGAGAGAAAAACTCCGCCCACCGCATTTGCTTCGCCGAGAGCGAGCAGAGCTGCTTGAGCGCCTGAAGATTTTTGTGGTCTGTCCAAACTACAAAGGGGACGGCGGACCCTTCTAACCAATGTCTCCAAGTAGCTAAGGCCAATTTTACAGCGGCCGCCTCCTTTTCCCAAATAGCCCAGTTTCTTTCTGCTCCGGAAAATTTCTTAGACAAATAGGCTAAAGGGTGTAATTTCCCATCCTCCCCCTCTTGTAGGATCACGGCCCCCATCGCCACATCCGAGGAATCCACTTGCACGGTGAATTGCTTAGCGGGGTCGGCATGGACCAGCACGGGCTCAGAGGTAAACAGGAGCTTCAGATTCTCAAAAGCTTCCTGACACTGGGGGGTCCACTGGAGTGGGGCACCTGGGCGGCTCGCCGCTTTCCCCCCATCTTTTGTTTTTAACAAGTCAGTGAGAGGCAATGCCACCTGGGCAAAACTGGGGATGAAAGTTCTGTAAAAGTTTGCAAATCCTAAGAAACTTTGCAGTTGCCTCCGCGTGCGGGGTGGTTCCCAGGACAGCAAATCCCGCACCTTGCCTGGGTCCATCTCAATACCCGCTTGGGAGACCCGGAAGCCCAGGAATTCCACCGCATCCCGGTGAAATTCACACTTTGAAAGTTTCGCAAACAACTGATGCTTCCGCAGGCGGCGGAGCACTTCGCGGACCAATTTGGCGTGCTTGCCCACATCACCAGAATACACCAAAATATCATCAATGTACACCAACACCCCCTGATACAATAAATCATGCATAATTTCATTTATCATGTTCATGAACACGCCCGGAGCGCCGGCGAGGCCGAACGGCATGACGGTGTACTCAAATTGGCCCAGGGGGGTGTTAAAAGCAGTCAAATATTCATGCCCCTTTTTTATTCGGACCCCGTAATAGGCTTCCCTCAAGTCCAATTTTGTAAAAATCTGCACCTTCCCCAAATGACCCAGCAAGTCCTTAATCAAAGGTAACGGGTAGGCATTACAAGTGGAAACAGCGTTCAGCCCCCTGTAGTCCGTGCAGAGGCGCAGCGACCCGTCTTTCTTTTTCACGAAAAGGACCGGGGCCGCCAAAGGCGAAGTGGCGGGTCTGATGAAACCCCGGGCCAGGTTTTTGTCCAAAAACTCCCTGAGTTCATTCATCTCCCTCGGGCTCATCGAATAAAGTTTGGCTTTGGGAAGGGGCTCTCCTTTCTTTAACTCGATGGCACAGTCAGTTTTACGGTGGGGGGGAAGCTGATTGCACTCAGCTTCAGCGAACACATCAGCAAAGTCTCGATACTCCTGTGGGAGGGCCGCTCCCCCGGCGGAACCCACTGCGGCCACGACTCGGCCGTTTTGGGAGGGTTGGGGCCGTACATGCCGCTTACAATTGGGCGAGGAAAATTTCACTGTTCCCTTTTTCCACTTCACCGTGGGATCATGCTCCCTCAACCAATCCAGCCCCAGGACACACGGGAATGCTGAGTGGGGCGCTACCAGGGGTTGAATCTGCTCCCAATGTTTCTCCACGTCCAATTCCATCGGGCGCGTCTTTACGGTGGCCTCCCCCCCAGGAGCGCATTTTCCATCCAGCTGGGTAATGGGTAGGGGTTCACCCAATGGCACCTTGCCCACCCCCAAAGTCTTGGCTAGTGCTGGGCTTACTAAGGTCTGGGTACACCCTGAGTCCACAATGCAGCGAACCCCCACTTTCCGCCCGGACTTGGGTTCGGTGAGGGTGGCAGGCAAGATTATCAGGGGGGAATCACTCACCACTCGTTTGCCCCTGCCGGAGGCCTGCTGGCGGGGCGCCTTTACAGCAGACCGTCTTCGTTTCCCGACTGCTCCTCCGCTTGATCTTCTCCGTCCTGGCCGGTGCCCTCCTCCGATTCCTCCACCATCGCTGCGGCACCTGCTGGGACCAGCAGAGACTTGGCACTTTTCTTCGGGGCCGTTTTCTTGGCAGGGGAAGCTTTGGGGGGGGGTACCTGCCGTCGATTTGGCGCTAGGCACCCTCTTCGATGGGCATTGCGCGAGGAAGTGGCCAGCCTGACCACAGCCCAAGCACAATCCCTTCTCCATGCGCCGAGTGCGCTCGTTCGGTTCCAGTTTCACCTTCGGCTTGGCTTTCACGGGCGTAGAGGTCTTAGCCCCTGCCTTCCCTGCAATTCCTTGATACTCGGCCGCCCTTTCCAGGCGACTCTCCATCTCCCCGGCTAGTTGCACCCACCCGGCCACCGTGAGGGGGTCTTCCAGGAGGAGGCATTTGCTAGACAAGTCCCCAGAGAGACCCCCCACGAACGCGTGCACACGTTGGGGCTCGGTCCAGTCCGGCACCGCCGAGGACAGCTCCTTGAATTCTCTGGCATATTCGGCCACGGTCAGTTTCCCTTGCTTCAGGGCCTTGAGTTTCTTCTCCGCCGTCTCCTTCTCGAACGGCTCCACGTACATCTGGCGCATGGTTCTCAGGAAGTGGTTGTAATTGCGGATAGCTCTTGGGTTGTAACGGTACAAGTCCATGAACCATTTCGCTGCCTTCCCTTCCAGGGATTCTCCCACAAAACGCACGCGTTCGGCATCATCATGGAAGGTAAACCCCATGTCCATCATGTAGGCTTGGAGGTGCACCAGGAACGAAGGGAAGGTCGATGGGTCCCCCGAGAATTTAGCTTTGAATTTGTAGGTGCTTCGCATTTCCACTCCCCGGAGATGGGGAGGCAGTCGTCCCTGGCCCCAATCCACCGGGGCCCTCGCTCCACGGCCCATGCCTCGACCGACTCCCACCGCTGCTCGCGCCGCCGCCGCGGCTCACGCCGCCGGCGCCGGCGCCTCTTGCGCTGCCGCTGCTGCCGCCGCTGCCGCCGCTGCCGCCACCTCTGCCGCCACCTCTGCTCCGGCCACGTCCGCTGCTGCCCCCGCCGCAGCCGCTCCCGCCTCCGCTCCGGCGCCCTCAGCCGCCCCGGCGCCTTCAGCCGCACCAGCACCACCTGCGCCATCGAGGTCGCCTTCTTCTTCCTCCCGTCGCGCTCTCGCCAAGGCTGCAGCCTCGGCCTCGGCTGCCGCCTGCATTGCCGCCTCCTCGCGTTCTCGCCAGGTGGGCAGATCCCCCGATCTTCGACCACTGGGTTCGCGGAAGCCTCCGTGCACCTCCCGCAGCAGGCGCCGCGTCTCCCGCTGCTCCTCCGGATCCAGCCGACCCGAGAGGTCCTGTAGCCAATTGGTCACCTTGTCCAATTTGTGCTGCAAATCACGCATCTCACCGGCGGGCTCCGACCCGTAGCTGGGCATCCCCAGCTGATCCGGCCACTGCTCATCCCCCGTCAGGCGGTCATATTTTGACAAACGCCTACGCTCGGTGATGTGCTTTTCCAAGAACTTGGCATGACCAGGAGGCGCTCCTTCCAAGGCTCTGATCATGCCCAAACTGTACGGACCCACACCGGCTCCGTCGCTCTGGGAGAGGTCCCAATCCAGGCCCTCTCCCTGCTCCGTGTAGGTATTTCCTTCGTCCTGCATGTTGGCAGGCGAAAGGGGTTGTGAGATTTGACTTAATGTCAAACGTACAGAAAACTCACAACAGGCTTCTTAATGAAAGAAAGCTTTATTGGAAAGTACTATACGCTAGGGACTGAGAAGTCAAATCTGACTAGAGTACAGATTTGCCTCTGCTTATCAATACAATTCTCCCGCTCAAAACTTGACAGTTCCCAAGGGAGGGGAGTCAGAGAAAAGACATATGTGTAAGAAAAACAGGAATACATTCTCATAACCTTGAGGAGGTGACAACAATCCCCAGCTCAGGCGAGAGCCCACAACATGTGATAAGGTTAACAAAACAAACTATTCACTTTTATGGCTAGCAAGAATACAGGGCCTGGAGCAAGCAGGCGCCAAGCAATATAAAACAATATAACTGACATGGAGGAACTCAAGCTAATTTATGACAGAGATTCTACAATCCTGACAACCCCCTGAAGACGCTATATTCTGGGCACTGCAGAACATCGCCAACCTCCCGCTTCCGGCCAGCAAACAGCTCGCTATATCGACCATTTTAAAGCGCAAGTTGGTGAATCTCTAAAAGTGGATTCACCAAGTTAAAAAGCGCTTCCCCCCAGTGGACAACCAGCAGACTACCTGCACAAGGAATGTATGGAGACGAAGAAGCGCTACCTCCGCCTCCAGTGGCCCGCCCTCACATCCGCCTCCCCCCCGTCTTCCGTGGACAGGCGAACTGCATGGAGCAATGAATGGGCATACATGTGCAGGCAAAGCCAAAAATACTTTCCTCAAAAGTTAAAACGCAAAGCAGGCATCTCTAAAGTCCCCCTCCCCAAAAGCAGGAACAAGATTAATTTCTAAAAGACTTTGGATTTGTGATTCCATAAGGGGTGGCGTTCAAACAGCACTATGCTTCTATGATTAGATGCATAGGTGTTTCAACAGAGAACTATTAATTAAAAATATGGCAGGCATCACGGAAACTTTAAAAAAAGGAGAAAGGGGATTGGTTGCCTGGCTTGATTGACAGGCAGAAGAGAGTTGCATGTGCCCTATGGACAGTTTCTCAGACACAAGAGAATTAATACACAAGACGTCACTTATAAGGAGGCAAGTGATTACTGGATAAGGCATTAACTAAATGTGGCTATCCTAGAGAAGTTATATCGAGGGCTAAGGTGAGGGCAAACTCACATAAAAGGGAAATGCTGCTACAGCTCCGCCCACAGCAACTGAATGAGAAATTTACTTGTGTTTTTAACTACAGAAATCAGGAAAATACTATACAAACACTGGCATTTAATTAATGACATCACAGGATGTGAAAATGCTTGCACATTGGCTTGGAGGAGGATCCATAACATAGCGGAATTGGTTAGTAAAAGGGAATTTAGATCAGAGGCTTCTCCAGTTGAATTACCACCTGGAAATCACAGGTGTGGCTCATGCACTAGCTGCAAATACTTACTGCCAATTGCAGAATTTACTAACCTGCTCAATGGGTGACCCAATAGAATAAACTGTTTGAGCAAAAACGTAATATATCCTATACCAGGAGTCGTCAACCTGTGGTCCTCCAGATGTCCATGGACTACAAGTCCCATGAGCCCCTGCCAGCAAATGCTGGCAGGGGCTCATGGGAATTGTTGTCCATGGACATCTGGAGGACCACAGGTTGACTACCCCTGTCCTATACAATGACTGTGCTTGCAGTTGTATACAGGAATTAGCTCTCGACCCTTGCGAACCCGGATCCAGGAGCATCAGTCCAGATTAAGAAATCTTCTAATGGATACACCAATGGTGAGACACTTTGCAGAGATGGGACATGCACCTGGGAATCTACAGATACACCAATGTGGTCATCATAAAATGGACATGTACAAATTGTTAAGACAATGTGAATGTCATTACATTTATTTACTCTTAGCCCTAGTGGTTTGAATATAGCTTTGGAAATATCCTGCTTTCTATGGGTGTTTGCATTATTACAAGCTTTATTACAATCCTGTACCTTTAAGACTACACCTGTGTGAGAATCTCTGGCAAGAGGATGGTTTACTGTAGGGAACAGATAGACTCTGGGAAGGCTTGTCTTTTGATGTTCCCTAAAACCTGTGAGCTGGTGGCCTCCGAATATTATTAAATGTCATATAAGGTAAGAGTAGTTAGTAACAGTTACCACTTTTTATTCGTTTTGTGAGATGATGATTCGTTACGTTTTTGGAAAACCAAAAAGGGAATGAAAACCCAACTTTATTTATTTATTTATTTATTTATTTATTTATTTATTTATTTATTTATTTATTTATTTATTTATTTATTTAGCTGTGCAAACAGTGCACTTAAAGTCAGGAACTCAAAAGTTGAGCTATAAAACAATATAAAAATTTTAACAGTTGTTTATTAAAGTGCACCAATATTAGGTTAAAAACAAAGTAAAAACTACATAAAAATTATGCACATCTAATGGCACATGAATAAGAGCCTCTTGTGGCGCAGGGAGATAAGGCAGCAGAAATGTTGTCTGAAGCTGTCTGCCCATGAGGCTGGGAGTTCAATCCCAGCAGCCGGCTCAAGGTTGACTCAGCCTTCCATCCTTCCGAGGTCGGTAAAATGAGTACCCAGCTTGCTTGCTGGGGGGTAAATGGTAATGACTGGGGAAGGCACTGGCAAACCACCCCGTATTGAGTCTGCCATGAAAACGCTGGAGGGTGTCACCCCAAGGGTCAGACATGACCCAGTTCTTGCACAGAGGATACCTTTAATGGCACATGAACAGACCATTCACACGGGATACAGAGTAAAACTCTATGCAGAGTAAAACAATAGCTGAGAGTGGTGTTTCTAGATATTTGTTTGTTTGTTGGTTTATTTATCACATATCATAGAAGGTGGGACTCCAAAAAGAAACACTAGACCAGTTGGGGCTACACCTAACAGATTTCCCTTGACCTCCCAGCTATACTTCATAATTGGTTTTAGATAAGAGTGCATAATTTAATATTATTGACCACTGAGGAAGACCCAGCAGGCTTGAAATGCATTTGGTCTGCTCATGTGCAGTTAGATCTGTATAGTTTTTTAATATAGCTTTTATATTATTTTTAACCTCATTGCATTTTTGTTACTTCTCTAGATAGTAGTGTAGGAATTATTTCCCACATTGACAAGCGTTGCTGCTAGGAATGCTATTAGAACAGGAGGTATATGTGCTTGTAACAATTTTATATAGGTATTTTATAGAATCATAGAATCACAGAGTTGGAAGGGGCCATACAGGCCATCTAGTCCAACCCCCTGCTCAACGCAGGATCAGCCCTCAGCATCCTAAAGCACCCAAGAAAAGTGTGTATCCAACCTTTGCTTGAAGACTTCCAGTGAGGGGGCGCTCACCACCTCCTTAGGCAGCCTATTCCACTGCTGAACTACTTTGACTGTGACATTTTTTTCCTGATATCTAGCCTATATCGTTGTACTTGAAGTTTAAACCCATTACTGTGTGTCCTCTCCTCTGCCACCAATGGAAACAGCATCCTGCCCTCCTCCAAGTGACAACCTTTCAAATACTTAACAAGGGCTATCATGTCCCCTCTCAACCTCCTTTTCTCCAGGCTGAACATTCCCAAGTCCCTCAGCCTATCTTCATAGGGCTTGGTCCCTTGGCCTCAGATCATCTTCGTCGCTCTCCTCTGTACCCTTTCAATTTTATCGACGTCCTTCTTGAAGTGAGGCCTCCAGAACTGCACACAGTACTCCAGGTGTAGTCTGACCAGTGCCGTATACAATGGGACTATGACATCTTGTGATTTTGATGTGATGCTCCTGTTGATACAGCCCAAAATGGCATTCGCCTTTTTTACCACTGCATCACACTGCCTGCTCATGTTTAGCTTACAATCCACAAGTACCCCAAGGTCTCGTTCACACACAGTGTTACCTAGGAGTGTATCCCCCATCCAGTAGGCATGCTTTTCATTTTTCTGACCCAGATGCAGAACTTTACACTTATCTTTATTAAATTGCATCTTGTTCTCATTTACCCATTTTCCCATTGTGTTCAGATCTCGTTGAACTCTGTCTCTATCTTCCGGAGTATTTGCCAGTCCTCCCAAATTGGTGTCATCTGCAAACTTGATGAGTAGTCCCTCCACCCCCTCATCTAGATCATTAATAAATATGTTAAAAAGTACCGGGCCGAGCACCTAACCCTGAGGTACCCCGCTACTCATCTCTCTCCAGTCTGATGAAACACCATTGACAACAACTCTTTGAGTGCGGTTCTCTAACCAATTCCCTATCCACTTAACTATCTGAAAATCCAGATTGCAGTCCTTCAATTTATCCATCACAACATCATGGGGAACCTTGTCAAAAGCTTAAATAAAATCCAAGTAAATGACATCAACCGAATTTCCACGATCCAGCAAACCTGTTGTTGTTGTTGTTATGTGCGAAGTCGTGTCCGACCCATTGCGACCCCATGGACAATGATCTTCCAGGCCTTCCTGTCCTCCACCATTCCCCGGAGTCCATTTAGGTTCACACCGACTGCTTCAGTGACTCCATCCAGCCACCTCATTCTCTGTCGTCCCCTTCTTCTTTTGCCTTCGATCGCTCCCAGCATTAGGCTCTTCTCCAGGGAGTTCTTCCTTCTCATGAGGTGGCCAAAGTATTTGAGTTTCATCTTCAGGATCTGGCCTTCTAAAGAGCAGTCAGGGCTGATCTCCTCTAGGACTGACCGGTTTGTTCGCCTTGCAGTCCAAGGGACTCGCAAGAGTCTTCTCCAGCACCAGAGTTCAAAAGCCTCAATTCTCTGACGCTCGGCCTTCCTTATGGTTCAACTTTCGCAGCCATACATTGCAACTGGGAATACCATAGCCTTGACTAAACGCACTTTTGTTGGCAGGGCGATGTCTCTGCTTTTTAGGATGCTGTCTAGATTTGCCATAGCTTTCCTCCCCAGGAGCAAGCGTCTTTTAATTTCTTTGCTGCAGTCCCCATCTGCAGTGATCTTGGAGCCCAGGAAAATAAAATCCGTCAGTATCTCCATTTCTTCCCCATCTATTTGCCAGGAATTGAGAGGGCCGGATTCCATGATCTTTGTTTTCTTGATGTTGAGTTTCAAGCCAACTTTTGCACTCTCCTCTTTCACCTGCATCAACAGACTCTTTAGTTACTCTTCACTTTCTGCCATTAGAGTGGTATCATCTGCATATCTGAGGTTGTTGATATTTATCCCTGCAATCTTGATCCCAATTTGTGACTCCTCTAATCCCGCATTTCTCATGATGTGCTCTGCATACAAGTTAAATAGGCAAGGCGACAGTATACAGCCTTGCCGAACTCCTTTCTCAATTTTGAACCAGTCAGTGATTCCATGTTCAGTTCTCACTGTTGCTTCTTGACCTGCATATAAATTTCTCAAGAGACAAATAAGATGCTCTGGTATTCCCATCTCTTTAAGAACTTGCCACAATTTGTTGTGCTCCACACAATCAAAGGCTTTAGCATAGTCAATGAAGCAGAAGTAGACGTTCTTCTGGTACTCCCTAGCTTTCTCCATGATCCAGCGTATGTTGGCAATATGATCTCTAGTTCCTCTGCCTCTTCGAAATCCTGCCTGTACTTCTGGAAGTTCTCGGTCCACATATTGCTGGAGCCTAGCTTGTAGGATTTTGAGCATAACTTTGCTAGCATGAGAAATTAGTGCAATGGTGCGGTAGTTTGAACATTCTTTGGCATTGCCCTTCTTTGGGATTGGAATGTAAACTGACCTTTTCCAATCCTGTGGCCATTGTTGAGTTTTCCAAATTTGCTGGCATATTGAGTGTAGCACTTTTACTGCATCGTCCTTTAAGATTTTGAATAGTTCAACTGGAATGCTGTCACCACCACTAGCTTTATTGTTGCTCAAGCAAACCTGTTACTTGGTCAAAAAAGGAAACCAGGTTGGTCTGGCAGGACCTGTTGGAGACAAATCCATGCTGACTTCCTTGGATCACCAAATTGTCCTCCAGATGTTTGCAGATCGCTCCCTTTAATATCTGCTCCATTATCTTCCCCACAACAGAGGTCAGACTCACTGGTCTGTAGTTTCCCGGGTC
Organism: Paroedura picta; assembly: GCF_049243985.1. Lineage (NCBI taxonomy): Eukaryota > Metazoa > Chordata > Lepidosauria > Squamata > Gekkonidae > Paroedura > Paroedura picta. The sequence continues at coordinate 2,504,368 of NC_135372.1, forward strand.
ATCCTTCCTCCCTTTTTTGAAGATCGGAATAATGTTTGCTCTCTTCCAGTCCTCCAGGACATCTCCAGTCCTTAAAGAGGTTCCGAAGAGTGTTTTCGTCTTTCTGGGATAGTCATTGATTGAGCATGCAATAGCTCCTGTTTGAGTAGCACCCACCCTTCACATACTCCCTTCCCTTCCAGCATTCTCGTCCATGGTATGACACTCATCATGTCTCTGAGTTTATTAAAGTTTGCCCTACGAAAATCCAACATCCGCGTCTGGCTACAAGCTTCCTTGGCTCCCCATCTCAAAAGGAATTCTATGAGGACATGGTCACTTCCCCCTAGGGTCCCCACCTCCTTCACCTCATCCACCAACTCTTGCCTGTTGGTCAGTATTAAGTCCAGTATGGCTGAACCTCTTGTGGGTTCATCTACCATTTGATAAATGAAATTGTCAGCCAGGCACGTCAGAAAGTTGCATGACTGAGGACGCTTTGCAGAGTTGAAACTAAATGTTTAACTAATAATATTGAAACTAATTGTCCTTTTTGAATTTAGGACACAGCCACCGAGGAAAGGAACTTGAAAAAGGTAAAATATCTAGAAACTGTTTTGGTTGGTCTTTTTGTATGAAATAAATCACTGGTTTCACAATAGAGCCTTGGATAGGTTTGTTTGTCTGTTAGTACTTGATATTCAACCGTCTTTATTTCGTGTTGTATATATACACAAGGCAGACAAGAGATCTCCCTGTCTGGACGTGCAATTGGCCAGATTTGTCTTGATTGGTTTAAACTGATTGGCCAGATTAACATTTATTCCTTTAAACTGATTGGCCAGTTACGTGTCTGCTTGGATCCTGACTTGGACCTCAAGCTCAGTCCTCAGCAGATCCACATACACAACATCCTGTCTGGTGCCTTCTAACTTTTGTTGTTGCTAGGTTCGAAGTCATGTCTGACCCCTCGCGACCCCATGGACAATGATCTTCCAGGCCTTCCTGTCCTCCACCATTCCCCGGAGTCCATTTAAGTTCGCATCTACTGCTTCAGTGACTCCATCCAGCAACCTCATTCTCTGTCGTCCCCTTCTTCTTTTGTCCTCGATCGCTCCCAGCATTAGGCTCTTCTCCAGAGAGTCCTTCCTTCTCATGAGGTGGCCGAAGCATTTGAGTTTCATCTTCAGGATCTGGCCTTCTAAGGAGCAGGCAAGGCTGATCTCCACTAGGTCTGACCTGTTTGTTCGCCTTGCAATCCAAGGGACTCACAAGAGTCTTCTCCAGCACCAGAGTTCAAAAGCCTCAATTCTTTGACGCTCGGCCTTCCTTATGGTCCAACTTTCGCAGCCATACATTGCAACTGGGAAGACCATAGCCTTGACCAGATGCACTTTTGTTGGCAGGGCGATGTCTCTGCTTTTTAGGATGCTGTCTAGATTTGCCATAGCTTTCCTCCCCAGGAGCAAGCGTCTTTTAATTTCTTTGCTGCAGTCCCTATCTGCAGTGATCTTGGAGCCCAGGAAAATAAAATCTGTCACTACCTCAATTTCTTCTCCATTTATTTGCCAGGAATTGAGAGGGCTGTGATGAAGATGCCATGATCTTCGTTTTCTTGATGTTGAGTTTCAAGCCAACTTTTGCACTCTCCTCCTTCACCTGCCAACAGGCTCTTTAGTTCCTCTTCGCTTTCTGCCATTAGAGTGGTATCATCTGCATATCTGAGGTTGTTGATATTTCTCCCTGCAATCTTGATCCCAATTTGTGACTCATCTAACCCTGCCTTTCTCATGATGTGCTCCGCATACAAGTTAAATAGGCAAGGTGACAGTATACAGCCTTGCCGAACTCCTTTCTCAATTTTGAACCAATCAGTGATTCCATGCCCAGTTCTCACTGTTGCTTCTTGACGAGCCGCAAGGGAGTGGCGGGCTATAAATCTAATAATAATAATAATAGTAATAGTAATAGTAATAGTAATAGTAATAGTAATAGTAATAGTAATAGTAATAGTAATAGTAATAGTAATAGTAATAGTAATAGTAATAGTAATAGTAATAATATAGGTTTCTCAAGAGATAAATAAGATGCTCTGTTCCGTTAGTTTTATTACGGTCATAGACCAGCATAAGATGATACAGAAAATGCTCTGGTATTCCCATCTCTTTAAGAACTTGCCACAATTTGTTGTGCTCCACACAATCAAAGGCTTTAGCATAGTCAATGTAGCAGAAGTAGATGTTCTTCTGGAACTCCCTAGCTTTCTCCATGATCCAGCGTATGTTGGCAATAGTTCCTCTGCCTCTTCGAAATCCTGCCTGTACTTCTGGAAGTTCTCGGTCCACATATCGCTGCAGCTTGTAGGATTTTGAGCATAACTTTGCTAGCATGAGAAATGAGTGCAACGGTGTGGTAGTTTGAACATTCTTTGGCATTGCCCTTCTTTGGGATTGGAATGTAAACTGACCTTTTCCAATCCTGTGGCCATTGTTGAGTTTTCCAAATTTGTTGGCATATTGAGTGTAGCACTTTTACTGCATCATCTTTTAAGATTTTGAATAGTTCAATTGGAATGCTGTCACCACCTCTAGCTTTATTGTTGCTCAGACTTCCTAAGACACATTTGACTTCACATTCCAGGATGTCTGGCTTCAGGTCAGTAACTACCCGATCGTGGTTATCAGGGATGTTAAGCTCGCTCTTGTATAGTTCCACTGTATAATTTTGCCAACTTTTTAAAAACTCTCCTGCTTCTGTGCGGTCCCTACAGTTTTGGTCCTTCATCATACTGATCTTTGTGTGAAACGTTCTATTCATATCTCCAATTTTCTTGAAAAGATCTCTGGTCCTCCCCATTTTATTGTTTTCTTCCATTTGTTTGCACTGTTCATTTAAGAGGGCATTCTTATCTCTTCTAGCTTTTCTCTGGAATTCACCTTCCAACTTTATGATTCTACAATTCCACACAGGTCCAGCTCCCAAGAACTCCTTCAGAGGCCAAGTCTCTGGTTGGAGAGGGGTGGAGGGCACAGCAGCCGAGAATCCTTCAGCATCCAACATCTGCAGAGAAAACATGTCCCATTGTTACACCTGCCACGGCCAACAGGCTCAAACAGAGCCAGGAGCATGCTGTCCCTCCCCCCCAAAAAAGAAGGGGTGAGCACACTGTAGCTTTTGCCTTTGTGTGCCAGATTTTGCGCCGGTCAACTTTGCCTTGCTTCTACTTGTGCTTCCACAGTGCCATGCACCCAGCTGAGCATGCCAAGTCAGACCCCAAAAAGCTTGTAGAGGGGCCACCTCATCAACTGAGAGCCTACCCCCCACCCCCAAGACTTGCCAAAGCAGGAGCATCTTCCAGAAGGGGCCACATAATGTTTTGATTCCCCTCGCGATGCTGGTTTCAACTCCAGGTCTGTGTTTTGTCTCTGGCTGAAAATCTGTGGCCAGGGAGAGCAAAACACACAGAGAGTGCAAATGGTTATAAAAGTCCTGGGCCAAATCAACAGAAGGGAATTTAGTCTGATAAGCAAATGACCTCCTTTCTGTGGAGAAACTCTGTGGGTGGCACGGAATTGCCTGGCAGTCTGAATTCCTAACACCATGAAGAACAGGTTTGTCAGCAGATTTTAGTTTTATAAGGTACCTCCTGAAGCTGCTACATTGTGGTTGCCTGAGAGAGTCAACTGCAGAGAGACCTGACCAGAAGAGATTTCTGGAGAGAAGGGGCCAGCTGTCCTTAGTGTCAAGGTCACGAGGGTGTTCCCCACCCCACATTCTGGGATGACAGGAGAAGGCCACCAGAGCAAAGCCCTGTCCTTTGTCTAGCAAAAGACAATCTCGCCCTACAGGTAGCCCAACTTTCCCTTGTGACTGTCAAAGGCAATGAGTCTTCTCCCCAACCCAGCCCCATAAGGAATCCCTTCAAAAGCTCCCTGGCACAGAGCTCCGCGTAGGACTGGCAGGCGAGGTGGATATTTCAGGCCCAATTCCAGACAAACATGAGGAAGTGGGGGGGGGGGGTGTGCGTGTTCAGAGAGGAGAGGAGAGCAAACACAGCTGCCTGGCCAGCCAGCAGGCAAAGCCCAGAAAGTCAATGGAGCTCATGCAAACACTAAGGTGTTTGCTAGCAGGTGCGCTTCAGCTGAGTAAGCCAGAGGTCTCATAAGACCCAGGGAGGCAAGCCTCAGCTGAGAATGTGCGGATCCTAGGGCGGCTTCTCTCTCTCAAAGGAAGTCCACCAGGGAGGTCCACAAGAGATCAGCCTGTCTTTAAAAGACCAGGAGATTCTTTCCCACCACAGTTCTGCAGAACTTCCCAGTGCAGAATAAATCAATCCTGCATCTTAGATAAATTCAACTGTTGCTCTTGTTGCATTTGCAAGTTTGGAAGACCCAGACCCCAAAGTTCCTATGAAACAAACAGCTCTTTATTCAATCTGAGGGCCATTCCGCACGACTTTAATGTAGCAGAAGGCTTGCAAATTGTAAACGCTACTAATTTGCAGTTCCGCAAAACGTCGCACACAATCTGCCACACTCCTGAAACAATCCCGCAAAAAGCAATTCGTTGTAGCACTTAAAGGGAAATTGGGAAAAGTGGACTCACCCTCTGAAAAGTGCTACACTCTTGCAAACAATCTGCAACAGTAGCGAAAAAGACCTGTGCATTCCCATTGTTGCAGTTCCAACAAAGTCCCTCCTCCTGGCTCTCTCCTCCAAACTTCTGGTGAAGCAATCACCTTTTTTTTTCTCTAGGAGTGAGCAGAAAGCAACGAACCAGCGAGCCTTCATTCACCTAGCGAGGCTTCTCCGGCTACAGTCCCTCCACAGAAGTGCTTTAGAATCATAGAATCATAGAGTTGGAAGGGGTCATACAGGCCATCTAGTCCAACCCCCTGCTCAACGCATGATTAGCCTTAAGCATCCTAAAGCAATTTATTCATTGAGCTCCCCTTTAAAGCTCCCCTAAGTCCCCAAGCACAACACATACTCGTTTGCAAGTTCCCTTTATTTTCAGCCAAAAATCGTGCCCGTCCGGGGGGGGGATTTTTCTTTTCACTCAGGGGAGCGTGGTAATGATGACTCGCCAGCTTACACGGCAGCTGCCAGCTAGATGGGTCTCTACGTTAGGAAGAATCAAGGCATATTAGTTGCAAAGTGTTTTTTTTAAACCTGTTCTTAAAGGGAAAGGGGCTTTCCCAGGGCATGATAACAATCGTCCATTGGCTGTACATTTGATTGATGGCCAGGGGCGGGACAAAGCACAGGAAAAATCGCATCCTGGCTAGCGATTTTTGCGCGACTGGAAACCTGTGGGAAACTAATGAAACGCTACTGAATTCCACTAAAAAAGCAGGTATTCCACTAAAATGCCGAGATTGCACTTTTAAAAATAGCGTTTAAAAATAGCTTTTAAAAATAGCGTTTCAGCTTTGCGGGACCAATAGGGTTTCCGCTTTGCGGGACCAATTGACAACATTGGTCCTTGTGTGGAAAGGCCCCAACACTCTGTCCAAACACCGGACAGAGAACACAGGCGCAACATGAAATTATGTATGTTTTGGTTAGCCCACCAAAGAACCTGACTGGTCCTTGACGGGAACAGTTCCTTGGTCCATTTCCATAGTGTATAGGAAGTTGTTGATTGGTTGCAGCAGCCTATGTTATTAATGTCATTTTAAATTTTTTGGAGAAACAGAAACAAACCAGAGACTTACAAGGTCATATTAACCGCAGCTACTCCTAGCTACCCCCTTCAAGGATCGCTGCCTTGTTGTGGCAAGGGGGCTTGCGTAGTTCAGTGAAGCTATGAGCTATACCGTGCAGGGCCACCCAAGACGGACAGGTCATAGCTGAGAGCTCTGACAAAAGGTGATCCACTGGAGAAGGAAATGGCAAACCACTCCAGTATCTTTGCCATGAAAACTCTATGGACAGTTCCAATAGGCATAACGATATGACGCTGGAAGATGAGCCCCTCAGGTCGGAAGGTGTCCAATATGCTACTGGGGATGAGCAGACGGCTAGTACGAGTAGCGCCAGAATGAATGAAGCGGCTGGGCCAAAGCCGAAAGGACGCTCAGTTGTGGAAGTAACTGGTGGCGAAAAGACAGTCCGATGCTGTAAAGATTTTTATTCCATAGGAACCTGGAACGTCAGATCCATGAATCAAGGCAAGCTGGACGTGGTTAAACAAGAAATGAGAAGACTGAACATCGACATTTTAGGAATCAGTGAACTAAAATGGACAGGAATGGGTGAATTTAATTCAGATGACCATCAGGTATACTACTGTGGACAAGAATCTCGCAGAAGAAATGGAGTAGCCTTCATAATCAATAAGAGAGTAGGAAAAGCAGTCTTGGGATACAATCCCCAAAATGACAGAATGATCTCAGTTCGAATCCAAGGCAAACCTTTCAACATCACAGTGATCCAGGTCTACGCCCCAACCACTGCTGCTGAAGAGGATGAAGTTGATCAGTTCTATGAAGCCCTACAACACCTTCTAGAAGCAACGCCCAAAAATGATGTGCTTATCATCATGGGGGATTGGAATGCTAAAGTAGGAAGCCAAAAGATAACCGGGATAACAGGCAAGTTTGGCCTTGGAGTACAAAATGAAGCAGGACACAGGCTGGTAGAATTTTGTCAAGAGAATACAATGGTCATAGCAAACACTCTTTTCCAGCAACCCAAGAGACGACTCTACACATGGACATCACCAGACGGTCAACACAGAAATCAGATTGACTATGTGCTCTGCAGCCAAAGATGGAAAAGTTCTATCCAGTCAATAAAAACAAGACCAGGAGCTGATTGTGGTTCAGATCATGAGCTTCTTGTTGCAAAATTTAGGCTTAAATTGAAGAAAGTAGGGAAAAGCACTAGGCCACTCAGGTATGAACTAAATCATATCCCCGACGAATACACAGTGGAGGTGACAAATAGATTTAAGGAATTAGATCTGATAGACAGAGTGCCTGAAGAACTATGGACGGATGTTCGCAACATTGTACAAGAGGTAGCAACTAAAACCATCCCAAAGAAAAAGAAATGCAAGAAATCAAAATGGCTGTCTGAGGAAGCTTTACAAATAGCTAAGGAGAGAAGGGAAGTGAAAGGCAAGGGAGAAAGAGAAAGATACACCCAATTGAATGCAGAATTCCAGAGAAAAGCTAGAAGAGATAAGAATTCCTTCTTAAATGAACAGTGCAAACAAATAGAAGAAAACAATAGAATCGGGAGGACCAGAGATCTTTTCAAGAAAATTGGAGATATGAAGAGAACATTTCATGCAAAGATGGGTATGATAAGGGACCAAAATGGTAGGGACCTCACAGAAGCAGAAGAGATTAAACAAAGGTGGCAAAATTATACAGAAGAACTATACAAGAGCGAGCTTAACATCCCTGATGACCACAATGGGGTAGTTACTGACCTGGAGCCAGACATCCTGGAATGTGAAGTCAAATGGGCCTTAGGAAGTCTGAGCAACAATAAAGCTAGTGGTAGTGACAGCATTCCAGTTGAACTATTCAAAATCTTAAAGGACGATGCAGTAAAAGTGCTACACTCAATATGCCAGCAAATTTGGAAAACTCAACAATGGCCACAGGATTGGAAAAGGTCAGTTTACATTCCAATCCCAAAGAAGGGCAATGCCAAAGAATGTTCAAACTACCGCACCATTGCACTAATTTCTCATGCTAGCAAAGTTATGCTCAAAATCCTACAAGCTAGGCTCCAGCAATATGTGGACCGAGAACTTCCAGAAGTACAGGCAGGATTTCGAAGAGGCAGAGGAACTAGAGATCAAATTGCCAACATACGCTGGATCATGGAGAAAGCTAGGGAGTACCAGAAGAACGTCTACTTCTGCTTCATTGACTATGCTAAAGCCTTTGATTGTGTGGAGCACAACAAATTGTGGCAAGTTCTTAAAGAGATGGGAATACCAGAGCATCTTATTTGTCTCTTGAGAAATTTATATGCAGGTCAAGAAGCAACAGTGAGAACTGAACATGGAATCACTGACTGGTTCAAAATTGAGAAAGGAGTTCGGCAAGGCTGTATACTGTCGCCTTGCCTATTTAACTTGTATGCAGAGCACATCATGAGAAATGCGGGATTAGAGGAATCACAAATTGGGATCAAGATTGCAGGGAGAAATATCAACAACCTCAGATATGCAGATGATACCACTCTAATGGCAGAAAGTGAAGAGGAACTAAAGAGCCTGTTGATGCGGGTGAAGGAGGAGAGTGCAAAAGTTGGCTTGAAACTCAACATCAAGAAAACAAAGATCATGGCATCCGGCCCTCTCAATTCCTGGCAAATAGAAGGGGAAGAAATGGAGATAGTGACAGATTTTATTTTCCTGGGCTCCAAGATCACTGCAGATGGGGACTGCAGCAAAGAAATTAAAAGACGCTTGCTCCTGGGGAGGAAAGCTATGGCAAATCTAGATAGCATCCTAAAAAGCAGAGACATCACCCTGCCAACAAAAGTGCGTTTAGTCAAGGCTATGGTCTTCCCAGTTGCAATGTATGGCTGCGAAAGTTGGACCATAAGGAAGGCCGAGCGTCAAAGAATTGAGGCTTTTGAACTCTGGTGCTGGAGAAGACTCTTGAGAGTCCCTTGGACTGCAAGGCGAACAAACCGGTCAGTCCTAGAGGAGATCAGCCCTGACTGCTCTTTAGAAGGCCAGATCCTGAAGATGAAACTCAAATATTTTGGCCACCTCATGAGAAGGAAGGACTCCCTGGAGAAGAGCCTAATGCTGGGAGCGATCGAGGGCAAAAGAAGAAGGGGACGACAGAGAATGAGGTGGCTGGATGGAGTCACTGAAGCAGTAGGTGCAAACTTAAATGGACTCCGGGGAATGGTAGAGGACAGGAAGGCCTGGAGGATCATTGTCCATGGGGTCGCGATGGGTCGGACACGACTTCGCACATAACAACAACAACTCCTAGCTAATGGCGTTCCAGATGCCGCTGCACTTTAATGTATAAGATTCTTATTATTATAATTGAAATGCCTTATTTCTGTTCCAGATACTCTGTTCAAGAGATAAGGATTTGCTTATAAGAAGTGTGTTTGAAACACTAATAGTATGTATTCATGTCATTTCTATGTGTATTATATTTACTTATTCACTTATTAAAGGTAAAGGTAAAGGGGTCAAGCACCGGGTCATGTCTGACCTTTGGGGTGACGCCCTCTAGCGTTTTCTTGGCAGACTCAATACGGGGTGGTTTGCCAGTGCCTTCCCCAGTCATTACCGTTTACTCCCCAGCAAGCTGGGTACTCATTTTACCGACCTCAGAAGGATGGAAGGCTGAGTCAACCTTGAGCCGGCTGCTGGGATTGAACTCCCAGCCTCATGGGCAGAGCTTTCAGACTGCATGTCTGCTGCCTTACCACTCTGCGCCACAAGAAGCTCTATTCACTTATTATCATTGTACAATTACTAATTTCATATTTGTATTTCCTAAGATTTGTCCCTTGACAAAGCCAGCAGGTGAAACATGTTGGGACTTATATGAAGTAAGAATTAAAAAACATCTGAAACTGAAGAGAGACGACTCTATTTGGATTTATTATTGCCATATTGTTGTCCCAGATACAGGTTGAGCCAGTCTAGCATTGTGATGATGCGCCGGTCCATGGGTAGTTTGATAGTGGTGGTGATGGTGGTGATGGTGGTGGTTGCTCTCCTCCTCCTCCTCCTCCTCCTCCTCCTCCTCCTCCTCTACACTTTGGCTAGCCTACCCATGAACCTGACTGGTCCTGAATGGGAGCAGTTCATTGGTTCATTAGTCATAGAGGTCATAGAATCATAGAGTTGGAAGGGGCCATACAGGCCATCTAGTCCAACCCCCTGCTCAATGCAGGATCAGCCCTAAGCATCCATTGTCCGAGTTTGAGTCCAGGGGCTCCTTTAAGACCCACAAAGTTGCACTCTAGGGGCCATTCCGCACAAGGACCAATGTTGCCAATTGCTTTCACAAAGCAATAATGCTATTTTAAATAGTGGAATCTGGGCGTTCCGCATACCTTCATTTGTAGTGGAATCCAGCAGCGTTTCATTCGTTTCCCACAGGTGTCTGGTCTTGCAGGAATCACTAGAAAGGAAGTGATTTTTTCTGTGCTTGTTCCCTCCCCTGGCCGTCAATCAAACGGAACAGCCAATGGGCGGTTGTTATCATGCTCCCGAAAAGCCCCTTTCCCTTTAAGCACCGTTATTTTTCTTTTTAAAACACACACATTTCAACGAATATGCCTTGATTCCTCGCAATGTAGAGACCCATCTAGCTGGTATGTGAGCTGGCGAGTCATCGTTACCATGCTCCCCTGAGTGAACCCCCCCCCCCGTACGGGCACGATTTTTGGCCGAAATTAAAGGGAACTTGCGAACAGGGGGCTGTGTTGTGCTTGGGGACTTAGGGGAGCTTTTAAGCACTTCTGTGGAGGGACTGCAGCCGGAGAAGCCTCGCTGGGTGAATGAAGCCTCGCTGGTTCGTTGCTTTCCCCGCTCGCTCCGAGGAAAAAAAATGGCGATCGCTTTGCCGGAAGTTCGAAGGAGAGAGCCAGGGGGAGGGACTTCGTTGCAGCCACTACATTGAGCATGCACAGGTCTTTTTCGCAAGTGTTGCAGGTTGTTGGCAAGAGTGTAGCAATTTTCTGAGGGTGAATCCACTTTTCCCGATTCCCTGGAAATCTCTACAACGATGCGATTTTGGCGCTAGTGTTGCAGGACTGTTGCAGATTGCTCACGACGTCATGCGGATCACGATGTCATGTGGCAAGAACAAAATGTAATACTAGTGCTATATGAAAGTCGTGCGGAACGGACCTAGGTGTTGGATCCGTGGGTCAAGGAACACGGAGGCACTGGAACTGTCACAGCTCTTTATTGGTGACAGCACATGACACCAGGTAGTACCAGGGCTTCACTAACCCCCCCCCCCCAACAAACCCCACAATATATACAGTTAGAGAACAATGGATCAGCCCGTGGCAGAGGGTGATGGGACATGCCACAGTTTAATCTGCTTGGATCCACGGAGGATCCTGCTACAAGCTGACCATTGGACTACGGCTACTCAGTATGAATCCACTGGCTCCCGTGAGGAAGCCAGCTAGCCACATTTCTCAGAATCTCAATGCTGCCTCGGACCTCCTCAGTCCTTGGCAGGGCTGAGTACACCAGGGGTAGTCAACCTGTGGTCTTCCAGATGTCCATGGACCACAATCCCCATGAGCCCCTGCCAGCAAATGTAGCCCATGGACATCTGGAGGACCACAGGTTGACTACCCCTGGTGTACACCATACCAGGTATAAGCTTCTATGTGCAAACAACAAACACTGTTGTTTTTGAAAGGGCAGTGGATTTGAACCTTGCCCATCATCTTAGAAGCACTTGCTGGTTGGTGGAAAATTCTCCTGGCTCTCCGAACTGGGCCCCTCCTTAGGAACTGGGCTGCTCACTAGAGAAGGCTCCTCGGGACAGCTCTGGCCACTGCTGCTCCCGCCCACCCTAGATGGATTGTTTCTGGAAATTCCAAAGCCACCCAAAAAAGAGCTGCCGTTTGTTTTTCTCTTGGGAGGTCCCAGCTGTAGGAAATCAAAGTAGGAAAGCTGAAAAGAGGACCCACACATTTTGTAGTGAGGAAAACAATTCCCTGGCCAGAAATAATCTCAGACACGACAAAAATAGAGCCCAAGAGCATCTTTAAGACCAACAAAGATTGTCTCCAAGGCCTGCTTCCTCACCAACACGGCTACCCACCTGACTCTCAAACACAGTTCCTCACACAGTTTTCCCAGGGAAACCGGGTTAAATTCTCTAACATGAAAACAGTGAAGTTTTGGACAGCCTAGCCTACAGCATAACCATTACGGACAAGACTAGTCTCATTTAAACAATCAAATCCCTGAAACGAGCATTTGAGCCTTCAGCAGGGATTCCCCTGGGGCTTGGACTGCCAACATGGGGGGTGGGAAATGCCTGGAGGCCTGGGGAGGGGAGGGGAGAGACCTCACAGGGGATGTTTGTAGAGAGCTCAACCCCTGAAGTGGCCACTTTCTCCAGGGGAGCTGACCTCTCTAGCCTGGAGGTTGGCATCCCTGCCCTGATGTGCTGTGATGACCACTTGCTTCCTTCCTAAAAGCGTTTCACTCATGCTAAAAGAGGAAACATTTCATGTGCTGGAAACACCCTGAAGGGGAGAATGTCCTCCCCCCCACCCCCCAAATGTACGAGGCCTTCACTTCTCTACCTTGGGATTAAAGTGACCCACCTGTGCCTTGGGAGCCTTTCGGCTGGGCTTGAACCCAAGGTGGATTTCTCCAAGCCAGCTGCATGGGAAACGGAGGGGTTTCTTACTGTCTGGGGGTGTTCCTTACATAGAATCATATAGCTGGAAGGGGCCTCCTGGGTCATCTAGTCCAACCCCCTGCACTATGCAGGACACTCACATCCCAATTGCTCATCCACTGTCACCCCCTTGAGCCTCCACAGAATCAGCCTCTCCGTCAGATGGCTATTTAACCTCCAACAGATGGCTGTTTAAAAGCCTCCAAAGATGGAGAACCCACCACCTTCCGAGGAAGCCTGTTCCACTGAGAAACCGCTCTGACTGTCAGGAACTTCTTTCGGATATTTAGATGGAATTTCTTTTGCATTAATTTAATCCCATTGGTTCTGGTCTGTCCCTCCGGGGCAAGAGAGAACAACTCTGCTCCATCCTCTATATGGCACCTTTTTAAATACTTTTACATGTCTCTAACTGTGATCTGCCTCAAGTGGCAGTCCCTGGAGAGGCAGCATGGAAATGTCCCAGAAAAAGAAATAAGATGGTTGCTTTTGGCTCAAATCAGCTGATGCGAGGGTGTTTGTGTCAGTCTTTAAGGCACCACCAAAGAATATGTTTTTGCAGTTCAGCTTATCAGACTCTGGAGAGAACCGGCAAACATTGAAACTCACCCCCCCCCCCAACCCAGCCTCTGTCCTCCTATCTTTTAGGGTCGAAGGCAGCTTTGGTGGCTGCTCATAAACAACCCCAACATTGTTTGCTCCACGCCAGCCTGGGGCTGTTTCCCCAGAAGCGCATCCTGGCCTGTCCTAGGCCTTGTTTTTCTCATGGGCTGCCCTGTCCCAGCGGCTCTTGCTCACTGCGGGCTGCTCTCCGTCCCTCTCCTTCCCCTCCTGCAGCGGCCTGCATGTCCACAGCCGCTTTTGGCAGGGAAATCCAGCTGTCCTTGTAGGAAGAAATGCCTCCGAAGGCTACAAGGAAGGCCGTGGAAGGAACAGCGCAGGGACGGGGAGGGACGTCTCTGCCATCTGTCTCTGCATTGTGCAAAGATACCAAACAGGCTGGATCCGGCCGTGGCTGGGCCGCATACGGGGCCCGGGGGCTGTGAGCCTTGGTCAGGCCAGGCACCTGAGCTGGCATGCTTCGGTCACAGCTGTCCTCACAACGTCAAACTGTTCCAAATGGGAAGGCCACACAGACCTCGGGGAGGGCTGGAATTTTGTTAGCATGAACTGCTAACAAGCAGAAAAGCAGCATTGCTTGGGTTGCTAGCCTTGGATTGGGTTGGGGAAGGGGTGGACCCTGGGGAGAGTGGGGCTTGGGGAGAGAAGAGATTTCAGCAGGATACACTCTCCTAAGCAGCTGTTTTCTCCAAGGAGATGGATCTTGGTCACCAAGAGAACAATTGTAATTGTGGCAAACCGCTCTCTACCGCAGGGGTCTCCAGCATGGTGCTGCTGAACCGGGGCAAGAATTCCTGTTCCCTCTCTCTCTCTCTCTTCCTCATACCACCATACCCCTCCCCTCCAGGATGAGTGGAATCTCCTGCCTCCAGTTCCTGAGATGGCACCCAGCCTTGGTCAGAACATTTCTTCCATGGTACGCGCAACAGCCGTTGAAGACTGGTCTGTGGCCGGAATGTGTGGCAAATGACATCCCAGCCAACTGGGCACAGAGCAGCTAGCCCAAAACTACTGATACACAATGTGTTCTTGCACACCCCCTCATGCTTTCCTTTCACCGTGACCCACCACCAGTCCTTCATTATTCTCCCTTCCCTCCGTCCCTGTCCCAGTCTGAGACTCCAAGCTCCTCAGGGCAGGGACCGGGTCTCCCCCCAAATGCACTAGCAGGGAAACCATGGTGGTCCTGCAGAATTAATGCAACTGATGGGGGACATGGAATCGCCTACCCACTGGCCCAGAAAGAGGAGCAATATGGAGACATCCCACTCAGACTGGGATGCAGAGAAGCCATGAAGAGAAAGCCCCTCCCCTGCCCTGCCCTGACACCATTCAATAATAGGCATGGATTTGGGGGCCCCAAACCATCACCCCATCTTCCCTGTTTGAAGGGGGGCCTCTCTGTGAGCTGCTCCAAGAACCCACTTGCTAGAGGAGAGTGGTAGGACCAGGTCATCAACGAACATGCCCAAGGGCTGTCCGTGTCAACAGACCCTGGGCAGAGATCTGGCAGGGACAGATTCTGGATGCCAGCATCAAAGATCACTTCTGGGGCAAAACGGGGGGCGGGGGGCTGCCACGTGGCTGCAGAACTGGGCTTCAGAAGGGAACCTCCTCTCCTTCCACCATCTCCTTGTGCTGCAGCAGAGCCACTGCCCCCTCCTGTGCCCTCTGCTCCCACCCTCCCTTCCTCGCTGCTCCCTCAGCCTGGAACCACTTCGCAGAATGCTGATGGGAAGCTATGTTCTCCCTTCTGGCAGGCCTGCCCCCTCCCCTGTTGAAGGCAAGGTGAAGCAGGTCCCAAGGGGGGGGGGCATTCTTCTTCACTTGCTTATCCTCACCTGCCTCTTCCTTCAGGCCAAAGCTTATAGTGGGGCAGGCAGCGCCCTTCTAGCCAAGTGCAGAGGTGAATTTGATCCAGGGAGCAAAGGAAGCCACCTGCTCAAGGTAGATGAGCGAGGGGAGGTGGGGAGGCAAGCAGGTGTGGAAGGCTGGGATGGGAACCTGCAAGGTGCAAGGAATCATGGAAGATGCTGAGACCCTGCCAGGCTGCACAGAGATCGGGATGGTCCAAAACTCTGGGGCCAAGCCACGGAAAGAGCTGAGCAGTTGAGACCAAAGGGCAGGATTTGGGACAAGGTTGGCCTGTCAAGTGAAGGCAGCTGGACACCAGAAAAGGGCCAGAAAATCAAAGCCGAGGCAAAGGGAGGGCACACCAGGGCTGGGCCATTGCTGGAATATGTGTGCATGGGGGGGGGGATTTATTGAATTGACATGACTGCACAGGTACCTAAAATGTTACAGATGTTGGTATGATGCTCTAAGCATTTGGTATTCCTAAAATCATAGAAACCTAGAGTGGGGAGGGGCCATGCAGGCCATCCAGTCCCACCCCCTGCTCAGTGCAGGATCAGCCTCAAGCATCCAGGAGAAGGATCTGTCCAGCCACTGCTTGAAGACGGCCAGTGAGGGGGAGCTCCCCACCCCCTTAGGCAGCCCCACTGCTGAACTGGACTCCTAGAATCCTAGAGTGGGAAGGGGCCATGCAGGCCATCTAGTCCACCCCCTGCTCAATGCAGGATCAGCCTCCAGCATCCAGGAGAAGGATCTGTCCAGCCGCTGCTTGAAGACGGCCAGTGAGGGGGAGCTCCCCACCTCCTTAGGCAGCCCCTTCCACTGCTGAACTAGACTCATAGAATCCTAGAGTGGGAAGGGGCCATGCAGGCCATCTAGTCCCACCCCCTGCTCAGTGCAGGATCAGCCTCAGGCATCCATGAGAAGGATCAGTTCAGCCGCTGCTTGAAGACGGCCAGTGAGGGGGAGCTCCCCACCTCCTTAGGCAGCCCCTTCCATTGCTGAACTAGACTCCGAGAATCCTAGAGGGGGAAGGGGCCATGCAGGCCATCTATTCCCACCCCCTGCTCAGTGCAGGATCAGCCTCAGGCATCCAGGAGAAGGATCAGTTCAGCCGCTGCTTGAAGATGGCCAGTGAGGGGGAGCTCCCCACCCCCTTAGGCAGCCCCTTCCATTGCTGAACTAGGCTCCTAGAATCCTAGAGTGGGAAGGGGCCATAGAGGCCATCTAGTCCCACCCCCTGCTCAGTGCAGGATCAGCCTCAAGCATCCAGGAGAAGGATCTGTCCAGCCGCTGCTTGAATACGGCCAGTGAGGGGGAGCTCCCCACCTCCTTAGGCAGCCCCTTCCACTGCTGAACTAGACTCATAGAATCCTAGAGTGGGAAGGGGCCATGCAGGCCATCTAGTCCCACCCCCTGCTCAGTGCAGGATCAGCCTCAGGCATCCAGGAGAAGGATCAGTTCAGCCGCTGCTTGAAGACCACCCGTGAGGGGAGCTCCCCACCTCCTGAGGCAGCCCCTTCCACTGCTGAACTATGAATCCCCTCCCCCCAATATCTAGCTGATATCCTTATACGTGTAGTATGAACCCATTACTGCGGGAATTCAGCAGTGGAATTCTATCCTCTGCCATCACCAAGAACTCCTCCAAGTGACAACCTTTCAAGTACTTAAAGATAGCAATCCCATCCCCTCTCAACTTCCTCTTTCAGACTTTGCTCATAGGGCTTGATCTCCAGGGTCTTTCTCCTCACTCTCCTCTGAACCCCTCAATTTTGCCCACGTCCTTCTTGAAGTGAGGCCTCCAGAGCTGCACCTGGGACTCCAGGCGAGGTCTGACCAATGTGGCATACAGGGGGACCAGGACATCTTTTGATTTTGATGTGATGCCTCTGCTGATTCAGCCCAAGACTGCAATTGCCTTATTTTCTTCTTTAAAGGACTAAATAAGTTCAGGCCACCCTTTGTCCTCCAGTCAGAGAGAGAGAGAGAGAGAGAGAGAGAGCGAGCGAAGTGCCAGGCTGGTAAGGGGGAGCAGAGGGTTCCTTCCCCAATAAATCTGGTAGCTATTTAAGGAGCCTCGAGAATCCCCTCTTGGTTAGGTTTTGGCAACAGTGGAAGTCCAGGCCAAAGGCCAGAGTCAGTGGACTCCACAGCAGCAAAGCAGCACCAGCCCCCCCCCCCCACACACACACACACAGCTGCAGCCACTCATTCCTGGCCAAGGGAATCTCTGTCCACTCTTGGCTCACAGCAAGGCTGCAACTGGCCTGAGCTGGCAGAGACCGGCTGCAGCAGGCTCCCTGAACTGCAAAGCACGGCAGAGCTTGGAGTGAGCAAGCAAAACAGCTCCTCTCCCCGCTAGGAAGAGACAGAGAGAGAGAGATCATTTTGCAAGCCCTGGACCTGAAACACCATTTCTGTAAGATCCCTAGAACTGTTTAAGCTCCAAAATCCCCCACTGCCTCTGGCAGGACCTGCAGGGCCAGCAACACAGGATGCCCTGCCCGATCAGGCCTGGGGCCCACGGAGGGGCCCGCTCTCCGGCCATCAGGCAAACAGCCCATCCCCCCTCAAACGCCCCCCACCCATCCTCCACAGCCTTGGGCCAGAAATGTCTGGTTTTCAGCTCTGTAGATTTCTCCAGAAGAATGCAGTGGGTTCTGCCCAACTATTCCTGCTATGCTGTTGACCTGTGGATGTGCCACGGAAACGACTGCAGGGGCTGCTGACCGGCCATGCGCGTGTTTTCAAGAGTGGTGCTTTGCTGTTTTCCGGCATTCCTTTTGTGCGCATGCAGGTCTCTCGGCTCCACCTTCTAAGGGCTGCATCTACGTGCAATGCAGCCCTTCCTGTGCTATGCTAACCCCCTCACGCCATAAGCCATCTCCAAATAGTTTAAGGGCTGTCACATAGAGGGTGGAACTGAGTTTTTTTCTGTTGCCCCAGAGAGTCGGACCAGAACCGAAAGGATGAAACTGATTCAAAAGAATTTCCGGCTAAACCTCCGGAAGAAGTTCCTGACAGTGAGAGCGGTTCCTCAGTGGAACAGGCTTCCTCGGGAGGTGGTGGGTTCTCCTTCTTCGGAAGTTTTTTAGCAGAGGCTATAGTCATCTGTCAGAAATGCTGTTTCTGTGAACTTCGGCAGATGGGGAGTGGGTGGGCAGGAAGGGTTGGGCCAGGGTTGGTCTCTTGTGGCCCTACCCTGCACACCCAGGGAATTGCCGATTGCCATTGTGGGATGTTAGGTGAATTTCCTCCAGGCCAGGCTGCATTCTGGAAATTTTTTATTGGGGGGATCGCTTGGGCATAGAATTGGGTGGGCAGGTAGTTGTGAGTTCCTGCATTGTGTGTGTGTGTGTGTGTGTATGTATGTATGTATGTATGTATGTATGTATGTATATATGTATATATATATGTATATATATATGTATATATATATATATATATATATATTGTATATATGTATATATGTATTGTTGTTGTTACGTGCGAAGTCGTGTCCGACCCATCGCGACCCCATGGACAATGATCCTCCAGGCCTTCCTGTCCTCTACCATTCCCCGGAGTCCATTTAAGTTTGCACCTACTGCTTCAGTGACTCCATCCATCCACCTCATTCTCTGTCGTCCCCTTCTTCTTTTGCCCTCGATCTCTCCCAGCATTAGGCTCTTCTCCAGGGAGTCCTTCCTTCTCATGAGGTGGCCAAAATATTTGAGTTTCATCTTCAGGATCTGGCCTTCTAAAGAGCAGTCAGGGCTGATCTCCTCTAGGACTGACTGGTTTGTTCGCCTTGCAGTCCAAGGGACTCGCAAGAGTCTTCTCCAGCACCAGAGTTCAAAAGCCTCAATTCTTTGACGCTCGGCCTTCCTTATGGTCCAACTTTCGCAGCCATACATTGCAACTGGGAGTATATATGTATATATATATATATATATATATATTGTTGTTGTTATGTGCGAAGTCGTGTCCGACCCATCGCGACCCCATGGACAATGATCCTCCAGGCCTTCCTGTCCTCTACCATTCCCCGGAGTCCATTTAAGTTTGCACCTACTGCTTCAGTGACTCCATCCAGCCACCTCATTCTCTGTCGTCCCCTTCTTCTTTTGCCCTCGATCGCTCCCAGCATTAGGCTCTTCTCCAGGGAGTCCTTCCTTCTCATGAGGTGGCCAAAGTATTTGAGTTTCATCTTCAGGATCTGGCCTTCTAAAGAGCAGTCAGGGTTGATCTCCTCTAGGACTGACCGGTTTGTTCGCCTTGCAGTCCAAGGGACTCGCAAGAGTCTTCTCCAGCACCAGAGTTCAAAAGCCTCAATTCTTTGACGCTCGGCCTTCCTTATGGTCCAACTTTCGCAGCCATACATTGCAACTGGGAATACCATAGCCTTGACTAAACGCACTTTTGTTGGCAGGGTGATGTCTCTGCTTTTTAGGATGCTGTCTAGATTTGCCATAGCTTTCCTCCCCAGGAGCAAGCGTCTTTTAATTTCTTTGCTGCAGTCTCCATCTGCAGTGATCTTGGAGCCCAGGAAAATAAAATCTGTCACTATCTCCATTTCTTCCCCATCTATTTGCCAGGAATTGAGAGGGCCGGATGCCATGATCTTTGTTTTCTTGATGTTGAGTTTCAAGCCAACTTTTGCACTCTCCTCCTTCACCCGCATCAACAGGCTCTTTAGTTCCTCTTCACTTTCTGCCATTAGAGTGGTATCATCTGCATATCTGAGGTTGTTGATATTTCTCCCTGCAATCTTGATCCCAATTTGTGACTCCTCTAATCCCGCATTTCTCATGATGTGCTCTGCATATAAGTTAAATAGGCAAGGCGACAGTATACAGCCTTGCCGAACTCCTTTCTCAATTTTGAACCAGTCAGTGATTCCATGTTCAGTTCTCACTGTTGCTTCTTGGCCTGCATATAAATTTCTCAAGAGACAAATAAGATGCTCTGGTATTCCCATCTCTTTAAGAACTTGCCACAATTTGTTGTGCTCCACACAATCAAAGGCTTTAGCATAGTCAATGAAGCAGAAGTAGACGTTCTTCTGGTACTCCCTAGCTTTCTCCATGATCCAGCGTATGTTGGCAATTTGATCTCTAGTTCCTCTGCCTCTTCGAAATCCTGCCTGTACTTCTGGAAGTTCTCGGTCCACATATTGCTGGAGCCTAGCTTGTAGGATTTTGAGCATAACTTTGCTAGCATGAGAAATTAGTGCAATGGTGCGGTAGTTTGAACATTCTTTGGCATTGCCCTTCTTTGGGATTGGAATGTAAACTGACCTTTTCCAATCCTGTGGCCATTGTTGAGTTTTCCAAATTTGCTGGCATATTGAGTGTAGCACTTTTACTGCATCGTCCTTTAAGATTTTGAATAGTTCAACTGGAATGCTGTCACCACCACTAGCTTTATTGTTGCTCAGACTTCCTAAGATACATTTGACTTCACATTCCAGGATGTCTGGCTTCAGGTCAGTAACTACCCGATCGTGGTTATCAGGGATGTTAAGCTCGCTCTTGTATAGTTCCACTGTATAATTTTGCCAACTTTTTAAAAACTCTCCTGCTTCTGTGCGGTCCCTACCGTTTTGGTCCTTCATCATACTGATCTTTGTGTGAAACGTTCTATTCATATCTCCAATTTTCTTGAAAAGATCTCTGGTCCTCCCCATTTTATTGCTTTCTTCTATTTGTTTGCACTGTTCATTTAAGAAGGCATTCTTATCTCTTCTAGCTTTTCTCTGGAATTCTGCATTCAATTGGGTGTATCTTTCTCTTTCTCCCTTGCTTTTCACTTCCCTTCTCTCCTTAGCTATTTGTAAAGCTTCCTCAGACAGCCATTTTGATTTCTTGCACTTCTTTTTCTTTGGGATGGTTTTAGTTGCTACCTCTTGTACAATGTTGCGAACCTCCGTCCATAGTTCTTCAGGCACTCTGTCTATCAGATCTAATTCCTTAAATCTATTTGTCACCTCTACTGTGTATTCGTCGGGGATATGATTTAGTTCATACCTGAGTGGCCTAGTGCTTTTCCCTACTTTCTTCAATTTAAGCCTAAATTTTGCAACAAGAAGCTCATGATCTGAACCACAATCAGCTCCTGGTCTTGTTTTTATTGACTGGATAGAACTTTTCCATCTTTGGCTGCAGAGCACATAGTCAATCTGATTTCTGTGTTGACCGTCTGGTGATGTCCATGTGTAGAGTCGTCTCTTGGGTTGCTGGAAAAGAGTGTTTGCTATGACCATTGTATTCTCTTGACAAAATTCTACCAGCCTGTGCCCTGCTTCATTTTGTACTCCAAGGCCAAACTTGCCTGTTATCCCGGTTATCTTTTGGCTTCCTACTTTAGCATTCCAATCCCCCATGATGATAAGCACATCATTTTTTGGCGTTGCTTCTAGAAGGTGTTGTAGGGCTTCATAGAACTGATCAACTTCATCCTCTTCAGCAGCAGTGGTTGGGGCGTAGACCTGGATCACTGTGATGTTGAATGGTTTGCCTTGGATTCGAACTGAGATCATTCTGTCATTTTGGGGATTGTATCCCAAGACTGCTTTTCCTACTCTCTTATTGATTATGAAGGCTACTCCATTTCTTCTGCGAGATTCTTGTCCACAGTAGTATACCTGATGGTCATCTGAATTAAATTCACCCATTCCTGTCCATTTTAGTTCACTGATTCCTAAAATGTCGATGTTCAGTCTTCTCATTTCTTGTTTAACCACGTCCAGCTTGCCTTGATTCATGGATCTGACGTTCCAGGTTCCTATGGAATAAAAATCTTTACAGCATCGGACTGTCTTTTCGCCACCAGTTACTTCCACAACTGAGCGTCCTTTCGGCTTTGGCCCAGTCACTTCATTCATTCTGGCGCTACTCGTACTAGCCGTCTGCTCATCCCCAGTAGCATATTGGACACCTTCCGACCTGAGGGGGTCATCTTCCGGCGTCATATCGTTATGCCTATTGGAACTGTCCATAGAGTTTTCATGGCAAAGATACTGGAGTGGTTTGCCATTTCCTTCTCCAGTGGATCACCTTTTGTCAGAGCTCTCAGCTATGACCTGTCCGTCTTGGGTGGCCCTGCACGGTATAGCTCATAGCTTCACTGAACTACGCAAGCCCCCTTGCCACAACAAGGCAGCGATCCTTGAAGGGGGATATATATATATATATATATATATATATATATATATATACACATACATACATACACTAGTAATTAAGTCCGCTGTAGCTGCAATGCGCTAGCTGTTTGTCCTCCCCCCCCCCGCTGCGGCCTACTGGGGTGATTGTTGTCCGTGGTGGGGGCCGCGGTGGCGGTGGTGGGGTATCGTCCGTCTTCATCTGGTGTGGCTCCGGTCACTATTTCGGCAGTTGTCGCTGTTGGGCGGCTGCTGTCGTAGCGTCAGGCTGCCAGGCAGGGAGGCCCCGGCAGCCGTGCTCCGCGCGACTGCCGGGGGCTCCCTCGGGCGGCGGCCTGATGCGTCGGGAGGTGCTTTGCGCCTTCCGACGCGTCAGGCCGCCGGCAAGAGAGCAACTGCGAGCCGCGCTCTGCACGGCTCGCTGTTGCTCCCTTCGCCAGGGTGGGAATCGGCCGGGCCAATCGGCAGGTCTGTCCAGAGGAAGGGGCCAATCGGCACCCTTCCTCATCCCGGACAAAGCCCGCCCTAACTTTTGGCACATAACCAAAATCCAGACTCAGAATCTGCAGGATTCTCTCTCCAACTCTTCTCCAACCCAGCAAAGCCACACCACAGAAAAGATTTCCTTTGGTGACATCCTAAGCGCAGACTTGAGTCAGGGAAGACCAGCTGGCCCAGCCCATGGCCCCATTAACACAATCTACAGTTGTAAACACGGGGAAAGGATTATTATGGGCATACATTGATCCTGCACTGCAATCTTCCTGCTTAAGATCAGACTTTGCACTTGAATCACGCAAGGCTTTCCACAGGGGATGCTTTCCACAGAGAGAAATTCCGTACAGGGAGAGGTCACAGCAGCCGGCCATGACGTTGTCCTTCCAGAAAGACGGCTTGGGGAAAACAAGTTTTTGTGGAATGGAAAATCTCCCAAGAAGTTTGCTGACGGATCACCACAGCATCCATTCCCCCAGTTACTAGCAAACCAGAGAGGCCAAAGCTGGGAGTGAGCTGAGACTGGCCAGGGAAGCCCACTAGAACAGAAATGTGAGGAGTGAATGTAAGGTCAATGAGGCAAGAGGCCCGCTGTTGGGTGAAGATGGAGCGACTCTGACACAAGACTTCAGCATGGTTCAACAGCACATGCAGCCGCCAGCTGGGACATCGACACGCCCCTCCTCTCCGCGCCACGTGCTGGCCACGTTGAGCTCCGGGGATTGCCAAGGCGGCCAGACTAGGCTAAATTGCCCACCCCTACACAGGACACAAAGAAAGCAGAAAGGCTTAGTACCTATTTTGCCTCTGTCCCCCCCCCCCCCAAAAAAAAAGAGTATGGACACATCTAGAGAAGGTCTACTACCTTCTACTACAAGGTGTAGTGTCTGGGTGGCAGGTTGACATGGACAAGGAAGTTGTCGAGAGGCATTTAGCTGCACTGGATGAGTTCAAATCCCCTGGACTGGATGGTGTGCACCTGAGAATGCTCAAAGAACTTTCTGGAGAGCTTGCGGGACCCTTGTCCATCATCTTTAGGATCTCTTGGAGGGCTGGAGAGGTGCCAGAAGACTAGAGGCGAGCGAATGTTATCCCAACCTTCAAAAAAGACAGGAGAGATGACGGGGATGGGAGGGGTGGGGGGGGGGAGACCTGGGCAGAGTCTGCACTTACTTTCTTTATTCCATTGTCAATCCTGTTGAATTCAGATCGCTTTGAACTCGGGTCTTCTTCTCCTCCCCCCCCCCATTGAAACAGGAAAGTCTTCTGCACCTGGTTAGGGAGGCTCAGAAGAGGGGGGGAGGCAAATGGAGACTCTTTCTCTGTTTTCTTGAAGGGGGGAGAGGATCCAAGAAGTCAGAGGAGGGTGGAAAAAATCCTTTCTTTTCTTGAAGTGGGGGGTAAGAGGATTGAAGAAGGCAGGAAAAAAAATCCAAGACCAACAGAAGTTGAGAGAAATTAGGGGCTTCTCCTTTAAGGCAAGCATGTCACATGACTAGGTGTAGCCTATCAAAGGTTCTCTACCATGGAGCTTTCTTTCCCAATCCAGCTATTGAGGATTAAAAGCACTCTGAGATATCGCACAATAAAGGTAGGGTCACTCCGAATCAATCCTACTTGCTGCAGAAGGAAAATTTAAATCGCCCAAAATCCAAACGGAAATCACATTCTGTGTAGCGGGTAGGGACTGAATCGATCTGGGGTTGGAATAAAAGCTCCGTGGAGTTTACACCCAGGTGTCAGTTGCAGAGAAGATAATGGAGCAGATGTTAAAGGGAGCCATCTGCAGACTTCTGAATGACAATTTGTTGCTCCAGGGAAGTCAGCATGGATTTGTCTCCAACTGGTCCTGCCAGACCAACTTGGTCTCCTTTGACCAAATTATGGGATGTCTAGCTGGTGGAAACTCAGTGAATGTTGTTTCTCTGGAGTTCAGGAAGGCTTTTGACAAGGTGACATTCTGAGGGGTAAATCCCTTAGAGGTGGTTATTTTGCTCTTGCTCCTGATGAGAGAGCTCACTTGACCCCATGCTGAACAGGGGGAGGGAGTCAGATTATATCGCCATCTTTTAATGATAACGTTTATATACTAGGGTTTTAAGGGTTATTCATTTTATTGTTTTATTGTAAACCGCCACAAGACTATGGTAATCAGCGGTATATAAATTCAAAGATAAATAAAATAAAATAAATTGGAAGATGCAGCCTGGATTTTCGGAGGGTTAGGTGGAGAAGGAACTGGTTAGAGTGGTTGTCAAGGGTGTTCCATCAGAGTGGAGGTAGGTGGAGGAAGGTGAGCAGTAGGGAGCCACGGGGCTTGGTGCTGGCTCCAGTACTTTTTGACATTTTGAATAATGAACTGGATGAGGGGTTGGAGGGACTCTTCATTAAACTTGCAGATGATGCCAAATTTGGAGGAGTAGCGAAGAGTTCAACAAGATCTGAATGCTGAGGGACTTGGGAAAGTCCAGCCTGGAGAAGAGGAGGTGGAGACGGGACAGGATGGCTCTCTTGAAGTATCTGAAAGGTTGTCATAGGAGGAGGGCAGGGAGCAGTTCCTGTTGGCAGCAGAAGAGAGGACCTGCAGGAATGGGTTTTGATTACATGTAGAACGGTATCGACTAGATATCGGGGGCAGGGGGGATTTCATTATCAGAGTAGTTCAGCAGTGGAATCAGGTCTCCATCACTGGCGGTCTTCAAGCAGCAGCTGGACAGATCCTTCTCCTGGATGCCTGAGGCTGATCCTGCACTGAGCAGGGGGTGGGACTAGATGGCCTCCATGGCTCCTTCCCCCTCTAGGATTCTGTGAATCTAGTTCAGCAGTGGAAGGGGCTCCCTGAGGAGGTGGGGAGCTCCCCCTCACTGGCAATTATCAAGCAGCGGCTAGACAGATACTTCTCATGGATGATCCTGCATTGAGCAGGGGGTGGGACAAGATGGCCAGTGTGGCCCCTCCCAACTATATGATTCTATGTTTGGCCTTCTCTCCTCAAATCTTTCTTTCCGAGAAGCTGTTTTGCACACAGATTGCTCTGAATGTAAACAGTCCACTCCACACCGTACAGTTGTGCATGAAAACACACACATGCACAGCCTTGTTGCTCAGAGGCCTGAGCCAGCCCAGAACTGGGAACAGCAAAGTCAGTCCTCAGAGGGTATCTGCTGCCCCCAACTGGCAAGCCAGTCACCTACCAGTTTACAGTCACCCATCCCTCCGGCACCCAATTAAGGTTGCGAGGCTTGAGGCTGACCCCGACAAACTGACACAGACGATGCTAATAAAGTGACCGTCCCATCAGCCTATTGGTTCTGAACAACTGCCCGACAAGGCACAGCAATAGAATAAAAAAGAATAGGACTGCAGCCAGATTGACTTTTTTGGTTCCTCTCTCAGAAGCCATGCTGCCCTGACGGGAGGAGCGGAGGGCAGGCCTCCAAGAGAGCGAATGGATCCCGTGATCCAGTAGGGCCCGAGGGGCACAAGGCAAACAAAGGAACTCTTGCTAGCCCCTTCTGCCCAAAGTGTGTGTCCCCCAGGCTTCTCAAGCTCCCATCTCTCCCTGGGTTTCTTCATCGGCCTGTCGTGTGGATGCCGCCCCCTGGCCAAGCTGCTTGCCCTTCTGCGACCCCTGTGAAAAGGTTGTTTGACCCCCAAAGGGGTCCCGACCCCCAGGTTGAGAACCACTGGCCTAGGCAAAACTGATGGAGGCAGGTGCTGTAAGACAGGTGGGGGGCATTGATGAGAGCTCAGGAACGGCATCAACTGTCTCTGACAAGCAGTGTGGGGACAAGGCAATTAAACGGGTGAAAGTTAGTTTGCCAACCTCACGCCTGAAGTACTGGTGGAAGGACAATTGTTCCAGAGTACACGGATCTGTGCCCAGTAGGGGCCTGGACTTCTCCTGGAATGACAACTTATCTCCAGAGGACGGAGATCAGATTCCTCGGGAGAAAAATAGCAGCCGCAGAGGTCAAGGTCTGTAATGTATCATATGCTGGAGGAGAAACAAGTGTCTCTCCTTAGATAACACCCCCAAATTTCGAGGAAATCCCTAGGCCGCTGTAGGCATCCCTGGTTTGATGTGATGCCTGAACAGATGCACATTTTCTTTCCAGACCTCAAAACATCGCTGTTCTTCTTTACCTTTGACTTTTCCATGCACCAAGGGAACTGAGCCAGAAACAACATACCTACTTCGGAACCACAACTCTGTGCTTCCCTCCTCTGGTGGGGAAATTCCAGGCGTTTTGAGGGGGAGGGGAAGCCTCAGGAGGGCAGCGTTGGGGGAGGCTCGATCTTAGGCCAGCTGACAACTTGCCGCGGAGGTGCTGTTTTGCAAAACTGTCTTGACTCCTTTTGTTCCCTGAGAAGGTGGAATGCCCGGGGATGGCACGGCTAACTGGCGTTGGAGCCCTCACATGTGCAAAACACCAGCATGGGGTATCATGTGCTAGGAAGTCATTGGGGATTTATTGGAGAGTCCTGCGGGAACATTATGTTTTTACACACATTCGTTTCTACACCCCCCTCTCTCCCCTCCTTTCTCAAAACAATTTGCAAACAGAGAGTGAGGAAACCCCCTGAACACATGTGACCTGCCAGAGACCAAGATGACAGGAAATGGGGAAAAAACAAACAAACCATTAATTACAATTGAACTCCAAAGTGTAGGAAGCTCAGATTCAGGCGAGTGACCGTATTGTTCTGAGGCAGCCACAAAAACACCAGCTACAGGTGCGCCTGGAATCACACTTTGTTCTATAGGAAGCTTAGACCCCTTAGAGTAGCGATCCCCAACCAGTGGGCCACGGACCACATGTGGTCCTTCGACTAATTGGAGGTGGGCCCCGAAGGACGCCTTCTCCCCCCCACCCCCCGGCCCTTTACAACCCACTTCGGGTGTCCTTGTCTCCCATCACTCCCAGATGGGACTATCTCTTTGCAGAGAAACAAGCTCAGGGTTCCCATTGATTTGTCATTGTCATGAGTTAAAATTTCCATGAAAATAAAATGTTCCTTATGTTCCTTGTTGTGGCGTGTCTATCTTATTTTGAAGGGATGTTTAAACATGACCATAGCGATCAGAGAGCGTTAGGGCAGTGGTTGAGAGTAGAGGAGTAAACTCCCCCCCCCCCCCTCAGTAAAATTGTCAAGCGTTGATGGTCCCCAGTGATAAAAAGGTTGGGGACCACTGCCTTAGAGGAGGAGGATGATGTCATCTGTAAAGTCGTGCCCGACCCTTGCCGATTCTATAGGAAAATCTCCACCATACGCCCCTGTCTCTGACTGCTTCTTTTGGTTGGTTCACGGCCATCCCTGTGTTGGCTTTGATCGTGTTGAGCCAGCGGATCCTTTGGTGACCACATTTACTTTTGCTGCTGACCATGCCGAGCATTAATGATTTTTCTAGCGAGTTTGATCGCATGATGTGTCCAAAGTAAGTGAGATTCAGCCACAAGATCTTGCCTTCTAATGACATGGTGGGTTTGCTCCTCTCTAAAACTGTCTTGTTGGAAACCCCTTAGAGGAGGGGTGGCCAAACTGTGGCCCTCCAGATGTCCATGGACTACGATGACCATGAGCCCCTGCCATGCTGTCCATGGACGTTTGGAGAGCCACAGTTTGGCCACCCTTGCATTTGAGGAACGGGCACTTCGGAGGGTGAATTCTGTGGAAACAGCTCACTGCTCAGTTCCCTTTCCTTCCCAAACTCTTAGGCTCCACCCCCAAATCTCCAGGAATTTCCCAGTCTAGAGATGTTACCCTATGAGACCCTGAATCTTATGAGATTTTGGAAACTAAAATCTCGATTCCTCGGGGGGGGGGGGGGGAAACTAGCAGGAGAAGGTCTTTGGCTTGCTCGACTCCAGAGATCATCCGCCTTGAGCCCTCGAGGAATGGCGGGGTAAACATCCAAAAGTGAATAAATACATAAAACTCTCCTGGAGTGGACTCTCCAGAGGTCCCTGCCCGCCCAGGCTCCGTCCCCAGCTTTCCAGGAGCTCCCCAAACTACATCTGCCAACCCTACCCCCGAATCCCCCGCTCGCGGCAACCTTCGTCCCAGCCCCCTTTTCGACCCCTCCCAGCTCCCGTAGCCTCCTCCCTGCCCTCGCTCCGGCGCGCTGCTTTCTGGGACTTGCAGTTCCCCTTCCCGGAGGCCACACCCTCGACCGTGTCGCGTCAGACTGGGATTGGCCCGGAGGCAGGAACCCGGAAGCGTTGCTATGGCGGCGGGAGCGCAGGGAGGTCTGCTCGGCAGGCTGGTCTCGGTGCTGGAGACCTACCGGGGCAGAGACCGAGTGGTGAGGGGGAAGGGGCGGGGCGACGGGGTTCAGTTGCCAGGTCCAGGGCGGGAAACTCCTGGCGACGCCGGGGGAAGAGCCTGGGGAGGGCAGCGGGCCCCCCCCCCCTCCGACGCACCCCTTTCCTGCAGGGGAGCGGACCCCTGAGGTCGGGAGGTGAATTTCCAAATGCAAAAGGCAGAACACTTTGGAGCAAAAAAAAAAAGTTTCCAAAGTTTATCTGTGCGGCCAAATTATCTGTAAAGATGCCACTGTCTAGAAAGATCTCTTTGCAATATCAAAACAAGTACATTGTTTGGGCCATTGTGTGGGGAAGGTGGTGCATGGCCGTTGCTTTGTGCTTGTAATCCGTTGTATCCATTACGAAGGTCCCGGTAGCAGCTCCAGATCTCCAGGGATTACAACTGATCTTCAGGCGACAGAGAGAAATCCACTTGGAAGGCAGATTCTAAGGCATTACCTCCCAGTAAAGAAGAAAAGTTGTGTTTTTATACCCTGCTTTTCATTGCCTGAAGGAGTCGCAAAGTGGCTTAGCATCGCCTTCCCTTCCTCTCCCCACAGCAGACACCATATGAGGCAGGTGGGGCTGAGAGAACTCTGAAAGAACTGCTCTATAAGGACTGTGACTGGCTCAAGGTCACCCAGCTGACTGCGCGTGGAGGAGCGGGGAATCAAACCCAGCTTGCCAGATTAGAAGCCGCTGCTCTTAAACACCTCCCCAAACCCCACCCTTCTCAGGCGCCACCCTCCAAATCTCCAGGCGTTTCCCAACCAGGAGCTGGCACCCTCGCCTGGGCTGACTCCTCAGTAAGGAAGGATTTGGTGCAGCATTAAAGACCTTGCAGAGAAGAGAAGCTTTCAAAGACCCATGTGGAGCCAAAGGGCCACGGTGGCCAGCTCCTAACTGGGAAATTCCTGATGTGGGGGTAGAGCCTGAGCACTGGGAAGTCTGCGGATGGGCAGGTCCTCAGTGGGGTGTCATGCCAGAGCCCACCCTCCAAAGGAGCCGTTTTCTCCAGGGGGTCTCCAGACCCTCTGAAGGTCAGTTGTGATCCCAGGAGAACTCCGGGCCCCGCCAGAAGGCTGGCAACCCCAGACTGGCAGAGGCCCAATTCAAAAGCTGTGTGTGCAGATAACACAGGTAGAGCCCTGCTGAATCAGGACAGTGGTCCTTCTGGTCTAGCATCCTGTTTTAGACAGTGGCATACAAGCAGGCGGCGGGGTGGAGGCCTTTCCCCCAATCTGTGTTTCATGTACTTATTCACTTAAACTTTTATAATCTGCCTTTTCTTCTGGTTGAAGACAGCTTACGATAAAAGTGTTTCCTGTTAAAACCCAAAGTAAAGCAGCACACCCTAAATCTCCACCCCACCCCATGTAGGTTGCCCAGCCTGAGCCGTTGGTTGTGTGCAAGTCTGAAGAGAAGGGAACCACGAGCCAGGTGTCTGACGGGGGCTTTCTTGTTCCTTTCCCCTCCCAGATTCGCACCCTCTGCTATGGCTGCCAGCTGATGGGAGGGGCCCTGGCCTGGAAGGACCCTGCCCAAGCACCGGTCGGGAGCAGCCTGCTGGCCGTCTCAGAGCAGCTGAGCCACTGCCGGACTGTCCTGCGCCTCTTCGATGACCTGGCCATGCTGACCTACAGCTGCCAGTATGGACTGGGGGCCCAAGTAAGCCAGGACCATCAGGGAGGGGCAGCCCCATACTGTCCCTGGCCAGGGGTTGTTGGCCTCTGACAGCAAGAGGGTCAACTCTTATGGTGTCCTCCCCATTGTTTATATACTTCAAACTCTGCCTTTTTTGCTGGGGCTTGAGGCAGATGACTGCTTTTATTCTTTTAAATGTGTTAAAACTGGGAAAACCTTCTGTAAAGAATGCAGAGTGCATTGCAAGAATGAGGACACGTGCAATAACCCTGCAACCCTCTTCCTTCTATAAAAGCACGAGCCATTCTCAGTAGAAAAGAGCCAGAGTCCAGGAGCTCCTTCAAGACTAACCCTTATCATAAAATCCTAGAGTTGGAAGGGGCCATACAGGCCATCTAGTCCAACCCCCTGCTCAACGCAGGATCAGCCCTAAGCATACTAAAGCATCCAAGAAAAGTGTGTATCCAACCATTGCTTGAAGACTGCCAGTGAGGGGGAGCTCACCACCTCCTTAGGCCATTGCCAAGGGGTGGGGGGAGAGGGCGACCCATGGCTCTGTGCATGCACGGCAGCCCCGTGCAAACTCGCATGCGCGGACCTGCCTCTAATCTGGAGAACAAAGTTTGATTTTCCATTCCTCCACATGCAGCTAGCTGGGTGGCCCTGAGCAACTCACAGTTCTCTCAGAACTGTCATCAGAGCTGTTCTCTTAGAGCTCGCCCATCCTCACCACAGAATCATAGAATCATAGAGTTGGAAGGGGCCATACAGGCCCCTGCTCAACGCAGGATTAGCCATAAGCATCCTAAAGCATCCAAGAGAGTGTGTATCCAACCTTTGCTTGAAGACTGCCAGTGAGGGGGAGCTCTCCACCTCCTTAGGCAGCCCATTCCACTGCTGAACTACTCTGACTGTGAATTTTTTTTCCTGATATCTAGCCTATATCGTTGTACTTGAAGTTTAAACCCATTACTGCGTGTCCTTTCCTCTGCAGCCCATGGGAACAGCATCCTGCCCTCTTCCAAATGACAACCTTTCAAATACTTAAAGAGGGCTATCATGTCCCCTCTCAACCTCCTTTTCTCCAGGCTGAACATTCCCAAGTCCCTCAACCTATCTTCGTAGGGCTTGGTCCCTTGGCCCCAGATCATCTTCGTCGCTCTCCTCTGTACCCTTTCAATTTTATCTACGTCCTTCTTGAAGTGAGGCCTCCAGAACTGCACACAGTACTCCAGGTGTGGTCTGACCAGTGCCGTATACAATGGGACTATGACATCTTGTGATTTTGATGTGATGCCCCTGTTGATACAGCCCAAAATGGCATTTGCCTTTTTTACCGCTGCATCACACTGTCTGCTCATGTTTAGTTTACAGTCCACAAGTACCCCAAGGTCTCGTTCACACACAGTGCTACCTAGAAGCGTATCCCCCATCCAGTAGGCATGCTTTTCATTTTTCTGACCCAGATGCAGAACTTTACACTTATCTTTATTAAATTGCATCTTGTTCTCATTTGCCCATTTTTCCATTGTGTTCAGATCTTGTTGAACTCTGTCTCTATCTTCCGGAGTATTTGCCAGTCCTCCCAATTTGGTGTCATCTGCAAACTTGATGATTAGTCCCTCCATCCCCTCATCTAGATCATCTTTAACCCCCCCCCCCCCACTCCAGAGGAGCGGGAGGAATAAAAGAGTAAGGGCATGTGGGGAGGAGTTAGGGCGGGCCCTGTCTGGGATAAATTGCATCTTGTTCTCATTTGCCCATTTTTCCATTGTGTTCAGATCTCATTGAACTCTGTCTCTATCCTCCGGAGTATTTGCCAGTCCTCCCAATTTGGTGTCATCTGCAAACTTGATGAGTAATCCCCCCACCCCCTCATCTAGATCATTAATAAATATGTTAAAAAGTACCGGGCCGAGCACCGAGCCCTGAGGTACCCCGCTATTCACCTCTCTCCAGTCTGATGACACACCATTGACGACAACTCTTTGAGTGCGGTTCTCTAACCAATTCCCTATCCACTTAACTATCTGAAAATCCAGATTGCAGTCCTTCAACTTATCCATCAGAACATCATGGGGAACCTTGTCAAAAGCTTTACTAAAATCCAAGTAAATGACATCAACCGAATTTCCCCGATCCAGCAAACCTGTTACTTGGTCAAAAAAGGAAACCAGGTTGGTCTGGCAGGACCTGTTGGAGACAAATCCATGCTGACTTCCTTGGATCACCAAATTGTCCTCCAGATGTTTGCAGATCGCTCCCTTTAATATCTGTTCCATTATCTACCCCACAACACAGGTCAGACTCACTGGTCTGTAGTTTCCCGGGTCATCCTTCCTCCCTTTTTTGAAGATCGGAATAACGTTTGCTCTCTTCCAGTCCTCCAGGACATCTCCAGTCCTTAAAGAGCTTCCGAAGATGATGGACAAGGGCTGTGCAAGTTCTCTGGAAATTTCTTTGAGTACTCTCGGGTGCATTTCATCCGGACCAGGGGATTTGAACTCATCCAGTGCAGCTAAATGCCTCTCGACAACCTCTCTATCCATGTTAACCTGCCACCCAGACACTATCCTTTGGCTACGGCCATCTCTAGATGTGCCTAAACACTTTGACCTGTGGGAAAAAACAGATGTAAAATAGGCACTAAGCCTTTCTGCTTTCTCTGCATCTTTCGTTAGAGTTTGTCCATCCGCACCCAACAGTGGGCCTATTGCCTCCTTTACTTTACGTTTGCTCCTCACATAACTGAAAAATCTTTTCTTGTTACAATGGGCTTCCCTGGCCAATCTTAGCTCACTCTCAGCTTTAGCCTTTCTTATGATTGCTCTACAGTGCCTAGTAACCTGTAGGTACTCTTTTTTAAAGCTGTGTCCTTCCCTCCATTTCCTGAACATTTTCCTTTTCTTTCTTAGTTCCTCTTGAAGTTCTCTGTTCATCCAAATAGGCATCTTAGAGCTCCTGCAGTGTTTTCGTCTTTCTGGGATAGTCATTGATTGAGCATGCAATAGCTCTTGTTTGAGTAGCACCCACCCTTCACATGCTCCCTTTCCTTCCAGCATTCTCGTCCATGGTATGACACTCATCATGTCTCTGAGTTTATTAAAGTTTGCCCTACGAAAATTCAACATCCGCGTCTGGCTACAAGCTTCCTTGGCTCCCCATCTCAAAAGGAATTCTATGAGGACATGGTCACTTCCCCCTAGGGTCCCAACCTCCTTCACCTCATCCACCAACTCTTGCCTGTTGGTCAGTATTAAGTCCAGTATGGCTGAACCTCTTGTGGGTTCATCTACCATTTGATAAATGAAATTGTCAGCCAGGCACGTCAGAAAGTTGCATGACTGAGGATGCTTCGCAGAGTTTGTTTCCCAGCACACATCTGGGAAATTGAAGTCACCCATGATGACAAGGTCCTGCCGCTTGGATATTTTCTCAAGCTGCTCACAAAGTGCAGCATCCACATCCTCTTGTTGGTCAGGCGGTCGGTAGCAGACACCAATCACCACACTGTTTGTTTTCCCCTCGCTTATTTTCACCCAGATGCTTTCCACTGTAGATATACTGTCCTTCACTAGAATTTCCTGACAGGTAAGCCCTTTCCTCACATACAGTGCCACTCCTCCACCTCTTCGATCTATTCTGTTTTTTCTGAACAGTTCATATCCATCCACCATTACATTCCAGTCATGAGAATCATTCCACCATGTTTCTGTGATGCCTACTAGATCATACCTTTCCATCAGCATGAGAAGTTCCAGCTCTTCCTTCTTATTGCCCATGCTTCGGGCATTAGTATAAAGACATCTGAATCCTTTTACGTTTGGTTCCCTATGAGCTGGCCTTGCTGGTTGGGCTGCCCCTAATCGTTCTCCTTCCTTACACTCCCTATGTTGATCGTCTCCTTCCCCTTGTGGCTTCAGTTTAAAGCTCTCCTGATGAATCTCCCCAGGTTCCTGCCAAACACATTCTTCCCCAGCTTCGATAAGTGCAGTCCATCAGGTACTAGTAGGCCTTCCTCAAGAAAGCCTATCCCATGGTCCCAGAAACTAAATCTCTCCTGCCGGCACCAACTACACAGCCAGTGATTCACCTCCATTATCTTCCTCTCCCGACGCACTCCTCTTCCCTTGACAGGCAAGATTGAAGAGAATACCACTTGTGCCCCCATTTTCTTGAGCTTCCTCCCCAGATCTTGATATTCTTTTTTAATAGGAGCGATGGTATTCAGGGACATGTCATTGGTTCCCACATGGACCATCACAAATGGGTAGCGATCTGTAGATTTGAGGAGTTTGGGCAGCTGTTCTGAAACGTCTTTAATTTTTGCCCCTGGCAAGCAACACACCTCTCGGGTTAGGGGGTCGGGCCCAGCCACATGGCGATCCATTCCTCTTAGCAGGGAGTCTCCAATGACCAGCACTCTCCTTTTTTGCTTCTTCTCAACTCCATTTTCTTCTATCCCAGTGGCCTCTTCCCTTTGTCTTAGACTTTGAGACGTCTTCCCTCGTTGACCCTTGCACCTCCTCTGCAAGGGCCTGAAATCTATTCTGGAGCTCCAAAGGCCCCGAGAACTGTCTTGCTCTACGCCGTTCAGTCTTTTTCCGAACTGCCTGCAGAGGCTCCCTATTGTGGTCAATCTCCTTATCCTCTTCAGGACTGGTTGCACGTGCTCTCAGTTGTCTGAGCTCTGCCTCTGGTGAGGAGTAGCCCTTTTTAAGCCTCCCAACAATTACCCAGCAATCACCTCACCCAGTCAGCACAATAGCCTCACCTGGTCAGCAGCAACTCTCCCCAGTAGCTCTCTCCATGTGCTCTCAGTTGTCTGAGCTCTGCCTCTGGTGAGGAGGAGCCCTTTTTAAGCCTCCCAACAATTACCCAGCAATCACCTCACCCAGTCAGCACAATAGCCTCACCTGGTCAGCAGCAACTCTCCCCAGTAGCTCTCTCCACGTGCTCTCAGTTGTCTGAGCTCTGCCTCTGGTGAGGAGGAGCCCTTTTTAAGCCTCCCAACAATTACCCAGCAATCACCTCACCCAGGCAGCACAATAGCCTCACCTGGTCAGCAGCAACTCTCCCCAGTAGCTCTCTCCACGTGCTCTCAGTTGTCTGAGCTCTGCCTCTGGCGAGGAGCAGCCCTTTTAAATCCTCCCAACAATTACCCAGCAATCACCTCACCCAGTCAGCACAATAGCCTCACCTGGTCAGCAGCAACTCTCCCCAGTAGCTCTCTCCACGTGCTCTCAGTTGTCTGAGCTCTGCCTCTGGTGAGGAGGAGCCCTTTTTAAGCCTCCCAACAATTACCCAGCAATCACCTCACCCAGGCAGCACAATAGCCTCACCTGGTCAGCAGCAACTCTCCCCAGTAGCTCTCTCCACGTGCTCTCAGTTGTCTGAGCTCTGCCTCTGGCGAGGAGCAGCCCTTTTAAATCCTCCCAACAATTACCCAGCAATCATCTCACCCAGTCAGCACAATAGCCTCACCTGGTCAGCAGCAACTCTCCCCAGTAGCTCTCTCCACGTGCTCTCAGTTGTCTGAGCTCTGCCTCTGGCGAGGAGCAGCCCTTTTAAATCCTCCCAACAATTACCCAGCAATCACCTCACCCAGTCAGCACAATAGCCTCACCTGGTCAGCAGCAACTCTCCCCAGTAGCTCTCTCCACGTGCTCTCAGTTGTCTGAGCTCTGCCTCTGGTGAGGAGGAGCCCTTTTTAAGCCTCCCAACAATTACCCAGCAATCACCTCACCCAGTCAGCACAATAGCCTCACCTGGTCAGCAGCAACTCTCCCCAGTAGCTCTCTCCACGTGCTCTCAGTTGTCTGAGCTCTGCCTCTGGTGAGGAGGAGCCCTTTTTAAGCCTCCCAACAATTACCCAGCAATCACCTCACCCAGGCAGCACAATAGCCTCACCTGGTCAGCAGCAACTCTCCCCAGTAGCTCTCTCCACGTGCTCTCAGTTGTCTGAGCTCTGCCTCTGGCGAGGAGCAGCCCTTTTAAATCCTCCCAACAATTACCCAGCAATCACCTCACCCAGTCAGCACAATAGCCTCACCTGGTCAGCAGCAACTCTCCCCAGTAGCTCTCTCCACGTGCTCTCAGTTGTCTGAGCTCTGCCTCTGGTGAGGAGGAGCCCTTTTTAAGCCTCCCAACAATTACCCAGCAATCACCTCACCCAGGCAGCACAATAGCCTCACCTGGTCAGCAGCAACTCTCCCCAGTAGCTCTCTCCACGTGCTCTCAGTTGTCTGAGCTCTGCCTCTGGCGAGGAGCAGCCCTTTTAAATCCTCCCAACAATTACCCAGCAATCATCTCACCCAGTCAGCACAATAGCCTCACCTGGTCAGCAGCAACTCTCCCCAGTAGCTCTCTCCACGTGCTCTCAGTTGTCTGAGCTCTGCCTCTGGCGAGGAGCAGCCCTTTTAAATCCTCCCAACAATTACCCAGCAATCACCTCACCCAGTCAGCACAATAGGCTCACCTGGTCAGCAGCAACTCTCCCCAGTAGCTCTCTCCACGTGCTCTCAGTTGTCTGAGCTCTGCCTCTGGCGAGGAGCAGCCCTTTTTAATCCTCCCAACCATTACCCAGCAATCACCTCACCCAGGCAGCACAATAGCCTCACCTGGTCAGCAGCAACTCTCCCCAGTAGCTCTCTCCACGTGCTCTCAGTTGTCTGAGCTCTGCCTCTGGCGAGGAGCAGCCCTTTTTAAGCCTCCCAACCATTACCCAGCAATCACCTCACCCAGGCAGCACAATAGCCTCACCTGGTCAGCAGCAACTCTCCCCAGTAGCTCTCTCCACGTGCTCTCAGTTGTCTGAGCTCTGCCTCTGGTGAGGAGCAACCCTTTTTAAGCCTCCCAACCATTACCCAGCAATCACCTCACCCAGGCAGCACAATAGCCTCACCTGGTCAGCAGCAACTCTCCCCAGTAGCTCTCTCCACGTGCTCTCAGTTGTCTGAGCTCTGCCTCTGGTGAGGAGCAACCCTTTTTAAGCCTCCCAACCATTACCCAGCAATCACCTCACCCAGGCAGCACAATAGCCTCACCTGGTCAGCAGCAACTCTCCCCAGTAGCTCTCTCCACGTGCTCTCAGTTGTCTGAGCTCTGCCTCTGGCGAGGAGCAGCCCTTTTTAATCCTCCCAACAATTACCCAGCAATCACCTCACCCAGTCAGCACAATAGGCTCACCTGGTCAGCAGCAACTCTCCCCAGTAGCTCTCTCCACGTGCTCTCAGTTGTCTGAGCTCTGCCTCTGGTGAGGAGCAACCCTTTTTAATCCTCCCAACAATTACCCAGCAATCACCTCACCCAGTCAGCACAATAGGCTCACCTGGTCAGCAGCAACTCTCCCCAGTAGCTCTCTCCACGTGCTCTCAGTTGTCTGAGCTCTGCCTCTGGTGAGGAGCAACCCTTTTTAATCCTCCCAACAATTACCCAGCAATCACCTCACCCAGTCAGCACAATAGGCTCACCTGGTCAGCAGCAACTCTCCCCAGTAGCTCTCTCCACGTGCTCTCAGTTGTCTGAGCTCTGCCTCTGGTGAGGAGCAGCCCTTTTAAATCCTCCCAACAATTACCCAGCAATCATCTCACCCAGGCAGCACCCCTTGGAGTGGGGGAGAATCTCGCCTGAGTCCCTGCCCACTTCTTCAGATAGACCAAGCTGGGTTTGTCTGCAGCAGGAGAAGAGGGCCAGAGTCCACCAGCGCCTTCAAGACAAACCATCTTTGTGCCTGGGGGAGGAGCTCTCCTGAGTCCCTGCCCACTTCTTCAGACAGGTCAAGGTGGGTGGTCGAGGGACTCTGTAGCAGCAGAAGAGAGCAAGAGTCCTGGAGAGCCTCACAAAAGCTCTTACCCTGCCACTAACGTCATCAGTTATGGTAGTTATTTATCTAATCTATTGGACGGCATGTGTGTAACCCGTCCAAGAGATGCTCAGGATCATAGAATCCTAGTTGGAAGGGACCTCCTGGGTCATCTAGTCCAGCCTAGGGTTGCTCGCTTCGGCATGCTTCGGTGAGCACTGAAGCCCGAGGCAGCCAGTGCCAAGAAGGGGAGGGGAGGGGATGGGCGGCGCTGGCCTCGGGCTTCGGTGCTCACCTAATCTGGCACACCTGGGAATGCACTCTTGATGTACAGCTGGCAAAAGCTGAGAGGGGGGGCCTCAGAGAGGACGCATTTTAGAAGTTGGGCTCCAAACCAGGTCCTTTAGAAACACCAGTTGGAGCGACACCAAAGAGCTTTTTCTCTGTCCCCCAGCAAGCCTTGAGATTTTGATCTTGTACAAGAGAGCATCTCACATAATGAATTGACCCCTGAGGATCAAAAAGCGTTTGGTCTAATTCTGTCTCGTGCAGTTAGATATGTGTTGATTTTACTTTGTTTTTAATCTATTGTTGGTGCACTTTAATATTTGTATTGATTTCTTAATATTGTTTTGCAGCTCAGTTTTTGGGTTCCTGTCAAAGGAGCGGTCCTCAAATTACAGAGCTGCCCTTCTGCCACCCTCAGTCTAAACTTTGTCCCTTTCAGTTGCTTGCTTGATGCCTCCGAGAAATTGGGGCACTTTATGAAATGGATCGTGGAAATTCGGTTGATGTCATTTGATTTTAGTAAAGTGGGGAAGTCACTGGCAAACCACCCCGTATTGAGTCTGCCAAGAAAACGCTAGAGGGCATCACCCCAAGGGTCAGACATGACCCGGTGCTTGCACAGGGGGTACCTTTACCTTTACCTTTATGAAATCCCCAGATGATTATGAGCCTTATGCCAATGTGATACTAAGACTACTACTGTGACGGTATATTGGAAGAGCAACTGCTGACGAAGATAGAACAGAAAGCGGGCCACTTAACCGAGGATCCCGTTTTGGTTGACTCTTTATGTTTGATCATATGTTTGACCATTTAGACTTTATGTTATAACCTTTTCACCTCTAAACATAGAGAAGACGACTACATCATTGTGCCTCGTGATTTCCTTTTTTCTTCGATGCCTCCGAGAAGCAGCCGGCTTGTCTCACATGATGTAAAAACAAACAAGCCAGTTTTTAGAGCAGAGTTTGAGTCCAGGGGCACCGGGAAGGCCAACGAAGATGCATTCAAGGCGTAAGCGTTTGTGTGCACACACATCTTGCGTGCACACAGACGCTTAGGCCTTGATTCCACTGGACTCAATTTATCCTCTTGCTTCAGACCAGTGCAATGCAATGCAAAATTACTTGTGGATTGTAAACTAAACATGAGCAGGCAGTGTGATTCTATGACTCGCCTGAATCTAAGTCAATTTTTAGTTTGTGATAGGAGTAAGAAAGAAGAGCCTCCCCCTGACACAACAGAGCCCCACAGCTCAATAACTGTCCAGGCAAGAGCACAGCATACGCACACCCCGCAAGGGAAGGGAGTGGGGTCTTTCAGATCCACGGACCTTGGCGTGAGCAGGCCGCAGGAGGGCGACCTTCGTGCGTTCTGCCCCCCCCCCCCCGCTTAATTTCTGGACTGGAGGGGCTTGGCCACTCCCTGGGCCTTCCCATTCCTGGCTTCTCAGAATTGCTTAGCCAACACTGGTTAGAGTGCGGGACACCCACGTTCGAGCCTCTACTCTGCCATCGAGGCCATCTGGGGACCACGGGCCAGTCCCACGAGAAAACAGAGGGGCTCATTTCACATGCCGCACCTGAGAGCTCAGACCCCGAAGAAGGCCCACTGGCCTTAGCTTCTGCCTTCTTTGCGTGCTGCAGGAGGACGATGTTCCGGTGCGTTGGCTCTCTGTCCTCAACAACCTGGCTGACCAGCTCTACTATCCCTGCGAACACGTGGCCTGGGCGGCAGACACACGGATCATCCGGGCCAATTCACAGCAGTGGTGGGCGCTGAGCATGGCGCTCTGGGGAACATCGCTGATCCTGGGGATTGCTCGGTAAGAAAGCTGCTGGGGGTGGGTGGGGATGCAGCTCCAC
The DNA here is from genome assembly GCF_049243985.1 of Paroedura picta. Taxonomy (NCBI): domain Eukaryota; kingdom Metazoa; phylum Chordata; class Lepidosauria; order Squamata; family Gekkonidae; genus Paroedura; species Paroedura picta. The sequence goes on from NC_135372.1 coordinate 2,544,755, forward strand.
CCTGACAGTTAGAGCGCTTCCTCAGGGGAATAGGCTTCTGTTTTTAAGCAGAGGCTAGAGAGTCATTTTGTGAACTTCAGCAGATGGGGAGTGAGTGGGCAGGAAGGGATGTGCCAGGGTTTGTCACTTGGGGCCCTTCCTTGCACACCCAGGGAATTGCTGATTGCCACTGTGGGAATTCCCTCGAGGCCAGGCTGGATTCTGGAGGTCTTTGGTGGGGGATCACTCGGCCATGAAATTGGAGTCACAGTGGATGGGCAGGTAGTTGTTGGACTAGACCAGCGGTCACCAACCTTTCTGAGGTCAGGGACTGCCTCCGGGGGTGAGGGGAGAGCCGACGGTCCATGTGCTGTTCGCATATGCAGTTGCCGTGCATGTTTTTGCCACCAGGGGCGCATGCACGGCAACTGCACGCATGCGCGTTTGCGTCTTCCCTTCCTTCTCGCTGTGGGGGGGGGAGGCAGGTGCGGCTGCCGGTACCAATCTAGGTGACCCTGGAGAACCCTTCCAACTTTTATTATTCTAATTAGTAATTAAGTCCCCTCACTTTAAATACAGCGGGCGCTAGCGGCCGTCATACCCTTCCCGGGGCGCCTTTCAGCCTTCCTGGCCTCCCCCCCTCGCCGCAGCCGCGGCCGGCCGTATGCGAGCCTGGGAGACTTCTCCGCCGCCACCGCGGCGTCCTCTGGTGTGGCTGCACTGTTGCCTACCTGTATTCCTTGCGGAGAGGCAGCAAATGCCGGCGGTCAGCTCGCGGTGGGGCCGAAGTGTGTGTTGCCGCCTATCCCAGCGGCGGAGGCGGCCTCGGTAGAGAGTGGGGGCCAGAGTTTCCCCGCTGCAGGCGCCGATCCTGTTGGGCGGCGGCCGCTGCCTGTCCCTGCAGCCTGTTGCTGCCGCATCTTCGCGCCACCGCGGCCTGTCACCTCCGGGGGCTGCTGCTCGTCTTGGCAGCGAGTCAGCAAATGGTGGCGGCCGGCCGAATGCGGCGGACAATGGAGGGGGCGGATTGGGAGGCACTTCACGCCTGCCGACTGGGCCCTCCGATTGTCAGTCCCGGGGAAGGGGCCAATCGGCACCCTTCCTCATCCCGGACAGGGCTCGCCTTTGGAGCCCTTACTGTTTTATTTTTTCTGCTCCGCAGGAGCGGTTAAAGATGTTGCTTCCCTCGCCAGCCCCCCTTTGCTGCAAGAGCCTGTTTCTCTTTGGTGAGATGGCTCCAGCCCCATCAGCCCTGTCAGTGGTTGTCTTGGTCTCATCTCAGAGTTTAAAAAAGCACATTTGGGACAAGGGGAGCAGGGGGCAGGAAGCACACCTGGCGTGCTCCAGGTACTCTGCACACAGCTGAAATTCTGCCTTTCCCATCCTCCTTCCAGCTCTCTCAGAATCCTGGCGCAGCTCAGAAGAAAACTACAAACACAGCCCAGGTATGACCCCTTCCCTGTGTCTCCCCTGCCCTCGGACAGATGTGCGCGTGCATCTTTGCATGAGTGCTGAAAGAAACATCCTTCCACACCACAGAACGTGCGTTCCTTGGGAATGAGGCAGGAGACGGTCTCCTCCTGCCTCTCTGGAAAAGGCGCATTCCTGCCCAGAATTTAAGTGGCTCTCGGGGCCCGGCAGGCAGCTTGATGGCCATTCCTCTCCCAACAGTGGCAGCTTGCAGACCAGCCCCGAAGCGCTGAGGGCCCAAGCCAAAGCAGAAGCCCTGATGATCCTCAGCAACACGGCTGATCTGGCCAACGCCATCCACTGGCTGCCTCCGGGACTGCTCTGGGCGGGGAAATTCCCACCGTGGCTGGTTGGCCTCATGGGGACCGTCTCTTCTCTGGCTGGCCTCTACCAAACCTGCATGAAGGGAAGCACCGGGACGGTATGAAAAGCCGCTTTGGGACAACTGGCCCAAACTCAACTCAGCACAGGGAGGGGGGGAAAGGGGTGTAATTGCTGCTCCCAGCAAAACTCATTGCTCAGAGGGACGTGTTTGGCCCACTCCATCTGGGAGGGAGCCCTGATAATGCAGGGGTGTGAAGGCCAGGCCAGGGGAGCAGGCCACAAACAGGCTCCCAGCTGGGGAAGGGAAAGGCCACCCACGCCCACCCTCATTGCAAGAGCCAGTTGCTGTGTAACCAATCAGAGCCCATAAGCCTGACAGGACTGTACAGGGGCTGCCTCTGACTCCTTTCTGCCCTCCTGGCTCTCAGGGCACACACCTCTCCTCCGTGCCCAGCAAGTCCAGGGAAGGCTGCCAGTAGACCCCTTTCTCCCTGCCCCAGCCTTCATCAGTGCCCCCCCCCCCCCCCAACAGAGAGAGCCTGGCTCTTCTGCACAGGGTTAGGGTTGGCACTCCCATAGCAGTGGCCTTCCCATGTGAACACCCCCCCCCACCCTTCTGCATCTGCATCAGACCCTTGGCCCGTCATTGTTTGAGCTGCCTGCTCTGACTGGGGTCAGCTCTCCTGCATCCACGGTGGAGAAAGGTCTTCACTGGTCCTTTGTTGAGGGGAGATTCTGGGAACTGGACTTGGGCCCTCCTGCCACAGACCCTCTTAGGGTGGCAGCAACGGAGCTGCGTGGAACCAGAGTTAAATCCAGAGTGTTGGCCCAGGCTTGAATCCCCTCTTGTTCCAGCCCCCCTCTCTCGCTCTAATCTACCTCACAGGGCTGCTGGGATGTGAAGACAGGAGAATGATGGCAGCTGCTTTGAGTTTCCACGGGGGAGAAAGGAAGGTTTAAGTCAGGGGTGGCCAAACTGGTTCTCCAGGTGTTCATGATCTACAGTTACCATGAGCCATTCCAGAGAGCCACATATATATAAAATCCAAGTTCAATCCCTGGTCCAGGTAGGCTGAAAATCAATGAATATATTAAATATATACAGGAAGACTGCAAGTCACTATAAAGCTCCTTGCAACCATCAACAGTATCTGTTTAGAACAAAGGAGCGGGAAATCACAACATGCATCCCAAAATCCTCAGTAAATGAAACACTATTTCATAAAGGAATACATAAACTTCTAGCAGACGCAATCATAATAATAAACTCTTTATATCAGGGTGTATCTTATTCTGAAGGACTATCTTTAAATGGTTTCTCATGTTTTTTCCCCAATGCCCTTTTTACCAGATGCTTATTTTAATACATTTAGCAGAATTCCCCGATTATCTTCTTTTTCGCCTTGACCGTGCAGATCAAGAAATAACAGAAAGAGCTGCAAAGTTCGTTCACGATGCTATAATTATTTGATCTGTCAAATATTATATGATTTTATCTGTCATTGATTGTATATTATTGTCCTTGTTTTAAAAAATGCCAATAAAGGTGACTTAAGATTGACAACACGCAGGGGCAAAAATAGAGCCCATGGAAAGGTCAGTGACGTGTATGAAAAATTGTTGAAACGAAATGGTGTTAAAAATGTCTAGTGGGTCCAAAAGCAAAGAGGGAGAGGTGGGAGAGGGTCTGGGAGGGAGGCCAGAGAATGTTTAATAAGAGTACAAGCCTCTTGTAAAGGGATTTTGGTCAAAAGAGATATATCTAGGGTATGGATAATAAATTGATCTGGAACATGAATGCCCTCAATTTTATGACTCCTTAAGATGATAGGCCGGGGTAATCATGCTCTGCCAGGGGTTCTCCAGTGGACCTTGTAGCAGAGACAGTAGGTGCCTGGAGACCCAAATACTTCTGGATTTTAGGAGGGACACAGAAGTGGGTATCCTGCTCCATTTCTTGCACAAAAATGATGCAATATGATCTGTAATATAGTCACGGGCGGCTGCTTCTTGCACAAGGCGAATAATACAACTAATGTGGGGAACAGGATTATGTCCAATAGGACAATAGTACGAAGAATTATTCAGAAATAGTCGGCAGATTTTTCCTCTGGGGAGAGGGGAAGGGTGGCTAAGCCCCTGTTCTCCTTCCCTTTCTCGTGCTAATGACCTGGCCAGGAAGCAGGCCTCTGGACTGTGTGTGAGCTTGAGCCAGGTGGTGGCAGTGGGTGTTGCCCAGAGTCTGCCACTTGCCTGGACTTGGCAACCAGCTGGAATGGGGTGGGCAAGGACAGCACCAAGCATGCAAAGCAGAAGTGGGCTGGCCCCGTTACAATATCTGTAATGTGTCTTGAGGAGAGAGTCTGAAAAATGCCAATTTGTTGAGCTCTTCTACCTCTCAACCTTCTTTCAAATCTAAATGGCGGAGAACCCACATTTGGCCCATCCTCCAACAGCTGCACTGGTTACGTTGAACCCCCGATCAAGATTAAGGTTTGGGTAATGACCTTCAAGGCCAGATGCTGTCTGGGCCCAGTGTGCCTGAGGGACCACATCTCTGCCTAGTCCCCCAAGTAGTACTATGCTCAGCCAACTCCAACCGGCAGGTGACCCCTGGCCCCAAGGAAGCACACCTGGCCCCCACATGGTGGAAGGGTCTCCAGGAGGAGCTCCAACGAAGCCAGCATCGTTCCGCAGGGCCTGCAAAACGGTTGAGGCCAGGGAAGCCCAACATCCTCTACTGGGCCCTCCGGACACCCCCCCCCCCGATCTGACCAATTTGCAGGGTTCTGGACAAAACATTAATACCTATACAGTGGAAAATTAAATGCTCAATGTTACCGGTGTGATTGCTGATTGATGTGGTTACTGAATGCATGCTTATTGATTTTCATGTTCTCAGAGCCACAAAGGAGGGCGATAGAAAAATGTAATAAATCAATCTTATTTCTCCCATAGCATGGCCTCTCCTGAACTTTCCATTTCTTCAGACCCAACGGGCTCTGTTGTTGCCTCTCTGTTCATGGCACAGCTAGAACAGGCTATTCTTCTTCACGCCTCTGCTAACCTATTTTTTAAGAGTTTATTGTTACGCTCGTATCTGCTGTACATTTATACATTCATTTATGAAACAGGGCTTCCCTTACTGTGGATTTCGGGATGCGTGTTGTGGTTTCTTGCTCCTTCCTTCTAAACAGATACTGCTGATGACTGCATCTGGCTTTATGCACAGCTGGATCTTGTCACTGACTTGCTTTCTCTCTGTACATATTTAATATTTATTCTTCTGAATATTATTGTTGGGGACTATATTTATACATAGTGGTCATGCCCTCAGTTTTCATGTCCCATATTCCATGTAGCCCCTCTTTCTATTTACTGGCTCAGCATGGGAATCAAGCAGCCACTATCCTGCAAGGAGCTTCCAAGGGCAGCCCCACTGACAAGCAAGTCCTGATAAGAAAGATTTTGTTGGAGGGGAAGGGGGGGGGCCACAATGATCTGAAGCCATACAGCAAAGTTTGAGTCCAGTCAGGCACTCAAAAGTCAACACACACAGTTTTATTCAAGGTTTAAGCCTTCATGTGGCTGCACATACCTGCCCGGACTCAAATGTATCATTCTTCTGATCAATTCAAATTTCAGAGCCTCTTATAGGTGTTTTAGCCTTTGAGAAGGGAAAAGTATTTGAGTTTTTCTTTTCGTCGGGACGGGGTAAGTGGAAAGAACAGCGCCTTTGTATTCATGTTGTGGTTTCCATGACAATAAAGCTGATAAGTTTGGGACTAACCAAAGAGAAGCTAAAGACATGGGGGGTGGGGTGGGGGTCCATTTTCCCGATGTATTTGTGGCTCCCCAGTCATCCTGCAGAGGCAAAATAGCAGCAATCATCGCTTAAAAAAAATTCATTCCGGCATGCCCGGGTCGCCTTTCTGATCATTAAAACAGTGCACCATTTAAGAAACAGATCGAACATTCTGAACCAGAGAGACCACAAAAGAAACAGAGAGGATGACGAAGACAGAGAGCTTGGGGCAGAATGACAGGTGAGGCATGGAGCTTGCGGGGGCTGCCCGAGGCCGAGCCCTCCTCCACATGCCACTTTGCTCAAGTGGGGCAAAGAAGGGATTGCTGGGGGGCTGTTTTTAAACCGTGAGCAGCCTCAGGCGGGCTCCAGACAGTCACCGTTCTGGGCACAGGAACTCTCTCACACAAAAGGACTTTAAAAAACACCAACCGCATTCTAAAGTGCTCCAATTCTGCTCAGTACAAAAAATGAACAAACGCCGTTGAGGAGTATGTATGGCACAGGTAGCATTTGGGGTGCAAGTGGCCTCCGCAGACAGAAGGGGTGGGGGGTGTGGCAGGCCCAGAAAAGGAGCCCCCCTCCCCCAATCTAGAAGAAGAGTTGGCTCTTAGATGCCACTTTTCTCTACCCGAAGGAGTCTCAAAACGGCTTACAGTCTCCTTCCCTTCCTCTATCCACAACAGACACCCTGTGAGGTGGGTGAGGCTGAGAGAGCGCTGATATCACTGCTTGGTCAGAACACTTTTATCAGTGCTGTGGCGAGCCCAAGGTCACCCAGCTGGCTGCATGTGGAGGAGCAGGGAATCAAGCCCGGAAGGCCAGATCAGAAGTCCGCACTCTAACCACTGCACCAAGCTGGCTCTCCACACGCCATGTCCCCTCCCTGCAGCCCATCAGCTTCAGCCAAGCACTCTCTGCCCCACCGTGCTCGTTTCTGCCCACGTTCCTCTTTGGCCTTCCTGCACATAGGCTGTTTGACCAAGACCGCTGCGGCCACATCCTTCCCTGCCCCCGTCAGAACGACACTCACAGGGTTCGGCCCATCTGTCTTTGACCAAGTCAGACACAAGCGGAGCGTGGGAAGAGCAAGCCGAGGGGAGGGAGCACAACTGTGGCCCAGTCACAGCAAAAGGAAAGGGATACCCAGGAACACACCTGCTGTAAAATGGGGGAGGGGGGAGGCTGGTTTATAAGCTGAAGGGGGCGTACAAGGGCAAGTGTGGAAGGGAAGCTGGAATCACGGGTTCTGGTTTCTTGCCACTCCAAGATACTCTTCCAAAGGAGGGAGAGTTCTTATAGGCCAAAGTGGCTTACACTCCCTTTCTCCACAACAGACACCCGGTGAGGCTGGGAGAGCCCTGATATCACTGCTCCATCAGAACAGTATTATCAGGGCTGTGATAGGTTGCCCAGCTGGCTGCATGTGGGGGAGTGGGGAATCAAGCCCAGCTCGCCAGATTAGAAGCCGCCGCTCTTAACCACAACGCCAAGCTGGCTCTCACACCAAGCTGAATATTTCTTTTTTTTAAAAAAAAAGCTTCACTGCTCTTGAGGAATGTGGGCAGCCAGACAGGCACTTCCCCACCTCTGCTGCCTGCCCGACCCGCACGACTGCCCTTGCTGAACAACCCCAGTGGGGCTGAGAAGGTGCGTGATGGGGCCCCTTGGCCAAGGGCTGTGCCTGGCACTTGGCATCACAGTCACAGAGATGGCAGAACGGGGCACCACACAGATGCTGGTGGGCTGCAGCAGGACCCACCTCTTCCAGGCCAGGCAGCAGGAGAGGAGATCCTGCCAGAGGTCAGCCAGGGGGTCGGTGTTTGTTCCCTTCGTTTCACAGAGCAGGATCATGGGCGTTCCAGCAGTTGCATATCCATGCTGTGCCCACCTCTCTGGAAAGGGACCCCCTGGCCATAGCAGCTGGTTTCTGCGCCGCCGTCAACAGCCTTTGGCAGAAGAAGCCGCCCCAGAAGCACAAAGACGGAGGTCTCTGGGGAGGGTGGAGACAAGCAGACACAACCAACGCTGCACCTGGCCCCTCTCTGCTCCAGGGCAGCACGGAGTTCAGTCCAAAGGCTAGAGAGGCACAGACCGTGGCTAAGGCCTGCCCACCCAGAAGGAACAAGCACCTGTGAAAGTCACCCACAAGAGGGCGCTCATGCTGCAGGCCCGGAGCCACCCATCCCGACGGGTCCTGACCGCCCAAGCGGGTGGAGGAGGAGGAGGAGGAGGAGCAGGCCTTCCTTCCGGGTGCCGGCTAGAAGAAGATGATGTCCTCCTTGGTCGCCTCGTCCTGGGCTGCCGGCAGCTGGCTGGGAACGCTGCTAGGCTTCACCAGGCTGGCCGGGCAGAGCGGTGCTTCCGAAGGGGTCTCCAGAGGGCCAGGCAGGTCTGCCGGGAGGGAAGGGGGGGGTTGACAGAGGGCGCAGCCAGCAGGAGGGCTCGGCCGGTGGCCCCACATCCGCCTCTCAGAGCGCACTTACCTGGCAGAAAGGCCGCGTTCTGGCCGTGGGCAAAGACCGGGTTGGCAAAGTGTCTGCTGCGGGACCCGGACTCCTCCTTCCCTGACAGCCGGGGAGTAAGCAGCTGCCTCAGGTCGACGGACGCTAAACGCAGAAAGGGAGCCCTTCAGCACCGGGCCAACTCCCCAGGCAGCAGAGCCAGGGAGGTTCCGCCGGAGAAGTCTGCCGGGAAATATCCCAGAGACGGCCTCTGCGGCCGGCTCTGGAGAAGCCCCTTCCTGGCGCAGGACCACGGGACCGGTGCTGATCCAACCTCCGAGACAAGGCCCCCGACAGCAGCCAGCCGCCCAGCTCAAGCTGTCCCCCAAAACCACTGCCGGCATACCTGAGCTGTCTGTCCGCTGGGAGGCTCTGCCGGCCTTGCCCGCCTTGTCTCTGCCGCCCTTCGTGGAGGCTGCCAGCTTGGTGGGGATCTGCTGCTGCACGGCGGCCGGCTTCTGGATCTGGTTGGTGGCGCTCAGCAGGTGGAGGGGCACCTCGTTCTTGAGGGGCAGCACGGGACGCCCCTCTGCCGCGGCACTCTCCCGCCGGGCCAGCTCCGGCCGCTCCAGGCAGTCCACCGCAGAGAGGCTGGCCCGTCCGCAGGGCTTGGCGGGGGCCGGGCTTCCTTCCAGCCCCTCGCCGTTGAAGCTGACCGAATGGGCCAGGGGGTGACCCTGGGAAGAGAGCGGCCGGTTGGAGCTCCTGCAGGAGAGGCAGGCTCTGAGGCCCAACAGGCCTCCTCCAAAGGGGCCCCAAACTCCCCTGAACCAGCACAGGTGGCCCCCAGGGGCAGGCCCAGGGGCAGGCACAGCACTTACGGCAGGCAAGCCCTGGTTCAGCCCGCAGGACCTGCGGGGCAAGGATTCCTCGGCCCCGGCAGTGGACCTAACTAGGCATCCGGAACTGCAGAAGATACCACCACCGGGGCGGGGCGGGGCGGGGCAAGGGGGCCTCACTGAGCTTGCTCCAAGGCAGGCCTCCCCCACCCGCTGCAATTGTAAGCACCTTCCCACCCCAATGACGCCTGCCCACCCTATGCTCCCCAGTTTGTCAGTTCTGTGCCATACTGTGGCTGCACGTGGCACGTTCTCCATCGGCTTGCCTTGGGGTGTGGGGAACCCCCCCCCCTCCTCCAGGTCTCCTTGCTGCACGGCGCACTCACCAGGCCCGTGTCCGGAGAGAAGGGGCCCGGCCCTGGCGGCGGCTTCTTCAGCTTGCGCAGCTGCTCCAGGCGCTCGCGCTCCTTCTCCACAGCTCGCTGGGCCTCCCGCAGCCGGGCCAGGTCGTGCTGGTAGGCCTCCCGCTGCTGCTCCAGCTCCTCCCTCTCCTGGCCCAGGCGGGCCTGCAGCTGCCCCACGGCTTCCTCGCGCTCCTGCTGCTGGGCCTCGGCGGCCTCCAGCTCCCGCCGCTGGCGGTCCCGCTCCCGCTCCCAGCGCTGCTGCTCCGCCTTCAGCTGGCTCTGCAGCTTCTGCACGTTGGCCAGCTCCTCCCGCTGCTTCTCGAAGTTGCGCTGCCTCTCCTGCTCCAGCAGCAGGTTCCCCCGCGTCGACTGCAGGCGGAGCTGCTTCTCCCGGTCCAGGAGGGCGCTCTGCTGCATTTCCACGTAGCTGTCTTGCTGGGCCATCACGGCCTGGGTGGGGAATGAGGAGGGAGGCCTCACTTTGAGGAAAGCCCACCTGCACCCTCACCCAAAGCAGTGGGGGAGGAATTCTGGCCCCACCTGGGCACACCCCGTGCAGGGACAGGATGGAGTAGCGCTCCAAGGCTCCAGTCCCTGTGGGCGGCAGAGGGTCCCCCTTTTCCTTTCTGGGCTCATCAGCCAAGTGCCCACAATTGCCACCCTTGTCCTTCGGGGTGCTCCCGCCCTCACGCTCACCCCCACAGCAGTCCTTTCCCAAACACTCGACTCCTGCAGCGCCCTGAACCCCCGGGCATCCGGGGAGGGAGGGGGGGTGGCTCACCTGCAAGCTGAGGAGCAAGCGCAAGAGGGCCTGGATCCTTTGGATGAGCTGGGGAGAGAGAGAGAGAGCGAGCACAGGCGAGGTGGGACATGGGCCACAGGGGAGAGGGGCACGTCTCAGGAAGGGCCCATGCAAGGCCAGGGCTGCGGGACTAACAGAGGCCCTGACACAAAGGGCATTCCCATCTGGAGGAACAGTGGCAGCCCAGAGGTGCTTCCTGCTTGTCAGGGCCTCCCCCATCCCAGCCCAAGCCCACCGCTGGCCGAGAGAAGCGTGCTCCCTTCCCTGTTTGAGCCACTGCAGACTCAGCTGCAGGAGGGACTGTCGGCACCCTCCCTCCGAGCATGGCCTGCAAAGGGTCCTTTGGGCTGGTCTCCCTCTCCTGTTTGCTCTTCCCTCGCCAGGACATGTATCGTGGCCACCCTGGCTCTCTGGGCTCGTACCTCTGACTCCACAGCAGGCTGAGGGCGGCTGCTGTACTCCAGCCTCGAGAGATCACTCTGCAGAAAAGCAAGAGGGAAAGGCCAGTGGGGGGGGGGGGGGGGAGAGAAGGAAGATTTTGACTGCAGCACAAGTGGCAGCGGGGGGGGGGGAGTGCTCCTTCCTTATCTCCTCTGCACACTTCCCCCCGCCCGGGGTGGCAAGTCCTGCAGCCCCCGACCTGCATGAGATCCTTGGGCTTCCCTGGAACCCCCCTGAGGGAGCCCCTTCCATGACCCAGGCACCCTCCAGGAGCCAAGCCCCGCCTGCAACAGACCCCCTCTCTCCCAGGCAGAACAGGCAGAGCTGGGCATCTGCTCAGCTCCCCCTTGCCAACAACTGCCGGGTACTTTGATCGTCAAGACACACCAAAGATGGTGAGCCCTCCGCCAGGCAACACCCTCAGGGCCTGGCCCCACGGTGCTCCTGCCTATCCCCCATCAGCTTCAGGCCCAGCATCTCCGTTTGCCTGCTCTCCAGAGGCAGGCGTGGGGGGTGGCCTCGCTCTGTTCACGCCCCAAGGGAGAAGGCTGGGCCAGCAGGACCTTAGCATGAGGCAGCTTCACCTCTTCCCTCTCTGCCCACCAGCAAAGCAAGGGACACGCAGGTGGGCTCCCCTGGGTTTCTTTGCGATATCCAGAGTCTGCCTTTCTCACAGGGATGCCAGGCGGATTTCAGACAGTGAAGCCCGAGAACGGGAGAGTCAGTAAACAATGTAACAGGATCAGGACGGCAGAAATCTGGAAACGACCCGAAATCTAACAACAGAACTGAAGCTAAACGCCAGTAGCAGGGCCCTGGGGATGGGCTGCCAATGGGGCATCTGCAGAACTGGAGCAGCGTGCATGCTCTGTCAGGGGCCCTACGGCCATTGTGCTCCAGCGTTCTGTGCCAGCCAGCGGTTCCGAGGGGAGGCCATGCACAGAGCATGACGGCAGCCGTGTCTGGCCACTGGCCGGGCCTCTGAATCCCCACACGGTTTAACTAGAGGAAGCCTGTCTGATTCTTTCCCCAGAGCCTGACAGGCAGCACGACCAGCAGGACGGCCTCCACTTACCAGGCACGGTCCTTCGTGGATGGCTGAAGGCAACTCCTGGAGAGGCCTGTCCGGGTGATTCGGAAGGCCTCGGCGCTCCCACGCCCACTGGTCTCCGCCACACACCTTCTTCTGGAAACTGCCAGCTGGGGGTTGGGGGGGGGACAAAATGACGGACCAAAGCACAGAGGAAGCCCTTCCCGACCTTGGGGGACATGAAGCAGCCCGTTTGGCACGGCCGCCTTAGAATCCTAGAGTTGGAAGGGACCTCCTGGGTCATCTAGTCCAACCCCCTGAACTATGCAGGACAGTCACATCCAAGCCTTGCTTGGCCAGGGGTTGACGGGTCAGGAGAGGAGGAAGCCTCGGAGCTGCCAAATGTGGACAAGCCACAGCTCACGAGAACCATGCATCAGAAGCCTGACAGTGTGGCCCCAGGCAGAGACAGCACAGCCGTCTCCCACACCTCCAGGAGGCCAGGCAGGGGAGCAGCCATCAGGAAAGACTTGGTTCCTATGAATGGACTTGGTTCCCATTGTGTGGGAGCCCCGCTCTTTGGCCCTCCCACCCTCCGAATCGCTCACTTTTGGCCAGGCCAGCCGCAGCGCTGTCGTAGCCCCCGAAGGTCTCTGCTCGCCTCAGTGCCCCCGAAGCACAGCTGTCCTCAGGATGAGAAGCCACACTCCCCAGCTGGGTGAAGAGCCAGCTCTGGATGCCCTCCGCTAGAAGACGCAGACAGACAGGTGCATGCTTCACCAGCCGCTTAGAGCAGGGGTAGTCAAACTGCGGCCCTCCAGATGGCAGGGGCTCATGGGAATTGTAGTCCATGGACATCTGGAGGGCCACAGTTTGACTACCCCTGGTTTAGAGGCAGGGGAAGAGGGGAAAGAGAACACACACCTCCCCGCCAACAGGGGTCCAGAAGCAGAGCAGCTGCATCCTGGCAGGTCACCAGGGCGGGGTCTCACCCAACGCCAGCTTTTAAAGAAGCCACCAAAGATCCCACAAGGCGGGATCGTGTGATTCCCCCAGATTCTCCACCCTTCGTCCCTTCTCTGCTGCCGGCACTTCTGTGCCTTCCCCTTACCTTCAGATACTGCCTGCTTGACAAGCCCCTCTCCCTGCAGGGCCTCAGGGGACTCCGTCCTACAGCTGATCCAGGGGCGGGAGGTTTGGGGCAGGTCCTCGAAGCCACTCATCTCCGCCATCTCCAAGTATATCTGCTGCTTCTCGTTCAGGCTCTGCACAATCAGGTCATCCTTCACCCTCAGGCGGTCTAGGGTTGGGGGCCAAAGCAGGAGCAGTCAAGATGGGCCCCCTGGAAGGGAGGGTCGGGAAGCAGCTGTTCCTCAGCTATGCTCCTCTGGGTTCTCCTTACCGTGAAAGTCCTTCAGCTTGGCGGCCCTTGTTTCGGCTTGTTTCCGCTCCTCCTCGGGATCAGCAGGGACCCGTTCCTCCTCGTCTGGACAGCTGCAGAGAAACACATCAAAGAGAGGTGGCTTTCAGCTCCGGTCACTGAAAGCTGCCCTCCACATCCCCACCTCACCCCAGCTCAGGCTGGGCCAACACCAGGGGAAGGGGGCCGCACACACTTCTCCACTGCCCGGCGGATCTGAGCCATCCAGAGATTCCTGTCCTCCTTGGAGCTGGTGTGGATTTCGTACATCTCGGGTCCTTTCAGGGAGGCACTGATCAAGAACATGGCTCTCTCCTCGTTGGCCACTTCCCGAACGATCAGCTTCTGCAAGGAGATCACGGGCGGCTTGGGATCCTGCAATGCAAGGAACGCCTGGGTCAGGCCCTGGCCTCTCTCTCTCTCTCTCGAGTGGCTCAGGACTGCGGAGGTCACACCGAGGCTGCCAACACCAACCGTCTGGGGCAAGCATCTATCGCTGTTCCTGTGTTAGATCCAGATTGGGGGTGGGGGGCAATTAAATCTGTCTACAGCAGGAGAAAAAAGCCAGACTCGAGCAGAACCTTTGAGAGTAAGCAGATTCATGGCAGGGGGCAAGCCTTCGTGAACCCCCTGATTCCAGCTATGGGGAGTGTGTGTGTGTCACACCAATCAGGGCTACAACTGCCTCATGGCCCCTGGGCTCTCGCCTGCCCACCCTGGGGAGATTTGGGCACGGTCTCTGCCCACAGATACGTACCACAGAGGCAAACGTGTATCTCTGGTCCTTCTCTTGCAGTAGGAGAAGAACATCTGTTAGCAGGACGACCAGAACATCTGCACAAGGAGAGAAGGTGTCAGTGGGTGGCCAGGGCAGGCTTTTTTGGGCTTCAGGGGCCAAACATGGGTGCCGTAGTCCCTGTCTGGATGATAAACTGCGTGAGGCTTCCCCAGCTGCACAAGACAGCCAGCCAGGACCTGCACGTAAGGGAAGCCACAGAAGGGACACCTGCGGCTCTCTCCTGTTGGGAGCTCCAGACATTGGGCCAGCCAAGGCTATTTATACTGCCCAGAGCTGCAAAGAACAGGCGGTATAAAAATACAAATAAATAAATAATTTTTTTAAGTTCCTTTATCTTTTGGCTATTTTTCCGTGGACTGCAAAGGGCAGGCCAATCTCATGAGGACAAAACCCCAAGAGCCGATTCCTTCTGCCTCTCTGCACCGTCCCTCTAACCCACGCTTCTCGAGGGCCCCGGAAGACTTTCCCGAATGGGTGGGAGTTAGTTTTTACATGAACTTATATGGTCATGTCAACCCGCCCCTCCCTCCAAAACTGGCCCATCGGCCTGGAGGAGGTGGGAAGGGGAGGGGCCCCAGACGGGCATGCCCACAGCTCTGCACCCCAACCACATTTTGCACAGTGACACAGCTTATGGGGTTCCTCGAAGCCTGGAGAATATTTCAGGGGTGTCGTCCCTGTGGTAAAAAAAAGTCTTCTTCTGCCCTTCTGGTCTCAACCAGTGAGGGGTGATACATAAGCTGAGTGAGTGAGTGCATGGGGGTTCAGGGCAGAATCCTCCTCACCAAGGGCCTGGCGCCCTGTGGCCAAACACGGGAGCAGCAGGGGCTGAGAAGGGCCCCTCCCCTCCCCTCTTGAGAACCTGGAGGGCCACTGCTGCTCTGAAGAGAGTAGACCGGCCTAGACTGACCCGTCGTAGGATTTCAAAACCTACATTGGGTTTGCAGTGGGAGCAGCAACTCAATGGCCAAACACCGGCTTGGCACAGTAGGGATAGGCCTCAGTTTGGCCGCCGTGGCAATCACCGAAGCCCCTCCTCTCCACAGCGCTGGTCACCTTGGGCTGTGGTGATTGCCAAGGCGGCCGAATCGAGCCGAAGTGCACACCTCTAGACATCGCAGATCCATTTCCTGCCACTTGGGTGCAGGGGAGGGGAAAGGGCTTTTCAGGCCCAAGAGCTTGGGAGGTTTGGGGAAGGAAAAGAGTAGAGCAGAGCTACCCAACAGCCACCCGAGCAGGATGGCCAGAAGGAGCTCAAGAGGTGGAAAATCTGCCAGGTCTAAATTCTCCAAGTAAGGGTGTGGGTGTGTGTGTTTGTGTGCCAGAAACGTGAAGTGGCTCAGAGATTGTGGAATCCAACCCGCCTGCCCGGAGCTCTAGCAGCAACAGCAGCCTGCAGGGAGGCGAGCGAAGGGAGCCCAGCCCCTACTGACCTTTCAGGCGCCCCGAAGCAGCTTTCCAGGACAGCATCCCGTCGGCCAGGAGTTGCCGCTGCAGCATGTCCTCCTTCCGGAAGACCAGCCCGTTCTTGAATTTCCCCGAAGACTTGAGCTCCATCTTGGTCACCAGCTCCCGGAGACGCTGTGCCTTCTCGCACTCGTTCACCTTGGCGTCGACGGCCGTGATGGCCTCCTTGATCAGCTGCAGCGCCTGGGTCAAGTCCTCGTACTCCTCCGTGCCAGCTGCAGGAGAAAGCCCATGTTGCGGGAGCAGGAAGACCAAGCTGGACCCCAGCCAGCGGTCCAATCCACAACCTCCACAAGCCCCCAGCAAAAGAGGCTCACATCCCATCCCAGCTGGACAGAGCTAAGCCGTGTAGGTGAGCCTCGCACCTTCAGTGTTTTGAATGATGCGCTCCACCAAGACCGGGTACTTCATGATGCGCTGCGTGACGAGGAGGTTGCATTCCTGGATCCCGAGTCTCCTGACAATGGAAGAATTGCTGATTTTCTACGGAGCAAAAGGCAGACACACACATGGGGAGGCTTGCTCGCAGCAACAGCACTGGCAGCCCTGCCCTCCTCCCTTGCTGGAACTGAGAGCGGGACATGGACAGCCCCCCCCACCCCCGGCATGCTTCTCTGGCACTCACCCTGGGAGATTTTCACAGCCACCTAAACTGGCTAGGGGCTCCCAGCACGTCTGACCAAGAGCAACCCAGAGCGATTCTTTTCTCTTCACAGGAAACGAAAGGGAAGTCCTTCTCCAGAGTCATCAGGGCAGGAGTCTCTGGCCCCTGGCACTTCAGACCTCCCCCACTTGTGCCAGACCGACAAGGAGAATCTGCATTCCTCGGCCCCCTCTCCCCACCCCCATCAAAGTGCTGCTTCTGCTGCAAGGGCCCATCCACTCCACAAGCCCACTGGCAGAACTGGGGTGGGTGGGAGACTGGGTTTCAGCACCTGGAACTCCATTGCTCATTGGGGGACCCCAAGCCCACCCACCTCACCCCTTCCCCAAGACATGCTGCTGAGCAACGTGCTTCCTGGTACCTTGATCAAGTTTTGGAATTTCTTGCTTTGCTGCATCAGCTCCTTATAGTAATTCACCGCGTCGCCATGGCTGCTGCAGAAGACACCGTACTTCTCTTTCATCCGTTCGCCGGTTTCACCCGAAAACTGAGCCAGAAGCAAAAGAGAGGATGCCGTCCACATGTGAGAGACTGAAGGCGCACAGCAGAAATCGGCTGGGCAGAGGATGGGGGTCTGGCTGCAAGAACCAACTTTGCTGCACAGTTCGGGCACAAGACAGCAGAGTCGGAAGGGACCTCCTGGGTCATCTAGACTAGCGATCCCCAACCTGTGGGCTGCGGACCACATGTGGTCCTTCGACTAATTGGAGGTGGGTCCCGAAGGACACCTTCTTCCCCCCCCCCCCCCCGGCCCTTTGCTTCATCCCCCCCAGCCCTTTACAACACACTTCATTGTTGTGGCGTGTCTGTATCTTATTTTGAAGGGATGCTTAAACATTACCATAGCGATCAGAGAGCGTTAGGGCAGTGGTTGAGAGTAGAGGAGTAAACTACCCCCCCACACACATCGGGCCTCAGTAAAAGGCGTTGAGTGGTCCCCAGTGATAAAAAGTTTGGGGACCACTGATCTAGACCAACCCCCTGCAGAATGCCAAAAAATCACAACGACCCATGAGATGGGGCCAGTACCAATGCTTCTCTAGGAACGCTGGCAATGGGTCTGCTGAGGGCCTCCAGATCATTTACTGTGCCAACAGTCAAGGGGGAGGGGTGGTGAAGGGCCAAGATTCTATCTGCAAAGCAGAGTATTCAGGAAGCCAACTGGATCCATCTCCACAGGCAGGTGTAAATTGGCCCCTCTGCCTCACAGGGCAAGGCTTCTGATCGGCTGTGCAGATTTTTAAAAACACTGCTTGGGCCAGCGTGGTGTAGTGGTTAAGAGCAGTGGCTTCTAATCTGGTGAGCCGAGTTTGGTTCCCCACTCCTTCCCTACATGCAGCCAGCTGGGTGACCTTGAGCTAGTCACAGTCCTGTCAGAGCTCTTCTGACCGAGCAGTGATATCAGGACTCTCTCAGCCTCACCCACCTCACAGGGTGTCTGTTGTGGGGAGAAGAAGGGAAGGTGATTGGAAGCCGCTTTGAGCCTCCTTCGGGTAGAGAAAAGCGGCATAGAAGAACCAACTCATCTTCTTTGGTAATCTCAGGGCTCTCTCAGCCTCCCCTCCCTCCCAGGGTGTCTGTAGTGGGGAGAGGAATGGAAAGGGATTGGAAGCCGCTTTGAGATTCCTTTGGGCAGAGAAAAGCGGCATCTAAGAACCAACTCTTCTTCTTCAGTAATATCAGGGCTCTCTCAGCCTCCCCTCCCTCACAGGGTGTCTGTAGCGGGGAGAGGAAAGGGAAGGCGAATGTAAGTGTTTTGAGACTCCTTCGGGGAGTGAAAACTCTTCTTCAGCTGCCAAAAGAGCATTGTGTGACTGATGGTAAGCCGGGGTAGCCATTCTGTTGCTGGACTGACCTCCTGAGCAGCTATTCTGTGGCAGCCATTTCAATGCTGGTCCCAACACACTGTCTCAGAGAGGTGCAACAAGTTTGGGGACCCTTGCCCTGGCTCCCTGAACCAGGGGTAGTCAAACTGGGGCCCTCCAGATGTCCATGGACTACAGTGAACGCTGGCAGGGGCTCCTGTCCATGGACATCTGGAGGGCCGCAGTTTGACTACCCCTGCCCTGAAAAAAAGCTGCCGCCTCCCATGGAGCACGGCCCGTTGCCCATCCCACCCAACGCTGCGTACTGATGGCTCAGGCAGAGCAAGGGAGACTGACCCTGGGCCCTCTGCGTGTGCTGGGGAGATTGTGCCACTGCCTGGCAGGGCCTCCTAGAGCTCGCCAGCCCCTTTCCAGAACTCTTTCTTTACTCCCAGCACTTCTGCAAACCCACAGTCTCCCCACAGGGCCTGATCTCCACCTGCCCTTCCTGACCTGCTGCACCAAGAGGTCCCCAATTCGCCGGATGACGTAGTTGCGCTCGTTGCCTTCCTCCAGGGACTCCTTCCGCCGCTCCTTCAGCTGGGAAAGGAAGGCCCAGTGCAGGTCTAGCAGTTCATCCACAGCGGGGAAGAGGCGGTGGAGGACCATGTTGCTGAACTGCAACTCCTCCCGCATGGCCCGCAGGTAGACCTTCAGCATGATCTTGAGGGTCCGGACGTGGTGCATTTCCGTCTGCATCAGTTCTGGAAGGCAAGCCGCAGCCCTCAAGATGGTCTCACCCCAAGCCCAGCCTTCAGGACCCCTTCCTCCTGACCGTCTATGTCAGGGGTAGTCAACCTGTGGTCCTCCAGATGCCCATGGACTACAGTTCCCATGAGCCCCTGCCAGCATTTGTAGTCCATGGACATCTGCAAGACCACAGGTTGAGTACCCCTGGCTGCACCCACACCAGCCTCCCCCCCCCCCGGTTTGCAATCAGGGCCACAGTCACTGAACCCCAGGAGAAGGCAGACCCTTCCCCACGGTAGCGATCCCCAGTCTGTGGGCTGCGGACCACATGTGGTCCTTCGACTAATTGGAGGTGGGTCCCGAAGGACGCCTTCTCCCACCCCCCCGGCCCTTTGCTTCATCCCCCCCAGCCCTTTACAACACACTTCATTGTTGTGGCGCGTCTGTATCTTATTTTGAAGGGATGTTTAAACATTACCATAGCGATCAGAGAGCGTCAGGGCAGTGGTTGAGAGTAGAGGAGTAAACTACCCCCCCACACACACCGGGCCTCAGTAAAATTATCAAGCGTTGAGTGGTCCCTGGGGATTAAAAGGTTGGGGACCACTGCCCCACGGGGCCTCACCGTAGATGACGTCCTGCCGCTTGAGGACCTCCCGCTCCTGCTGCCTCGCGTACGGCTGCTCGACTGCCAGGCTCCACGACTGGGCCTCGAACTCCCGGGCATCCGTCTCCAGCTCCTGCCGCAAGGAGGCCAGGTACCCATCTGCAAATGACGAGGAAGCGCTTTCAGCCTGCAGCGCTGGCCCCAGCCCCCACTCCCCCCCCCGCCCGGTCTTCGGCTCCTTTGGCCAGGGCCCCCCAGGGGCGCTGGCCCCGCTTCTCCCCATTCCTGCCCAGGGGCTTGACTCAGCCCCCCTCCCCTCCCCTCCCCTCCCCCCCCTGGCTCCTGCAGGCCGAGGCCGTTGCCGGGCAGGTTCCCTTACCCTCCACGAGCACCGCCTCTGCCACGGAGGGGGCGAGGGGGCCGGCGTCCTCGGGGGGCGGCTTGAGTCTCGGGGCTCCGGCGTCCGCCTCGTCCATCTCTCCGCCGGCCGGCCTGAGCAGTCAAGGGAAGCGCAGAGGCGGGTCACCGGCGGAACTCACTGCGGCGGGGCCGCGGCGCTCAGAGGCGGCCCCCGCGGGGAGGGGGGACCCCCGGCGCCCACCCGGCATGGCGGGCCAAGGAAGGAAGGCAGGAAGGCCGGCCGGTTCGAGCACGCCCAGGGGCAGCCAGGCCCGGTCCCCGCTCTGGCCCCCCAGCTTGGGCGCTCGCGCAGGGAGAGGGAGGCCCGCAGGTCCCGGCGGGGGAAAAGGAGGCGGCGCCGGCGCCGGTGGGGCGCTTGACCGGCGGAGAAAGGCCCGGGATCCAGCCCAGCAGCTGGCGGCGGAGTGCGCATGCGCGTCCGGGTACGCATGCGCACGACCGTCAGCCGGTGTGGAGGCGGCCGTTGCCAGGGCTCCTCCTCCGCCGCCTGATTGACAGCGTTCCTACCCTGCTCGCCCCCTCCCCCCCCCCTTGGCTGAACTGCCAGCGTCCCAGAGGCGGCAGGAGTCAGCCGAGCCCGTCCGCAGCAGCCCTCCCCGATGGCCCCGACGCTTCCCACCCACAGGCCCGGCTGCCCGGCCTGGCCCGCCCCCAGTCAGCTCTCCTCTGCCCTCCCCAAGATGGCGGCGGCTCCCTGGCGTCCTCTCCCCGAAGGCGCCCGCGGACCTCCTCAACATGGCGCCGCCCGCTCCCCGCGCTGGCGATAGGCTGAAGGAAGCGACCCGCGCGTGCGTGCCTAGTGCGCCTGCGCGTCGCGTCACCCGAGTGAAATGAAATTCTGTGAGGGAGACGAAAGAACGGAGAGCGGGGAGGGGCTGCCAGGGGCTCATGGGAATTGTAGTCCACGGACATCTGGAGGGCCACAGTTGGGCCACCCCTGGTGTAGGGCTTCCTAATTAGAGTGAATGGACACGGGGGGGGGGGAGGAAGTGAGACGTGAAACGGAGAGGATTAGTTGTAAATTCTTAGGAGCCCTGTTGTTCTAAATCAGGGGTAGTCAAATTGCGGCCCTCCAGATGTTCATGGACTACAATTCCCATGAGCCCCTGCCAGCGAATGCAGGGGCTCATGGGAATTGTAGTCCATGGACATTTGACTACCCCTGTCCTAAACTGCATTTCCCTGGGGCGAGAGGAGGTCATTAGCAGGTCATCTGCTCTTTCCCACATGGTCTGCCACTGCCTACCACCCACCGCCAGCTGCAGTGGCAACCAACCAGGGGGCCCCCCCAGAAGGGGCCAGGCAACCCCAAATGGGGTCCCGAACCACAGGTTGAAAACGACTGGGGTAGCCGTTAGCAGGCTTGAATCCTGACTCGGGCCAGCCACGCAACTCATGTCTGGGCCTCGGAGTAAGCTGACTTCACTCAAGGAGAACACCCCGAGCTGCTGGGAAGAAGGGCCAGGAGCTGGACGGAAGGACAATGACGATGGCACAAGAACCAAGCCCAGCAGCTGCCCCCTTCAGGCACTGATGCCAGAGGACCAGAGAAGACAGCACAGGCAGGGCGAAGCTCCAGAGAAAGTCGGCTTGATGGGCCAGACCAGACCCCTTCCCAGTGCAGAAAAGCCGCAGCAGCTGGGGAGGCCAATGAGAAGCCAATGAGAAGTGGCAGCATGCAGGTAGAGCTGCCTGGGCCATTGGCCACCGGGAAGTAGCCCTTATGGCCCTCCAATGTCTGACAGGCATTTGCCCCTGCTTCTTAAGCAGGGGTTGGAGGTTACTGCTGGCCTTTTAAAGCTAGTTTCAAGTTTGAAATAATACCAGAGCTACATGCTATTTCCAGAGACCTGCTCACCGGTAGCTTACAAGAAAGAAGTAAAGCCATGAAACATATTTAAGAAAATGGTCTGTACTATAGCCAGAAACGAAGTGCTGGAGACACCTCTCCCAAATTGCTGGGGGGGGGGGAAGAACCCTCCCTCTGCTTGCCCATGATGATAAAGTCCCTCTGCGGTGGTCACCAGTCAAATTCTTGGCCATAGGTTGGGCAGACCCCAGGCTTTGACTGCCTGAGGAGGGACGTGGCTGCAACCCACTCTGCTCTGAGAGAGAAAGATGCACAACGGCTCAGAGGGACAAAGTCTCCCCAGAACACACACAAACACACACACTCTCCTGCACATCTCAGGAGCATCAGAGTTGCAACCAGAGAACTGAGCAGAAGTCCTCTGCAGAAAAAAAACCTCACTGGCAAGTTTGGATTAAAGGTGCCGCCCCCTCTGCCTCCCGCCTCGGATCTGGTTCTTGCCAGAGGAACACTCAACCCAGCCGGCAAGACCCGTCCGCGGAGCAGTCACACAGCCTCAAGCGGCAAGTCCCGGGCTCTGTTCTCCAGGCGGGGGACCCTCCCCCTACCAGTGAGCCCCCCCTGGTCCCTGGTTACTCACCCAGCCTTCCCGACAGCCCCGGGGGTGGCACTCAGTGGAGCTGGCGAGCTTCCCCTGGGCACGACGGTCATGCCGAGACTCCTGGGCAGGTCGGGGGTGCCATCGGAGCCCAGGAGGGGGGTCCGGGGATGCTCCTTGAGAGGGGGGACTGTGGAAGCAAACAGAGAGTTGGTGCTCAGAAACCGGGGCGCAAACTGCAGACTCCCCACTCTCAGCCCTCGGTCCTCAGAACGCAGGCGGAGGATGGACAAGATCCTGGCTGTTAGGAGCTCATTCTCCAGAAAGATGCTCTCGTTCCACTTGTTGGAGAAAGAGCCGCAGAAGAGCAGCTCTGGGGGGGCGGAGGCATCCGTGCCGCTCTTGGAGTGCGTGGCGCCCATGTTTGCTGCCTGCCTGCCTCAGAGAGAGCAGGGGCGGACCGTCTTTATACCACCTTGGGAGCCTTCTAGAAATCTCTCACAAGGCAAACCTGTCACTTCAGCATGCCGTATTGGCAAAACCAGCAGGGCCGACGGGCAGGAAATTAGTCCCTACTGCGCCTGTCCTCTCTGGAAATTGCCAGATAGCTTCTTTAGCCCGGGGGGGGGGGAGTACAATTATTTATACCCTTCAACACAGATGAAAAAACACCAAGAACTGCCAGGAAGCAAAAGGGGGAAAAACCCCACTCACCGAGAACTCCGATTCCTACAACTCCACGAGGGGGGCACAGAAACAGCCCTGCAGGGGCCAGAATGCCAAGTGCCCTTTGCCTTTCTGATCAGGTTAGGTCTGCAGGCTCTGCACACCGAGGGCATGAGCCGGATGAGGGAGAAGCTCTCGGCTGCACCAGAATCAGGAGGCAGCAAGACATGTGCCATGGATGCTTCATTAACAAGCGTTCATTTCAACATCCATTTAAACTCAGATTCTGGAGCATTCAAAGCGCTTCCGGTACATCTAGTGCTATCCAAAGCCAAGTGACCCACAGATCACACAGTCCTTACAACTAGACTGCAAGCCTGGGTGCTGGTGTTTTTGCTAGCAAGCCTGAGAAAGCAAGAACAGCCAGCCAGATGTAAATGAAGGTCATCCCAGAACAGAGTCTCATTCAGTCCTCGTGCGAATCCAGCTCTCCGGAGGAACGCCAAAAAAGGAGACACACCAAGGAGATCTGTCCAGCTGCGCTGCAGTTACGGAGCACCTGAAGCCAAAACAGAATCTCAGGCGAAGCATCCAAGCCAACTCAGCCTCAGACTAGTGCTGGGGAGGGCGGCTCTCTAGTTAAACCCTGAAGCTCAACTGGGCCAGTCACAGACACATCCCTCCACCCACCTCAGAGACGGCAGGGGCTCCCCACCGTCCCAGGCCAAGTTGGGTTTCTCTCCACGCCCAGTTGGTACGTCGTCAGGGTTGGCCGAATGACCCCTCACCCACGCAGACGGGTCCTGCCCCGTCAAGTCCTTGGGCTGAATGGGGGCCTGCATTACTCCAAACAGGTTCCCCCGGCCAGAAAGACGGTAATAAGCCAAGAAGTATTTTGCAGATGTATATTTGGGCTGGAAATGTCAGAATACACATCCATAGCTTCCGCGTCCTTCCCAGAAAAGGGCATCCCAAATTGGACACAATACTCCAAATGGGGTCTGACCAGTGTAGAACGCAGAGAGACTCCTGCACCTCACATACCCAACACTATGCGCTATGCTCCCTAACATTTGCCTTCTTTGCTACCCCTTCACGTTTACTATTTCCAGTCCACCTAAGCTGCCTTTTGGCCATGCAGCTCCATCAACACCCAGCTAAGAGGAAAGAGTTCAGCCAACACAACTGCCAAGCCGTGGGCCTCCAATGCCCATGCCCCTTGGATCAGGTCCCCACAAGGTGCACCAAGTGCAGGGAAGGGATCCTCCACCCCAACACCAAATGCCACGAGCACTGCATTCTGTGGGGGCCGCCCTGGGTCCAAACCCCTGCTCGGCCAAGAGGCCTACGAGGTGATGCTGGGGCAGCCCTGCCTGCCTCACAGGATGGTTGCAATGGTCATGGACTCCCCTCCGCCCCCCTGGAGGTCCTCGGAGGAAGTGGGGGGGATACACAAGTGCTGGGCGAGGAGCCCCTGCAGCAAAGGCAAGGGGGCTGGATCGGGAGTGAACCTAGGTCCCTGTCCAGCCAACCCTGCCTCACGTGGGCTTCCTTTCAGTTCTGGAGCTCAGTGAGGGTGGGAATCAAGATTTTTTTTGGGGGGGGGGGAGTTGACAGAGAGCCTGGGGTGTGGGACACGGGTGCAGCCCAAGCACCCCAGGCAGCAGAACTGCGTGGGCCAAGCTAGCCAGCACAGGAGATGCAGCCAAGGTAAGGAGGCTGCGACAGAAACATGGATGCTCTCGGGTCCCAGAGCTAACAGTCGCTCCGAAAGCCACACAAGCCCGGTGAGCTTTCAACGAAAAAAAGTGTCCGGGGGGGGGGGGAGGGGAGGGCTGCTGGAACCGGCTGCCTCATTTCCCCCGGTCCGGAGGGGTGTCAGCCTCCCTCCCAGCACCAAAGCGAGCCCACAGACAAGAGCCCCCAGGGGTGCCTCCAGAGTCCTGCAAGAGGAGGGAGAGCAGCTGCAGAGCGCAATTCGCACTGTCTTGCCACCGCTGAGAGCAAATGTCAGCCAACCGCCAGCCGCCTCACCTCTTGTCCCAGGCCACTGTGGCCACTGCAGAGCCCGGGAGCAGAGGCCTCTCTCACTCCCCTCCCCACGCTTTCTTTTTTTAGGCTCCCAAGCCTCAGCCGTCCCTATCAAGGAGGCACACGCGGTTTTAACACTCAGCCTGCACTCCCCAGAGAGAGAGAGAGCAAAATCAGACACCGTTTGGATCAGCCCCTTCTGGTAGCCCCCCCACACACACACACACAAGCAAAGCAAATGTCAGAGACCCCCAAAAGGTATGCTGTGCCAGCCCATCACCTCCCAGCTTGGCGCACCTCTGAACTCAACACCGCATGGACACCAGAAGGTGCCTGAGCCTGGGTCCTACCACTGGCCTGCCAAGGCCACGACCATCCGCTCTCGGCTCCAGGCCTTTCCCGTCAGCAACCAACTGGTCCTTTTCCGAGGAGACGCTGCCAGGAATTGAACCTGCAGGAATTGGCTGCAGGGCAAGCAGCCGCCCTGCCACTGAGCCACAGCCCTTCCCTTGTTGCCCTAGACTAGTTCCCGAGAGGCTACACCTGTGGGATCCTTCCCCAGCCAGTCTCCTGCCCAGTCTCTCTGGGAAGCCCCATGTAGCAGTCAGGTCCTCCAGCCCTTTGCATCGTGTCGGAGTCCGCCAGGAATGCAGGCTGGGGATCTCAGTTGTGCACGAAGGGAGGCGACTTCCGAGCCAGGGCACCAGAACAGCACGCCCTGCGCACCAAGGACACTCCAGCTACCTGCAACGTGATCACCAACCAGCTCCAAGCAAGAACACCCCCCCCCCGGCTCTTCCCTGCAGCTTTCCCTGCACTGACTTGCCCTGGGTTTTTCTTCCAAACCCCTCCAAATTGCCCAAACAATAAGGAGCTGAAAACAACCGGCGTTTCAAAAATGCGCTGCCTACAGGAACGAAACCGAAGCAGACCCTCTGGATACATTTTCCATTTCACAACTGCAAAACAAGCAATCGATGCGAAAGAAGCATATTGATTGTTGCCTCTTTCTGATTTTTCTTTTCTGAGGTGTCACAGTAACACGGCAGGAAAAAGATTGCCCATGCGCACACAAACGGAGGAGGAAGCCTTCTAGACCATTCCCTAGGGAAGAAAGTGGGGCCTCTGGCCAGCCTTTGATGCCACCACCGGTCATGAAAAGATGCCGTGCAGGGCGGGGATGGTTAGAGTGTCAGGACAGAACTGGGGAAGCCTGGGCTCAAAGCCCTGGTCAGCCAGGAACCTTGGGCCCCCACCCCCTCCCTCCCTCCCTCCCTAACCTACCTTGCAGGATGGGGGTGAGGATGATGTAGGGCGGAGGGCTGGGACTGCTGCCCTGAGCTGCTGGGAAGGGGACCCAAACGCAGCTGCTGAAAGAGAGGGACCCAGGTCGACAAAGCTGCATGCAAAACATCTGAACTCGAATACAAACCTGGAGAGGAGCTCTGATGCCAACTGTGGGGGGAGCCTGGGGGCTGGTGCTGCAAATCCTTTTGCTACAAGAGAAGGAAACACACACACATTTCCCCCCCAATGGACAGCTGATGAGGAGAGACACCAGAGAGAGCATCAAAACAAACGGAAGTCCTCCGCAGAGAGCAAAAGCAACCCCAGGCTCAGCTTCCGGAGGTGCCCAGTCGGGGCCGCTCTGCGCCCACATTCACGGCAGAGCCTTCAGTTTCTCTGCAAATTCTTAAGCAGAGGCTGGAGAGCCATCTGACGGAGAGGCTGATTCTGGGAAGGCTCAAGGGGGCGGCATGAGTGACAGGGTTGTGAGAGTCCTGCATAGTGCAGGGGGTTGGACTAGATGGCCCAGGAGGCCCCTTCCAACTCTGATTCTATGATTCTAAATTCCGTCTAAAAATCTGGAAGAAGTTCCAGATAGGGCGGTTTCTCAGTGGAACAGGCTTCCTCGGGAGGTGGTGGGTTCTCCATCTTTGAAGATTTTTAAACTGAGGCTGGAGAGCCATCTGACGGAGAGGCTGATTCTGGGAAGGCTCAAGGGGGTGGCAGGTGACAGCAGATGAGTGAGAGGGTTGGGAGTGTCCTGCCCAGTGCAGGGGGTTGGACTAGATGACCCAGGAGGGCCCTTCCCACTCTAGGATTCTATCATTCTAAGACGCCCCCCCTCCCCCCAAAAGGCAGGGTCCATCATCACCACAGGAAAAAGGCACTCCATAATTTAGGACACAAAACTAACTTAGCAGGAAGTAGGCGAGGGCAAGCAACATATTTATGAATGCAAGAGTTTTGAAGGCTGGAGCCAAGACTGGGAAAAGGGAGGCTGGGAAATGGGGTGGGGGGGGGGGCTTACCTACCTTGGGCCTGATGCTGCTGCATTCATCCAGGAGGCACCTGCCGGTCCTGTGGGCGCTTGTGGGACAGTCTGAAAAGAGGAAGGGGAAACTAGTCGGTCTAGTGCGTCCGCCCTGCCTGTGCACACGGCTGCTCCAACGGTCGACAGCCTCCGGATACCAGGATAGC
Source organism: Paroedura picta (assembly GCF_049243985.1). NCBI lineage: Eukaryota > Metazoa > Chordata > Lepidosauria > Squamata > Gekkonidae > Paroedura > Paroedura picta. Next base: position 2,571,814 of record NC_135372.1, read on the forward strand.
TGCCTCAGAGGGCCTGGCTTGTCCAGCAGCAGGAAACTTCCCCAAGTCAGCCGGCCTGGAGGAAGAGGCTCCCCCTCAGCCCTGCAGAGCAGCCTCCTTTCGATTCAGATTGCGGCCTTGGGGACGGACTGCAAGAGGACTGGGAGGGTGACCCACCTGCACTGAGTAGGAGCCCTTCAGAGGCTGGGACACCCCCTCCCCCCACAACAAGCATGTCAGTCCTGCTGCTGGTGGAGCAGAGAGGGGAGAGTATCTGGGGCGTGGGGCTGGGTTCAAATTCTGATCTCGGCTAAGTTGCCTGGGCGAGCCAGACCTCGTTCCCCTGCGGGCAGCAAGAGAGGGGAAGGAGCCTTCTTTCTCAGCTCTGTAGCACCACGGAGGACACACAGGGCTCTCCTGGGAACTCACAGTCTAAGAGGAGGAGGAAGCAGAGGAGGAATCGGCAGCCCGAAGGCTTCAGAAGACGGGCAGGTTTCAAGGAGCGATTTCAGACCTGCCTACGTACAGAGCTGTGCGGGTGACAGAGAACAACTTTGGGAAGAGAGCCACGGGTGGTGGCTGGACCCTCCCCTGTTCCTGACACAATGCAAATATTCGTGACTGTGGCACAAGGCACTCCTGAGCACACCCAGCCCCTTGCATGGCCCCCCCCCCGGCCCCACACAACACCGCAACTGCTGGTCTGAGGCAAATTCCTGCTTGGTGCACGTGGTACAGGGCACCACCGGCCTGGCCAAGCTTCTGTGCTTGCCACAGACTCCAGAAGAGGTGGGCAGGGTGAGAATCTGGCCAGTTCCTCGGCACTGCCACCACGCTAGCTGCTGGGCCCGGCTGACACCCTTTCCTGAAGGAAACCTGCTGGATCTAAAAGCAAATTGACTTAGCCACGTTACATAATTCACACAAGATCGAGCCAAGAAAACGCTCAGGCTTCCGCACGCCGTGTCCTTGCACTGAACAGGCTGGACTAGCCGAAAGAGGCAAGAACGGGCATTTTCACAAACATTTCTCCCACTCTGTGGAACCGAGCGGCAAGAGGCACATGGCAGCTGCCGCAGAAAGCACGGCCTGTGCAGAGGGGGCCCTGCTGCAAGGATAGAAGGCAAAATGCCTCCCTTGGCCTCTTGCAGGCATCCCCCAGTGGCCCAGCCCAACAGCTGTGAACCATATGGGTTAGACCCCACCCAGAGATCTGGAGGCTTCACTTCAAAAAGGATGCGGTCAAAATTGAGAGTGTGCCAAGAAGAGCAAGGAGGACCAAGCCCTAGGAGGAAAGGCTGAGGGACCTGGGGATGTTCAGGCTGACAGGGGACAGGTCGGCTCTCTTTAAGTATTTGAGAGGTTGTCACCTGGAGGAGGGCGAGAAGCAATTCCTGTTGGCAGCAGAAGAGAGGACTTGCAGTAAGGGTTTTAAACCACGTGTAGAATAATCAGGAAAAACTGTTTCACAGTCAGAGTAGCTCAGCAGTGGAATAGGCTGCCTAAGGAGGTGGGGAGCTCCCCCTCACTGGCAGTCTAAAAGCAAAGGTTGGATACACACTTTTCTTGGATGCTTTAGGATAGAATCATAGAATCATAGAATCATAGAGTTGGAAGGGGCCATACAGGCCATCTAGTCCAACCCCCTGCTCAACGCAGGATCAGCCCTAAGCATCCTAAAGCATCCAAGAAAAGTGTGTATCCAACCTTTGCTTGAAGACTGCCAGTGAGGGGGAGCTCACCACCTCCTTAGGCAGCCTATTCCACTGCTGAACTACTCTGACTGTGAAAAACTTTTTCCTGATATCTAGCCTATATCGTTGAAGTTTAAATCCATTACTGCGTGTCCTCTCCTCTGCAGCCAGCAGAAACAGCATCCTGCCCTCCTCCAAGTGACAACATTTCAAATACTTAAAGAGGGCTATCATGTCCCCTCTCAACCTCCTTTTCTCCAGGCTGAACATTCCCAAGTCCCTCAACCTATCTTCATAGGGATTGGTCCCTTGGCCCCAGATCATCTTCGTCGCTCTCCTCTGTACCCTTTCAATTTTATCTACGTCCTTCTTGAAGTGAGGCCTCCAGAACTGCACACAGTACTCCAGGTGTGGTCTGACCAGTGCCGTATACAATGGGACTATGACATCTTGTGATTTTGATGTGATGCCTCTGTTGATACAGCCCAAAATGGCATTTGCCTTTTTTACCGCTGCATCACACTGCCTGCTCATATTTAGTTTACAATCCACAAGTACCCCAAGGTCTCGTTCACACACAGTGTTACCTAGAAGCGTATCTCCCATCCAGTAGGCATGCTTTTCATTTTTCTGACCCAGATGCAGAACTTTACACTTATCTTTATTAAATTGCATCTTGTTCTCATTTGCCCATTTTTCCATTGTGTTCAGATCTCGTTGAACTCTGTCTCTATCTTCCGAAGTATTTGCCAGTCCTCCCAATTTGGTGTTATCTGCAAACTTGATGAGTAGTCCCTCCACCCCCTCATCTAGATCATTAATAAATATGTTAAAAAGTACCGGGCCAAGCACCGAGCCCTGAGGTACCCCGCTACTCACCTCCCTCCAGTCTGATGAAACACCATTGATAACAACTCTTTGAGTGCGGTTCTCTAACCAATTCCCTATCCACCTAACTATCTTAAAATCCAGATTGCAGTCCTTCAACTTATCCATCAGAACATCATGGGGAACCTTGTCAAAAGCTTTACTGAAATCCAAGTAAATGACATCAACTGAATTTCCCCGATCCAGCAAACCTGTTACTTGGTCAAAAAAGGAAACCAGGTTGGTCTGGCAGGACCTGTTGGAGACAAATCCATGCTGACTTCCTTGGATCACCAAATTGTCCTCCAGATGTTTGCAGATCGCTCCCTTTAATATCTGCTCCATTATCTTCCCCACAACAGAGGTCAGACTCACTGGTCTATAGTTTCCCGGGTCATCCTTCCTCCCTTTTTTGAAGATCGGAATAACGTTTGCTCTCTTCCAGTCCTTCGGGACATCACCCGTCCTTAAAGAGGTTCCGAAGATGATGGACAAGGGCTGTGCAAGTTCTCTGGAAAGTTCTTTGAGTACTCTCGGGTGCATTTCACCAGGGGATTTGAACTCATCCAGTGCAGCTAAATGCCTCTCGACAATCTCTCTATCCATGTTAACCTGCCACCCAGACACTGTCCTTTGGCTATGGCCATCTCTAGATGTGCCTAAACACTTTGACCTGTGGGAAAAAACAGATGTAAAATAGGCACTAAGCCTTTCTGCTTTCTCTGCATCCTCTGTTAGAGTTTGTCCATCCGCACCCAACAGTGGGCCTATTGCCTCCTTTACTTTACGTTTGCTCCTCACATAACTGAAAAATCTTTTCTTGTTACAATGGGCTTCCCTGGCCAATCTTAGCTCACTCTCAGCTTCAGCCTTTCTTATGATTGCTCTACAGTGCCTAGTAACCTGTAGGTACTCTTCTTTAAAGCTCTGTCCTTCCCTCCATTTCCTGAACATTTTCCTTTTCTTTCTTAGTTCCTCTTGAAGTTCTCTGTTCATCCAAATAGGCATCTTAGAGCTCCTGCAGTGTTTTCGTCTTTCTGGGATAGTCATTGATTGAGCATGCAATAGCTCTTGTTTGAGTAGCGCCCACCCTTCACATGCTCCCTTCCCTTCCAGCATTCTCGTCCATGGTATGACACTCATCATGTCTCTGAGTTTATTAAAGTTTGCCCTACGAAAATTCAACATCCGCGTCTGGCTACAAGCTTCCTTGGCTCCCCATCTCAAAAGGAATTCTATGAGGACATGGTCACTTCCCCCTAGGGTCCCCACCTCCTTCACCTCATCCACCAACTCTTGCCTGTTGGTCAGTATTAAGTCCAGTATGGCTGAACCTCTTGTGGGTTCATCTACCATTTGATAAATGAAATTGTCAGCCAGGCAGGTCAGAAAGTTGCATGACTGAGGACGCTTCGCAGAGTTTGTTTCCCAGCACACATCTGGGAAATTGAAGTCACCCATGATGACAAGGTCCTGCCGCTTGGATATTTTCTCAAGCTGCTCACAGAGTGCAGCATCCACATCCTCTCGTTGGTCAGGCGGTCGGTAGCAGACACCAACCACCACACTGTTTGTTTTCCCCTCGCTTATTTTCACCCAGATGCTTTCCACTGTAGATATGCTCTCCTTCACTAGAATTTCCTGACAGGTAAGCCCTTTCCTCACATACAGTGCCACTCCTCCACCTCTTCGATCTATTCTGTTTTTTCCTGAACAGTTCATATCCATCCACCATTACATTCCAGTCATGAGAATCATTCCACCAAGTTTCTGTGATGCCTACTAGATCATACCTTTCCATCAGCATGAGAAGTTCCAGCTCTTCCTTTTTATTGCCCATGCTTCGGGCGTTAGTATAAAGACATCTGAATCCTTTTACTTTTGGTTCCCTATGAGCTGGCCTTGCCGGTTGGGCTGCCTCCGATCGTTTTCCTTCCATACACTCCCTATGTTGATCGTCTCCTTCCCCTAGTGGCTTTAGTTTAAAGCTCTCCTGATGAATCTCCCCAGGTTCCTGCCAAACACATTCTTCCCCAACTTCGATAAGTGCAGTCCATCAGGTGCTAGTAGGCCTTCCTCAAGAAAGCCTATCCCGTGGTCCCAGAAACCAAATCTCTCCTGCCGGCACCAACTATGCAGCCACTGATTCACCTCCATTATCTTCCTATCCTGACGCATTCCCCTTCCCATGACAGGCAAGATTGAAGAGAATACCACTTGTGCCCGCATTTGCTTGAGCTTTCTCTCTAGATCTTGATAGTCTTTTTTAATAGGAGCGATGGTATTCACGGACATGTCATTCGTACCCACATGGACCATCAGAAATGGGTAGCGATGCATAGATTTGAGGAGTTTGGGTAGCCGTTCTGAAACGTCTTTAATTTTTGCTCCTGGCAAGCAACACACCTCTCGGGTTAGGTGGTCGGGCCCAGCCACATGGCGATCCATTCCTCTTAGCAGGGAGTCTCCAATTACCATTACTCTCCTTTTTCTTTTCTTCTCAACACCATTTCTTTCTATCCCCGTGGTCTCTTCATTTTGTCTTAGACTTTGTTTTGGGACCTCTTCCCTCGTTGACACTTGTACCTCCTCTGCAAGGGCCTGAAATCTATTCTGGAGCTCCAAAGGCCCCGAGAACCGTCTCGCTCTACGCCATTGAGTCTTTTTCCTAACTGTCTGCAGAGGTTCCGTAATGAGGTCAATCCCCTTATCCTCTTCAAGACTGGTTGCATCCTCTTTATTCCGAGTTGCACAGCTCCGGTCTATGAACTCCTGCCCTTTCTTAATTTGGGTCAGGGTAATAATCCTCTCTTCTAAGCCCCTAATCCTCTCCTCCAAAAGTCTTACCAGCTTACACTTGGGGCAGATGTAGTCCATCTTGTTTTCAGGGAGGAAGGCAATAATGTCACACTCACTGCAGATGATGGGATGGGTGTCCTTCACACCTACTGCAGATGATGGGATGGGTGTCCTGCAACACCCTTACTGGGTGTCTGTTAGTGGGGAGGAGAATTTTGGATATCTTCAGGTGGTGAGAAGCAGGGTATAAAAGACCAGGTCCTATTCTTCCTAATTTCCTTCTGCCTTGTGCTCCTCTAAGCACTATTGCCTTTTCCAGAGAGTCTTGTCTTCTCATGATGTGACCAAAGTACAATAGCCTTAGTTTAGTTATTTAACTTCAAGGGAGAAGCCAGCTTTGATTTGATCTAGAACCCACTCGTGTGTCTTGCTGGCCCTCCAAGGTAGCCATAAGCTCTCTCCAATCCCACTCTTCAAATTAACTGACTTTCTTCTTGTCAGCTTTGTTTAATTTTCACACCAATGCACAGCAATGGGGAACACGGTGGTTTGATCTTAGTTTGATCTTAGTCACCAGCAACACATCCTCACACTTAAGAATCTTTCCTGGCTCCTTCACAGGTGCCCTTCCTGGACTCTGTCTCTTTCTTTTCTTTTTTTTTATAGAAAATTTTTATTTTTATTTTCCAGAGTTAGAGACAGTGAAATACATGCAATCTACATTGTCAGTACAGAAAAAAGGAGGGTTATGCTCTTCATTTAATACACTTAGTTCCCCGTTTCAATCCCCTTTGTATTATTTTCTTAAATAATTCAGGTAAGGGCCCCATTGTTCTTGAAAGGCCTCTTCTGTTCTTCCGTTAACTATTAGTGTCAGTTTAGCCATCTTGGCAAAGTCAGCTAGTTTATTCAGCCAGTCTTCTATTGAGGGTATTTCTTGCGTTTTCCATTTCTTGGCCAATTCTAGTTTTGCTGCCGTCGTCACGTAGAAGAAAAAACTCTGTGTGTGGGTTGGGAGGCACTGCGGAGGAACACTTAATAACATAGCTTCAGCTTTCATAGCAAATCTAAGACCCCACATTTTCTTCATAATAGTATGTATTTTTGCCCAAAACTTATAGACTTTTTCACATCTCCACCACATATGAAAAAAAGAGCCTACTTTATCATCACATTTCCAACATTTGTTGTTACAATTTTTGGCAATTTTAGCGATCACTTTTGGTGTTACATACCACCTATAAAACATTTTATACCAATTTTCTTTAAGTATTTGACTGTTAGTATACTTTGGTATTCTAGACCATACTAACTCCCATTGTTCCATTGTCACATTAATCTCAATATTTTGCATCCATTTGATCATACATGGCTTAACCCGTTCCATTTCTGTCTCATACCTTAATAACAGTTTATATATTTGGTCCTGTAAATGTGGTTTATCTTGGATTACTAAATTTTCAAACTCTGGTATTGGAGCCTCTAGATTTAACGGTTGCTGAAACTCTGCTTTAAATCTAGATACTAGTTGGTTGTACTCTAACCATTGAATTTCTACTCCTTCTTTCTTTATTGTTTGTATGTCCTTGAACTTGCCAGTCTTTGATATTAAGTCTTTGTACTGGAGACAGGTCAACCTTTTCTGTTGGGCTTTCCCAAAATATGCCTCAATTGGCGATTTCAATACTGATGGTGTTGGGGATAGTCTCTTATTATATCTTGACCATACATTCAAGAGCCCACTAGTCCAGGTGTTTGCTACTGCTTTTTGTTTTTGTTTTCCTGCTGGCCATAGTCTTTCATGGAAGCTGTTACCCATGGTTTTTCTTTCAAATACCAATTCTCTTGAGTGCGGTTCCCGAATCCAGTCCACTATGTATGTAAGTGCTGCTGCGTCTTTGTATAGTTTTAGATTGGGAACACCTTGGCCTCCTCTCTCCTTCACATCTTGAAGTATTTTAAAAGCAACTTTTGGCCTTTTTCCACTCCAGATAAATTTGTTAATCACTGATTGCCATTTTCTTAGCATTTTCTCCTGGATCACTATTGGTAACATTTGGAACAAAAAGTTGAATTTGGGCAACAAGTTCATCTTGACCGTGGCCATTCGAGCTGACCAGGACAGTTTTGACTCGTTCCATCTTTTGATATCCAGTTGCATAGTCTTCCATAGTCTTTCATAGTTACCAGTGAAGAGTTCTTGGAAGTCTGTGTCTAGGTAGATTCCCAGATATTTCACCCATTTGGGATTTGTCTCACATCCGGTTTTCGGTTGATATTTTGCGCATCAAGATCTGTGGCTCCCTGTAAAACGATGTTTGTTTTATCTTTATTTATTCTGAACCCTGAATAGTGCCCAAAGTCTTTCAGTAGTTCCAGGAGAGGGGGAATTGACGCTTTTAGGTTCATAACAGTACACACGACGTCATCAGCATAACATTTTAATGGACGGCCTCCAAGATGCAAAGATGGTGTCCGACACTGTTTCTGAAGAGCCTAAGTCTCTTAGCGTTTCCCTTTCAATTTCCAAGCAGTAAAGCACCACCAATCTGGTTTGAGATGCACAACCGGGCCCTATTGTAATAGGTCTAAAGGTGGTGGATCATCTTTTGTGTGTGCAGTTTCACTAGCTCCCTGGAGGGGGCCATCACAAGCAGATCATCGAGCTATGGGTGGACTCTTACCCCCTCCATTCTGAGACCCTCTAGGTTGGACAATCACGCTTCCTGTCTTGGACCCTTCTTGCCCAGCCAAAGGACCTCCATCTTTGAAGGGTTGACCTTCAAATTAAGTTCCCTATTTATGCTGAGTACATGTTACTAAGCGTTTTCCCTGAAAAACTACCAAATGATGCTGAGGAATTCTTTTTCCATACACAACGGTAGCAAGACTGTTAAATGCTCAACATTGGAAGTAACTAGACCTACCCAAGAATGACAGATTGGTTGGATAAAGTTGGTGAACTTTGCAAGATGGCTGCACTTACAAATTGGAAGACATTTAGAAAAATTCCAAGCCCAGTGCCTATTTTAGTGCCTATTTTACATCTGTTTTTTCCCACAGGTCAAAGTGTTTAGGCACATCTAGAGATGGCCGTAGCCAAAGGATAGTGTCTGAGTGGCAGGTTAACATGGATAGAGAGGTTGTCGAGAGGCATTTAGCTGCACTGGATGAGTCCAAATCCCCTGGTCCGGATGAAATGCACCCGAGAGTGCTCAAAGAACTTTCCAGAGAACTTGCACAGCCCTTGTCCATCATCTTCGGAACCTCTTTAAGGACTGGAGATGTCCCGGAGGACTGGAAGAGAGCAAACGTTATTCCGATCTTCAAAAAAGGCTGGCCGCCGATCGCCAGAGAGCCGGTGCCCGGAGGACACAGACGCCGGGAGAGGCACCCGGCCCTGCCCACCCGTGCGCGCACCCCGCGCCATCGCTAGCCGCCCGAACCCGCTCTCTCCTGAGCCTACCCTCTCCAGCCTTGCCCAGCTTCGCCCAGCTGCCGCCATTGGCTGCATAGCCACCCACACGACCCAACAGCCTCTGCAGCCGCTACGAAGACGCAGACGCCCCACCCACGACCAGGCCCAAGAGGCGGAGCCCGCCAGCCGCGCCCGCCTACCGCCACCAGCAGCAAAACAACAATGTCACGCCCGCGGCTCATGTGCCCTGCCAAGAGCCACTGACTGCCCAGAAAGCCCGTTGCGATAGCCGCTGCCCCCCCGCTGCCGATCGTGAGAGGGCTGCTGCCCCGAGGATGTGGACGCCGCAACAGGCACCTGGCCCCGCCCGCACCCAGCACTGCCGCCGCCAATGAGCTGCCCAACCCCGCTCTCTCCCGAGCCCACCTCTGATGCTCAGTTCTACGCAGACACCACCAACGGTAGGAAGGCTCCAAGCACGCCACCTGGCCAGCCTCACCTGCGGGGGGCCCGGTGGGGATGCTGCCAGCCGGTCCGGGAAGGGTCTCATGGTGCCTAGCTCCCGCTGTATTTAGGAGACAGCGGGCTTATTTACTAGTTTATTAATAATCTAGATGAGGGGGTGGAGGGACTACTCATCAAGTTTGCAGATGACACCAAATTGGGAGGACTGGCAAATACTCCGGAAGATATAAATGGGGGATACGCTTCTAGGTAACACTGTGCGTGAACGAGACCTTGGAGTACTTGTGGATTGTAAACTCAACATGAGTAGGCAGTGTGATGCAGCGGTAAAAAAGGCAAATGCCATTTTGGGCTGTATCAACAGGGGCATCACATCAAAATCACAAGATGTCATAGTCCCATTGTATACGGCACTGGTCAGACCACCCCTGGAGTACTGTGTGCAGTTCTGGAGGCCTCACTTCAAGAAGGACGTAGATAAAATTGAAAGGGTACAGAGGAGAGCGATGAAGATGATCTGGGGCCAAGGGACCAAGCCCTATGAAGATAGGTTGAGGGACTTGGGAATGTTCAGCCTGGAGAAAAGGAGGTCGAGAGGGGACATGATAGCCCTCTTTAAGTATTTGAAAGGTTGTCACTTGGAGGAGGGCAGGATGCTGTTTCTGTTGGCTGCAGAGGAGAGGACACGCAGTAATGGGTTTAAACCTCAAGTACAACGATATAGGCTAGATATCAGGAAAAAGTTTTTCACAGTCAGAATAGTTCAGCAGTGGAATAGGCTGCCTAAAGAGGTGGTGAGCTCCCCCTCACTGGAAGTCTTCAAGCAAAGGTTGGATTCACACTTTTCTTGGATGCTTTAGGATGCTTTGGGCTGATCCTGTGTTGAGCAGGGGGTTGGACTAGATGGCCTGTATGGCCCCTTCCAACTCTATGATTCTATGATACTATGATTCTATGATTCAGTGGCACTATTATTTGGACGATGTGACAAGGTAGCTTTCTGTGTAGTTTATCAGATAAGACAATTAAATTGGAGACTGTAATTAGGTGGTGCTCATCTTAAGCTTTTTTTGTTTTCTGTTTTTTCTTTCTAGCATCAATTAACAAAATAAAAATAAATATTCCAAAAATAAATAACTAAATCTCATATTGCAGGTTCTGGCGAAGGCCCAGGAGAGCTGCTGCCAGTCACACTGACCAACACTAAGGTTTGTGAGGCAGCTCACAAACCTTTTCTCAAATCATTTCCCCGTCTTCACACGATGACCCAGTCAAAAACAGCAACTCCAGGCACAGACATGCCCTCATTGCAACAGGTTCTCAGAGCTTCTAGATTTATGGGACAACTCCACATTCCTTCCATATGCAAATAAACAGGACCTGATGTTCCCCTCAAAGCCACATACAGCTTTAGCTCTTATAGCCAAAGAGTGCTGCACGCTCCTGCAGTCAAACCAGTAGCGACTGGTTCAAATGAATGGGCCTGATATAGCTATGAACGGCAAACCAGCTGAACCCATCCAAAGGAGAACATCGATGCACTGAAAAGACTACCAAGTCAGGGAGAAGGGAAGATGAGGCTAGAACTCACGCCCCTAGCATGTGTGCTGTCAACCAGAAGAGAAGAGAAATGCATTAGCAATCTAGAGGAGGACCCCACTGGGTGAGCAGCTTGAAGGCACGAGGGCCAGAAACGGAATGACCCTACTCTGTGTACCACGAGGCAAGACAGCTGGGCTTATCTTACACAGTTGCTGGGAGAAATACAAAGGAAAAGCCCAAAGCCCTGGGAAGGTGGAAGCCACACGTGGCTTCCATTGGTGGTGGTGCTTTGCCCAGAGCAAGAAGGAGAGCGTCACTGCCGGTGGAACGGATATGTGGCACCCAGCTGAGGGTGACTGTGTCTCCCAGTGTACTCCTGGGGCACTCCTCAAGCATACACATGGACTGTGCAGCTCAGGAATGTCGACTCCAGGCACAAAGTGACCTGATTCCCAGAAGTCTGCAGATTGAGAGGCAGCTCCAGCCTTATCCGTGGCAAGGCTGCCGTGTCTCCCACCACCCCCAAACTGTGGGGAAAAAACACATCTCTCCTCACCTCCCAGGACGTCTTTCAGTTTTCCCAAATTTGGAAACATGGAAATGCTAGGGATCTCAGAAAAAAAATTCTCTATGAAATAGTCTATTCTGGAATGAATTTCTTTTCAAAGAGGTTATAAGCACTCAACGCATTTTATGAAGATTTTTATGGAATATAATCTATGGCAGGGGTAGTCAGCCTGTGGCCCTCCAGATGTTCATGGACTACAATTCCCATGAGCCCCTGCCAGCGTTTGCTGGCAGGAGCTCATGGGAATTGTAGTCCACAAACATCTGGAGGGCCACAGGTTGACTACCCCTGATCTACAACATGAATGATGATCCCCACATACAAGGAAAACGACATCGTTTCAAAGTTGTGTTCACGGGTTAAATGAACCAATTTTTTGACTAAAAATTAATTTTCTACCATGAGAATAAGGACAGCGCACAAAAGACGGCAGGGTTTTCAATGCGAGAAGTCGATATCCAAACCCACAGTTAGTCCTTTTGCCACTGTCTGAGAACATTTCAAAAAAGACCTTTAGTTTTCAACACAATTCCCATTCCCTTCTCACCATTTTACATTCCCTTAAACTTTGCCCAAAGTCAGACAGACCCGTGCTAAATCTGCAATTTTGCTTGTTAAAAACACTGATTAGTTTACATTTAATTAACATATGGAGCAGTACAATTCTATATGCTACGCTACACAAATGATGCATTTTGTGCCCTGGGTAGCCAAAAGTAAAACAAGTTTAGCCTCGAGAAGAGAGTAAGTCCTGTAGGGCTTTTGTTTTTGCCAGAGTTCCATTCTGTCCCGCAACATTCTTTTTCGAGGCTGCCAGACTTCTGGATATTGTACAACTCTGCCTCCACCAGCCATCACATTTCTCGCACTGGCCCATAGCAACCCACATCATGACATAAGACAGCATTGGCCTTCTGGCAAAGCCAGGGACGCCCAGAGAATGTGCCCTGAAAAAAGACAACGGTTAGGGGGAGGGGGAGAAGAGAACAGCCGGAACCTGGAAGCCCAGAACAGCTGCCCCCTCCCCCAAGCAATGGCCTCCTCAGCATCCCCACCAGCATCCCTTGCTTCCCTCTGTCTTGGCAGATGATGCCCATGCCCTGCCTTGGCCTGGCCCGGCACGGTCTCTACCTATTTTACTTGGGGGCTTTTCGCACGCCTTCAAAATCGCACAATGGTTGCCAATTGAAAACGCTACTGATTTGCCGTTATGCACAACGTCGTTGACAATCTGCCACACACCTGAAACCAATCCGCAAAAAGCGCTTCCTTGTAGCGCTTTCAGGGAAATCCCCAAAAGTGGATTCACCCTCCGGAAAGCGCTACACTCCTGCAACCAATCTGCAACACTAGCGGGAAAGATCTGTGCGTTACCGTTGTTGTGGTTTCTACAAAGTCCCTCCCCCTGGCTCTCTCCTCTGATCTTCCGGCGAAGCAATCGCCATTTTTTTTTCTCCGAGCAAGCGGAGATCAAATCACCGGCAAGCCTTCGTTTACCCAGTGAGGCTTCCCCGGCTGCAGTCCCTCCCCAAAGCTCTTTACAGTCTCTTTACAGTCACTAAGCACAAACAACAGAGAAGCCCGTTTGCTGATGTATTTTCCCTTTATTTTTTACACTGTTTTCGGCCGAAAATCGGGCCCGTGAGGGGGGGGGATTTTTTTTTCACTCGGGGGGAGCGTGGCAACGATGAAACGACAGCTCAAACACACCTGCCAGCTGGATGGATCTCTCCGTTGCAACGAATCAACACATATTCGTTGCAATGGGTGTTTTTTTTTTTTTTAAACCTTCCTTAAAGGGAAAGGGGCTGTTTGGGAGCATGCTAACGGCTGCCCATTGGCTGCTTGACGGCCAGGGGCGGGACGAGCTTGGCAATAGCGCTTCCTTTCTAGCGATTTTTGCTGAGACCGGAAGCCTGTGGGAAACGATGGAAACGCAACTGGATTCCACTACAAAGTCAGGTATGCATAATGACGAATTCCACTATTTTAAATGGCGATTTTTCGTTCAGCAAACAATTTGCTACAAGGATCCCGGTGCGGAAAGCCCCTTGGTCTCCTTTCAACCAGACTCTTCCGCCAACAGAGATTCCTCAGCAGAGGCTGCACCCCTTCCAGCAACCGCTGGGTTTTCTTGGGAATCATTTTGGCAAGGCTGCCCATCAGCTCCCTTTCCCCAAGACAAGCAAAAAATTATTTTCAAGCTGCCATCGGCTGACGGGTCTTCACCTGTCCCTTTCCCCAATACACCTGCACCTGGCTGCCTGCTGGCATTGCTGTGGGAACGAAAACATCCAGGCATTAACTCCCGTTTGGGAAACCCATCTAGGGCCGACATGAAACTCTGGCTTATGGTCTGCAGATTATGCTGTGTTCACATCTGTTGTCCTAAAAACTCTGGAGAGAGCAAAGAAAACAGGGAGAAGAAGTGGAGGGGCAAGAAAACATTTTTAAATGCCCACCTCCCCAGTAGCCACTACACTTTGTGTTGCTTATTTAAAACCAGCACACCTGAAGCCTGAGAACCCCCCTCCTCACCTCTCTCTCTCTCTCTCACACACACACACAGCAATTCCAAAAGAAATATTCGTAGAAGCAGCTAACTACTCAATCGAGAATTCAAGCAAGCTGCAGTTTTTATGCCAGCCACATGACGGTTCCAACCAGCACTTTTCTAGGGGCTGCTCCAAAAAAGGCTTCTCTCTCCAGCCTTCAGGACCTTAGAAGCATCGAGTTGGAAGGGAATCCAGGGTCATCCATGTAGCTAGAGAGAAGTGCTCAGGAAGATCCTATGAACCAGTGGCCTTCAGTACATCCCGTCATTAACAGCCTTGCTCAGATCTTGCAAACGGGAGGCCGGGCTTCCTTTATTAAGTCAATTCTTCTTCTTAGCCATTTATATCCAGCTGTGTTTCCACCGAGGGATTATCCTACAGTTTCAATGCATCAGCAATGAAAACAAACCATTATCCCACTTTTTCAAACAGAGGAGAGCAAGCAGCTTAGGAAAATAAATGACAGAGAACCTAATCTTCGCAGCATTTGCTAACATGAGCAAGGAGAGGCGAGGAAGGGACACGCACAGCCCCAATGCATAGCAGGGCCACAAGAACCTTCCCCTCTCATCGTGACCCTGATTTGCACCCACAGAACTGCGTTCTCCACAGGGGCCTTTTGGGTCTGCATCCAAGGCTTGCTCCAATGCACACCAGCAGCACGTCTGCAAGTGCCAAGAAGCAGGGAATGAGCCAAAAGCAACATCCAGCTCCACTGCAGGCAGAAGCTTCCTGGCTCTCAGGGCCCTATGGGGGGCCGTCCTCTCACAGAGCCCCCCAGCCAGGGAGTCTCATGAGCGCTCGGGGTTCAGCACGGGGGAGTTGGCCATCAGGGATGCGGATCTCCCAGAAAAATTCCCACAGCCCTAAACGGAACACAACCTGACAGAGCGTTTTTCTTTTGACTTTCATTTGGTAACTTTTCTAAAGTGCCTCAAGTTAATTTTCCAAGTGCGACAGAAGCTCACCGATCCGCTGAATCGCCTTTCTCCTACCTGTCTTCTTCCTGGGCCCCGCGGTGTTATTTCTCCCCCCACCAGCAATCTTTGCTGTTCGGAGTCAAACGTCATGCTTAGTCATTCACGTGCCGACTGACCAGACGGTTCTTTTCATATTTGTGATCTAACTTTAGTTCCAGTGGGAAAGGCAGACGAAAAGTGGAGCTGCTAATAACAACAGCAAATATCCAAGAAGAAATAGCTGATGAAGAAAAAGATAAACCGATTGCGGTTTAAATATTATGCTCCAACAAATTCCAAACTTTATGTGATAGTTACATCTGATGCAATGACACCTGTAAAACTCAGAGACAATATAGCATGTACTTCAGCAAATGTTAACACACTGACATCAGGCTAGATATGGGGAGCTAAGCCGGATGGGCTTTCTGTCAGGATATCTGGATGCTTGGAAACGAAGCCATGTTGCTTATTATTTGGATGGGAGACCACCAAGGAAATACAGAATTGCTTCAGGGACAGGCAATATCTCATGCCACAAAGACCCCTGAGGTCTCCTTAAAACAGCTGCAACGTCATGGCCCTTCCCACTACTGCTGTGCCAGACATGCTGTGGAAGTAGCTGCCCATCAAAAGAATTTAACTCTTTGCTACCAAGGCCATGGAGGAGGCCTCTCATCTCTTGTATCACTGGTTAGTTTCCTATTGCAGGTGACTGGGGGGCTTTTTGCACGGCTTCAAAATCGCACAATGGTTGCTAATTGGAAACGCTATTGATTTGCCTTAACGCACGACGTCGTAGACAATCTGCAACAATCCTGAAACCGATCAGCAAAAAGCGCTTCGTTGTAGCGCTTTCAGGGGAATCCAGAAAAGTGGATTCACCCTCCGGAAAGCGCTACACACTTGCAAACAATCTGAAACACTAGCGATAAAGACCTGTGCGTTACCATTGTTGCGGTTTCTTCAAACTCCCTCCTCCTGAGCCTGTCCTCCAAACTTCCGGCGAAGCGATCGCCATTTTTTTTTCTCCGAGCGAGCGGGGATAAACGCACCAGCGAGCCTCTTTCTGTTTAGAAGCTTCCCTGGCTTCAGTCCTTTACCTTTAGTCACTAAGCACAAACCACATAAAAGCCCGTTTGCTGAAATAAAGTCCCTTTATTTTTTACACATTAATTCAGCCGAAAATCGGGCCCGTGAGAGGGGGGGGGGGATTTTTTTTTTATCACTCGAGGCAGCGTGGCAACGATCATACGATCAAACGACAGCTCACATTAGGCAGCTGGATGGGTCTCTCCGTTGCAACGAATCTACCTAGATTCGTTGCTATGGGTCTGTTTTTTTTTTTTTAAACCTTTCTTAAAGGGAAAGGGGCTGTTTGGGAGCATGCTAACGGCTGCCCATTGGCTGCTTGATGGCCAGGGGCGGGACGAGCTTGGCAATAGCGCTTCCTTTCTAGCGATTTCTGCCGAGACCGGAAGCCTGTGGGAAACGCTAAAAAACGCAACTGATTCCACTACAAAGGCAGGTATGCATAACGACGAATTCCACTATTTTAAATAGCGATTTTTCATTCCGCAAACAATTTGCAACAAAGATCCCCGTGCGTAAAGGCCCTGGATCATCCCTTTCACCAGGCAGAAAGGATGCAGAAGGTAAGAACTTGAGCTCTGAGGTTTCTTTGACCTGCGCAGCCAACCAGGTGCACCTCTAGGTGGTTTTGAGATGATGATATGCATTTGTAAGATTACTGCCCTCTCCTTCCTGTTTAGACCTCACCAAAAACGTACGGGTGTTCTGGCACAATTCCTTCGAATAAGCACATGAAAACGAGCTTCCAGATTACTGGATTAGACCACTATAACTCACTCTATGTGGGCGTACCCTTGTCTATCTGTTCTACTGGTTGTCCCAGGCCCTCAGAATGACCAGGGCCAGGGCTTTTTCGGCCCTGGCCCCAACCTGGCGGAATGAGCTCCCGGAAGAGCAAAGGGCCCTGTCGGAGTTATCAGCTTTCCACGGGGACTGCAAGACGGAGCTCTTCCACCAGGCGTATGGTTGAAGCCAGAGCGGTATCTGGTGTTACCACCTGGGGATCTCTAAATTGAGGTCAACTAGGTTCCCCGCTCCCAGTGAGAGAGAGTTATTGAACCCATGTTGAACAGGGGAGTAGTTTGGTATTTTATTGTTTGCCATCTTGCTATGCTATTATTTTGTATTAAGGGGTATTTTAGAGGACTTTATTGTATTTTATTGATCTTGTCACTGCGAGACATTTGTGAGCGGAGGTATATAAATATAAACATCCTTATCCATTGTTATTCCTCTATATATTTGTGAAACAGCCTGGAGGGTGGGACGTGTCCGGCTGTCCAAGTTAGAATAGGGCCAATCAGGGAGCAGCCAGCTTTGCCCTGATTGGCCCTGCCTCTGATGCTCCCCCCCCCCTCTGGCCCTGGACTCTAGCCTCTTTGCTCTCAGATGCCTCAGTGCCTGGAGCCAGCAGCAGGTAAGGGGAGAGTGCCTTGGGCAACGGGTCGTGGTGGAGGGCTTGCTAACGAGGGCCTCTTGGCCTGCTCGGCTGGGCCTGCTAACGAGGGCCTCCTGGCCTGCTGACTGCCTGCTAAGGAGCTCTGTCCCGGCCCTGATAACGAGCTGCCCAGCCCCTGCCTGCCCCCTTGATCTGGCTGTGAGCTGCGGCCCAAAGCCACCTTAACCTGCCTGGCCAGGGGCCAGGGGAAGGGGCTCTTTCAAGGCCCGTTCTTAGGAACGGGCTTTGAAGCTAGTAAATAAATAATAAATAAACATAAAACATCAGTTACTGCTTTGAAACGGCCAAGCTGGTAGGGGCCAGGACCGAAAAGACAGTGACCCTAGTTGAGGCCAGGTGCGCTTGCCTGGGGTGAAAGCAGTTGATGAAACTGCAGAGAAAGAAGAGAAAGTACCCAGCAATAGGTGTTAGCTTGCAAAGGGGATCAGACAAGCTCCAAAGGAGAAAGAGGTTTATCAACAGTTATTAGTCCTGATGAAATCTGAGATCTGCACACTCAGAAGTTGCGTTCCTTTTGATGCTGGCTGCAGGGCGGACTGGACTCTGCATGGGCTCCCCTTCCCAGCACCTGGTCGCCAGAGCCAGGCATGGAAGCTGGACTCAAAGGCCCCTTTGAAAAAAAGGAGGTTTGAGAAAAGGAGGTTGAGAGGGGACATGATAGCCCTCTTTAAGTATTTGAAAGGTTGTCACTTGGAGGAGGGCAGGATGCTGTTTCTGCTGGCTGCAGAGGAGAGGACACGCAGTAATGGGTTTAAACTTCAAGTACAACGATATAGGCTAGATATCAGGAAAAAGTTTTTCACAGTCAGAGTAGTTCAGCAGTGGAATAGGCTGCCTAAGGAGGTGGTGAGCTCCCCCTCACTGGCAGTCTTCAAGCAAAGGTTGGATACACACTTTTCTTGGATGCTTTAGGATGCTTAGGGCTGATCCTGCGTTGAGCAGGGGGTTGGACTAGATGGCCTGTATGGCCCCTTCCAACTCTATGATTCTATGATTCTATGATTCTTTCTGGTCTGACACAGCTGGGAGCGCCTCACAGCATCATCAGGCAACACTGCAAAAGATACTAGTCCAAGTGGCCTGCTCACCTTCTAGGCCTCTGACAAAAACAAAAAGACTTCCCTTGCCCACCTGCTCAAAGGCCCCTGGCCCTCACTGCTGCCCACCACCCCACTATCTACTTACTTACCTACAAGATAAGGCCTCTTCAGGGAACCTACCCAATGCAGCTTATAAAATAAAACTCAACAAAGGCTGCTAATGAGAAAAAACAGCAAAGAATTACAGCTGATCTCCAAACTACAGAGACCCAGGCCCCTAGAGGAAACAGCAGCTTTGGAAGGTGGATCCGAAGGAATCAAAGGAGTAGCCGGGTTGGTCTGAAGGAGCAGCATGAAATCAGAGTCCAGGGCAGAGTCTGCACTTACTGTCTTTATTCCATTGTCAATCCTGTTGAATTCAGATCGCTTTGAACTCGAGTCTTCCTCTCCTCCCCTCCCCATTGAAACAGGAAAGTCTTCTGCATGTGGTTAGGGAGGCTCAGAAGGGGGGGGGGGAGCCAAGCCTCTTTCTTTCTTTTCTTGAAGGGGGGGGGAGAGGAGCCAAGCAGGGAGCCTCTTTCTTTTCTTGGAGGGGAGGGGGAGAGGATCGAAAAAGGCAGAGGAGGGAGGAAAAATCCAGGACCGACAGAAGTTGAGAGGGCTCCTTTAAGGCAAGCATGTCACATGACCAGGTGTAGCCTATCAGAGGTCCTCTACCACTGAGCTTTCTTTCCCAATCCAGATATTGAGGATTAAAAGCACTCTGAGATATCGCACAATAAAGGTAAGGTCACTCCGGATCAATCCTTCTTGCTGCAGAAGGAAAATTTAAATCGCCCCAAATCCAAACGGAAATCACATTCTGTGTAGAGGGCAGGGACTGAACCGATCTGGGGTTGGAATAAAAGCTCCGTGCAGTTTACACCCAGGAGTACCTTTAAGACTAACACAGATTTATTCATGAGCCTGATAACGAAGGATGTTAACCTGAGTTGGGAAATTCCAGGGGATTTGTGAGTGGATCTTGAGGAGAGATCTCAGCAAGGTACAATGCTATGGAGCCCACCTTCCAAAAAAGCCATTTCATCCAGAAAAACAGATCCCTGCAGTCTGGAGATTAATTGTAAGTCTGGAAGGTCTCCAGGCCCCACCTGGAGGCTGGGAAGCAAACTACTGATGTCTCTCCCCTCCCCCAAATCCCACCCTGCCAGGGTCCACCTTCAGGAATTTCCCAGCCGGAGCCTCCACCGCCCATCCCCTTGCCCAACGGCACAGAGCACAGGCTGCTGGCAAGGAAAGGCCTTTCAAGCTGTGTCCCGATCCCATGGCTGCTTGCCTTTTCTGCCCACGTTCAGTTGCTTCCTCTGGCAACTGTGTCTTGTCTTTCTGGTTGGTTCGGATAAGCAGGTACCCGGATTGCAGTTTGCATCAGGACGGTGTAGTTTTGCCTGCCTCTAGAACGGCTGGAAATTTCACCTGCCGGATTTCTGCCACCGGCACGGCTGTCAGACTCACGAGGAGACTGGGGGCCCCTTTCCAAGTGGGCACAAGGCAGAGCATATGGTTGCCAACCTCCAGCTGGGGGGCTAGAGATTTCCTGGGATCACAACTGTTCCTTGGACAATCACAATCAGCCCCTCTCCCCCGGAGGAAACATCAACCTCAGAAGGTGAGCTCCACGGCACGATGCCCCACTGAGGTCCGTCTCCTCCTTCGGCCCCATCCCCACATCTCCAGATGTTTCCCAAGCGAGATTTGGCAGCCCTGAGAACCAGCCCGTGGCAGCCAGGTGGCAGGCAGAGTCAGCAGGTGGGGGGACAGCTACTC
Source organism: Paroedura picta (assembly GCF_049243985.1). Taxonomy (NCBI): domain Eukaryota; kingdom Metazoa; phylum Chordata; class Lepidosauria; order Squamata; family Gekkonidae; genus Paroedura; species Paroedura picta. The sequence continues at coordinate 2,592,078 of NC_135372.1, forward strand.
ACTCAAACACCACAGCCGTGTTTTGCTTGCCCAGATCTGGCCCCAGAGAGAGCTGAAGCGGGTGCCCCCGCCCCACCCACGCCGGTGCCTGCCTTTGCTCCTTGAGCTCCTTCTCCCAGCCTGGGTGCTTACCCTAGAAGGGAAGAGAAAAAGAGCCGTGGGATTAGGGCCCTGACTGGCAAGACAGCCCTGCAAAGCGGGACACACGTGCACGCATAAGCACCCCTTGTGGCGAAGCCACAGACACAGGGCCGGTAGCCCCCAGCTAGGCTCAGCCCTGGTGAGAGGGAGCCTGTTACCGGAGCCCTTTCCCCCAAAGTCTGTGGCCCCTCTACTGCTGACCGCAGGCTGGGTGGTGGGCAATAGACCCTCCCTGGGCTCCCCCTGAAATCTCCAGGATTCCCCACACTGGATCTGACAACCCACCCCCCACCCGTAGTCCCCCCCCACCTCTGCCTCACCTTCTCCTTCTGCCAAGAGCCGGTGACACGGCTGCGCAAGGAGCTGAGTCGTCGCTTCACCCTGGTGGTCCTCCCGCCCCGGTCACTCTTCCCAGCGGCCTCTTCGTTCCTGCAGCGACAGAGGGGGGCGCTGAGAGGCAGGTTGGAAAGAACTCCCCCTCCCCCCCCAGGACAGTCTTCTAGCCCATGGGGCAAACTGCCCCGGCCCTGCAGTTCACCCTAGCTGGGCTCAGCACCACCAGGGGCATGGAGCCCATCCTGCCCCACTGGCAACCTGGGGTGAAAACCCACTTTTTTTGATGGGGGCATTGGAGGCTTCACTCCCCCCCCACACACACACACACACATACATGGATATGCAAGTACGCTTCTCTTAAATTTGGGAAGACCTTCAACCTGTGGTCCTCCAGATGTCCATGGACTACAATTCCCATGAGCTCCTGCCAGCGTTTGTAATCCATGAACATCTGGAGGACCACAGGTTGACTACCCCTGCTTTAGCGGGCTTGAATCCCTTCCAAAGGGGTCACCCAACAGCTGTGTGGGTGCAGCAGATCCACTGATAGGTCCCCTTGTGTAACGCCTGGTCCTACACTGAGGACAGGCTGTCTCTGCCCCAAGGAGCTCCCAGTCCCTTTATCCCTGGTTCCATCAAAGGATGGGCTCCTGGGACTGGATCCCACCCCCACCCTGAGGTGCCATTTAGCTGCAAAAGGGTGTCTGCAAGAAAACAAGGAGAGGACCCTTGGCTTGGCTTCTCCGTTCCTGAATCCAAGGTCAGCCCCCGTCAGCCCTCGGAGGTGGGGGGAAAGCAACACAAACACAAACACACTTCTGCCCTGGGCTGTTCAACTCTTTTCTTCCCCACCAACCCATCCCTGGCCCATCTTTTCCTCCACTATTTGCAGTTTGAATCGCACCCCAGAGGGTCCATCCCTGGCTCCCATGTCCCACTCATTCTGCCCTGCTCCTGCCTGGCCCCGGGCTGGGGGCTGGAAGCTCCTTCTACACAAATGCCACAAGCATTAGCAAAGGTGCCTAAACAGGAAGTGTTTTCCTTTCTATTTCATGTGTCTGGTTCTGAGAGAAGGGCATCTATCTATCTATCTATCTATCTATCTATCTATCTATCTATCTATCTATCTATCTATCTATCTATCTATCTATCTATCTATCTATCTATCTATCTATCTATCTATCTATCTATCTATCTATCTATCTATCTATCTATCTATCTATCTATCTATCTATCTATCTATCTATCTATCTATCTATCTATCTATCTATCTATCTATCTATCTATCTCCCCCTTCAAGGATCGCTGCCTTGTTGTGGCAAGGGGGCTTGCGTAGTTCAGTGAAGCTATGAGCTATACCGTGCAGGGCCACCCAAGACGGACAGGTCATAGCTGTGAGCTCTGACAAAAGGTGATCCACTGGAGAAGGAAATGGCAAACCACTCCAGTATCTTTGCCATGAAAACTCTATGGACAGTTCCAAAAGGCAAAACGTTATGATGCCGGAAGATGAGCCCCTCAGGTCGGAAGGTGTCCAATATGCTACTGGGGATGAGCAGACGGCTAGTACGAGTAGCGCCAGAATGAATGAAGCGACTGGGCCAAAGCCGAAAGGACGCTCAATTGTGGAAGTAACTGGTGGCGAAAAGACAGTCCGATGCTGTAAAGATTTTTATTCCATAGGAACCTGGAACGTCAGATCCATGAATCAAGGCAAGCTGGACGTAGTTAAACAAGAAATGACAAGACTGAACATCGACATTTTAGGAATCAGTGAACTAAAATGGACAGGAATGGGTGAATTTAATTCAGATGACCATCAGGTATACTACTGTGGACAAGAATTTCGCAGAAGAAATGGAGTAGCCTTCATAATCAATAAGAGAGTAGGAAAAGCAGTCTTGGGATACAATCCCCAAAATGACAGAATGATCTCGGTTCGAATCCAAGGCAAACCATTCAACATCACAGTGATCCAGGTCTATGCCCCAACCACTGCTGCTGAAGAGGATGAAGTTGATCAGTTCTATGAAGCCTTACAACACCTTCTAGAAGCAACGCCAAAAAATGATGTGCTTATCATCATGGGGGATTGGAATGCTAAAGTAGGAAGCCAAAAGATAACTGGGATAACAGGCAAGTTTGGCCTTGGAGTACAAAATGGAGCAGGGCACAGGCTGGTAGAATTTTGTCAAGAGAATACAATGGTCATAGCAAACACTCTTTTCCAACAACCCAAGAGACGACTCTACACATGGACATCACCAGACGGTCAACACAGATTGACTATGTGCTCTGCAGCCAAAGATGGAAAAGTTCTATCCAGTCAATAAAAACAAGACCAGGAGCTGATTGTGGTTCAGATCATGAGCTTCTTGTTGCAAAATTTAGGCTTAAATTGAAGAAAGTAGGGAAAAGCACTAGGCCACTCAGGTATGAACGAAATCATATCCCCGACGAATACGCAGTAGAGGTGACAAATAGATTTAAGGAATTAGATCTGATAGACAGAGTGCCTGAAGAACTATGGACGGAGGTTCGTGACATTGTACAAGAGGTAGCAACTAAAACCATCCCAAAGGAAAAGAAATGCAAGAAATCAAAATGGCTGTCTGAGGAAGCTTTACAAATAGCTAAGGAGAGAAGGGAAGTGAAAGGCAAGGGAGAAAGAGAAAGATACACCCAATTGAATGCAGAATTCCAGAGAAAAGCTAGAAGAGATAAGAATGCCTTCTTAAATGAACAGTGCAAACAAATAGAAGAAAACAATAGAATGGGGAGGACCAGAGATCTTTTCAAGAAAATTGGAGATATGAAGAGAACATTTCATGCAAAGTTGGGTATGATAAGGGACCAAAATGGTAGGGACCTCACAGAAGCAGAAGAGATTAAACAAAGGTGGCAAAATTATACAGAAGAGCTATACAAGAGCGAGCTTAACATCCCTGATGACCACAATGTGGTAGTTACTGACCTGGAGCCAGACATCCTGGAATGTGAAGTCAAATGGGCCTTAGGAAGTCTGAGCAACAATAAAGCTAGTGGTGGTGACAGCATTCCAGTTGAACTATTCAAAATCTTAAAGGACGATGCAGTAAAAGTGCTACACTCAATATGCCAGCAAATTTGGAAAACTCAACAATGGCCACAGGATTGGAAAAGGTCAGTTTACATTCCAATCCCAAAGAAGGGCAATGCCAAAGAATGTTCAAACTACAGCACCATTGCACTAATTTCTCATGCTAGCAAAGTTATGCTCAAAATCCTACAAGCTAGGCTCCAGCAATATGTGGACCGAGAACTTCCAGAAGTACAGGCAGGATTTCGAAGAGACAGAGGAACTAGAGATCAAATTGCCAACATACGCTGGATCATGGAGAAAGCTAGGGAGTACCAGAAGAACGTCTACTTCTGCTTCATTGACTATGCTAAAGCCTTTGATTGTGTGGAGCACAACAAATTGTGGCAAGTTCTTAAAGAGATGGGAATACCAGAGCATCTTATTTGTCTCTTGAGAAATTTATATGCAGGTCAGGAAGCAACAGTGAGAACCGAACATGGAATCACTAACTGGTTCAAAATTGAGAAAGGAGTTCGGCAAGGCTGTATACTGTCGCCTTGCCTATTTAACTTGTATGCAGAGCACATCATGATAAATGCGGGATTAGAGGAGTCACAAATTGGAATCAAGATTGCAGGGAGAAATATCAACAACCTCAGATATGCAGATGATACCACTCTAATGGCAGAAAGTGAAGAGGAACTAAAGAGCCTGTTGATGCGGGTGAAGGAGGAGAGTGCAAAAGTTGGCTTGAAACTCAACATCAAGAAAACAAAGATCATGGCATCCGGCCCTCTCAATTCATGGCAAATAGATGGGGAAGAAATGGAGATAGTGACAGATTTTATTTTCCTGGGCTCCAAAATCACTGCAGATGGGGACTGCAGCAAAGAAATTAAAAGACGCTTGCTCCTGGGGAGGAAAGCTATGGCAAATCTAGACAGCATCCTAAAAAGCAGAGACATCACCCTGCCAACAAAAGTGCGTTTAGTCAAGGCTATGGTATTCCCAGTTGCAATGTATGGCTGCGAAAGTTGGACCATAAGGAAGGCCGAGCGTCAAAGAATTGAGGCTTTTGAACTCTGGTGCTGGAGAAGACTCTTGCGAGTCCCTTGGACTGCAAGGCGAACAAACCGGTCAGTCCTAGAGGAGATCAGCCCTGATTGCTCTTTAGAAGGCCAGATCCTGAAGATGAAACTCAAATACTTTGGCCACCTCATGAGAAGGAAGAACTCCCTGGAGAAGAGCCTAATGCTGGGAGCGATCGAGGGCAAAAGAAGAAGGGGGCGACAGAGAATGAGGTGGCTGGATGGAGTGACTGAAGCAGTAGGTGCTAACTTAAATGGACTCCGGGGAATGGTAGAGGACAGGAAGGCCTGGAGGATCATTGTCCATGGGGTCGCGATGGGTCGGACACGACTTCGCACATAACAACAACAAAATCTATCTATCTATCTATCTATCTATCTATCTATCTATCTATCTATCTATCTATCTATCTATCTATCTATCTATCTATCTATCTATCTATCTATCTATCTATCTACCTACCTACCTACCTACCTACCTACCTACCTACCTACCTACCATCTAGCTAGATAACTAGCTAGCTAGTTTCAAATGATTAATTCAGGGTGGGAGCTTTCAAGTGCATGCATAGTCTGAGGAAGAGTGCTTGCACTCTAGTGCTCACGCCCTGAAAAAATCTTTGTTGGTCTTAAAGGTGCCACTGGACACTGATTTTATTGAGCTAGCTAGTTAGTATTGTATTTACATTAAGCAAGTTTGTAATAATAACTGTAGTCTAGAGATTAATTGTAAGTCCGGGAGATTTCCAGGCCCCACATGGAGGCTGGGAAGCAAACTACTGGGAATTGATCGATTTCATTTCAATACAGCATAATGCCCGGTACTATAAATAATACCAACAAATCCAGGCTGATATATATAACATCCTAATATATTTTATATATTATGCCTCTTGTGGCGCAGGGTGGTAAGGCAGCAGACATGCAGTCTGAAGCTCTGCCCATGAGGCCGGGAGTTAAATCCTAGCAGCCGGCTCAAGGTTGACTCAGCCTTCCATCCTTCCGAGGTTGGTAAAATGAGTACCCAGCTTGCTGGGGGGTAAACGGTCATGATTGGGGAAGGCACTGGCAAATCACCCCGTATTGAGTCTGCCATGAAAACGCTGGAGGGCGTCACCCCAAGGGTCAGACATGACTCGGTGCTTGCACAGGGGATCCCTTTACCTTCACCTTTATATAACATATACAGTCTAAGAACAGTTTAAAACAAACCCAGAATTTCCGTTTCTGTATTTACATGGGGCCCAGGGCTGGATCCACGGTGGTGGATGATTCCATTTACTAGCTTCCACTAGGCGCTGTCTCAACCCCAGGGCTGTTGTGCAGGATTGGGCTATCGGCTTGCACAGAGTAGCAATTCCTTCCCACAGGAGAAACCTGATTTTTTTTTCTTGGTTGCTGTTGCAAGTTCCACCCCCAAGCTCTTAGAGCGAGGCATAAAGAGGGCATCTAAGAAAGACATACTCCAGCTCCCCCCCTGCCTCCCTGGGCAGAGCCTCTTAGTGGAAGTCAAGATGCTAGGTGGCCTTGATAGTCAGGGGTAGTCAACCTGTGGTCCTCCAGATGCCCATGGACTACAATTCCCATGAGCGAACGCAGGCAGGGGCTCATGGGAATTGTAGTCCATGGGCATCTGGAAGATCACAGGTTGACTACCCCTGGTCTTGACAACTGAGTGAGAAGAGCCAGTCCTCCCCCTTTCGCTGTCAAGCCTATGAGAGTCGCTTAACATACCAGCTAGCTAATGTTTGTGGCATTTCTGTAAAAGCTGAGATCCATTTGGGAGACGCTTCGGCCGTGTCGGTCTTCCCTCTGGCCCCTCCCTGCCAAACATCATCTGCATGTGCTGAAAGACCCGTGTGGTTGGCGAGAGGCGGATATGGGATTCCGCAGAGGTGCCAGGAATTTGGGGCTTGTGGGTCTTTTCGGGTCAACAAGACCCGCGCAATGCAGTGTGGAGGGGTCTGTGCTGGGCCTGGGGTGAGAGAACATCTGGAACCTGCCCCCCTCCCATACGGGTCTGAATGGGCAGTGAGAGGGGGTGCATGTAGGTGTGTGTGGGGGGGGTCAGCTATTCATTGCAACCAGAGGAATTGGGAGTCGGATGTGGAGTAGAACCAAGCCAAGGTCATCATCCAGGGGGTGGCTATGGGTGGGAGCTCCCAGCTGGGAAATACCTGGAAAGTGTGGGGGTGGAGCTTGCAGAGGGGAACAGTCTTTTGACTGAGCTTCCCCATACCTTTAAGCTTAAGGCCAATATATATATATTGTTAAAATTTAAGTGAAGAACAATAGGTCATATAATTAGCGGAGGACTAGATCCTCAGCAGATACCAGTTGGATATTTAAAGGACTTTATGACTTTATGCTGATGCAAATGACACATTGAAAACAGTAAATATCTGGAGGCCGTTTTGGTTATTGGTCTACCCTTAAAGAAGAGATAAGATAAACTGTATTTTTATTTTGATTCACTGTTAAATTGTTCAACTGTTAATTATAGCCAAGGGATTGCTGTCATGACTAGGAGGCTGGCAATGCTAGACTGGCAGCAGAATTTGTGCACATTTCTCAGCTGCCAATCAAGTGGGTTGCCCCATACTGGGGATGCCCCTATATTCCCCTTGACTCTCCTGCCTGCTCCAGACTGGGCCTCCTTGGCCACTAGAGTGAGGGTCTCCGACCTTCTTGCACCTGTGGGCACGTTTACATTCTGTCAGGGCAGGGCGGACACAGCCACAAAGCAGCCGCTAAAAGAGACAGAACCAGCCATGCAGCAGCTGCCACAGCTTGCCTCCAGTCTGGGGTTCCAACCTCCAGGTGGCACCTGGAGATCTCCTGCTTGTACAGTTGGCCTCCAGGCTACAGAGATCAGTTCCCCTGGGGAACAGGGCTGCTTTGGAGGGTGGGCACTAGGGAGCAACACATCCCAGCTACGCTCCCCCTCCTCCCCAGGCTCGACCCCCAAAACCTCCAGAGATGGCAACCAAACATCCTTGGTCAGCTGCTGCCCAAGCAACCTTTCTCAAAACCTGCACAGCCAATCCAATGTCCAAACCCCATTCAGAAGTCTTCCTGGGCAACAGCCTCACTTGGCCACATCTGCTTCCTAAGAACACTCGGTGAGCACACGGAGAGAGACTGGGGGAGGCATCCACCGGGGACTCCTGGGCTAGAGTCCTGAAGACCCAAGACCACCACATGTGGACACAGCCTGGCGTGTGCACGCACCCCCCCCCCCCCCCGGATCCCTCAGCGTCTGCTGGGCCTCCTCGCTGCTGGCCCCCTGGGCTTGGGAGCTCTGCTTCACTCTAGGGCAGAAATCAAGTGACGCTTCCCGTGCCTGGCTGGGCAACCAATGAAGCCCGGAGGGCTGGTTTGCTGCCGTTTCCCACAGCCTGCGGGAGCAGCCGGGCTGGGCACCTCCGAGGCCAGTGGGCCATTTCCCAGCCAGCCCTGGGCAGGGCCTTTCCTGAACATTGGGGAGGCCGAGCCAGGGGACAGAAGGGTTTGTGAGGAGAGGACCTCGGCCTCAGATAAAGTGATAGAGTCCACCCTCCAAAGCAGCCTGCTTCTCTGGCAGCCACATTGCAGAAAGATATGGTCAGATCAGCCGGGTTTTAAATTAAAAAAAAACAACATATAAATAATTAACTCCCACCCGATCTGTGAAAGCCTTACAGGTCTGTTGCGAAACCTCAGGGTTACACAAAAGCCTGTTTGAGAACCGTCCCCACACTCTTCCGCCAAGGCCTCCCCCTGCGGCCCCTTCTCCTCTCCAGCGGCTGGGCTTTGCCTCTTCCCTGCCCGGCTCCTAGTCTGGCCATCTTGCCCCCTGCTTCCATTCTCCCTTCGGGGAGGGTTTTCTTTCCCCCTTTCTCCTGTATGTGCTGCGAAGTTCCTCTTTGGGAACTCCCACCTCAGAAGGAACTCTGGAGGAAGAAAAGGTATTTATTTAAGCAATTTCTTCCTTGGACCTAGCGCAAGTCACCTGGGGAGTCCCCCCCCCCCGCCATGTTCTGTGGGAGGATGTGGGAGGAGACGTGGAGAGCTCGCCATGGGTCCCTCAGTGCTCTCTGTCTTTACGACCGCCTTTGACTGCCTCTGTTATGTTGCTTTCTTATAGTTTGTTTAGACGTTTCTTTTATTGGCTTCATGACTTCATTTCTCTGTGGTTTCCAGTTACTTTGTCTGAAACGGGCTGGACATTGGCTCATTATTCCACTGTCCCCGTTTAGGCAATTTCTGTCTCCTGCATGAGCTGGGCATTGCTTGAATGGTTTCTAGCTTTAGGGTTTTCTTAAAAAAAATTGCTGGGTTGTGTCTTGTGTTTAATAAACCCCTTGAATCTATTGTAATCCAGGGTCAGTGTGTGTCCCCCTACCAGGGCCAATCAAAACCCAGATTTTCAACATTATTGTTATTACAATAACATCAGAGTGCCTGCACACAAAAGCTCACGCCCTGAATAAATCTTTGTTGGTCTTAAAGGTGCTACTGGACCCTGATTTTGTTGTGCTACTTCAGACCAACACGGCGACCCATTTGAATCTATTATTGTTATTGCTGTTGTTGTTATTGTTATTAACTCACCACTCTCTGCACGCTGGCTCATGGCGGATTACATAATATTCCAATACAATAAAATCCCCAAGTAAAATCCCATTAAAACCCATATCCTTAAAAAATCAACAGTGCAATACAATATGATACAGATGGCAGAAAAAGCTAAGCCCTCCCTGTCATGGGGAGGCACTCAGCCAGGGTGGCAAGGATAACAGAGCCTGCGTGGCATCATATTTTCCTGGGGGGGGGGTCCTTCAGACCTTCCTCGGCACTGGCCTCAACTGTAAACCTGGAGGAAGAGCTCCGTTTTACAGGCTCTCCGAGGGCCCACAGCTCCTCCAGGAGCACATTCCACCAGGTAGGGGCCAGGACCAGCAAGTTGGTACCTGAGGAGTGCAACACCCTACAGGGGGCACAGGGTCACAGGTGGTCCCTCAGATACCTTCTTTTCCATCGCCACTTCTTTGGGGGCAGGAATAGTCTGCAGCCTACTTACAACTTCAAGTGGATTGCCATGTCGGTCTGAACTGAAGCAACAGAACTGAAAAAGTGTGCATGCGCCCAAAAACTTATACCCAGAATTAAACTTGGTTGGTCTCTTAGCTGCCACTGGACTCAACCTTTGTTCTGTAGTTTTCGACTGTTCCTCCATGTGGTTGCAGCCTGGCCTAGTTTGGGTCATTTGTGCCATTTAATTGGGGAGAGGACATGGCTCACTGGAAGAGCTTCTGCTTAACATGCAGAAGGTCCCAAGTTCAGTTCCTGGTAGCATCTCCTTAAAAGTGCCAGGCAGCAGGGCACATGAAAGGCCTCTGCCTGACCATTAAGAGCCACTGCCCATCTGCAGGCAAATGATGGATCCGTGTTCTGATTCTGTATGAGTCAAGAGTCCATCTGTGTGCTCCCCTTCCAGGGTCAGGACCCGCCCTCATCTCCCCTCCAAGTCCTCCTTGCAAGAACCTCTACGTTCCTGCAACCATGCCCCGGATTCAGAAAGAAAGCCAGGCAGGGGGTAGGATGGAGGGATCCCACCCCCAACACTCACCGGGGGTGCTGCTTGAGTTCTGCCAACACCTGTTGAACCAACAACCTGTAGGGAGAAGGAATGAGAGGCAGAGATTCTTTGGAACCAGGGGCAATTATGCACTGGACTTCTGAAATTCATCCGGCTCGATTAAAAAATTAATAATCTGCATCTCATGGTCATTGCACTCAGGTGCATTTTGGCTTTTTAAAAAGATCTGCACCATTTCCCCCACGTTCAGGCTCAACCACAGAATCAGCCCACTTTCTTCCTGGGATATACAAGAATGGATTTTCTCCAGTTTGTCTGAGAGATGTGCCCCCGCTGGTCAGCCTTCTGCAAACAGATGTAGCTCCTCCATCAGATCTCCTCCCTCCCCTCAAGGCCATGCCTTCCCCATTAATGTCAGAAGAAAAGGAAGAAAAAAATTTCAGCAGTCATTAGTATGGAGAGTTAAAATCTGCAATTTGGAGCACAAGAAAATCCAAGAAAGAAAATATGGGCAGAGTACAAGATCAGGATACAAACAGGGTGTGAATTAAAGGGATACTGGGGGCCATTTCGCACGGCTTCAAAATAGCACAATGGTTGCTAATTGAAAACGCTACTAATTTGCCTTAACGCACGACGTCGTAGACAATCTGCAACAATCCTGAAACCGACCCGCAAAAAGCGCTTCGTTGTAACGCTTTCAGGGGAATCCAGAAAAGTGGATTCACCCTCCGGATAGCGATACACTCCTGCAACCAATCTGCAACAGTAGCGCTAAAGACCTGTGCGTTACCATTGTTGCTGGTTCTTCAAAGTCCCTCCCCCTGGCTCTCTCCTCCAAACTTCCGGCGAAGCGATCGCCATTTTTTTTTCTCCGAGCGAGCGGGGATAAACGCACCGGCGAGCCTCTTTCTGTTTAGAGGCTTCCCTGGCTTCAGTCCTTCACCTTTAGTCACTAAGCACAAACCACTGAAAAGCCCGTTTGCTGAAATAAAGTCCCTTTATTTTTTACACATTAATTCAGCCGAAAATCGGGCCCGTTAGAGGGGGGGGGGGGATTTTTTTTTATCACTCGAGGCAGCGTGCAAACGATCATACAATCAAACGACAGCTCACATTAGGCAGCTGGATGGGTCTCTCCGTAGCAACGAATCTACCTAGATTCGTTGCTATGGGTCGGTTTTTTTTTTTTAAACCTTTCTTAAAGGGAAAGGGGCTGTTTGGGAGCATGCTAACGGCTGCCCATTGGCTGCTTGACGGCCAGGGGCGGGACGAGCTTGGCAATAGCGCTTCCTTTCTAGCGATTTCTGCCGAGACCGGAAGCCTGTGGGAAACGCTAAAAAACGCAACTGATTCCACTACAAAGGCAGGTATGCATAACGACGAATTCCACTATTTTAAATGGCGATTTTTCATTCCGCAAACAATTTGCAACAAAGATCCCCGTGCGAAAAGGCCCTGGCTCTGATTCAATGAGAATCAAAAGTACCCTCCTGATGGCCCCTGGGTTCTGGACACTGCGTGACCCCATGTGCTGGACTGGATGGGCCATTGTGAATGGGGCAGTGATGTTCTATATTCTAGGCGTTCTTTGGGGGGAGGGGGCTTCTGGCCCCACAGGTGAACCTCCTGATGCCCCCTGGATTTTGGACATTGTGTGGCAGTGTTGCATTTGATGGGCCCTTGGCCTGATCCAGCAAGGCTTCTCTTATGTTCTTATAACTGGGGCAGGGATGCTCTGTCTTCTTGGTGCTTGGGGGGCCACAGTGGGGGGGGGGCTTCTGGAGTTCTGGCTTCATTGGTGGATCTCCTGATGGCACCTGGGTTTTGGACACTGTGTGGCACAGAGTGTTGGCACTGGCCAGACCCATCATAGCTTCTCTTATATACTTTCAAAAAAATTGCCCATGCAGTGCCCAGTAAAAACAATGGCTTTTATAGACACCCCCCCCAAAAAAAAGCAGAAAGAATATTCTCACACGGTTGGCCCACTGCCAACACATAGCCGCCCCTGATCTAACTCCACAGGGCCTCCTTGGATGTTCTGCTCCATCTCCTCTTCTGCAAAGGGAGATGGGCCAGGAGATGGGAGCTCCCTTGCAAGCCCAGCTGTCACCCGCCCCCTTCCCCCATGCTGCCCCAGTACCTACGCTTGCTCCAGGACCAGGTGCGTCTCCTCCTTGGCTTTCTCCAGGGCAGGTGGCTGCACGATTCCTGAAACCCAGAAGAACAACACTTTGGGGAGAGTGCCAGGCAGGGTCCCTGATAAGTTGTGTGTGTGAGCATCCGCTCACTGGCGTGAGAAGCTCTAGTCAGCAGCCAACTGGTGCTGCACAGGGTCCTGCACTTTCCATGGCCCGTTTTAAGATTACAGCTGTGATACTCTGCTCAGGATGTGAACTACTCTGCCCAATGGGGAGGGGATTAGAGGGAACACATTAGAGAGAACATATCAGTGCCAGGGACTCTTGCTTGGAGGGCCCCCTCTGCCCACTTGCCAGCTGGATGGCAGCCCCTTTATTTTCTGGGTACTCTCTCTCTCTCTCTCTCTCTCTCTCTCTCTCTCTCTCTCTCTCTCTCTCTCTCTGAAAGTTAGCTTCTGTTTTCATACAACAGAAGCCAAATAGGGGCAGAGCCCATATAATTAAGCTCCCCTTCTTCATCGCAAAAGGTTTTCACTTACAGTCCCCTTCCTGCAGCCACCTTTGATAGCCAGGACATATTTGTTGGTATTTATCTATTTCTGACACCAGGCAGAGTACAAATGACCATTCTGCTTCCCAAGGAGCAGACCACAGGTGTTCGGGGAGGGGGGGGCGTTCATTTGTCATTCTCTGCAGTTTGTTGTATCGAATAATTACCAAAAGGCAGTTCTAAACGCCATATCTCTACCAGACAGTATGAAATTATGCGCCCAGGTCATAACTGATGTATTTCATGTGCATAATGTACGTTTGGGTTTGATCCACGTTGCCTGTGTTTAAATTATTTCCCAAAGTTCCAGTTCTTTATACAGGAGGGATCCCCCAATGGTTTCAAGATATCCAGAAATGTAGCATTGCTGAACTGGCCTGTATGACTGCCAGGCCCTTTCCGAAGTACACTGGAGAGAGAATTTTCGAAGAGCACCTTCATCTCAGTGCTGTGAAAACCTGCCAGGTAGAATTTGCTTTTCTGAGGTGGTAGAAAGTTGCAGCTGACCTATAGCGACCCCCGTGGGGTCTTCAAAGCAAGAGACACTCCAAGGGAGGTCGTGGAGCTACCCTGGACTCCCTTGGTGATTTCCCTTCTAAGCAAGACCCAGCAAAATGGCGTAACGCTAAAAAATAATGCGCCTCCAGCCATTCCTCACCTTCTGGCTCTCTCGCTTTCCTCTGCCGCCTTCTCACACTTCTTACACTCCACAAGCGCTGCTTGAAATGGTGGAAGAGAGCAATGCGCTTTACACGCGACTCTCCTCTGCCTGCCAAGACCAGCCGATCACCTTTCGCAGTTTTAAAGGGCCCATGATGGCAGCTAATTTTTTTAAAGTAAAACTTCTCCATTGAAACATCTATGCATCTAATCATAGCTGCATAGTGCTTTTTATAATGCCACCCTTTATGGAATCACAAGCCTTGAATCTTTTAAAAATTAATCTTGTTCTCGATTTCTTTTGGGGGGAGACTTTAGAGAGGCATGCTTTGTGTTTTAACTGGGGGGAGGATTTTTTTTTTTTTGCTTTGGCTGCTTGATTGAATACCTATTTGTTGCTCCAGGCAGTTTGCTTTAAAAAAAAAAAAAAACGTCCCCAGGAGAAGGGAGAAGGAGGCGGGTGCGAGGGTGGGGACTGGAGGCGGAGATAGCGCTACTTTGACTTGACACATTTCCTTAGCATGTGGTTTGCTGGTTGCTCTCCTCTAGCTGGCGCTTTCTAGCAGAGGGAATCCACTTTATGCGATTCCCCACCTAGTGCTTTAAAATGGAGGATGTAGCTACCGGTTGCTGCTTGGACGCTAGATGTTGGCACTGTCGTGCAAAGGCCAAAAATATGGCATCTGCATAAGTTTCACTATATTTTCACTATATTCACTGCATATTTCACTATATTTATTAGGTGTGTAATAGCCCAGCCAGCCTTCTGCCAGCCAGTTCACCTCCCCTGTCACCAGAACTGCGGGAACAGTTTAGAAAGAACAGGAGGGAGCTGAAAGACAGAAAGTGCAGTGCCAGATTGGCAGCACATCAGCAATAAGGATGAGTGTCTGCAGGAACAGGGCTAAGGTGGCTGGTAGGAAGGTGCTTAGCCTGATGGAGCAAACAAGGGGGTGGCTGGGTGGAAGCCACAGGTCTGGTCATTCTTGCCCTTGCAGCCTGTGTTCCTGATGGATTCCCTTGTTTCTGACTCTAGCCTGTGGTCCAGAGCTCTGCTTTTTGGTTTCCTTTCAGACTGGGAGCTGTGAGTGTGTGTGAGCTAGTATCTGGACTTAGGAATGATGCTTTGGCTGCCTCTGTCTGCCTTTCACATGTCTGCAATCAGGACATTTACCAACCTAGAGTGACTAGGAGTGAGGCCTCTGGGCTTTGGGAGATTAGCGGAGAAGGGGCGCTGCCACAGAGAGATGGGCCAGATGTGGATGTCAGCTGGTTCCCACCATTGCGAAAATCCTAGAAGGAAAGGGGAAAGAAGAGGGGGAGCTGGCTGTCAACGTGCTCTTCTCTGGGGCCTTCCACACACCGCTTGGAGGAAAGCTGGAGCCTCTCTTGTTCCTGTGGGAGTGACGGGGCTCCCACATTTGGGCCACGTCTTTCAGGCCAGTGGTTCAAGCTGGCATGCAATATCCCCAGATGGAAGCCCCACATCACCACCTTTCTTTCTCGTGAAACAATTGACCAGAGCCCCTGCCCCCAACCACCCCATTAGGTCCTCTGACATCTCGGAGCATTCTTTGGTGGTGGTGGTGGAGTCATCCTGTTGGGGAGCATCCCACCCAAGCTATGAGCCCCCTCCTCTGTTGGGACCGATGGGCCCACCATGGTTTGAAGCAAGGAGGCTCCCTTGCTGAGTGGAGAAAGCCCCCCTTCCTGAAGCAGCCTGCAGGGATCGGCTCAGCCCAAACTCACCGTGTAACTGGGTTCCAGTTGGAAGCCCAGACCCAAGCACAAGGGGTCCAGGTCTTCTTGGATCCAAGAGGCCGGCCCTGCCCAGGGCAACTGCGGGGCTCCTAGCAGAGGGCTCCTCATGTCGTCCTCCATCTCTGCCTCCGAGGTATCCGAGCTTAATCTGGGGATGGACCAGAGCAGCAGCCAATCAAACCCCACCCACAACAAGGCCTTCAGGAAAGCCCTGACAGCTATGTGCTTTTAGCACCACGTACAGGATCCGGCAGCAGCCCAGCACCCTTTCTGGTGCTCTTGGCTGATTGTAACAGTGTGTAGATCAGGGGTAGTCAAGCTGCGGCGCTGCAGATGTCCATGGACTACATTTCCCATGAGCTCCTGCCAGGTTTCATACAACAGAAGCCAAATAGGGGCAGGACCGCAGTTTGACTACCCCTGGTGTAGATTGTGCCTAGGAATATTGAAGACTGTGGGCACAGGAGAATTAGCATCTGTGCGGAATTCCCAGAGCTGGGCCTCTTCTGCATGATGGATATGCTGATGAAAACTCACCAAATGCATCGTTGTTTTTCTGATCTCTGCACAGAAGAGTGAATTTACTCCGCAAAGCTGATTTTGCTCTGCATGGTGAACTGCCTCTTCGGTGCTTTAAGCGTCTTTTAAGCGTTGTTTCTGAAAGAGGCTTTTCACCGATTCATTTCTCTCCTGCCTGCCTGAGACACTCTATTAGTCATGCAGAGAAGCTCTTTAGTTATGCATTAGAGAACAAAGTGGAGTTGGCAGAACTACAGGGGGCAGGGCTATGAATTGTTTCATGCAGAGAGCATTGCAACGTAGTTTTTCAACAGACTATATTCAATGCAGACCAACAATTGTAATATAATAAACTGGTCTAAACTGGTTGTTTTTTAAACTGTTTTATTTGGCTCCGTGCAGAATACCTCCTGGAAGGGAGTGGTCTCCATTCCCCGCATCTAATTTCCCTCCACATTCTTAAAACTATGGATTTTGGAACTCAATTTGGGGCTTTTGAATAGGCACTAGTTACTCCTGCTTTTCTTGGCAGTCCATCCACAAGAACTGGAATCAGTTTGGGCAGGGTTCTTCCACACGTCTGCCCTCCCTCTGCATTTCCACAGCTGTGGAGTCAGTTTAGTTTCTTCCGCACATGCATTACATAATCAGGAATTTCAAGGGAGGGAGCTGTCCTCAGTAGCATCAGCATCGGTCACATTATGGCACGCACACTGTTGTAGATGACGATCTGCTGAGGACTGAGCTTGAGGTCTGAGGCAGGATCCAGGCAGAGGCAAACCAGCCAATGCACTGCAAGGATCCTTGCCGATGGGATCCAATAGGGTTAAATGAATCATGCTTGATCCAGCCAATTGCGTGTGGCTGCAGGTGATTCTTTTGTCTGCTTTGTGTATATCATACACGAGTATAAGAAGGACAGTCTAATAATTAAATCAAACAGAGAGAAAAAGACCTATGCGTGGCGAGCCCAAGGTCACCCAGCTGGCTGCATGTGGGGGAGTGCAGAATCGAACCTAGCTCTCCAGATTAGAAGTCCACCCTCCTAACCATTACACCAAGCTGTCTCTCCCAAATTTCTGCATGCATTTTTGTGCCTTTGATTTTTTTTCTGGGTGTTTGTATGTTTTACCCCTACTTTTTTCTAGGTCTTTTCAATGCTTTTATCCCAAATGTTTTTTGTGAAATTCATGGGTTAAAGGAAGCTGTGACCTCTGAGTGTTCAATCAGATCTTTATTGTGATCTCAGTATGAATTTACAAGAGGTAAAACTGAACTGAGAAACTCCTGAAAACCCCCAACTTAGACAACAGTAGCAAACAATGGATCTGCCCACCAGTCCTGCAATTGGTCAGTTTTGGTTTAAGCTGACTGGATCCTGCAGACGGGATCTAGCTGTGCATCAGCCAATCACATTGCCTGCTTTGACCTGCCTCGGACCTCAAGCTCTGTCCTCAGCAGAGCTACAAACACAACAGTTTTCCTGGAAGTTGGTTTTGGCTCATGTCTTTTCTAGTGCATAAGATGTCTTTGTTCCACCCACCCGCAGCCCACTGTTCCACGATTGGACTGTTTTTGGCATTAAACCACTCCCTCTCCCCCCTGGCCTCAAGAGGAGTGATTTCAGGTGCTTTTTTTTTTTTTTTAAGGCCCTAAAATAACGATACACCACTATAGGGTTGTAGTGATAGCTTAAGCCGATTCTCTGAACTTCCATTTTAAAAGTAAGCATCTAATTCGGCCAAAACATTCATCAGGTTTTGAAAAACCCCAGATGTGATGTCAGCAGGCCACACTTTCCTGCCACGCCCCCAGAAGTCACATGTCACCAGTAGCGACATCACCCTGACACTCCCACAGGATGTGACATCATGCTTTGTCACCCCATTTTGGGTGGGAACAGCTCAATATAACCATATATGGTCATATCAACTGATTTAACAAATAAATAAATAATATATGACAAATTAATTAACTCCCACCCAATTGGAGAAACTCTTCCAGGGCCATCGAGAAACCCCGAGGTTTCATGAATCCCTCCCTGTTGGGAAATTCTGTTCTCCTTCCATTGTGGAGAAATTAATCAGCTCCCCCCAATGAGAAACTCCTGGGTTGATATAATCATATTTCACCTGGTACTTTAAAAAAATAAAGAAAACTCCCCCCCCATCAATGAAATCCTTCCAGGGCCATTGAGAACCCCCCGGATCAATATAACCATATACAATCTGATCATGATTGAAAAACAATAAAAATCGATTAAAAATTAATTCACCCAATCGGCAAAACCCTTCCAGGGCCATCAATCCCCCCCAGGATATCCCAAATCCCCTGTTGCAAAACCCTGCTCTAGCTCTTCCTTGGTGGAGATATATCTTTCCCTGTTAAATCTCCTTGAGAAGACAGACTTAGGGCCATTCCGCACGACTTTAATGTAGCAGAAGGCTTGCAAATTGTAAACACTACTAATTTGCAGTTCTGCAAAACGTCGCACACAATCTGCCACACTCCTGAAACAATCCCGCAAAAAGCGATTTGTTGTAGCGCTTCAAGGGAAATCGGGAAAAGTGGATTCACCCTCCGAAAAGCGCTACACTCTTGCGAACAATCTGCAACTAGCGAAAAAGATCTGTGTGTTCTCAATGTAGCAGTTGCAACAAAGTCCCTCCCCCTGGCTCTCTCCTCTGAACTTCTGGCGAAGCGATTGCCATTTTTTTTCCCTTGGAGCGAGCGGAAAGCAACGAACCAGCGAGGCTTCATTCACCCAGCGAGGCTTCTCCGGCTACAGTCCCTCCACAGAAGTGCTTTAAAGCTCCCCGAAGTCCCCAAGCACAACACAGCCCCGTTTGCAAGTTCCCTTTATTTTCGGCCGAAAATCAGGCCCGTGCAGGGGGGGGGATTTTTGTTTTCACTCGGTGGGAGCGTGGTAACGATGAATCGCCAGCTCACACGCCAGCTGCCAGCTAGATGGGTCTCTACGTTAGGAAGAATCAAGGCATATTCATTGCAACGTGTGTGTGTGTTTTTTTTAAACCTTAAAAGGAAAGGGGCTTTTCCGGACCAAGATAACAACCGCCCATTGGCTGTACATTTGATTGACGGCCAGGGGCAGGACAAAGCACAGAAAAAATCGCTTCCTGTCTAGCGATTTTTGTGAGACTGGAAACCTGTGGGAAACGAATGAAACGCTAGTGGATTCCACTAAAAAAGCAGGTATGCGTAACGCCGAGATTGCACTTTTAAAAATAGCGTTTCCGCTTTGCCGGACCAATTGGTAACATTGGTCCTTGTGCGGAAAGGCCCCTAATCTCCTTTGACTCCACCAGTGGCAACAGCACCCTCCTTTGAAAATCCTCATTATTTCAGCCACATGTGGAAGAATGTGAGCTGACTCCATGACTGTAAAGATGCAACAGGAAGAGCTGATCCCAAAACCTATGGATCGACTCTCAAGAAAATCCGGCGTGACTCAGCCGTGCCGGGAAAAGGCCCAGCTCATCGCTGCAGACAGTAACTGCAGATCCTCCAGGGGAGAAGAGAGGGGGAAACTTGCCAGGGTCCCAGGCACAGAGAGTCCCCCCGGGCACCTTATAAGGAGGGCAGAGTTAAAAATAGTCCCTCTCCTGGCCCAGCAGCAAAATCAATATCTTTTGTCTGGAGCCACGCAACGGCTGGCGGCTGTTTAAGGAACGGCTCCCCGTCCCACGCGCCTGCCAGGGCTCCACAAAACACCCAGAGGACTTATAAGCCCTGTCAACACTGCCCTCTCCCACCCCTTGGGGGCCGTCTCTGAAGCCCTCAATTGCACGGCTCCCAGGAGTTGCCAAATGCCAATTGCCTTGTCAGGAAAGAAGGCTGCGGCAGGGCTGAACTGGCCCCCGGGGACTGCGGCACCCAGAGACGGCTTTTGCACGCAAACCCAGGCCAACTGTGCACAACCTCAGTTGCTCCCACGGCTGAGAGCCTGGTCAGGAGGGCTTGCAACTGAGCAGGCCATGCGTGGCTGAAACCTCCAGGGACACCAGCAACTAACCATCAAGGCTGGTGGCCAGCTGTGGGTTGGGAAATTCTGAGTGACTTGGGGGCATACCTAATTTCATCAGGGGGACAATTTCACCCAGAGATTGGTAGTAATTCCAGAAGAGCTCCAGGCCCCGCCTGGAAGTTGGCAACAGGTGGGACGCAGTCTGGTCATGGGGCAACAGCTAGGGCAGCTTGAGAGGGCAGGCCAACCCCGGCTCCGGTTCTGGCACCCTTTTCTGGCAAGAGAATCTGAGACCGGATGTCATAAGCAGCACTCTGTCCTGATCCACTGAGCCCCAGCAGACCCCGTTTCCTCCAGTTGTGGCTCCAGACTCACCTCCTCTGGGCCTCTATGGGAGAGACAGGACTTTCCCAGCTGTGCCTTTGGGAGGACAATGGCGATCCAAGCAGCGCCGGGACAGATCCTTCCCCCTCCTGTGACTCTGGGGGGAAGCCCGTCCGGTGCCCAGAGCTGCAGGAGCAAGCACAATCCACATCCAGATAGTGGCAAGTCTTCTCCGGGTCCCAAGGGGGGCTAAGGACATCAGGCAGCATCCCCACCCAGCCCTTAATGCCTGGATCCCCAGGCAGGGTCCTCTCTGGAGGCAGCGCTGCCCCTGCAGCCACACCACCAGCCTGCGTGGGCCCAGAAAGGCCGAGGTCCTTGTAGTACTCCGAGCCCTGGAGGGCAGAGTCGAGGGACAGGAGATCCTCGGTGCTGCTGTGGGGGTTGGCCGGACCAGGTTCTGCTTCCGGAGAGGAGGCGTCCTCCTGCAAAAGAAGGCGTGGCTTACGGACCTGAGGCCAGAGTCCGGTGGGCCGCCCCATCGGTCTGAAGCAGCCGAGCAATATTTAAGTCATGGGGCACCTTGAAAGACAATGACGTTTGATTTATTGGCCAATAGATGTGTGTCCTCCTCATGGGGCCATCCTGTGTCTGTCCAAGACTGGTCTTTATGGGCATGTCATCAACCACAGGTGCATCAGAGCCCACTGTCTGGAATGAGAGGGTTGGAGAGGCCTGCTGACCTCCTTTCAGGAAAACACCACGCTGGATCCTCTGCCTTTGGGGCCAGGGAGACTCTCTCAGGGGCAGGGGTAGGGGCATGCCTTGCAGACACATGGAAAGGCTGTAGTGAAAAGGCTCTTCCAGACAGGCTGAAGGGCAGGTCCAAGTAGACAGTGTTGTGCCACAACAAAATCAGAGTCCAGTAGCACTCGAAAGCTCACGCCCTGAATAAATCTTGGTTGGTCTTAAAGGTGCTCCTGGATTCTGATTTTGTTGTGCTACTTCAGACCAACACGGCGAATCTAGTGTTTGAATCTAGTGTTGTGCGATGTGAGCTAAGGATCTGATCCGGTACACAGTACACACTGTCAAGATGGATCTTACATACAGACAGGTGGGGAGAAACCCCCTAAAACCAAGCGCACTTCTGATTTGGGTCACTTTTCCAGCCAGATTTGAGGTGCTCAAACAAGCCAGGTGCAAACACAGCTGGGGCCGAGTGTGTGTGTGTGTGTGTGTGTGTGTGTGTGTGTGTGTGTGGGTGGGTTGAGGCCTACCAAGGCTGACCAGAATCGGAAGCAGCCCCTCTGATTACTCTGTGGGGCTCCATGGGGCACCAACAGCATCTCCAGAGAGCGCACAATCTGTCTCCTCACGCAAAGCCCCTCCGTGCAAAATATAAACACCTGCCAGGTGCTGAGTCACGCCTGCGTTCACAACCCCCTCCCCTCCAAGCCTCCCAGGCACCATGGGGCCCGCAGATACCTTTCCTAGGGATTTCGGGTAGGGTGGGGCCAGGTGAGTCTTTCACCCCCAAAGCTTCTGATTGGCCACTGGAAATATGATTGGCATCGGGACCTTTACTGTGTGACTGCAGGAAAGCTACACGGCCACCATTTTGTGACTGGTGTTGTCTCCTGCAGTAGCCCTTGGGTGGGGGGGGGGCTGTGCCCACAGAATTACAGAAAGACTCAGAGTCTGGAAGTGTAAGGGGACTCCTGGCCCTATTATGCACACGTTGGATAATGCCCTTTCAATGTGCTTCTGCAGCTGGATTTTCCTGTGCAGAACAGGATAATCTCCTTCTAAAGTGCATTGAAAGTGCCTTATCCAATATGTGCATAATCCAATATGTGCACCTCACTTGAGGTGGTAAACCTGAACCTAGCAGCCTGCCGCTGCTCCCACACTGCTGAGCCTTCTGCCCAGTGGGTCGACTCCCGGCCAGATGGACCTCCTCCCCTTCTTGCAGTCCGAAAGGGCCCCAATTGACCTGTTGACTGACAGCCCACCAGGCCGCTTCTCCATTGCTCACTTACCCTTTCCTCCGCCATGCTGCCGAAGAACACTTCATCCTCAGCAATCAAGGATGGGGACTGCACATCTGGGCTCCCACAGCTGGAGGCAACAGGAACGGCAACGATGCTGCTGGTCAACCTTTGTGCAGCCGGCTTGCACTCTGACCCTGTGGGGGAGAATCCTAGAATCACAGAGTTGGAAGGGACCTCCTGGGTCATCTAGTCCAATTCCCGGCACTATGCAGGACACTCCCAACCCTCTCGCTCCTCCACTGTCACCTGCCACCCCCTTGAGCCTTCACAGAATCAGCCTCTCCATCAGATGGCTCTCCAGCCTCTGTTTAGAAATCTCCAAAGATGGAGAACCCACCACCTCCTGAGGAAGCCTGTTCCACTGAGGAACCGCTCTAACTGTCAGGAACTTCTTCCGGAGGTTTAGATGGAATTTCTTTTGAATTAATTTCATCCCATTGGTTTTGGTCCATCCCTCCGGGGCAAGAGAGAACAAGAGTTCCTCCAGAAGAAGATCCAAGCAGATGTGGGCCAGAAGAAGGAGACACACACCAGTAGGCCACACAAGGTGGGCCCCAAGGGCCCCCAATAACTCCACGCCCTGTGCCTCACCTTGACCCGCCAACTTAAACCACCAGGCAGAAGTTTGTTTGCCAACATTACTTTGCATTAAGGGTTATATCCATCTAGGACTAGGATATTCCAGGATAAAGGTATGGTCACTCTGGATCAATCATGCTTGTTGCAGAGGGAAAATTTAAATTGGACAAAATCAAAATGGAATTTGCATTCAGTGGGGACTGAATTGACCTGGGATTGGAATAAAACCTCCATGCCGATTCAGCCCTGAATGAACCACATGCTATACCTGTAGCCTGCAAATGATGCATCCCATTATCCCCAACGGCTATTGGCATAGCGTGAGCAGGAGTAGAAGAAGAAGAAGAAGAAGAAGAAGAAGAAGAAGAAGAAGAAGAAGAAGAAGAAGAAGAAGAAGAGGTGATTTCCTCTTCTTGCAAGGTGATTTCCATCACTCAGGTCTTGCAAAGGGACATTGGTTTCTAATCTCACTACGTATGCTAACTATATATATCTATACCAGGGGCCAAGCCCGTTGCATTCATGAATACAGTGGGCACTAAATTGGAAGAACTCTGTGGACAGAATTCCCCCTCCCCCCAGAGCAGGGGCAGAAAACAGCACGGGGGGGGGGGAGCTGCATTTGTTTGATTTGTAGAATTACCATCCCTGCTAGCTGGCTTGGGGCAGCTAACAACATAAAACCCATTAGCACATGGCTAAAACTGTAAAAAAAAAAAAAAAGAACAAGTTACCTATATAAAGATAAAAGTAAATGAAGAAGAAGAAGAAGAGTTGGTTCTTAGATGCCACTTTTCTCTACCTGAAGGAGTCTCAAAGTGGCTCACAATCGCCTTCCCTTTCCTCTCCCCACAACTGACACCCTGTCAAACGAAACATACACCTGGTTTTAGGGTGCCCTCCTGGAGGCCCAGAGCGGACACCGTGACTGGCTTGGTGCCCTCTCGGCCACTCCGTGCCTCTCCTGGGGGGCTCAGAAGGGCTTGGTGCCTCTCGGCCACTCCGTGCCTCTCCTGGGGGGCTCAGAAGGGCTTGGTGCCTCTCGGCCACTCCGTGCCTCTCCTGGGGGGCTCAGAAGGGCTTGGTGCCTCTCGGCCACTCCGTGCCTCTCCTGGGGGGCTCAGAAGGGCTTGGTGCCTCTCGGCCACTCCGTGCCTCTCCTGGGGGGCTCAGAAGGGCTTGGTGCCTCTCGGCCACTCCGTGCCTCTCCTGGGGGGCTCAGAAGGGCTTGGTGCCTCTCGGCCACTCCGTGCCTCTCCTGGGGGGCTCAGAAGGGCTTGGTGGCTCTCGGCCACTCCGTGCCTCTCCTGGGGGGCTCAGAAGGGCTTGGTGGCTCTCGGCCACTCCGTGCCTCTCCTGGGGGGCTCAGAAGGGCTTGGTGCCTCTCGGCCACTCCGTGCCTCTCCTGGGGGGCTCAGAAGGGCTTGGTGCCTCTCGGCCACTCCGTGCCCCTCCTGGGGGGCTCAGAAGGGCTTGGTGCCTCTCGGCCACTCCGTGCCCCTCCTGGGGGGCTCAGAAGGGCTTGGTGCCTCTCGGCCACTCCGTGCCCCTCCTGGGGGGCTCAGAAGGGCTTGGTGCCTCTCGGCCACTCCGTGCCCCTCCTGGGGGGCTCAGAAGGGCTTGGTGCCTCTCGGCCACTCCGTGCCCCTCCTGGGGGGCTCAGAAGGGCTTGGTGCCTCTCGGCCACTCCGTGCCCCTCCTGGGGGGCTCAGAAGGGCTTGGTGCCTCTCGGCCACTCCGTGCCCCTCCTGGGGGGCTCAGAAGGGCTTGGTGCCTCTCGGCCACTCCGTGCCCCTCCTGGGGGGCTCAGAAGGGCTTGGTGCCTCTCGGCCACTCCGTGCCTCTCCTGGGGGGCTCAGAAGGGCTTGGTGCCTCTCGGCCACTCCGTGCCTCTCCTGGGGGGCTCAGAAGGGCTTGGTGCCTCTCGGCCACTCCGTGCCCCTCCTGGGGGGCTCAGAAGGGCTTGGTGCCTCTCGGCCACTCCGTGCCCCTCCTGGGGGGCTCAGAAGGGCTTGGTGCCTCTCGGCCACTCCGTGCCTCTCCTGGGGGGCTCAGAAGGGCTTGGTGCCTCTCGGCCACTCCGTGCCTCTCCTGGGGGGCTCAGAAGGGCTTGGTGCCTCTCGGCCACTCCGTGCCTCTCCTGGGGGGCTCAGAAGGGCTTGGTGCCTCTCGGCCACTCCGTGCCTCTCCTGGGGGGCTCAGAAGCCAGCTCTGCTGGGCATGAGCAGCCGGTTGGTTGCCAGATCACCCCAGGCCAGTGGCAGGGGGTTGTGGAGTAGGTTGCCAGATCCTGGCTGGGAAACCCCTGGAGAACTGGGGCCTGGGAGGATCGGGACCTTGGCTGGATACAATGCCATAGAGTCTGCCATCTATAGCAGCCATTTCCTCCTGGGAAAATGTCGTCCAGAGATGAGCTTTAATTCTGGGATCAGCAACTCCCACCTGGAGGCTGCCATCCCTAGCAGCTGACTCCCCTGAAGTCTGGTTTGCAGACCTGAAGAATCGGCCCCTCCGTCTCCCTTGGGGCTGGGTCGCTGACTTCGGCTGCAGAATTTGCAACGCTGCTTCCCCATGCACCTCCTGGGGTCTCCTTGGCTTTTCTCAACCGGCCTGCATTGCCGCCATATGAATGGGAAAGTTTCGGGTTCTCCTTGTCCCACAGACACAACCTGGAGAAAGACTGTTCCGTCCCTTTAACAGAGGTTTGTTGTGTAGAAATGGGAAGCGGAAAACCTCATTTGGGAAACAGCATCCCGTTCTTTCATTGCAGAGATGTAAGAGGAAAAGCATACCTTTGCAATGAAAGTGGAAAGAGACTTTTAAAGCAATTAAATCTGAGGGTTCAGCTATACTGGCGGCCTGAGCTGGACGAGGTAGCTCCTGCCAGGAGACCAAGCAGGAAAACTCTGTGGAAACCTGCCCTGCGGTAGCTTTCCGCCCTGTGCTAAGTCTGCATCCACTGAGAAAAGGTTCCCCCCAAGCGGAAGGCAGCATCCATACAGCCTAGCCCGGCTGCTTAGCTTCCCCCAGGCTTCCTCCCCAGGAGCGTAGCAAAGCACATTTGGGAGTCTGAGGGGTTTTTTCACACTCCCCCCCTCCCCGGATGTTTTGCTGATGTCTCCGCTTTGTCCCCGCACCCTAAAAAGGGTCACAGAAAATGGCTTCCATTGAATTCCGTGGTTTGAAGATGCTGAAAGACAACCAAGGGGGATTGTGATGCCCCCCAAAGCCCCCTCCTTCACTCGGGACAGGCAGGCAGGCAGGCAGGCAGGGGGTCAGTCCTGTCTGGCTGCAGAAGCCTTGGCAGGGCCTTGGGCATGTCTGGAGAGGGACATTGTGCCGACTGCAGGTTTCGGAGGCTCCTCTTGGGACTGGCCACCAAGGGATGGGGAGGGATGCCGGCGGCGTCCACGGTGGGCCCAGAGCCCCCTCACCTGCTCCTGCCGAGGCCCATTCTGGGCCCTGAGCCACAGGAGGCCAATCCTGACCCAAAGGCTTGACTGAGGAGGGGGCCCAGCTAGAGAGCCCCCGAGGGGGGAGTGATTCAGCCAGGAGACCCCTGCCGCCCCCTGCCCCTTGCAGGCAGTGCAAGGGGCAGGCAGTGGCCCCCAGAAGGGTCCCCAGGGAGCTTGCCGGCTCTGGGCCAGGAGGCTGAGGCTGGCTTTCCATTGCTGGGCAGGCTCTGCCGCAGGGACCATAAAAGGCGAAGGCTGCCAGAGGATGGCCTCCTCGTCTGGGGAAGCCAAGGGCGGCGGGGGGGGGGGGGGGCTTCTTGCAGGCCTCGTGACGCTCCAAGGAGACATGAATGACGGGCCCTGGCAGGAGAACTGGGAACCCGTCCCCCTTCCCTCCCTTGTCCTCCCCAGGTGGATTTAAGAGGCTTGGGCTGGTGGGAGGGCTGGGGAACTGCTTGCTGCACCACCTGAAGCCTGCTGGGGGACCTGGGGCCAGTCCCAGTTCTCCCAGAGCTCTCCCAGCCCCTTCTCCCTGCTTGCCTTCCTCACAGGGTGTCTGCTGTGGGGAGAAGAAGGGAAGTCACTTGGAGACTCCTTCAGGTAGAGAAAAGCCCATTCTTCTTCTCTTCACCTTTTTGCCAGGTGAATTGAAGAGATTTGGGCTATTAGGAGGGGTGGGGTTTGCAATCAATAAAACACATTAAAAACCCGTAAAAAAACCTTCTCCTTTTGAGGAGAAGCCCCCCCCCTCCCAAGCCCTTCTGAGGGGGTCCTGATCCACAGTCAGAGCGATGGCAAGGGTCAGCCGAACCAGCTGTGTGAACAGCACGGACTAGCTGGGGTCTCTGTGGGGACTGAATGCCTAGGGTGACGGCCAGAAGGGCACTTCAGGGCCTGGTCTCCCCCTCCGAGCGACATGAGCCAGGGGCCGGGGGCCAAGCCGAGGGCACCTATGCAGCATGGGCTCACTGAGGGCTCTCCTCATGGGCAAAGTGGGCAAAAAAGTCACCCAGGTGGGAGGAGGGCAGAGTGCCCCCTACTTCCCCCCTCGAGTCTTGTGGTTCCTCCAGGGCAGGAGGCAGCCTATGGTGAAGCCACCCTGAACACTTTGCAGCCCATCCCTACGAGGGCCACCCGTCCCCCCAGGCCACAGCCAGTCCCGGCCAAAGCAAGGAGCCCTCCCCGGCCGGGGCCTGCCCTGCAGGGCACAGGCTGGGCTTCCCAGCACAGGAGGGAGGGAGGGAGGAAGCCCATATTGACCCCCCCCCTTGCTGGCTGCTGGGTCTCCCTCCTGACAAGCTGCTCTGGGCTGCCCCTGTCCTCCTCCCGGGGGGGGGGGGGGGGGCTGCCCTCCCTGCCTGGGCTGGGTGGGGGGAGGGGGGCTCACCTCGCTTGAAGGACCATCTCTTCATCCATCGCCGGGAGAACGACGGCCAGGAGTGGTTGAGGAGCGAGTCAGCCATGGGGAACTGTCCAGGAGCGCCCGCCAGCCCACCCTCAGCCAGAAAACTCCTCTGGGGCTCTGCCTGGGAGAGGGAGTGCAGGACACAGCGGCCAGCATCAGCTGATGGGGATAAGTGGAGACGGAGGGGGAGAGGAGGGCCATCCCGACCTGCTGCTGCTGCTGCTGCTGCTGCTGTGGCTCCTGCACAGCCACATGTTGGGCCTGCAGCAGGATCAGACCCACTCATTCCTCGTTTCTCGTGTGACAGGGAAGAGTCACACACAGGAAACATATAGAAAAATAAAAAATGCATAACCGGGTGGATCCAAACGGTATGCAGACGGACTGGGAGATCCTCCCTAAATACTCATATATACATTTTAAGTTCACCAAAATCACAGGTCGGGGAGAGGACAAAGGGCTCCGTCACATCTCCCCGGAAAATATGATGCTCACATTCCCATAACAGATGAACACAGCACAATCCTATTTTGCCCCATATGCTCAAGCCTGTGGGCCTCTTCTTGGTATTTATGGGGTCATGGAGATTGGGGGGAACCTCATTTCATCCACGATTGCAACCACTTGTTCTCTAGATTGAAATTTTGTGATTGTGGGATTTGTGCAGATCTTATTGCCGGCTTTAGACTGGATAGATGTGGTGTGGTGTAGTGGTTAAGACTAGCAACTTCTCCTGAGAACCGGGTTCAATTCCTCACTCCTTTTCCACAGGCAGCCAGCTAGGTGACCTTGGGCCAGTACCAGTCCTGACAGAGCTGTTTTCAAAGAACAGTTCTATCAGAGCTCTCTCAGCCCCACCTACCTCACAGGGGGTCTGTTGGGGGGAGAAGAAGAAGAAAGTTGATTGTCAGCCACTTGGGACTCCTTCAGATCGTCAAAAGCAGGGTCCACAGACACAGGAGGTTTTTTAACAACAAAACAGATCATACTGACTAGATTTGGCAAAGTAACCTGTGTCTGTGTGTGTGTGTCTGTGTGTGTGAGAGAGAGAGAGGCTGCTTCTGTATGAGGGATCTGTCTGGCCTCACAGCCTGTTTGCATACAGGGCTAATTCCCGATTTCTGACGGAATCGGGGCCAATCTAGGGAAGTCCCAAGTCTGCCACAGCTCAGGCCCACATGTGCTCTCCAGCAAGGGAGCACAAAGAAATCCACGCTCCTTTATTTGCGTAGGGCCTTCTTGGAAAGGTCAAGGTGCCTTTTCCCATCATGAGAGAAAATGCCCACCTTGGTACCGTTTTCCTTGTTGCTCCCCCACCCCCAGGCCACTGGAGGGCTTTCTGTCAGGCTTTTAAAACATATATCAGTATTTGCTAGATATATAACTTTTTAAAAATGTTGCTGAGACGCACCTGTCTCTACAAGCGAAAGGCACAAGAGACTTACACTCCCCCCTTCTTAATGCCACTGCATTAAGATTTCTGCAATAGAAGTTATTTATTTGTTTTTTTGTTTTTGTATATTGTCTTTATATCCCGCCCTCACCTGAGGCTCAGGGCAGTTTACATAAAATGCAAAAAACAGTACATGGAACTCAGCTTTTGATAATAACTATCACATCTTCTTTAACCGCTCCTGCGGTTAAATAAAGCCCTAAGGGCTATTGGGGAGGACTTAGGGCGGGCTCTGTCCATGATAAAACCTCAGAGGGGCATATCAGAAGCCTCGAAGCAGCTCCTGATTCGCCCCTCCAAGTGCTACTCAAGGGCCAAGCGGCCAATGGGGAGGTGCGCGAAGCGCCTTCCCATTGGCCCCTCACCAGGACTGACCAAAATTCCATTCACCCAGCCCAGTCTGGCTGCCAGTCTGCTCCTGACCACCGCAGGGAGAGGAGGTCAGCAGGGCTGCCAAGGGGGAATGAGAACAAAGGCTGCGCCAGCCCTTTTTGCCCCAAGGCTGTCCTAACTGTCATGTCCAACTGTCACTTTGCCTCAGAATCCTGACAGAGCTGGCCGGAGGCTGGAGAGTGCGCTCCTTCCCCCTCCCTCCCTTCAGGCCTGCTGCAAAAGACCCTCTGGGGAGCCCTAGGGGCCTTCTTTTTGAGGGGAGGGGGGACTTTCCCCTTCTGCCAAACAATTGCCTGACAGGGAGGCCATAGAAAAGCCCCTTCTCACTTAAAATACTGCTCTGGCCGGGGGTTGGACACAGCCCACAGTCTTTCTTCTTCGCAACTCTCTGCAGATTTGAGGTCACTGCACAGCATTATTCTGCAGAAGAAATTGGCTCTTTTGTCTCCTGCTTCATCTGCACAACAACCCTGTGCAGTAGGCCTCAAGTTTTTCAATTCAACAACAACCTGTGTGGAAGCCCTTAAATGTTTCTTCTCTACCACAACCCTGTCCAAAGTAGCCCTTTCTGCCTGGGGAGCTGATCTTTATACTCTGCAGGTGAGCTGTAATTCCAGGAGCTCTCCAGGCCCCACCTGGAGGTTGGCTACCCCTGGGATGGAAATCTTCCTGGAGGTTTGGAGGTGGGACTTCAAAATTGTACAACGCCTCAGAGTCCAGCCTTGAAAGGAGCCATTTTTGCCTGCAGTTGGTAGGGAGTGGTGCAGGAGTGTCCCTCCTGGGCTATGGGTTATGGCCAGCCCTTACCAGCAACTGTTTGTATTCTGGGGCGCAGACAGGCAAACCAGCATCAGTCCTGTGAGTCTGGAAAGTGCAGGAAGATCTAAATAAATATTTACAGCCTGAAACTGTAAATAGAGAACAAATAACCTTGGCCTGGCAAATAAAAAAATAGTATAAAAAACCTTACTAAGGTCAAGACTGCTGTGCACAGAGAGTCTTCCTCTTAGGGTTGCCAGCTTCCCTGTGAGGCTCTACCCCACCTCCCTCATGGGGAGTCTGCTATGGGGAGAGAAAGGGAAGACAATTGGAAAATGCTTTGGGACACCTGAGGCCTGCTGGGTCACTGCGGCCCATTCCCAGTTCTCTCAGATCTCTCACAGCCCTACATACCTCACAGGTTGACTATTGTGGAGAGACAAATGGAAAAGGTGTTTATAAGCCGCTTTGAGACTCCTTTGGGTAGTAAGCAATAGGGTACAAAAATCCGTTCTTCTAAGGAGCAACCATGAAAGAAGCATGTGGGCACATAACATTTTATCAACAGTAAAAAAATGGAAAAGAAGGAACAGGGTGGACACCTGTGAACTGTGACTACCCCATGTGTATTAGGGCAGAGGGGCATTTCGGTGAATGTGGCCTAATTCCCACAAGAAGGGAAATGACGCAGAACTGGGGGGAATTGGTTGCCATGTAATCTTCCCCTAAGAAGAGTCTCCAGTCTGATTTTCCCTTCACATATCTGAAGACACGGCTCTGCAAAGCTCATCTGTAACCACTATGCCACAATTCCCAAAGGTCAGTCCTCTCTCACACTCAACAAACATTCCACACCACAGGTTCTTGACACCCATCTCTCCACACCCATGCCCTCATTTGCCACCACAACCTCCCACACAGCACACATGGCAACCCCATGCCCTTACAGACTGGACAACTCCTCCCCTTCCTCTTCCCACTGCCAAGCTCTAGCGCCCCTTGTATTCCTGGAGACAACGGGCTTTGCCCCTAGTTAAACTATAACAGAGGTAACAGAGTATAACGCTTCAAACAGGTCCAGAGCAGAATGCATGGGTGGATTTCGGGAGGGAGGGAGGGAGGGAGAGAGAAGGGGCCCTGCAGATGTTGCTGGTTGCTTGGTCTCAGCCTGGCGGAAGAGCTCCCTTTTGCAGGCCTTGCGGACTTGTTTAGCCATCTAATTACTGATTTTTAAGCCAAAAAGGCCCTCCAATGGTGAGGGGAGGAAAGAATGCTGAAGAACTGACTGAGGACAGAGAAATGCCAGAGAAATTGAGGATCCTTTCTGTGTGGATGCAACCTTTGCACCCTTCCAAACCATGTTAAAGGAAATCGGTTAAACGGTTGAATAAGAAGAAACCAGCAGTGGTCAGACTGCAGAAAATAACCTTATTCCACACAGGTCTTGGGAAGAGCAGAGCTGCAGATGCAGCAGCAGCTTCTACATGGCCCCGGGGCCACTTTTCCTTCCGGGCAGTCAAGGGTGTCTGGGATGTCTCTGGCGCAGGGGAGGGATGCAGAGCAAGGGGCCAAAAAGATTGATGCCAAGTGCCTGTCTGGGAAGGGATGCAGGAGCTCCGGCTGTTCTCCAGGCGGAAGCAAACAGCAGCCCACCCCCTTCAGAGCACTCTAGGGGGCTTGTGCTTCTGGGGGCTGCAGAACATTCAGGCCCGAGAATGCCTTGACAAAAGCGCATTGTCCAGAGCTGCGCTTGTATGCGTGCACGCTCGTGTGTGGTGGGCGGAGGGGGCATTTCCATCAGCCCAGTTAATAGGTGTTTGCGGACAGACCCATGATCCCGAGGAAAGTTCCCAGGAAGGCAAATCTGTCAGGATGAAGCAGGTGCTCAGAATTCCTTCCCCCCCACATACACACCAACCCTGCTGGTGGACCTCCCAATGAGCTCGCAGGAGAGCTGAGGGTCCTGAAGGAACGTCTGCAGTTCCGCTGGGCCTGCAAGACGGAGCTCTTCTACCAAACGTTGGGTTGAGGCCAGGACAGGGAAGTAAATGCAGATTCAGCCCTGGTTTCCTTCTTTGACTATGGGCTTTCTAGATCGTGGAAACTCAGTGGATGGTGTTTACCTGAATTTCAGTCAGGCTTTTGACAAGGTTTCCCATCAGGTTCTGGGGATAAACTGGAGGGCTGCAGACTGGTTAGGTAGGGTAGAGAACCACACCCAAAGAACTGTTGTCAAGGGTGTCTCATCAGACTGGAGGGAGGTGAGCTCTGGACAGCCCCCTCCTCTGCTAGTCCAAGAATGGCTGTGCCTCGTGGGTAGAACTGGGTTACAGAATTAGAGAACCATGAAATCAAAATAGTATAATATGTCTAATAAAGCAGTATTTTTTGAGAACTGCCTAATGTTTCTTTGTGAGCATTAAAACCACACCTCCGTTCCCTTTCTAAGAAGAGTACTCTGTACTCTGCTCTGGTTCGGCCTCACTTGAAGTCCTGTGTTCAGTTCTGGGCACCCCAGTTGAAGAGGGATGTTGACAAACTGGAGCGTGTCCAGAGGAGGGCAACAAAGATGGTGAGGGGTTTGGACACCAAGACATATGAAGAAAGGCTGGGGGAGCTGATCCTTTAAACAGAGATTCTGTCTGAGGGACACGGCACCTTCTGCAGGAGAGGAACATGTTTTATTGCACTCTTTGTTGTATGTATTCTACTGATCTTTTTGCATTGTTTTGGTTTTGAACTCTTCAACCATCATTCAGACTCAACAGTCAAGGTAGACTATAAATTAAGCCACACAGTAAATAAATCATGCAAAACCCTGGATCACAAGAATGCTGGAGATGACAGCCTGTACAAGAAGGCCCTGTTTAAGGAGTCTAGAGTTCAATGAGGGGGAAGGAACCATCAAGGCCATCTACTCCCATTCCTTGCTCAGTGCAGGATCAGCCTTAAGCATCCAGGAGAAGGATCTGTCCAGCCACTGCCTGAAGACCACCAGTCAGGGGGAGCTCCCCACCTCCTCAGGCAGCCCCTTCCACTGCTGAATCATAGAATCATAGAATCATAGAGTTGGAAGGGGCCATACAGGCAATCTAGTCCAACCCCCTGCTCAACTCAGGACCAGCCCAGAGCATCCTAAAGCATCCAAGAAAAGTGTGTATCCAACCTCTGCTTGAAGACTGCCAGTGAGGGGGAGCTCACCACCTCCTTAGGCAGCCTATTCCACTGCTGAACTACTCTGACTGTGAAATTTTTTTTCCTGATATCTAGCCTATATCGTTGTACTTGAAGTTTAAACCCATTACTGCGCGTCTTCTCCTCTGCAGCCAACAGAAACAGCATCCTACCCTCCTCCAAGTGACAACCTTTCAAATACTTAAAGAGGGCTATCATGTCCCCTCTCAACCTCCTTTTCGCCAGGCTGAACATTCCCAAGTCCCTCAACCTATCTTCATAGGGCTTGGTCCCTTGGCCCCAGATCATCTTCGTCGCTCTCCTCTGTACCCTTTCAATTTTATCAACGTCCTTCTTGAAGTGAGGCCTCCAGAACTGCACACAGTACTCCAGGTGTGGTCTGACCAGTGCCGTATACAATGGGACTATGACATCTTGTGATTTTGATGTGATGCCCCTGTTGATACAGCCCAAAATGGCATTTGCCTTTTTTACCGCTGCATCACACTGCCTGCTCATGTTTAGTTTACAATCCACAAGTACCCCAAGGTCTCGTTCACACACAGTGCTACCTAGAAGCGTATCCCCCATCCAGTAGGCATGCTTTTCATTTTTCTGACCCAGATGCAGAACGTTACACTTATCTTTATTAAATTGCATCTTGTTCTCATTTGCCCATTTTTCCATTGTGTTCAGATCTAATTGAACTCTGTCTCTATCTTCTGGAGTATTTGCCAGTCCTCCCAATTTGGTGTCATCTGCAAACTTGATGAGTAGTCCCTCCACCCCCTCATCTAGATCGTTAATAAATATGTTAAAAAGTACCAGGCCGAGCACCGAGCCCTGAGGTACCCCGCTACTCACCTCTCTCCAGTCTGATGAAACACCATTGACAACAACACTTTGAGCGCGGTTCTCTAACCAATTCCCTATCCACCTAACTATCTGAAAATCCAGATTGCAGTCCTTCAACTTATCCATCAGAACATCATGGGGAACCTTGTCAAAAGCTTTACTAAAATCCAAGTAAATGACATCAACCAAATTTCCCCGATCCAGCAAACCTGTTACTTGGTCAAAAAAGGAAACTAGGTTAGTCTGGCAGGACCTGTTGGAGTCAAATCCATGCTGACTTCCTTGGATAACCAAATTGTCCTCCAGATGTTTGCAGATCGCTTCCTTTAATATCTGCTCCATTATCTTCCCCACAACTGAGGTCAGACTCACTGGTCTGTAGTTTCCTGGGTCATCCTTCCTCCCTTTTTTGAAGATCGGAATAACGTTTGCTCTTTTCCAGTCCTCCGGGACATCTCCAGTCCTTAAAGAGGTTCCGAAGATGATGGACAAGGGCTGTGCAAGTTCTCTGGAAAGTTCTTTGAGTACTCTCGGGTGCATTTCATCCGGACCAGGGGATTTGAACTCATCCAGTGCAGCTAAATGCCTCTCGACAACCTCTCTATCCATGTTAACCTGCCACCCAGACACTGTCCTTTGGCTATGGCCATCTCTAGATGTGCCTAAACACTTTGACCTGTGGGAAAAAACAGATGTAAAATAGGCACTAAGCCTTTCTGCTTTCTCTGCATCTTCCATTAGAGTTTGTCCATCCGCACCCAACAGTGGGCCTATTGCCTCCTTTACTTTACGTTTGCTCCTCACATAACTGAAAAATCTTTTCTTGTTACAATGGGCTTCCCTGGCCAATCTTAGCTCACTCTCAGCTTTGGCAGTTTCTGATGATTGATCTACAGTGCCTAGTAACCTGTAGATATTCTTCTTTAGAGCTTTGTCCTTCCCTCCATTATCCTCCATTTTCCTTTTCTTTCTTAGTTCCTCTTGAAGTTCTCTGTGCATCCAAATAGGCTTCTTAGAGCTCCTGCAGTGTTTTCGTCTTTCTGGGATAGTCATTGATTGAGCATGCAATAGCTCTTGTTTCAGTAGCGCCCACCCTTCACGTGCTCCCTTCCCTTCCAGCGTTCTCGTCCATGGTATGACACTCATCATGTCTCTGAGTTTATTAAAGTTTGCCCTACGAAAATCCAACATCCGCGTCTGGCTACAAGCTTCCTTGGCTCCTCATCTCAAAAGGAATTCTATGAGGACATGGTCACTTCCCCCTAGGGTCCCCACCTCCTTCACCTCATCCACCAACTCTTGAACTAGACTCCTAGAATCCTAGAGTGGGAAGGGGCCATACAGGCCATCTAGTCCACCCCCTGCTCAGTGCAGGATCAGCCTCAAGCATCCAGGAGAAGGATCTTTCCAGCCGCTGCTTGAAGACGGCCAGTGAGGGGGAGCTCCCCACCTCCTTAGGCAGCCCATTCCATGGCTGAACTAGACTCCTAGAATCCTAGAGTGGGAAGGGGCCATGCAGGCCATCTAGTCCCACCCCCTGCTCAGTGCAGGATCAGCCTCAAGCATCCAGGAGAAGGATCTGTTCAGCAGCTACTTGAAGACGGCCAGTGAGGGGGAGCTCCCCACCTCCTCAGGCAGCCCTTTCCACTGCTGAACTAGACTCCTAGAATCCTAGAGTGGGAAG
Organism: Paroedura picta; assembly: GCF_049243985.1. Taxonomy (NCBI): domain Eukaryota; kingdom Metazoa; phylum Chordata; class Lepidosauria; order Squamata; family Gekkonidae; genus Paroedura; species Paroedura picta. The sequence goes on from NC_135372.1 coordinate 2,628,039, forward strand.
GGGCCATGCAGGCCATCTAGTCCCACCCCCTGCTCAGTGCAGGATCATTCTCAAGCATCCAGGAGAAGGATCTTTCCAGCCGCTGCTTGAAGACGGCCAGTGAGGGGGAGCTCCCCATCTCCTTAGGCAGCCCATTCCATGGCTGAACTAGACTCCTAGAATCCTAGAGTGGGAAGGGGCCATGCAGGCCATCTAGTCCCACCCCCTGCTCAGTGCAGGATCAGCCTCAAGCATCCAGGAGAAGGATCTGTTCAGCAGCTACTTGAAGACGGCCAGTGAGGGGGAGCTCCCCACCTCCTCAGGCAGCCCTTTCCACTGCTTAACTAGACTCCTAGAATCCTAGAGTGGGAAGGGGCCATGCAGGCCATCTAGCTCCACCCCCTGCTCAGTGCAGGATCAGCCTCAAGCATCCAGGAGAAGGATCTTTCCAGCCGCTGCTTGAAGACGGCCAGTGAGGGGGAGCTCCCCACCTCCTTAGGCAGCCCATTCCATGGCTGAACTAGACTCATGGAATCCTAGAGTGGGAAGGGGCCATGCAGGCCATCTAGTCCCACCCCCTGCTCAGTGCAGGATCAGCCTCAAGCATCCAGGAGGATCTTTCCAGCCGCTGCTTGAAGACGGCCTTTGAGGGGGAGCTCCCCACCTCCTTAGGCAGCCCATTCCATGGCTGAACTAGACTCATGGAATCCTGGAGTGGGAAGGGGCCATGCAGACCATCTAGTCCCACCCCCTGCTCAGTGCAGGATCAGCATCAAGCATCCAGGAGAAGGATCTGTCCAGCCGCTGCTTCAAGACCCCCAGTGAGGGGGAGCTCCCCACCTCCTTAGGCAGCCCCTTCCACTGCTGAACTAGACTCCTAGAATCCTAGAGTGGGAAGGGGGCATGCAGGCCATCTAGTCCCACTCCCTGTCAATGCAGGATCAGCCTCAAGCATCCAGGAGAAGGATCTGTCCAGCCGCTGCTTCAAGACCCCCAGTGAGGGGGAGCTCCCCACCTCCTTAGGCAGCCCCTTCCACTGCTGAACTAGACTCCTAGAATCCTAGAGTGGGAAGGGGGCATGCAGGCCATCTAGTCCCACCCCCTGCTCAGTGCAGGATCAGTCTCAAGCATCCAGGAGAAGGATCTGTCCAGCCGCTGCTTGAAGGCGGCCAGTGAGGGGGAGCTCCACACCTCCTTAGGCAGCCCATCCCACTGCTGAACTAGACTCCTAGAATCCTAGAGTGGGAAGGGGCCATGCAGGCCATCTAGTCCCACCCCTGCTCAGTGCAGGATCAGCCTCAAGCATCCAGGAGAAGGATCTGTCCAGCCGCTGCTTGGAGGTGGCCAGTGAGGGGGAGCTCCCCACCTCCATAGGCAGCCCATCCCACTACTGAACTAGACTCATAGAATCCTAGAGTGTGAAGGGGCCACAAAAGCCATCTAGTCCCACCCCCTGCTCAGTGCCGGATCAGCCTCAAGCATCCAGGAGAAGGATCTGTCCAGCCGCTGCTTGCAGACTGTAAATAGAAAACTATATGTGGTATATATGGGACAGGAAAAGTGTAGGGAAAGCCACTGCGCATAAATATAATCATCAACAATAATACTGAGAAAATCAATGCGTAGTGATGAAACAGGATTCTCATTAAGCCAGCTTGCCTGTTGTTCTCTTTCCTTAGCTTTTTTTCCTGGCCTACATGATCGTGTCTGCTATAAATTTATATATTTCTTTATGAAACAGTGCTTCATTTACTGAGGATTTTGGGTTGCGTGTTATGGTTTCTTGCTCCTTCCTTCTAAACGGATACTGTTTATGATTGCACGTAGCTTTATACACCCCTGGACTTGCCTCCTTTCTATATATATTTGATATACTCATTGATTTTTCTGAATATTATTGTTGGGGACTATATTTATACATAATGGATTTGCTTCCACTTTTCCTGCCAGTGGGGGGGAGCTCCCCACCTCCTTAGGCAGCCTATTCCACTGCTGAACTACTCTGACTCTGAAAATTCCCCCCCTGATATCTCATCAGTACTGTTCACATAGTTTAAACCCATGACGGCAGGTCCTCTCCTCTGCTGTCAACAGGAACTTCTCCCTGCCCTCCTCCAAGTGACAAACTTTCAAATCCTTCAAGAGAGCCATCCTGTCCCTTCTCCACCTCCTCTTCCCCAGGCTGAGCATTCCCAGATTCATCAGCCTTTCCTCACAGGGCTTGGTCCCCGGGCCTTGGATCCTCCTCATCGCTCTCCTCTACACCCCCCAATTTTGTCCACATCCTTTATGAAATGATGGCAGAACTGAACACAGTACAAAGGTTTCATAGTGCAATTTAAGGATTGGCAGAGTCTTAGCAGAGCACAGTTGGTATGGCACAGGGGTAGCCAAACTGCGGCCCTCCAGATGTCCATGGACTACAATTCCCATGAGCCCCTGCCAGCAAACACTCATGGGAATTGTAGTCCATGGACATCTGGAGGGCCGCAGTTTGACCACCCCTGGGTTACACCAGTGCCAAAAGCGTGGGCAATAAAAAGGAAGAGCTCAAGTTTCTCATGCAGACAGACTTGTTGAATAATGCGCTTTCAATGCACTTTAGAAGTAGATTTTCCTATTCCGCACAGGAAAATCCAGCCACAAAAGCACTGTGAAAGTGCATTATCCAACGTGTGCAGAATGGGCCAGAAAGAGAGAGAGACAATTTAGTAGGCACTACAGAGACTGTTATGGGTGCAGAGGGGGACTGGGCCTGGGGACCAAGCCCCATGAGGAAGGGCTGAGGCCTCCGGGACAGCACACAGGACTCCAGGGCAGAGTCTGCACTTACTTTCTTTATTCCATTGTCAATCCTGTTGAATTCAGATTGCTTTGAACTCGGGTCTTATTCTCTCCCCCCCCCCCCCCCCCGCCACATTGAAACAGGAAAGTCTTCTGCACATGGTTAAGGTAGTTCAGAAGGTGGGGGGGAGCCAAGCCTCTTTCTTTCTTTTCTTGAAGGGGGGGGGAGAGGAGCCAGGCAGGGAGCCTCTTTCTTTTCTTGGAGGGGTGGGGGAGAGGATCGAAAAAGGCAGAGGAGGGAGGAAAATCCAGGACTGACAGAAGTTGAGAGAAATTAGGGGCTTCTCCTTTAAGGCAAGCGTGTCACATGACCAGGTGTATGTAGGGTCACTCCAGATCAATCCTTCTTGCTGCAGAAGGAAAATTTAAATCGTCCAAAATCCAAACGGAAATCACATTCTGTGTAGCGGGTAGGGACTGAATCGATCTGGGGTTGGAGTAAAAGCTCTGTGCAGTTTACACCCAGGTTTATACCCAAGCGGTATATAGGGTGAGACTGTGACACCTTTCTGTAAAACGCTGCAGATCTGGGAATTTGCATACGCGAAGGAGTACCATTCTGGAGGAGATAGTTCTAACACTGAATTCTAGAACCCTCTAGCAGGTGTTACCTGGCCTATCAGGATGGGCCAGAACAATTGCTCTAAAATCCTCCCCAGTCCAGAGGTGCTGGTACTTAACAACGATGTGTGGACCAATAGAAATGTATGAACTGTAAAACATCAAGTTTGTAATGTCACAAAAGAGCCGTGCTCGCCTTGCTGGGTTCTCCCTTCTATTGTTTATCTCCCGATTTTGAGTAAAATACATTTTTATCTTTTTGCTTCATCTGGGACTCTCGTCTGATTCTTTGGATGATTGATTTGATTATTGGTTTCGCTGACTCCTGCTCATCCCTGGGTCTTTCAGTGCAGGACAATGCCACAGAGTTCACCCTCTCAAGCAGCCGTTTTCTCCAGGGGAACTGCGTTTTGCAACCTGGAGATGAGCTGTAATTCGGGGGGAGGGGGGAGGTTCTTCAGGTCCAATCTTCAGGCTAGCATCCCTATAAGTAAGCACCGGAATATTGGGGGGGGGACAGACTTGTTTCATGATCTCTTCCCCCCACCCCCAAAAGAAGAAAAAGAGTTGGTTCTTATATGTCATTTTCTGGTAGAGTCTCAAAGCGGCTTCCATTCACCTTCCGTTCCTCTCCCCACAACAGACACCCTGTGAGGGAGGGGAGCCTGAGAGAGCCCTGAGATTACTGAAGAAGAAGAAGAAGAGCTGGTTCTTTTATGCCGCTTTTCTCTACCAGAAGGAGTCTCAATGCGGCTTCCAGTCGCCTTCCCTTCCTCTCCCCACAACAGACACCCTGAGGGAGGGGAGGCTGAGAGAGCCCTGAGATTACTGAAGAAGAAGAGTTGGTTCTTAGATGCCACTTTTCTCTACCCAAAGGAGTCTCAAAGTGGCTTCCAATCGCCTTCTCCTTCCGCTCCCCACAAGAGACACCCTGTGAGGGAGGGGAGGCTGAGAGAGTGCCCACCTTCTAGGATCCAGAAAGAAGTTCAGTCTGAGACGCTAACCACTATGCCACACTTCCCCTCCCACACCTGACCTTTTGTCCAAGTTTTCCCCACAAGGTTCTTCCTTTGAAGGGGTCTTTGACCCAACAGAAAACCGAATCCTCATAATACCAGGCAGTAAAAAAGACACAAGACCAGTGCAAAGTGATTGAATCATGAAACTTTATTAAGCTTGTGTTTAAATGGGGTGCAAGGGCCCACATTTTGACTCATTGTGCTAGCTGCTCTCCAAAACATGGCAGCTAACAAATGAAGGCCGTGCAGAGAAGGCGAAAAACCCGGGTCCAGCGGGCCCTGTAGGGCGGGTCCCGGGGAAAAATTCCTTCTCGGCTCCAACGGAGGCAACCGGCCGGAAGCAGCCTGCACGGTCTGGTTAAAATGGTGGGTGGGGGCCTGACCTTACCTCTTCTCATCTCTGGTGCCTCCCACCGCAGCCCCATCGTCTTCTGTCTTCGGCAGGTTGCCTCTCTTGGGGAGGGTTCATGCCCTCATGGCTCCCGAGAGGGAAGACGCATGAGAGACAGCAAGCGCGAAGAGGGCTGCGGGAGGATGTGGCTCTGCTGGGGAGGCCAGAAAGGGGGGCATTTTATAGGTGGGGGTCTGGTGACCAGGGGGACAGGACGCATTGTGAGGTCAGGGAGGGTGTCCTGACTTCATTGTGACTCGACAAAGAGGCTGGGCAGCCCTCTGACCTCATGTCCGGAGGCAGGCCTGAGGTCTCTTGACCATATATGGGCAAATAAGGGGACAACCTCAGAGATAGGAAGCAGAGCCAGCCAGCACATCTGTGTTGACTTTGCACTTAGTTTATTCCATTATCAATCCTACTGAATTCAGTTCATTTTGAACAGGGGTCTTCCTCACTGCTTTCCCCCAACTTGAAATAGAAAGTTTTCTGCACTTGATCGGGGAAGCTGAGAGGGGGGAGGGCGGAGGAAGTCCAGCTGACATATTTTATTTCTCCTATTTTGACTGCCAGTTGAGAAACCTAGTGCAGCAGCAGCCTCTCAGAGAATGAGGCAAATCTCTGCTGATTCTGGAGCACAGTCACTTTAAAACAGATTCCAGAAGGCAATGGAGAGAAAAAAAAATCTTGGGAGGAAAGTTTTGCAACCAGGATGTCTTTGAACTGACACCCAGCCAATCAGGGTCAGACTGCTTCTCTACCTCAATGGCTGAATCAATAATACTGAGTTATCTCCGCCCTTGGATATCGTGGGAGAAAGGTCGGATCACCGCAGATCAATCACACATGTTGGAGATGGAAAATTTAAAGCACCCCAAATCAAAATGGCAGTCGAATTTCAGTGTAGACGGCAGGGATTTATTTGAACTGGGAGTGGATAAAAAGTTCTGTGTAGACACCACCCTGGTTTCCCAGATTCCAGTCCGACAACATAAACATGAGATAACACTGGAGCTGCCACGCAACACTGGGAAACTGATAATCCACAGAAGGAAGCATGTTGGCACTGGAAAAGAATTGCCCACCTTCTAGGATCCAGAAAGAAGTTCAGTCTGAGACACTAACCACTATGCCACACTTCCCCTCCCACACCTGACCTTTTGTCCCAGTTTTCCCCACAAGGTTCTTCCTTTAAAGGGGTCTTTGACCCAACAGAAGACCGAATCCTCACCACAATATCAGGCAGTAAAAAAGACACAAGACCAGTGCAAAGTGATTGAATCATGAAACTTTATTAAGCTTGTGTTTAAATGGGGTGCAAGGGCCCACATTTTGACTCATTGTGCTAGCTGCTCTCCAAAACATGGCAGCTAACAAATGAAGGCCGTGCAGAGAAGGCGAAAAACCCGGGTCCAGCGGGCCCTGTAGGGCGGGCCCCGGGGAAAAATTCCTTCTCGGCTCCAACGGAGGCAACCGGCCGGAAGCAGCCTGCACGGTCTGGTTAAAATGGTGGGTGGGGGCCTGACCTTACCTCTTCTCATCTCTGGTGCCTCCCACCGCAGCCCCATCGTCTTCTGTCTTCGGCAGGTTGCCTCTCTTGGGGAGGGTTCATGCCCTCATGGCTCCCGAGAGGGAAGACGCATGAGAGACAGCAAGCGCGAAGAGGGCTGCGGGAGGATGTGGCTCTGCTGGGGAGGCCAGAAAGGGGGGCATTTTATAGGTGGGGGTCTGGTGACCAGGGGGACAGGACGCATTGTGAGGTCAGGGAGGGTGTCCTGACTTTATTGTGACTCGACAAAGAGGCTGGGCAGCCCTCTGACCTCATGTCCGGAGGCAGGCCTGAGGCCTATTGACCACATATGGGCCAAAAAGAGGGCAACCTCGGAGCTAGGAAGCAGAGCCATCAGATCTGGTTTCCCAGATACCAGTCCGATACGAGAACCACACTGCTGCTGCCACACAACAATGTTTGCCTTTTAAGCCACACACTGCTGACTCGTGCTCAGTGTCTGGTCTACTAAGACCCCCAGATCCCTTTCACGTGTACTTCTGCCAGGACAAGTCTCACCCATCCTATAGTGATGCACATAATTTCTCCTACCTGAATGAAGAACTTTACATTTCTCACTCCTGAAATTTAACTCATTTTAGCCCAGGTTTTATTAAATTGCATCTTGTTCTCATTTGCCCATTTTTCCATTGTGTTTAGATCTCGTTGAACTCTGTCTCTATCTTCCGGAGTATTTGCCAGTCCTCCCAATTTGGTGTCATCTGCAATCTTGATGAGTAGTCCCTCCACCCCCTCATCTAGATCATTAATAAATATGTTAAAAAGTACCAGGCCGAGCACCGAGCCCTGAGGTACCCCGCTACTCACCTCTCTCCAGTCTGATGAAACACCATTGACAAGAACGCTTTGAGTGCGGTTCTCTAACCAATTCCCTATCCACTTAACTATCTGAAAATCCAGATTGCAGTCCTTCAAGACGGAGCTCTTCTGCCAGGTCTATGGTTGAGGCTGGGGCTGCTGGGGTACATCGACTGCTCTCCCCCGGGCTTCTTCTTGAACACCGTTGACCTCCTTCTCCTCCACCCCCCCCTTTTTTAGGAAGGGGGGTAGGAAGGGGATCTTATTATTATGCCGCCATGCTGTGACATTTTAAAGTCTTTTAATGGGAGTTTTAATGGGGTTTTAAGACACTGTAACCCGCCACAAGAGCCTCTTGTGGCGCAGAGTGGTAAGGCATCCGTCTGAAAGCTTTGCCCATGAGGCTGGGAGTTCAATCCCAGCAGTCGGCTCAAGGTTGACTCAGCCTTCCATCCTTCCGAGGTCGGTAAAATGAGTACCCAGCTTGCTGCTGGGGGGTAAACGGTCATGACTAGGGAAGGCACTGGCAAACCACCCCATATTGAGTCTGCCATGAAAACGCTGGAGGGCGTCACCCCAAAGGTCAGACATGACTCGGTGCTTGCACAGGGGATACCTTTACCTTTACCTTTACCTAACCCGCCACAAGCCATTTGGGAGTGGCGGGAAATAAATCGAAATAATAATAATAATAATAATTCAATTTATCCATCAGAAAGCAGTTTCCAATCGCCCTCCCTTCCTCTCCCCACATCAGACCCCCTGTGAGGGAGGGGAGGCCGAGAGAGCTCTGAAAGGAGCTGTTGTTGGCCTCAGGTCACCTAGCTGGCTGCATGTGGAGGAAGAGTGGGGAATCAAACCCTGATTGTATCCTGATTCTGTTTTCGGGTGTGTTTACTATCCCCCCCCCCAGGTTAGTATCACTTGCAGATTTAATAAGCACCCCCTCTATTCCTTCATCTAAATCAGTGATGTCTATGGAGAACCACCCGGGGCCCAGGAGAGATCCCTGAGGCCTCCACTCTGGGCCCAGAAGCACCCATTGGGTGAGGTGCGTTAACCAGTTCTCGATTCACCTAAAAGTAATAGGATCCAAACCACATTTAATCAACTTGACAAAAAGAATATCATGTGGAACTGTATCAAAAGCCTTGCTGAAATCATGGTAATTTACGTTTGGGGAAAGGAGGGGCATCAGCAGTTATAACACCATAGAGATCCCCCTGCAAAGCACCCGTTCTCTCCAGGGGAACTGATCTTGGTTCCTGGGGAGAGCAATGGGGGTAACAGGAGATCCATTAGGATCTGAGGACCTACAAGTTGGCAGTCCTAGCGTGACTGGTTCCTGGCTTCCCAGCAAGCTTCTATGACACAAGTGTGAATTTGAACCCAGGTCTCCCAGAATAAGCTGCCTCTCTGTTGAGAATTTGCCCACAGTAACCATGATAAAGCCAACTGCAACTCCAGCTGGTTTGGACACTGGGATTTAATAAAGATAAGTGTAAAGTTCTGTCTCTGGGTCAGAAAAATGAAAAGCATGCCTACTGGATGGGGGATACGCTTCTAGGTAGCACTGTGTGTGAACGAGACCTTGGGGTACTTGTGGATTGTAAATTAAACATGAGCAGGCAGTGTGACGCAGCGGTAAAAAAGGCAAATGCCATTTTGGGCTGTATCAACAGAGGCATCACATCAAAATCACAAGATGTCATAGTCCCATTGTATACGGCACTGGTCAGACCACACCTGGAGTACTGTGTGCAGTTCTGGAGGCCTCACTTCAAGAAGGACGTACCGTATTTGCCGGCGTATAAGACGGCTTTTTTCCTCTGAAAAACATGCCTCCAAGTGGGGGGGCCGTCTTATACGCCGGGTGCTCTTCTGGCGAGCGGCGAGCGGCGAGCGGCGGCGAGCGGCTCCCCCCCACTGGGTGAGCTGCGCCGGCGGGCGGCGAGCGGCGAGCGGCGGCGGGTGGCGGGGAACGGCGAGCGGCAGGCGGCGAGCGGCTCCCCCCCCCCACTGGGCTCACTCAATATTTTGAGTTGAAATGTTGGGGGGTCGTCTTATACGCCCAGTCGCCTTGTACGCCGACAAATACGGTAGATAAAATTGAAAGGGTACAGAGGAGAGCGACGAAGATGATCTGGGGCCAAGGGACCAAGCCCTATGAAGATAGGTTGAGGGACTTGGGAATGTTCAGCCTGGAGAAAAGGAGGTTGAGAGGGGACATGATAGCCCTCTTTAAGTATTTGAAAGGTTGTCACTTGGAGGAGGGCAGGATGCTGTTTCTGCTGGCTGCAGAGGAGAGGACACGCAGTAATGGGTTTAAACTTCAAGTACAACGATATAGGCTAGGTATCAGGAAAAAGTTTTTCACAGTCAGAGTAGTTCAGCAGTGGGATAGGCTGCCTAAGGAGGTGGTGAGCTCCCCCTCACTGGAAGTCTTCAAGCAAAGGTTGGATACACACTTTTCTTGGATGCTTTAGGATGCTTAGGGCTAATCCTGCGTTGAGCAGGGGGTTGGACTAGATGGCCTGTATGGCCCCTTCCAACTCTGTGATTCTATGATTCTATGATTCTATGTTTGGAGACTCATGAGGCCTGCTGGGTGACCTTGGGCCAGTCTCTGTTCTCTCAGAGCTCTCAGCCTCACCAACCCCACAGGGTGTCTGTTATGGGGAGAGGAAGAGAAGGCAATTGGAAGCTGCTTGGAGACTCATGAGGCATATTGGGTGACCTTGCGCCAGTCCCAGTTCTCTCAGAGCTCTCAGCCTCACCAACTCCCCAGGGTGTCTGTTACGGGGAAAGAAAGGGAAGGCCACTTTGAGACTCCATTGGGTAGTAAAAAGCATGGTACAAGCCCCCCCCCCAACTCTTCCTCTTCTCCCTCCAGTGGACGCTGACCACACCCCTGTGCAGTAGGCCAAACTGAGGGAACGAGGGATGGGCCCAACGTCACCCAGTGAAATCCATGCCAGAGTAAGTCTTTAGCTTTCCCCCAATCTTAGTCAAATGCTGTGACCACTATGCCACAGGGTTTTTTGGTTTGATATACAACAGCTCTCACAGACTATTTAAAAGGAAGCATCAATCTTTTCATCAAGTGTGCCAGTATGGCTGCTTCCTTGCCCTCAGTTACACCAAAATCCTTTAGGCAAACAATTTAGTTCAAGGGCCCAACAGTGTTTTGAACGTCCTGAGAGGTGTGGCCCTTAATTTCAGTAAAGCCCTCAGTAAAACTGGTTCGGGGAATCCCCTCAGAACGCGTTCCAATTCTATTCCCTACTTGGCTGTGACAAGGCCAAGAAAAGGATTTCAACCTCTTATTTATTCATTGATTTGTTTATTCTTTAATTTATATACCGCTGCTCTCAAAGACTTGCAGTGGTTTACAATAAAACAATAAACACAACACAACCCTTAAAATCCCACGCTGGGACTCCACAGGGCAGCCATGGAGAAGAACTTTCCGGCTGCCACAGATGGAAAGGGGGCTTGTTCCCTTTGGCGTGTGAGGTAAAGTTCTCCTGACATAACCAAAGCACACATGAAGGAGGAGCTCAGTTCTCCCCCTCAGTTCTCCTCACTGTCTATCTGAGAAGCTTCTTCCTTGCCTCCTCCTCATTTCTCCTCCATTATTTGCTGCTCTCAGGACTGTTCCTGAACAATCACAAGGACTCAGGAATCTGATGATGGTTTAAAAGCCAATATGTGGGGCATCCTCCTTCACCTTCTTATTCATTCCCATTGGCGTGCTGTGTCCATTGGTGCTCTGACAGTCCCACAAACTGATATATTTAGTCTTAATTCTAAGTTTATGAGGTAGGGCTGAATAGTTTTGCCCCACTGGAGGGTTTTTGGCAGAGTCCTCCGACCTGCAAGAAGGAATTGGACTCCATTGCTGCCTGTCTTCTTCTTCTTCTGGGGCATTTCTGGGCACCTCTTTCCCTGCTTCTGATACGTTTGGCAAGATAATAGGAAAGTGTGAGTCCTCAAATGTGGGAGGAAAGCAGGAATAATTCTGGAGAAGGTGGTAGTTGAGGTCATTAGGGAACAAGGGGGTTATAAGATTCTTGGCTTGCTGGCAACTAAAGTTAGACTGACTGATTGAGGCAGTGTTTGCTAGGTTGGGCCTGAAACATTCTCCGGAGAGGGCAATTCCTTTGTGCATGAAATCGGGTGCCAAGGAATTAGTGCCCCTAAACCAGCTTCCATCTTGTGGTTGGAGGGGCAAATAAACTTGGACATCTGAATTCTCCTGGGGACGGGCCCGAAAGTTGATGAGGCCAAGCCGGGCCTTCAAGTCCCAGAGTTCCACCCGGAGCCGTAGATTCTCTTCCTCGAGTGCCACCACCTGACTCTCCATAGTGAGGTCATTGGAGCGCCTCTTCTCGCGGGACCGCCTGGCCGCCTCGTTGTTCTTCTGCCTCTTCTCCCAGTACAGGGAGTCCTTCTTCTCATTGGGGGTGAACTCACGTTTCCTACGTGAAACTCTGCCTGGGCCATAGGGGAGTGTGGCCATGTTGCACCAAACGTGTGCCATGATTTGGCTGCTCTCCCATTGGGGGCCTCCTGAAAAACAAGATGGCGGAAGTTGGCGCAGAATGGGTGGGTTAAAGCAACAAGCGGTTCTTTCCTTCTGCAGGTTGGGTTGAACTCCCCACACTATGTTAATTCATTCATTCACCTGTTTTTTAAATCTAATTTTACATAAGAAATGCCAAAAAGATTACAAATAGCCTGAAACTTCATTTATTCCTATAAAGACATCATTTCTGATAATGTTGTGTCTGTACACCTGCCGAGGACTGAGCCTGAGGCCCGAGGCAGAATTGCAGCTTAGAGTGTCATTGGCCAATGCATGGCTAGATCCCGTCTGCCGCAGCCAGTCAGTTTAAACCAAAACCGGCCAATAGCCTGCGTTGGCAGGACATCCATTGTTTGCTTCTGTATGTAAGTGGGGCTTTTTTCTGGGTGGTGGGGGGGTTGTTGGTGGGTGCATTTCTTCTTGTACCATGCTGGCTCCTAATTAGGAGCTCAGATCGCCCCCAGTGTCCGAGTCCATCTCTGAACAGATGAGTTTAGCAGCTACCATTCAAATCCATTACTCAATATCTCACCTCTCCCAGTACATTTTACTTATATTACATTCTGAAAAATTCCTTAAATAATTTATCAAATTGATCCAAACTTTATGGAAACCCATTCTTCCCTCCCCTTTGAAATACCTTAACATTGTTGATTAATTGTCCCTAAATCATAAATTGCCTTATTTTATTTCTCAAGTTTTTTACCATTGAGAAACCCCAGAAACATTCTTCAGTCTTCGAGACACCCCATAAGTTGTGGGATTGTGCAGAGCAGGGTTGGGAACCTGTGGACATGCCCACCCAGGCCCCTTCCCCTTCCACCCCCTCTGGGCCCATCATTGTCCATTTGGGGAGGTGGGTTGACCTGGCCATATATGGTCGTATCACCTGAATATATATTAAAAATTAGCTCCCACCCATTCGGGAAATCCTTCCGGGGCCGTCAAGGAACCCCTGGTTGAGAAAGCCTGATTGAATGAGATATTTTCTGCATTCTTTGAGTTTGTGGCAATGACCATTCTGGCTGCTCTAATTTCAGGAGGGGAAACCTCTCTGGGAGAGATTGATCTCCACATGCCCACAGGGAGAAAATGGCGTCCTTGGAGGGCAGACTCCGACATCGCCTCTCCCCTCCCCAAGCGCTGCCTCCCTCAGGCTATACCCCCTGGTATTTTCCAACCTGCGGCTGGTAACCCAGACTGAAAACCAAACTGGATTTCAGCTCCCTGACGTTATATCACAGCAAAACCCTGCTGACCACAGTCTTGTGGGCTTCAGAGATGCTATCGCTAAGCACAGGTGTGACTTTCAAGACCGTCCCTGGGCCTCTTCCCTTTCTGTCAAGACTCCTTCTCTTACCTGGAAACTTTCTGCTATTTACTCAGAGTTGGCCTTTGAGGTGGCACCACCAAGGCAGACCTTGCCTTTGAGCAGGGTGAGTCAGCTTTTCGGCTCAGGCGGGCAACGGTGGCTTCCGGGCCTCTTCCTCTCTGAAGGAGAAAAAATAGACAACGATCCCGGAAACCTTATTGCTGGTTAAACGTGCCCCCTCCCCCTGCACACGCCCCTGTGCCAGGATCTCAGGAAAAGCTCCTCTCCCTCCAGTTGGGGCTGTCTGGGTTGGGTCTGGAAAAGCTATAGAGATCAGTTCCCCCGGAGAACATGGCAGCTTTCGATAGGGGACTCTGTGGTCTTGGTACCTCCCCCCTCAAACTCCACACATCCCCACCAATCTCGCCGGATCCAGGGTTAGGGGGACCATGCTGAAATGGCTGGTCTCCTTTCTCTGGAACTGGACACAGAGGGTTACTGTGGGGGAAGAGCTGTTGAACCCCATGGTGCTCCCATGTGGGGTACCACAAGGGGCAATACTCCCCCCTACGCTATTCAACATGTACATGTGTCCCATGGCCCAGCTGGTCTGATGATTTGGGCTTTGATGTCACCAATGTGTGGATGACACCCAGCTCGACCTCCCAATGGATGGACAGCCAGACTCTCCCCTGGATACATTTGCCAGTTGTTTGGAAGCTGTGGCTGGATGGCTCAGGTAGAGTCATGAGAATCTCAACCCCTCCAAGACAGAGGCCCTATGGCTGGGTAGAAGGGGGCAAGATCATAGAATCATAGAGTCATAGAGTTGGAAGGGGCCATACAGGCCATCTAGTCCAACCCCCTGCTCAACGCAGGATCAGCCCAAAGCATCCTATAGCATCCAAGAAAAGTGTGTATCCAACCTTTGTTTGAAGACTGCCAGTGAGGGGGAGCTCACCACCTCCTTAGGCAGGCTATTCCACTGCTGAACTACTCTGACTGTGAACATTTTTTCCTGATATCTAGCCTATATCGTTGTACTTGTAGTTTAAACCCATTACTTTGTGTCCTCTCCTCTGCAGCCAACAGAAACAGCATCCTGCCCTCCTCCAAGTGACAACCTTTCAAATACTTAAAGAGGGCTATCATGTCCCCTCTCAACCTCCTTTTCTCCAGGCTGAACATTCCCAAGTCCCTCAACCTATCTTCATAGGGCTTGGTCCCTTGGCCCCAGATCATCTTCGTCACTCTCCTTTGTACCCTTTCAATTTTATCTACGTCCTTCTTGAAGTGAGGCCTCCAGAACTGCACACAGTACTCCAAGTGTGATCTGACCAGTGCCGTATACAATGGGACTATGACATCTTGTGATTTTTATGTGATGCCCCTGTTGATGCAGCCCAAAATGACATTTGCCTTTTTTACTGCTGCATCACACTGCCTGCTCATGTTTAGTTTACAATCTGGACAGGATACAATTAACACCTGAATAGGTTGCCAGAAATTTGGGCATGATATTTGATGCCTAACCTTCTATGGAGACTCAGCTCACGCAGCTATTAGCACCCTACCTGTCCCCAGAACACTTGGCCACTGTGATCAATCAATCAAACTTTATTACAGTTGTTCAGACCAAGTTATATGAAGTCAGTACATAAAAGACCAAAAGAATATGGTCATTTAACATAATACAATTTAAAACAAATCATAAATTAGAACTTAAAACTATGCCTCTGTAGCAAGGAGTTAAATTATTTTGATGGACAGCCACTTGGACGGCATGTAGTGGGAAGGGCCACGACTTTGCAGCTGTCTTAAGGAGACCTCAGGAGGGGTTTGAGGCATGAGACCTTGCCTGCCTCTGAGCCTTCGGGGAGGGCAGTATATAAATTTGAAAAATAAATAATAAGTGACATGCCTTATTTTCCAAGCATCCAGATACCCAGACAGAAAGCCCATCCGGCTTAGTGCTGCATATCTGACAAGTTGGCACGTGAATGACTAAGCTTGACATTTGACTCCTAAAAACAAAGATTGCTGGTGGGGGGAGAAATAACACAGCGGGGGCCAAGAAGAAGACAGGTAGGAGAAGGGCGATTCAGCGGATCGGTGAGCTTCTGTCGCACTTGGAAAATTAACTTGAGGCACTTGTTTACTTCAGTTTCAGTTTCAAACTTTATTATAGTCAGACCACACTTGGAGTACTGTGTGCAGTTCTGGAGGCCTCACTTCAAGAAGGAAGTAGATAAAATTGAAAGGGTACAGAGGAGAGCGACGAGGATGATCTGGGGCCAAGGGACCAAGCCCTATGAAGATAGGTTGAGGGACTTGGGGATGTTCAGCCTGGAGAAAAGGAGGTTGAGAGGGGACATGATAGCCCTCTTTAAGTGTTTGAAAGGTTGTCACTTGGAGGAGGGCAGGATGCTGTTTCTCCTGGCTGCAGAGAAAAGGACATGCAGTAATGGGTTTAAACTACAAGTACAACGATATAGGCTAGATATCAGGAAAAAAATGTTCACAGTCAGAGTAGTTCAGCAGTGGAATAGGCTGCCTAAGGAGGTGGTGAGCTCCCCCTCACTGGCCGTCTTCAAGCAAAGGCTGGATACACACTTTTCTTGGATGCTTTAGGATGCTTAGGGCTGATCCTGCGTTGAGCTGGGGTTGGACTAGATGGCCTGTATGGCCCCTTCCAACTCTGTAATTCTATGATTCTATGATTCTATAGTTGTTTAGACCAAGTTGTATGGAGTTAATACATAAAAGTCCAAAAGAATATGCTCATTTAATATAATACAATTTAAAACAGATCATAAAATAGAACTTAAAATTATGCCACTTTAGAGCATCGGATTTTTATAGCGGTAGCACAAAACTTAGCCAGCTGAGTTGTCTCCTGGGGGGACTCAACACTTAGCAGCCTCTTTGCTCAGTCTACATCATGATGTTCTGGCAACCTTTTAAGGAGTGGTTCAATCAAGTTGCTACGAATGTCTACAAAAGCAGGGCAGTGGAACAATATATGCTCTCTTGTATCAATTTCGCCATTCCCACAAAAACATTGTCTCAGAGTAAGGGGAATGTTCTTATACCGACCCTCTAGAAGAGCTGAAGGCAAGACAGAGCATCTTGCAAGTGTAAATGCCCTTCTTTGTTTACTTATTACCAGCTGAGACAGACAAGTGGCAGGGGGCAGAACATATCTTGTTTTAACTGGGACCAAAAAAGTTGGAGCTTTACTCAGGTCCAGTTGATGTCGATTGTTTTGTATCCGCTGCTTAACTAATGATGCAGCTTGATCATGAGCTAGTTTGGATAATAAGTGTATGGAGAAGTCCAGACTTTGGATTCTTCTGTGAACAGCCTTAGTCCAAGATGATTGGAAGTTGTCATTCAGGGTTAAAGAAACTATACCCTGTGGGCTATGTATTAATTTTAGCCATATTCCTATTGTTGATGCAGATTTTGTCTTGGACTATTAACATTCCTGTTTCCAGACGCACCATGGAGTTGGTTACACAGCATGGAAGTTGGAAGAGTGCCCGAAGGAATTTAGACTGAACCCTTTCAAGCTTGATAGTATCTGATATCAGAGCACCCAAAAATGCACCATGAGTTGGGCTAGAGATTTAGCAGAGTATAGTTTCAGGGCTGATCTTTGCTCTATTTCTGATGTATATGAATAATGGATGCTCTTTGCTCCAGAGGCTTGAATATATACATTTAAATATTTAAATTTGGTTGCTTGTTCAATTTTGTGCCCATTTAGCATCCATGTTCTAGATTTTGGACGTTTGCCAAATGCCATGGTCTTGATCTTCTGGTAGTTAATTCCAAGGTGTTCTTTTTTGCAGTGTAGGGCAAGTTTTTTAAACATTCGCCTAATTCCTATGGGGGTTTTTGAAAGAAGAACTACATTATCAGCATAAAGCAGTATAGGGATTGGGGGATGCAAGTCTGAATCTTGAAACACTTGGATCAAATCATTTATATAGAAGTTAAACAGTGCAGGGGCTAAGACACAGCCTTGCTTGACCCCTTTGAAGGTATTCATTGGGTCAGTTAAATGCACTTGTTTGCCAGATCTTACTCTAAGAGCCGTGTTCTGGTATAAAGATCTAATAAGAATCAGAAACCTTCGATCAATTGAAGTGGACTCTAGCTTTTCCCAGAGACAAGCTCTGGAAACAGAGTCAAATGCTGCTTTGAAGTCTACAAAAACAGCATATAGGACTAGAAGATGTATATTTCTGTTAGATGCTGGATAGTTAAACAATGATCCAAGGTGGATGCCCCTTCCCTAAATCCAGCTTGTTCCCTCCCAATCAGCCTTTCCTGATCTAGCCAGATGGATAGTTTGTCTAAAAGGTGTTTAGCATAGATTTTACTAGGAACACTAAGTAGACTAATTGGTCGATAATTTGTTGGGTCCTTCCGATTTCCTTTTTTATAGAAGGGTACTATAATTGCTGTTTCCCAACTCTTGGGGATCCATCCTGTTGTGTCGATATAGGAAAACAAGGCTGCCAAAAGTGGAGCCCACCCATCTTCATTGTTTTTAATTAGTTCAGGGGGAATACCATCTAGTCCTGGGGCCTTTCTGCACTTCAGCTGCTGGATGAGTGACTTTAGTTCTCTGCAAGAGACTGGAGGCCACTCTGCTATACCCATTAATAAACATGAACTATAATGGCAATTTGGATCTTTAAAGAGATTTTGAAAATATGCTACCCATGTTTGTGGAGAAATATGGATGTCAATCGGAGATCTCTTTCTGAAATAAATGCCAGAGGTCAGTTTCCAGAAGAGAGAGTTATTTTTATCTTTTACAGATTGTATGAGATTTCCCACAATTCTTTACTGTATTGGATCTTTTTTCGATATAGAAGTTTTTTGCACTTTTTCTTAAATTCTAGAACTGTGTCAAATGTTTCCCTCCTACAATCTAATCCTGCCTTAGAATACAGACTAAAGGCTCTAGACAAATCCCCTTTTGCTTTGACACATTCTTTGTCAAACCATGGCTTTCTTGCTTTGTTCATTTTCTTGCCATCTGTGCAAAAATCTTTAAATAGGACAGGTTTTAGCCTGTCCACAAATAAATCATGAGATTGAATTCTGTGAGACATCCACATTTGAAAGGGCCTTACAGATGCTGGACAGATCTTCTGCGGCTATGACTTCCTTCAGTTTTAGATTAAGTTGGTCTGACCACTTAGTCTGACACCTGATATGATTTGTTAGAAGAATCTGAATGGGGAGCTCTACTTCAAGGAAACAATGATCACTGGGGGGACATAGTTGCAAAACAGGTGGGAAATGGTCACCCTCCAGGAAAGGCAGGACCTGAAACCCCCTAACTTGATTAAGAGAGGCTCCCTCGAGCAACATGTAGTCAATTGTGCTAGCTCTAGTACCGGCCATAAATGTAAATTCACCCGGATAATCATTATTTAGTGATCCATTTAGTATAGATAAACTTAATTTATAGGCCATGGATGCCAAGCAAGTGCCTGCAAAGTTAGAGCATGGATCTTTGGATAGGTGGGGAAGTAGACTATAAGCATCCACCTCAGCATGCTTGTAGGCTGCTAAATTATACTTAGTGCAGAACACATCATTATCTGGCCCTACCCGGGAATTGAAGTCCCCCACGACTATACCTTTGGCATCAGGATGTTCCTGACTATTCATCTGGATATACTGCTACAGTGCCTGGCAGTGGAAGGTAGACAGTGAAAAACAGAATTTCCGCTGAATCCCAACAAATCAGAATAGCCATAGCCAAACGTAAAAGAGGATCCAGTGCAATTCATACAGCTCTCAATTGGGTGGAAACCAGAATGCCCAGACCTCCTTTTAGCCTCCCAGAACCAAGACCTGGGGCTGCCTCTAGTTTAAAAGAATTATAACCATCGAGTTCTAGATCAGCCCCAGTCCAAGTCTCTTGCAGAGCTATGATGTCATAAGATGAGTGAATAAAGTCAATCTCAGGGGCATTTCCCACGGCTTAAAAATAGCACAATGGTAGCTGATTGAAAACGCTACTAAATTGCCATAACGCACGACGTCGTAAACAATCTGCAACAATCCTGAAACCGAACCGCCAAAAGCGCTTCGTTGTAGCGCTTCTAGGGGAATCCAGAAAACTGGATTCACCCTCCGGATAGCGATACACTCCTGCAACCAATCTGCAACACTAGCGCTAAAGACCTGTGCGTTACCATTGTTGCGGGTTCTTCAAAGTCCCTCCTCCCGAGCCTGTCCTCCAAACTTCCGGCGAACTGTTCGCCATTTTTTTTTTCTCCGAGCGAGCGGGGATCTACGAGGCAACGGGACAGCGACTGGCTTTCAAGCACGATCACTTTCGGAAATTCTGCCCGGACACCACAAGAGTTTTTCACAAGCACAGTGGCACACACCGTCACGTTCCCAAAATTTGCCCAAAGCTTAAAACCCCGTCTACCATCGGCCAGTCCTAGCGGAGTCAACGTACAGGGAGCATTTTAAAAAATTTTCCTCTGAGCGTGCCAACGAACGTTCGCCGCTCGCAGTCTCCTGCTTAGCTTAGAGGGGTTCAATAGACATGATTCGTGGTGATATCATGAGGGGCGGCTTATGTGTAGTGGGTCTTTGTGTGGTTCCCGGTGCGTGCTTGTGCTTGGGTGCGGACAACCCCTTCCATTGGCGGCTAGACCTCCGGCAAGCGGAGTTGCCGTCCCCCGTTCATTTTAAAAAATTTTCCTCTGAGCGTGCCAACGAACGGTCGCCGCTCGCAGTCTCCTGCTTAGCTTACAGGGGTTCAATAGACATGATTCGAGGTGATATCATGAGGGGCGGCTTATGTGTAGTGGGTCTTTGTGTGGTTCCCGGTGCGTGCTTGTGCTTGGGTGCGGACAACCCCTTCCATTGGCGGCTAGACCTCCGGCAAGCGGAGTCGCCGTCCCCCGTTCATTTTAAAAAACATTCCTCTGAGCGTGCCAACGAACGTACGCCAGTAACATGTCATGTTTGGTTGATTTATGCTGTGGCTGGTGAATATTATTGGGGAACTGCCGAGTACTGCCGCACTTGCTCTCGGTTGAACACCGGCATGCGTTTGTGTAATGGCGGACATTTTCCTAAAATGGCTCCCGCTGCATGTTCAAACTGCTCTTCTCGCGTGTAAACGAATACGCGCATGCGTTAAGTCAAACAACAAGGGCGCCAATCTGGCCATTAGGAGCAGATCCTGTTCCCGCGCGAGGAGTTTTGAACGTGACATGTGACCTGATGTGGCCAATGTGCGTGTCCCCTGCTGCCCTCCACCAATCAGGAGCCGGCTAGTCCCTTTGTCTTTGTGTGCGGGAAGGTATATGATCCGTTGCACCCTGCACCTCCCACCACCATTTTGCTCAGCTACTAGCGAAAGCAACATGGAATCGTCTTCTCAAGCCTCGTCCGTCCCTGCAACCGGCCGTGGCCCAACTTGGAGGGACGCGGAGATCAGGGACCTGATCGGGATTTTCTCGGAGGAGAAAATCCAGGACGCGTTCCAGTCCTCCCACAGGAATAGGGAGGTTTTTGAACAAGTGGCTATTAAGATGCGCGCCCTGGGCCACAACAGGACCGGCCTTGAATGCCGGTCGAAGACCAAGACAATGAGGGCAGAGTACATGCGTGCCGTGAACCATAATAAGGGTTCCGGCAACGAAAAGGTTACCTGCCCCTACTTCGAGGAGCAGCGCCAGCTGTACGGGGACGGGGAAGGATCCGGCAGGCCGAAGCGCGTCGGCCGGAGCCTTAAGGTGGTTCGGAAGCCGGCTGCCCCGGTCGAGGAACCACCCGCTGAGGAGGATCCCGGCGAGGGAACCTCGTCCAGCTTTCGCCCTCCACCCCCCGTCCAGCAACGAGCCGCGGAATCGGTAACGCTGGACCTGATCGCCATCGCTCCTGGGGAGCCAGAGGAGGCTCCTGAGCAAACGCCCCTTGCCTCCGGTAAGTGATTTTCTTTTTATTTTATATTTCCTTTTGAGCAAATGTGTGTTCTGACGTTTGGGCATCGTTTTCTCGTGTGTTCGTTGCAACGCATAAGATGGTAGGCTGTGGAGTGCTTGCTGTGGTTACTATTTGAAACGGTTTTAATTTTATAATTTTATAATTTAATTTTTAAAAGATTTTAAAAGAAGGTAGGCTGTGGAGTGCTTGCTGTGGTTACTATTTGAAACGGTTTTAATGTTATAATTTAATTTTAATTTTTAAAAGATTTAATAAGATGGTTGGCTGTGGAGTGCTTGATGTGGTTAGTATTTTAAACGGTCATGTTTAACCCACAGCCCCAAAATATTTGCTGCATGCCTCGCCCATAGGCCTTCTGCAGTACTTTGGCTCACTACTTTGGGAGCTTGCTTTGTGGTTCATGGTGTATGCTTGCTCATTTTTCACTATTTTCTGCTCTTGTCCACAGAGACACAGTTGCCAGGGACGGGGCCCCTAGAGTCTCCAGCAGCACCTGACGTGGATAGTGATTCGGGGGCATCAACTAACATTGGTAAGTATTAGTAAAAATAGGGGGGGGGCTGTTTTAACTGCTTTGTGCTTTTCTGTTTGTGCAGGGCAGCAGCACTGCTAAGAGAAAGAAGAGAGTCCCTCTGCGTTGCTGGTGTAGGCTTTGAAGCTGGCTTTGCCACCCTTTGGTCCTAGATCTGTTTTTTTTCCTTTTTTTGCAGATTTCATACCCGGAACACAGGAGGAGGAACAGCCTGGGGTGCTTGGACCTCCTGCCCGGCGCAGGCGGATACAGATTCAAGATGGTGAGCGTGCATGACCTGTTCCTTTCGAGCCATAGCTGCAGGACAATGTCGCTAGGCACTAACCATGTGCTCCCTTTTAATTGTTGAGAGTCCTGCTGTGAAAGTAGGCAAAAGTAAAAGCACAACATGGGCAAACAAACAATAGCCATGTGCTCGCCGGGGATTGTTTAAATTCTTGGCAGGAAAACACGGGGACAAAAAAGAACACCATGTCCACCATGGTGTGTTTTGACTTTTTTGATGTTACTAACAGTTTTGTTTCTCATTTTTTGCCAACAGAGGTTCTTTCAGATGAGGAGGAGGAACCACCCCTGCCTCCAGGCAGCCCACCACCTAGAGGTGCGCTCCCAGCAGAGGAGAGGCTTACGAGGGAACGCGGCAGGCTGAGGCGCGTCTCCGTCTTGACAAGCGTGGGAGAGAGGCTCCTTGAGCACTGCTATGAGGAGTCACGGCGTGCCGCGGCCGCTGACCAAGCCATGCTCACACTCATTGCCCAGGAGGGGAGAAAATTGAGGGCAGTCCTTAGAGAGACAAACCAAATCCTACGCGAAGGCGTGGAGGAGGTGCGACTGATAAGGAGACTCATGGAGAGGGCTGTAGCGGTCATGGAAAGGGCCTACCCTCCACAAATCGCCCCCCCACCACCACCCACACCAACACCACCACTTCCAGCACCCACCCCACCAACTCCCTCTCAGAATGCCTCCACCCAAACAAGAAGGAGGACTATTCTCGGAAAGAGAAAAATTAAACCAGCAGACAAGTACTCCCCCTCCTAGTTTTGCCCACTTTTTCTATTTCATGTTATCTGTGTTTTGTTGTTTGTTGAATAAAGTTTATATTTTTGACTCTGTCTCTGTGTACCCTACTGTAGAATCTGCAAGGCTGAAAGCGGCCTCTCTAGTGATTGTGTATATTGTGGTACTGCTGTGTGGGTTGGAGGTTGGAGGGGTGTTAGTTCAAGGAGTTTTAGGAGTGTGGTGTGGGGTTAAATATGTGCGAGTTTAAGAAGTCACACTGGAGTCTTGTTATAAAATTTGCAATAACATTTTATTTTAAACAACATTTTAACAGGGGAAAAACATTAGGGAATGAAACTTGGAGCCCCACCAGCACCACCACCCCCCACCCCCCTGGAAAACCTATTTTTTTTAACAAAGGTATACATTTAACAGGGGAAAAACATTAGGGAATGAAACTTGGAGCCCCCCCCCCAACCCCTACCCCAAAACACAAACAGGAAACAAAACTCAGGTCCCACCGCTCCCCTCCCCAGCCCCTTCCATCGCCCTCACTCTCCTGCACAGCCGTCCCACGGTCCCCCTAACTTTGCGCCGGAAGAGCTCTTCGTCCTCCTTCTTCTTAACTGTGGGGAGGGAGAAAAAGTACACATTAGTACCACACATATTTTCAAATTTCTTTAGTTTACATGCATACACTTTTAAGTGGCCTTAGCCACAGTGTGAGATGAGTTGGGCAGTGGGGAACATAACCTACGTTCTTCCGCCTCCCTCTGTTGCCTGTGCTGCTCAATCTCCCCTTTCAGCTCTGCCACTTGAGCCTCCAGGGAAGTAACTCTGGCCTCCATGGCACGCAGCCTTGCCTCCACAGTTTCAGCTATAGAAATCAAACAAAGAATTTGATCACAGTCCAAAAGGAAGCATCACATCAGGCTCCCATATGGCTCCGTGTGGGTACACACACATGGGTCTCCCTCACAGACATAAAACTCTCACCTGCAGCCTGTCCCGAGGTGGAAGGTCCCTCTTCCTCCCCCTCCTCACGCTCAGGTGCTGTTGCCAGCTTGGATGGTGATTGTGTGGCTGGGCAAAGAAAAAGACAAATCATAATTAAAAGCACACAAAACAGAGATGAAACACAGCTGGTGGACACACCACAGTTAGAGTCTAAGCGCATAACCAAAGTGGTTCTACAGTACTGGCTGGCTAAGTCTGAGGGGGTTGACAGCATCTAAATACTTTCTCGAATTTCATTGGGGACAGTAGGGGAAAGAGGCAGCTAGTCATTCCATGCATGTTTAAGGGCAAAACACAACGAGGGCAGCACTCACCCATATGCCTCCTCATGTCCAGGGGGGGCTTCCCAGCCTTCTCCCATATTTTAACCATCTGGTCGTGGAAGACCGTCCTCCCACTTGGCTGCGGGATCCCCCCCCACTGTTCCAGACTGTTTAGGAAGTCCAGCTTAAGGCGCTTGAATTTTGTCCGGACCTGCTCCCAGGTCCGGACGTAGCCCCTCTCCCTCAGCTTTGAAGCCAACACCAGGTAGGCACCCTTGGTGTGGCAATGGGTGCTGGCCATTAGGCGGCCAACACTTTTTGATTGTAGCACAAGCTCCAGAAGTGCCTCAGCCTCGGCGCGCTGCCAGAAGGAGCCCTTCCGTGGCTTCGGCATCTTCGGAATGACGGTTAGGGAACGAACGTGCGTTGCTCCGATCGACCACCCCGTTTTTTAAATGTATCAAAGCTGCCCACCAATAAAATTATTCCTTGGAACATGAGTGGATTGATCCTCCGGTTTGACAGGGGTCGCCAATACTTCCTGGCTACCCGCCTCCCCGAACTTTCCCCATTCAGCGCTTCCGTATTGTGTTTGTCAATTTCAGTGGGGAGTTAGCATTTAGGGCTGTCAAAGTGCTTTTGGACCAGAGAATCCCCGTTTTTTTGCTGGCAAAGTACACAAACCGCACAAGACAAGGTTAAACAAAGAACACAAAACTTTATTCAACAACAGAGTAGGAAAAACAATTAAACACGCCTCCTGTTTCTGTAGATGTGGGTGGCTATGGCGTCCCGAACCTTGCACCCCTCAGCATATATCCTTTTTCTCCTTGCTTCAGGGATGTCCTGTGTATCCTGAAGGACTACAGGTTCAGGTTCGTCCTCAGGGAAGGGGATGTTATGTCCCTTGTCCTCGCATATGTTGTGCAAAATCACACATGCGATTATCAGCGGAGTCACATTGTCAATATGTACATGGAGTCGTGACATTAAACAACGGAACCGTGACTTCAAACGTCCAAAGGCACGCTCCACTACATTCCTTGCCCGGGAGTGACTGAGGTTGTAGTGGCTCTGCACGTCCGTCCTTGGCCGCTTGTAGGGAGTCATGAGCCAGCGTCGTAATGGGTAGGCTCCGTCCCCGAGGACCAACGCCGGCACACGCACGCCCTCAATGGTGGCGGTGGGGTTTCCTGGAACAAAGACCCCTTCGTCCATGGCTTTCCTGAGGTTGGATTCCCTGAAAACAAGGGCATCATGCCTCCTGCCACTCCACCCCACCTCGGCATCGATAAACCGGCCGGAGAAGTCCACTGTTCCTTGCAGGAGAACAGAGCAAAAGTCCTTCCTGTTCCCGTACTCTTTTATGCTTCCCCCGGGGGCACGGATAGGGATGTGGCTTCCATCGACGGCCGCAAAACAATGCGGGAATCCAAGCCTGGCAAACCCGTCCATACTCTGGAATAAGGGAAAGAAAAGAATATAAGCCATGGCATGTCAGCGTGGGGTGTATCGCGTCTTCGTTGCTGACCTGTCAAACAAGAAAAAAAATTTAAAGGGCAAAGGGGATAGAATGACACTCACCGCTCCAAGCCGGTCTCCGAGGCACACGACTTTGCTGAACAATTCCGCCTCCATGGCGAGGCAGAACTCCTTAAGGATATCGCCAACCGTAGTGACTCCGAGTCCGAATTGCTGGGCTACTGTCCGGAAGTACTGAGGGGTGGCCAAGTACCACAATGCGGCAGCCACCCTTTTTTCAACTGGAACGGGGCGCCGCATGCCAGTGACTTGCCTCTCCATGCGTCCACGTAGAGCCTCCACGAGTTCAAAAAATGTCCCCCTCGACATCCTGAAGTTGGCAATCCAGTGGTCATCATCCCAGCGAGTCCACACAAAATTCTCCCACCAGTCAGAGGATCGTTCGTCCACCCAGAACTGTCTGGGGAACCGGACCTCTGCCAGAGCTTGCCAGCGTTTCTTGGCCGCCATGGTTACCCTTACAGAACGTCTTCTGCTGCTGGTCAGCGTTCCGGCCACCCGTTCTCGGTACTCCGCGATAGCAGACGTCCGACGCGACAAGGCGATATTCATGCGCTGGACCACCGCGAGCATGTAAGCCAGCAATTGAAAAATAAGCCTCTCCATTGCAACGTTGACCTGTGCTGCGGGCAGTAGGCTACGCAAACAAAAGAGTGAGGCCGACCGCGTGTCTGCCCAGGTGCATATAAGCAGGTAACCTGTGGGCGTGTACTGTGGGCGGGGATTAACCAATCAAACATGTCAATGCATCTGGTTCCTAGAAAACAATAGAAAACACGTTCCAAGGGCGCCAATGATTGGACGATAACGCGTTGCTACGGGGTTTCCTGGGTTTTTTAAAAAAAAAGGGAACCCCGACAAGTTCGGCTTCAGGGTCGAGGTCAAAGGTGTGCCTGCAGTTTGATTGACGGGCACGGGAGGCCAGAAGCGCTAAAAAGGGACCTCCTTTGTAGCGATAAGACGGAGAACCGGAAGCCTGTGGGTTACGAAAGTGGCGAGAAGTGAAAGTGCCAAATTCCGCAAAAACCGCAGCTGTGCGTTACGGGCACGGCTAGTTACATTTCGCTACTTGAAGTAGCGCTTTCACAAACGGCAACCAAATAGCAACTTTGAGCTCTGTGCGAAATGGCCCTCAGAGTTGCCTGATTGGATCCGCATCCAACCCGCCACATTTTGTACCAGTTGCAATTTCTGGGTCAATTTCTAGCCTGTACTGCAGCAGCTACATTGCTAACTGGTTTGCTTTCAGATCAAGTTCAAGGTCTTGGTTTTGACCTTTAAGGCTATACACGGCCTGGATCCTACCTATCTGAGGGACCGCTTATCTACCTATGCTCCCGCAGGGCTCTTCGCTCTGTGGGTATGAATCTGCTGCCTGTCCTGTGCCCTCAGGACATCCGCCTGGCCTCAACCAGGGCCAGGGCCAGGGCCAGGGCCAGGGCCAGGGCCAGGGCCAGGGCCAGGGCCAGGGCCAGGGCCAGGGCCAGGGCCAGGGCCAGGGTCTTTTCGGCTTTGGTCCCTACCTAGTTGAATAAGCTCCCAGAAGAACTGAGGGCCCTGCTGGAACTCTCTGGGTTCTGCAGGGCCTGCAAGACAGAGCTCTTCTGCCAGGCATTTGGTTGATGACGGGGGGGGGGGGGATGAATGGAGTTATGATCTGACAGTCCCACCCTACATTGAAGCTGCTGGTTAGTACTGAGGTTTAGAACCATCGTGTTACATCTTTTTGGAGCCATGTCATCGGCTTGGCTGGAACATCAGCGTTGGGTCTCTGGGCTGTTAGTTATACCGCCATCTTGAGATTATTGATATTTGGTATTTTACTGTATTGGTTTTAATGTTTTAAGGGGAGTTTTATGGTATTCTGTTTTTATATGGTAAGCAGCCACGAGATGGCAGGGGCCTTCTGTGCCTGCACTTTGGTTAGGAGGATCCTTGGGGTGAGTGGTATCTGGGATGGCCAACCATCAGACGACCCTGGAAATCTCCTGGGGTGACAGGTCATCTCCACACTACATAGTTTCCTCTGGAGGAAGGGCTGATTCCCCACATGGCTGGAAACTCTAGAGTGGTGATTTGGGAGATACACCTTGTGAGGAGGAGGAGGAGAAGAAGAGTTGGTTCTTAGATGCCGCTTTTCTCTGCCCAAGGGAGTCTCAAAGCAGCTTACATTCACCTTCCCTTTCCTCTCCCCACAACAGACACCCTGTGAGGGAGGGGAGGCTGAGAGAGCCCTGAGATTACTGAAGAAGAAGAAGAGTTGGTTCTTAGATGCCGCTTTTATCTCCCCAAGGTAGTCTCAAAGCGGCTTACAATCTCCTTCTTTTTTCTCTCCCCACAACACACAGCCTGTGAGGGAGAGGAGGCTGAGAGAGCCCTGAGATTACTGAAGAAGAAGAGTTGGTTCTTATATGCCACTTTTCTCTACCCGAAGGAGGCTCAAAGCGGCTTCCAATCTCCTTCCCTCTGCTGTCCCCACAACAGACACCCGGTGAGGGAGGGAGGCTGAGAGAGCCCTGAGATTACTGAAGAGGAATCATAGAATCATAGAATCATAGAATCATAGAGTTGGAAGGGGCCATACAGGCCATCTAGTCCAACCCCCTGCTCAACGCAGGATCAGCCCTAAGCATCCTAAAGCATCCAAGAAAAGTGTGTATCCAACCTTTGCTTGAAGATTTCCAGTGAGGGGGAGCTCACCACCTCCTTAGGCAGCCTATTCCACTGCTGAACTACTCTGACTGTGAAAAACTTTTTCCTGATATCTAGCCTATATCGTTGTACTTGAAGTTTAAACCCATTACTGCGTGTCCTTTCCTCTGCAGCCAGCAGAAGCAGCATCCTGCCCTCCTCCAAGTGACAACCTTTCAAATACTTAAAGAGGGCTATCATGCTATCAGGAAGAAGAGTTGGTTCTTATATGCCGCTTTTCTCTACCTGAAGGAGTCTCAAAATGGCTTACAGTCGCCTTCCCTTTCCTCTCCCCACAACAGACACCCTGTGAGGGAGGTGAGGCTAAGAGAGCCCTGATATCACTGCTCGGTCAGAACAGTTTTATCAGTGCCGTGGCAAGCCTAAGGTCACCCAGCTGGCTGCATGTGGGGAGTGCAGGATCAAACCCAGCATGCCAGGTTAGAAGTCCGCACCCCTAACCACTACACCAAACTGGCTCTCTAGATGGTTTAGGTTGGGTAACAGCACAGGTTAAGCAGCCAAGTGGCCTGCAGCAGTGGTCCCCAACCCACGGGCCGTGGCCCTTTGCCGGGCCGCGAAGGCCTTGGTGCCGGGCCGCGGCTCCCTCTCCCCCCCCCCCCCCCGCGCAGTAAGAAGCTTCCCGGGCCACAATCAGAAAGAAAGAAAGAAAGAAAGAAAGAAAGAAAGAAAGAAAGAAAGAAAGAAAGAAAGAAAGAAAGAAAGAAAGAAAGAAAGAAAGAAAGAAAGAAAGAAAGAAAGAAAGAAAGAAAGAAAGAAACTGAGGCACAGGGAGTAGAAAGACACTGGCCCAAATTTGAACACAATTGATCTTCCAAAGCATTCTCTCTTGTGGCTCAAATACCTAAACAAAATTGATTCAAATGGGTAGCCGTGTTGGTCTGAAGTAGCACAATAAAATCAGAGTCCAGGAGCACCTTTAAGACAAACAAAGATTTATTCGAGGCGTGAGCTTTCGAGTGCAAGTCGAATCTGACGAAGGGTGCTTGCACTCGAGTCCAGGGGTGCTTGCACCCCTGGACTCTAAACAAAATTGAGCAATGTTTTGATGCTCCCAGTCATGTTCCCTTTCTGGTTCCCTGAGTAGGACAGGGGAGGGAGGCTTACCTGTCGTGATGCCAGGACAGGGTCCGCCAAGATGAGTTGAAGAAATGGGGCTGCAGAGCTGACCCACAGAAAGATGTTTGCCTTTTGCACACACACACACACACACATACTCTCTCTCCAGCAGGTTACAGAAGTTGCATTGTGTCATGTTTCCATAAGGAGGAGAGAGAAAGAAAGAAATTGCTGGGCATGGCAACCAAGGGAGACCGGTGGGTCTCCACCTGGTGAGGCAGCTTTCTTCTCAGAATATCCCCTTAATACCCAGAAAAGGCAGATTGGGTCGATCCGTTCTGTGGTCCATCACATGTGGCCCTGTGGTTCGTTTCGAAGATCAGAAAGTGGGAAATGAGTCACAGGGAAGTGAGAGAAGAGCCACTCACTCACACTGCACACTGCCAAGCACTCTCTCGGGCTGCCACCTCTGAATCATAGAACGTCTGACTCTTGGGGTGACGCCCTCCAGCGTTTTCATGGCAGACTCAGTACGGGGTGGTTGGCCAGTGCCTTCCCCAGTCATTACCGTTTACCCCCCAGCAAGCTGGGTTCTCATTTTTGAGCCGGCTGTTGGGATCGAACTCCCAGCCTCATGGGCAGAGCTTCAGACAGCATATCGGCTGACTAACCACTCTGCACCACAAGAGGCTCTTTTTCTATGGAAGGACCCATAGAGGCCCTCTAGTCCCACCCCCTGCTCAGTACAGGACCAGCCTCAAGCATCCAGGACAAGGATCTGTCTAGCCGCTGCTTTAAGATGGCCAGTGAGGGGGAGCTCCCCACCTCCTGAGGAAGCCCATCCCACTGCTGAACTAGACTCCTAGAATCCTAGAGTGGGAAGGGGCCATGGAGGCCATCTAGTCCCACCTCCTGCTCAATGCAGGATCAGGCTCAAGCATCCAGGAGAAAGATCCGTCCAGCCGTTGCTTGAAGATGGCCAGTGAGGGGGAGCTCCCCACATCCTTAGGCAGCCCATCCTACTGCTGAACTACTCAGACTGTGAAATCCCCCCACCCACCCTTGATATCTAGCCAGTACCATTCTGCATGGAGTTTAAACCCATGACTGTGGTTCCTCTCCTCTGCTGCCAACAGGTACCTTTCCCTGCCCTCCTCCAAGTGACAACCTTTCAGATACTTCAAGAGAACCATCCTGTCTGCTGTCAACCCCTTCTTCTGCAGGATGAACATTCCCCTCTGCCTCTCCTACTAGGGCTTGGTCCCAGATCCCCCTCGTCCCTCTCCTCTGCACCCTCCCAGTTTTCCCCACATCCTTTTGTCCAAAAACATGTCATTTGTATGTTTATTCGGTCGATTGACCAATATAAATCTATCTATAGAAACTGCAATCAATTATAAAAGTTAATCGATATGTGTCATGAAAAAATAAAAAAAGTATTGCTACATAAAAATATTAAGATAATAAAACAATGTTAAAAACAATGCATTGTTGGAAACAAATAATATGTTATTGTAGGTAGGGGGGCAAGTGTTATGACATGTAAAGAAGAAAGGGGAAGAAACCTCTAGGGAGTTAACTGCAGGGACAGGGAATCAATACGTCCTGTAGAGCAGGGGTCCCCAACCCTTTTATCACCGGGGCCCGGTCAATGCTTGACAATTTTACTGAGGCCCAGCGGGGGGGGGGGGGGGTAGCCATGTGCCGAGGGACGTCGCTGCTGCCGCCTGAGCCCCTGCTCCACTTGCTTTCCCACCAGCGCCACTGACTTCCCGCTGCTCACTGGGGGGCGCTGCCAGCAGCAGTGTCGCGCCGAGGGGCAGCCCCAGCCATGGCGGCCGCTGGAGAGCACCAAAGGTGAGCCGGCAGCAGAGTGGCAGGGCAGCCCCCGAGGCAGCAGCCGGGGTAGGAGGACGAGGAGGAGTACTGACTGATCCATGGACCGGCACCGGTCCCCGGACCAGGGGTTGGGGACCACTGCTCTAGAGCAGTCGATTAACCCAAGAGATAAGATGGCCTATCCCTTACCCATTACTATCATTTGGACATTCTTTCCAATCTAATTCTAGTAGAGATGTAAAGGAATTCTGCTACCATGTTAGAAATGAGTGGGTCTTTATCCCTTAGCAAGAATTTAACTAGAGTGTCCCTATTATGAGATAAGGATGAGTCTCCAGTGTAGTGGGATCGTAAAGGTAGGATTAGATGTTTTCGGGAGCTTTCATAAAAAGGACAATATAGTAAGATGTGTGAAATTGTCTCAGGCCGGGCATTGCTACAGGGGCATACACTTAGCTCAGGCGGACGACTGAGAACCCTGCCCTCGAGGGAGGCTGAGGGGAAGGAGTTAAAACGTGCTCCTGAGAAGGCCCAGCGGGATTTTGCTATTGAGATGTTTGTGAGATACGGAGCTGGAGTATATCCTGACCATCCTTTCAGAGTGCTGTAGATTCTAGGAAGAATTGAGAATTCCTCCTGAGAATCTATACCAAAAAGAGGTTGTCGCATGACAGCTTTGGCTGCTTTATCATAGAATCATAGAATCACAGAGTTGGAAGGGGCCATGCAGGCCATCTAGTCCAACCCCCTGCTCAACGCAGGATTAGCCCTAAGCATCCTAAAGCATCCAAGAAAAGTGTGTATCCAACCTTTGCTTGAAGACTTCCAGTGAGGGGGAGCTCACCACCTCCTTAGGCAGCCTATTCCACTGCTGAACTACTATGACTGTGAAAAACTTTTTCCTGATATCTAGCCTATATCGTTGTACTTGAAGTTTAAACCCATTACTGCGTGTCCTCTCCTCTGCAGCCAGCAGAAACAGCATCCTGCCCTCCTCCAAGTGACAACCTTTCAAATACTTAAAGAGGGCTATCATGTCCCCTCTCGACCTCCTTTTCTCCAGGCTGAACATTCCCAAGTCCCTCAACCTATCTTCATAGGGCTTGGTCCCTTGGCCCCAGATCATCTTCGTCGCTCTCCTCTGTACCCTTTCAATTTTATCGACGTCCTTCTTGAAGTGAGGCCTCCAGAACTGCACACAGTACTCCAGGTGTGGTCTGACCAGTGCTGTATACAATGGGACTATGACATCTTATGATTTTGATGTGATGCCCCTGTTGATACAGCCCAAAATGGCATTTGCCTTTTTTACCGCTGCATCACACTGCCTGCTCATGTTCAGTTTACAATCCACAAGTACCCCAAGGTCTCGTTCACACACAGTGTTACCTAGAAGCGTATCCCCCATCCAGTATGCATGCTTTTCATTTTTCTGACCCAGATGCAGAACTTTACACTTATCTTTATTAAATTGCATCTTGTTCTCATTTGCCCATTTTTCCATTGTGTTCAGGTCTCGTTGAACTCTGTCTCTATCTTCCAGAGTATTTGCCAGTCCTCCCAATTTGGTGTCATCTGCAAACTTGATGAGTAGTCCCTCCACCCCCTCATCTAGATCATTAATAAATATGTTAAAAAGTACCGGGCCAAGCACTGAGCCCTGAGGTACCCCGCTACTCACCTCCCTCCAGTCTGATGAAACACCATTGACAACAACTCTTTGAGTGCGGTTCTCTAACCAATTCCCTATCCACCTAACTATCTTAAAATCCAGATTGCAGTCCTTCAACTTATCCATCAGAACATCATGGGGAACCTTGTCAAAAGCTTTACTAAAATCCAAGTAAACGACAGCAACCTAATTTTATACGTCGCTTTAAGGGCAAGTTCTATTAGATGGTTCGGATCGAGGCCCAGAGTTTGGATTTTTCCAATGATTTTACTATTCCATGGGAATTGCGAGGAGACTGCTAAAAATTTCGGGATTAATCCCTTCGGATGGAGGTAAATTCCAGGAGCCGGGCTGGCTTGGATGTTTGTGGGTTTTCCCCATACGTCATTGTGCCCATTTTAATGGGTTTATTTCTTGGGATGGTGGAGTGCAAGGCGACTTGCAAGGTAAATAAAAGTCATGAAATGGGATGCATAAAAATACATGAAGATTTAGGACTGCTTTAATCAAACACAGTCCTAAACAAAACTGTCTCCAGTGAGGGGGCCGGGTCACCTCCTTGGGGAGATTGTTTCATATTTGTGGGGCTGCCACCGAAAAGGCCCTGCGTTGTCTGCTCAAAAGCTGCAACATGCAAATGAAGGATCCTCATGTGACCAATGAGGGACTTGTGTTAGGTCTCTGATATAGTCCAATCAGATATCTCTATTAAGGGCCAATCAGGTTCCTTGGCAGGCCAGGTCAAATACATCCATGAGTCCCTCTGTTTGCTGTTTGGTGTTCTAGTGATGTTGAATAAAGAGCGGTCAGATTTGCAGAAACTGCCTGTGTTTTGCCGAACCCACAGACTTCATACCCTCTTCAGTGAACTCGCCGAAAGAGCATCTTTCATTTGATGGGACAGGCAGGACAGCTGTTTCTTCATGACCCTGTTGTCAGCATTCTGGGTGGGCCAGTAGAAAAGTGCAAGAGTCCTGTAGCACCTTAAGGACTAGCCAAACATGCTTGCACTTGAAAGCTCACGCCTTGAATAAATCTCGGTTGGTCTTAAAGGTGCTCCTGGACTCTGATTTTGTTGTGCTGCTTCAGACCAACACTTGAAGGGTTAAAGATTTCAGTACTCTGTGCATCAGCTGCATAGAAATAGCACATAAATTGGGTGATTATACTTTGGAAAGCAAAAAAAAAAAGGAAATATGTCCCCTCAAAAGTGGGACATGTCGCCTAAAAAGAGGATATCTGGTAACCCTACACCTAAAATATATATATATATAAAAACTCCCAACAACAACCCAATTTTAAAGCCCTAGAAAATTGGAAGCACTAAGCCTCAAAAAATGGCTACACTTTTGCCAGGGGAACTGAGCTCTGTCCACGGGAGATGAAATGTATAACCAGGCCCCAGCTGGGGATTGGCATCCCTGGGCGGAGAGCAATGAGGCAGTGCTTGGCTCTCATAGAATCATCTTTAAACAGCCCCGTGGCGCGGAGTGCCGCGGACTGAATAATCGAGTAAGGGCTGTCTGGGAGGAGTTAGGGCGGGCCCTGTCTGGGATAAAAACTCAGAGGGCCCAATCAGGAGGCGCGAAGTGCCTCCTGATTGGGCCCTCCAAGTATCCATCCAGGGCCAAGCCGCCAATGGGGAGCCGCGCAAAGCAGCTTCGCCCAGCCTCGCCTGGCTGGCCGGGGACTCGCCTCACAGATTGCGCAGGCAGCCCTCCGAGACAGTCCTCCGGCTCCGCCACTCCTTCGACGCGGCGTTCCTGCTCCTTTCCCACCCCGGGGAACGTTGCCATGGCCGCGGGGCCGACATCCGTCGCCGCCTTCTCCTGCCGGCCTCACGATGCAGCGCCTCCCGAACCCTCCCCCTGCCATTTCGCCCGCTTCCCACCAGCCGCTGCCAATGACGCTCGAATCGCCGTCGCTGCCGACCGCCCCAACCGCAGCTGCTGCGCCCACAACGATGGGCCACGCTGCCGGCAGTGGCTCCCGCTGAGCACCATGCCGCCACGCAAACCCGCCCCGCAGCAGCCGCGTGGGACCTGCTGCGTCCGGAGCTCTGTAGCCCACACACCAAGGTACGGTAAGCTCGACATCCGCGCCTCCCCGCCAAAGCCTCCCCGAACCCACAACGGGCAGAATACGCCCCACGCCTCACTGCCACGACTACGGCCCGCCACCTGGGACTTACCCTGCTACCCGCCTGATCTCCTCCACTCCTGCCCGTCCGGCTTCTTTCCCTCAGGTGGCCTCTGTGCCCTTCACCCACAAGCCCTGCCCTCCTCTTAGTTCCTGCCCACTGGTCCTCACCCCTAGCGCCCATTTCATTCGGAAATAAAATGGGCTTTCTTTCTAGTAGAATAATAGAGTTGGAAGGGACCTCCTGGGTTATCTAGTCCAACCCCCTGCACGATGCAGGACACTCCCAACCCTCTCGCTCATCCACTGTCACCTGCCACCCCCTTGAGCCTTCACAGAATCAGCCTCTCTGTCAGATGGCTCTCCAGCCTCTGTTTAAAAATGGCTACACTTTCTCCCTGGGCGGAGAGCAAGTGCTTGGCTCTCATAGAATCATAGAATCATAGAGTTGGAAGGGACCTCATGGTGGGTTGTCCATCTTTGGAGTGATTGGGATGTGAGTGTCCTGCACAGTGCAGGGGGTTGGACTAGATGACCCAAAGATGGAGAACCCACCACCTCCCGAGGAAGCCTGTTCCACTGATAAACTGCTCTGACTGTCAGGAACTTCTTTCGGATGTTTAGATGGAATTTCTTTTGAATTAATTTCGTCCCATTCATTCTGGTCTGTCCCTCTGGGGCAAAAGAGAACAACTCTGCTCCATCCTCCATATGGCTCCCTTTTAAATACTTGGTTATCAGATCCCCTCTCAGTCGTCTCCTCTCCAGGCTAAACAGACCAAGCTCCCCCAACCTTTCTTCATACGTCTTGGTCTCCAAACCCCTCACCATGTTGGTTGCCCTCCTCTGGACACACTCCAATTTGTCAACATCCCTCTTCAATTTGGGTGCCCAAAACTGAACACAGTACTCCAAGTGAGGCCGAGCCAGAGCAGAGCAAAGTGGTACCATCACCTCTCGTGATCTGGACACGATACTCCGTTTGATGCAGCCCCAAATCCCTTTTGCCTTTTTAGCCACCGAGTCACACTGCTGACTCCTGTTCAACGTTTGGTCTACTAAGACTCCCAGATCCTTTTCGCACCTGCTCCTGCCAAGACAAGTCTCTCGTGGCCCTTTCGTATGTGCCCAGAATATGCTGAGTGCCTCTTTGGGATCACGAAAGAATTCTCCTCCAGTGCAGATTGGTCCAGGAATTCTACAGGAATTTGTCATCGTTGGGGTGTTGAGGCAAGGTCATTGGGGGACTGAGGGGAGAGAGTTGTGAATTTCTTGCACTGTGCCAAGGGTTGGACTAGATGACCCCTCCAGCTCTGTGTTTCAATATCGGTAATAATCCTCCCAAATAATAGGAATACATATATATTTTATTCTGCAAATCACATCCGTACTTCCTGAAAGGGAATAAGAGTAATTCCTGGAAGGGAGGATCCTGTCCTTGAATCAAATCACACCCCTGGCTTAAAAGACCCTTCTATTAAGGGTCAGCATCTGGACTCAACACTAAACAGCAAGGGGAAGGTAAGGGGGAGGCTCTATCTGATAAAAGGAGTACAATTAACTTGTGATTAGGCAAAGAAGAAGAGCTAGTTTTTATACCCTGCTTTTCACTTCCCTTACAATCACCTTCCCTTCCTCTCCCCACACCTTGTGAGCTGGGTGGGGCTGAGAGAGCTCTGGAAAAAGTGCTCTGCAAGAACAGCTCTAACAGAACTGCGACTGGCTCAAGGTCACCCAGCTGGCTGCAAGTGGAAGAGTGCGGAATCAAACCCGGGCTTGCCAGATTAGAAGCTACCGCTCTTAACTACTACACCTCACTGGCTGAGACATTTTCTAGGTACTTCAAAAAACACCTGTTTCTAAAACTAATATAAAGAGGACACTCCAATAAGATATATAATAAATATATTATACTCCCAACGTTTTCCATCTAACTATCCCGAATTATTTCAGAACTTTCTTATTACCTTAATCGAATGCAGAGCCCACTCCGGTTATGAAGAGAAGGCCCTGAAAGATTCCCTACTCAGACTGCCTTTGTGTTTGTGCTCACAGGGAAATGAGTACTTCAACGTGGCTGCAAGGGTGGGAAGCGATCGGCTGATCTGCTACAGCCACACTCAGAAGAAGAAGAAGAGTTGGTTCTTCTATGCCCCTTTTCCCTGCCCGAAGGAGGCTCAAAGCGGCTTACAGTCGTCTTCCCTTTCCTCTCCCCACAACAGACACCCTGTGAGGTGGGTGAGGCTGAGAGAGCCCTGATATCACTGCCTGGTAAGAACAGTTTTATCAGTGCTGTGACTAGCCCAAGGTCACCCAGCTGGCTGCATGTGGGGGAGCGCAGAATCGAACCCGGCATGCCAGATTAGAAGTCCGCACTCCTAACCACTACACCAAACTGGCTCTCAGTCACTCTAAGGATAGAGTCCGCTATTCGACTGGCCCGCATGCCCAGATTGATCCACCCTAGGCCCAATTATTCATCTGCCAGGGAGCCTGTGTGGGAAACAGTTGGTTAAGCATTGTATCGCCATCGTAGTGAGTTTATTGTTTTATGGGGGTCTTAAGGGGGAATTTTTAATGTTTCTAATGTATTGATTTGTATATGAAATATTGTATGCTGTGAGCCAGTTTCTGAGAGCAGCGGTCATGCAAATCTAATTAATAATAATTATTATTATCCTTTTGCTTGCAGTGATGGGAATAAGCGCAGCTGTGGGCACCTGTGAAGCCCCAGGATGGTCAGGTAGGCCTTTGTTTCAAGTCCTGACTTTCCAGCCGCACGAGCATGAGGCATCAACAGCTGGGCACAGCAGGGCTGCGTTCATGGGCATAGGGATGGCTTCTTAAGAGAGGGCAGCATCAGTAGCTCTGGCGCCAGACCAGCTGGCCTCCAGGGTGAGTGTGTGTGTGTGTGTGTGTGAGAGAGAGAGAGACAGAGACAGAGAGAGACAGAGACAGAGAGAGACAGAGACAGAGAGAGAGAGTGAGAGGAGAGAGAGAGAGAGAGAGAGAGAGAGAGAGAGACCATTTCTGCATTAGGAGACAAACCTTACTTTAGCTTTTCTTTGGATTTCTTTTTGATGCTGTGAGTTGACTCCGGCCTTTCCCCATTTGGGTTTTCCTCCCCTTATTCCCCAGGCTGAAATTCGAGGCATGCTTTTCCACACTGAGTCTGGGGGAGGCAGCCTCCCATCATGCTTTGCTCCCTTTCCCCTTTTTAAAAAAGGATTTTTTGCTAAATGGTGCCTACTTGCACCTTTGTTATCATTGCCGCCCTTAATCCCACCATCCTGAGCCATTGATCGCCTCCCTCCCCCCCCCCCAAAGTGTCCCAATAACGCTGCTGTGTAAGACAGCAAGACTGCTTTTTTAAAAAACGTAGAGTTGTGTAACACAGTCACCCCTGTTTTTTTTAATGGAGGAAGAATAGAGGGAGGGAGGGAGGGAGGGAGGGAGGGTGACAGGTGCAAGAAAAAAACAGATGGCATGCATTTCCATACTGGGTGGCCTCGAATCAGACCCTGTTAGAGCCCGCTTTAAAAAATGAAACCTGGGTTTCTGGGGGATCCTTTGCTGCAGGTCAAGTGAAGGGAAAAGAGGCAGATTTCAGTGCAGAAATGGACGAAAAACTTGACCCTTTAAAAATGAAAATCTGGACGATATCCGCGTGGAAATAGTCTGTGGGTGTGGGTGAGAGAGAATGTACACGTCCTCCAGGAAGAACAGCAACCCAGCTTCGAGCCATGTGGATTTTTATACTCCCTTCACAAGATTCTTCTGCCAGCTCTTGGGAGCTAAGCCGGCGTCTTCTTGGCCATCTCAGGGGCTTCTTCTGTTCTAGCGGCGATGCTGTAGTAATAGGTACGTATGAGGGTCTCCACAGTGACGAAATCTGGACGGTCTTCCCACCTGGGGAGGGAGGAAAGGTCTGAAAATGTAACAAAGATGCACTCACTGAAGCCTGCAGCTGCCCATAGAACGGGGCACAAATATGACTGCAGTTGCATTGCAGGAAGGGGCCTCCGTAGTGTTGGCAGGAGGGGAAGATTCCTTACCGTAGAGTCAGTGGGATGAATAGGAACACTGACCACTCAACTTTCTGCACTCTCTGGCACTGTCCCTTTAATGCAGGGGTGGCCAAACTGTGGCTCTCCAAGTGCCTATGGACTGTAATTTCCATGCACCCCTGCCAGCATGTGATGGAAGGGGCTCATGGGAACAATTCCCATGATCCCATCTTACAATAGTCCATGGACATCTGGAGAGCCACAGTCTGGCCACCAATCTTTTAGGGACAACTTCCTGGTTCCTGCTTCTTCCTCAGAAATCTTAGAATCATAGAATCATAGAATCATAGAGTTGGAAGGGGCCATACAGGCCATCTAGTCCAACCCCCTGCTCAACGCAGGATTAGCCCTAAGCATCCTAAAGCATCCAAGAAAAGTGTGTATCCAAACTTTGCTTGAAGACTTCCAGTGAAGTCTTCCTCTCTCCACCTTCCCTGGCTGCAGAATAACGGGTCAAGAAACGCCTCCTGTATCTCTCCCCATCCAACTGGCTAGGTTAGATTCAGGGCTATTTTCTTACCTTTGCTGCCTAGGATGGTGTTCTCTAATACATAGTTGTTGATGGGGAAACATCTACTGACGCGGCACCTCAAACGGATATGACTAAGGACATGAGATCTGTAATCCCACCCCAGGGACTGCGCCAGTAGATGGAATATGCGGGCTCATGGGAATTGTAGTCCATGGACATCAAGAGAGCCACAGTTAGGCCAACCCTGGTATATATTGTTCCAATTCTGCCCCCTCGTGGGTAGCCAGGCCTTATAGTGAATGTGTCCCCCCTTTAGAAAGAGAGAGCTTCATTCCTTATAGCGCTCATGCACTCATGAATACCAGGTGCACTTCACAACCTCAGTCTGAGGTCTTGTGCAGCCAGATGTATGCTGAGATAAAGGCATGGGAAAGAAGGAAGATGGGAGGGAGGAGAAAAAGAGTGTAGACCAGCTATTTTCCTGGCCCAGCTCTTACCGGAGTTGACGTGTCACCTGACCTCCAGCCTATCAGTGAAAGGAAGGTCTTTAACTGCTGTCAACACCTTAGGGGGCTTGGGCATCAGGAGCCAAAGTCAAGCAAAATCTCAGTTTGGATCCCCTTGAAGTCCTTCCAAGTTAAGGGGAGTCAATAGATGATATGAGTTGATGAAGTCAACACAGAACCTATTACAGTCCTGGGATGGATCTCCACAGACCAGAGCGTCCGGGGTTCTGACCCCAGAGCTCTTAAACCCCTTGTCTTCCTGTAGTCTCTTCCTCTGGCCAAAGGAGACTTGGTGGACTGGCTAATCCCCCATCTCATACCTTTCACAGATTCCTCCAGATCAAGTCTTTACCAAGCCCAAAGAGAGATGCAATTTGGTAGGGCCACTGGAGGTGAAAGAAATAGCTTTGTAAGCCAGATACCTTGTGGCACATCTGGGTGGAATTTGGGGGAGAGGTCATAGAATCATAGAATCACAGAGGTGGAAGGGGCCATACAGGCCATCTAGTCCAACCCCCTGCTCAACGCAGGATCAGCCCTAAGCATCCTAAAGCATCCAAGAAAAGTGTGTATCCAACCTTTGCTTGAAGACTGCCAGTGAGGGGGAGCTCACCACCTCCTTAGGCAGCCTATTCCACTGCTGAACTACTCTGACTGTGAAAAATATTTTCCTGATATCTAGCCTATATTGTTGTACTTGAAGTTTAAACCCATTACTGCGTGTCCTCTCCTCTGCAGCCAACGGAAACAGCATCCTGCCCTCCTCCAAGTGACAACCTTTCAAATACTTAAAGAGGGCTATCATGTCCCCTCTCAACCTCCACGATCCGAATTTCCACGATCCAGCAAACCTGTTACTTGGTCAAAAACGGAAACCAGGTTGGTCTGGCAGGATTGAATCCCATCATGCATACATATCCCTGCAGAACCTTAGACTCGTTCATCTGAAGGCCTGAGAGACTTACTTGAAAGTCCAGCACTGTTGCATCAGCTTGTACATCTCTGGAGGACATTTGGGAGGGCATTCCATCCGCTTCCCATGCTCAAGGAAGGTCATGACCTCAGGGCCTTTCATTTTCTGGGCAATGAGAAAGAATACATGAGAAATCATTTTAGTGGCTCAGATGCCTTCTAGGTTCCATGTCCTGAACAGATGCCTCAAAGAAGCCCAGAAGGGCAGGAAGGAGGTTGCTCTTCACCTACACTCAGCCTCCAAATTATCTTTGCTTCTGAGCATGGAAGTTCCACTTAGCTATCATGACTCACAACCACGGAAAGCCCTGTTGTGAGTGAGCATAGCTAACTTCCTACCGAAATAACATTCACTCCACTCAGGTTAGGTGTGAAAGGTGCTGCCATAAGCATATAGTTCTAGATGTGGCAACCATGAAAGCTCACAAAGGGACAG
The DNA here is from genome assembly GCF_049243985.1 of Paroedura picta. Lineage (NCBI taxonomy): Eukaryota > Metazoa > Chordata > Lepidosauria > Squamata > Gekkonidae > Paroedura > Paroedura picta. The sequence continues at coordinate 2,669,329 of NC_135372.1, forward strand.
AGTTTCTGACTTTCTATGCTCTGTATCACAGTGCCACTCATGGTTGGAGGGCAGTATTGCAGCTACTAGTTCAGGAGGAACTTGGGCCAGTCACAGTCATGATAAAGCTGTTCTGACCAAGCAGTGATACTTTTAAGGGGTTTTAGGTGACTGGTCAGATCCATGGTCAGATCTCAAAGAGTCAGATCCATGAATCAAGGCAAGCTGGACGTGGTCAAACAAGAAATGACAAGACTGAACATCGACATTTTAGGAATCAGTGAACTAAAATGGACAGGAATGGGTGAATTTAATTCAGATGACCATCAGGTATACTACTGTGGACAAGAATCTCGCAGAAGAAATGGAGTAGCCTTCATAATCAATAAGAGAGTAGGAAAAGCAGTCTTGGGATACAATCCCCAAAATGACAGAATGATCTCAGTTCGAATCCAAGGCAAACCATTCAACATCACAGTGATCCAGGTCTATGCCCCAACCACTGCTGCTGAAGAGGATGAAGTTGATCAGTTGAAGCCCTACAACACCTTCTAGAAGCAACGCCAAAAAGTGATGTGCTTATCATCATGGGGGATTGGAATGCTAAAGTAGGAAGCCAAAAGATAACTGGGATAACAGGCAAGTTTGGCCTTAGAGTACAAAATGAAGCAGGGCACAGGCTGGTAGAATTTTGTCACGAGAATACAATGGTCATAGCAAACACTCTTTTCCAACAACCCAAGAGACGACTCTATACGTGGACATCACGAGACGGTCAACACAGAAATCAGATTGACTATGTGCTCTGCAGCCAAAGAAGGAAAAGTTCTATCCAGTCAATAAAAACAAGACTAGGAGCTGATTGTGGTTCAGATCATGAGCTTCTTGTTGCAAAATTTAGGCTTAAATTGAAGAAAGTAGGGAAATGCACTAGGCCACTCAGGTATGAACTAAATCATATTCCCGACGAATACACAGTAGAGGTGACAAATAGATTTAAGGAATTAGATCTGATAGACAGAGTGCCTGAAGAACTATGGACGGAGGTTCGCAACATTGTACAAGAGGTAGCAACTAAAACCATCCCAAAGAAAAAGAAATGCAAGAAATCAAAATGGCTGTCTGAGGAAGCTTTACAAATAGCTAAGGAGAGAAGGGAAGTGAAAGGCAAGGGAGAAAGAGAAAGATACACCCAATTGAATGCAGAATTCCAGAGAAAAGCTAGAAGAGATAAGAATGCCTTCTTAAATGAACAGTGCAAACAAATAGAAGAAAACAATAGAATGGGGAGGACCAGAGATCTTTTCAAGAAAATTGGAGATATGAAGAGAACGTTTCATGCAAAGTTGGGTATGATAAGGGACCAAAATGGTAGGGACCTCACAGAAGCAGAAGAGATTAAACAAAGGTGGCAAAATTATACAGAAGAACTATACAAGAGCGAGCTTAACATCCCTGATGACCACAGTGGGGTAGTTACTGACCTGGAGCCAGACATCCTGGAATGTGAAGTCAAATGGGCCTTAGGAAGTCTGAGCAACAATAAAGCTAGTGCTGGTGACAGCATTCCAGTTGAACTATTCAAAATCTTAAAGGACGATGCAGTAAAAGTGCTACACTCAATATGCCAGCAAATTTGGAAAACTCAACAATGGCCACAGGATTGGAAAAGGTCAGTTTACATTCCAATCCCAAAGAAGGGCAATGCCAAAGAATGTTCAAACTACCGCACCATTGCACTAATTTCTCATGCTAGCAAAGTTATGCTCAAAATCCTACAAGCTAGGCTCCAGCAATATGTGGACCGAGAACTTCCAGAAGTGCAGGCAGGATTTCGAAGAGGCAGAGGAACTAGAGATCAAATTGCCAACATACGCTGGATCATGGAGAAAGCTAGGGAGTACCAGAAGAACGTCTACTTCTGCTTCATTGACTATGCTAAAGCCTTTGATTGTGTGGAGCACAACAAATTGTGGCAAGTTCTTAAAGAGATGGGAATACCAGAGCATCTTATTTGTCTCTTGAGAAATGTATATGCAGGACAAGAAGCAACAGTGAGAACTGAACATGGAATCACTGACTGGTTCAAAATTGAGAAAAGAGTTCGGCAAGGCTGTATACTGTCGCCTTGCCTATTTAACTTGTATGCAGAGCACATCATGAGAAATGCGAGATTAGAGGAGTCACAAATTGGGATCAAGATTGCAGGGAGAAATATCAACAATCTCAGATATGCAGATGATACCACTCTAATGGCAGAAAGTGAAGAGGAACTAAAGAGCCTGTAGATGCGGGTGAAGGAGGAGAGTGCAAAAGTTGGCTTGAAACTCAACATCAAGAAAACAAAGATCATGGCATCCAGCCCTCTCAATTCCTGGCAAATAGATGGGGAAGAAATGGAGATAGTGACAGATTTTATTTTCTTGGGCTCCAAGATCACTGCAGATGGGGACTGCAGCAAAGAAATTAAAAGACGCTTGCTCCTGGGGAGGAAAGCTATGGCAAATCTAGACAGCATCCTAAAAAGCAGAGACATCACCCCGCCAACAAAAGTGCGTTTAGTCAAGGCTATGGTCTTCCCAGTTGCAATGTATGGCTGCGAAAGTTGGACCATAAGGAAGGCCGAGCGTCAGAGAATTGAGGCTTTTGAACTCTGGTGCTGGAGAAGACTCTTGCGAGTCCCTTGGACTGCAAGGCGAACAAACCGGTCAGTCCTAGAGGAGATCAACCCTGACTGCTCTTTAGAAGGCCAGATCCTGAAGATGAAACTCAAATACTTTGGCCACCTCATGAGAAGGAAGGACTCCCTGGAGAAGAGCCTAATGCTGGGAGCGATGGAGGGCAAAAGAAGAAGGGGACGACAGAGAATGAGGTGGCTGGATGGAGTCACTGAAGCGCTAGGTGCAAACTTAAATGGACTCCGGGGAATGGTAGAGGACAGGAAGGCCTGGAGGATCATTGTCCATGGGGTCGCGATGGGTCGGACACGACTTTGCACATAACAACAACAAGGTGACTGGACTGGTTTTTATTATTTTATTGTAAATCACTGTGAGTCCAAATGGAGTGCAGTGGTATATAAACACAAAAAATAATTAATTGATTGATTGATTAATTTCTACCATGGAACCAAGAAGGGAACAGTGCTGATTTGAACAACAAAGGACTGGCAGTTACAGTGAATAAGAATCCTTTTAAAGGTGTTAAATGTTTATTGTTTGTTTTCAATGCTTAATGTAATTTTCAAATTTTTGTAAACTCCCTCAAGATGGCTATGCCAAGAGGGGAGGTCATAAAAATCAAATCAAATAAACAAACAAACAAATAAGAATACTGATGCACAAATAATATTGAAAAATGGTTTGAAGAAACAGAACAATTTGCACAGGGGAGAATCAACAAGGAAATGATGTTTTTGTGTGTGCATCCATAAATCTCTCCCCAGACCACTGAATTCCCAGATTCTGCCTCTCAAGGCTCAAATGTAGAAACTCATGAGATTTGGCAGCCTTCAGATGGCCAGGATTGGTAGCAAAAACCCTGGGACCAAGCAACAAAGATGGGGCAGGACACTCGTCCAACCAACTCACGCAGCGGTCCCTACCTTGTAGGGCTTCTGACCATAGGTGAAAGCCTCCCACATGGTCACTCCGTAGCTCCAGACGTCACCTTTGCTGGAAAACTTGCGGAACAGGATGCATTCTGGGGCATACCACTTCAGTGGCCATTTCCCCGTTGTCTTGGCCTGAGTTAAAAGAGAGAAGGACACTTGTGGGTGTGGAGAAGTCCTACACAAGTTGAGCAGCAGACCAAGGCCCTTCCCCCCTGTTGGCCCTGTCTGAGTGAGTGACTCAGCTCGCCAGGGCACTGGGAGGGCACTAAGCGACTCTCAGGTGTGTTATCTCGTTGAATGGGATGCCTGCCTTTGTTGTAACTTGGGAGCTGCCCTCTGTCGCCCTTTGCCCTTTCCCACTCTCCACATGGCCTTCCATGGAGACGCAGGTCTGTCCTTTAGAGACAATGCCCTCATACATAACACACACACGATGGCCGACAGGCTGGCCATTTGACATAGGAAAAGGATTCCTTAGATTAGGCATCCCTTTCTCTTCTTTTGGCTGCTACCTGAATGTGAACTGGATCTACTAGAATGAATGTAAGTTTTGCTTTTTTGCAACATGCTTCTTGGGCGATTTAGTCAGGAAGGTTGTCCCCTGCAAGGGAGATCCTTGCGGACTCACCATGTAGTAACTGTCATCCGCTGCCAAGGCCTTGGACAGCCCGAAATCACTGATCTTGGCATAGTGCTGGTTGACGAGGAGGACGTTCCGAGCCGCCAGGTCTCGGTGGACAAAGTTCTTCTCTTCCAGATACTTCATGCCGATCGCGACCTGGTGCATCAGCTCCACCACATTGTTCACGGGAACCTCGTCTCTGATACAGAGGAAAGGGAAGGTCACAAGGACACGCGGGAATACTGAAAGCTGAACATCTGGTTTTCTTCCTATCAGACAAGGATAGCGATGTCACCAGTAGAGTGGCCTTCTTTGCCCTCGTCACCAGAAAGACAGGATCCAAAGGCTATACTCAGATCTAAGATTTAGCTATTATGGCCCACTACTTTGTACTTAGGGTTTCGTGCTCCGGCACGCTTTGGCTGCTTTGGTGAGCACTGAAGCCAGAAGCGGCCAGCACTGCAGCGTGGAGGGGAGGCGGCACACCAGCAGCACACTATGCACCCGTGTGCAGGTGCTGCGTGGCCGCCTCGGGCTTCGGTGCTCGGTAAGTGGCCAGAGTGCACCAGAGCATGTAACCCAAATTGTACATTTTATTTGAGTACTTTTTATTACCAAGTAGGAATATGTTTGATAAAGTTCACCTTCGCTTTTTATGATTCCATGTGTCTTGTTCTCAAATCCTGAAAGATTTGCATTTTATACCTGACTAGGGGCAAAGCCCATTGCATTCAGGGGTACAACGGGTACTAGAGTGGGGGGGCTGGGGGTGGAAGAACTCTGAGGATAGAACTCCCTCCCTCCAGGACCTGGAAAGGCTGCAGGCTGCCGGGCAGGGAACTCACCGGCAGGGGAGAGTCGGGATCTGTATCCTCAGAGAGAAGTGGAAGGAGGAGGAGGTGGTCAGGGTTGGGGGATGGGAGACAGACAAGCAAACTGGTTGGAGGAGGAGGAGGAGGAGGAGGAGAAGAAGAAGAAGAGCAGGTTCTTATATGCCACTTTTCTCTACCCAAAGGAGGCTCAAAGCAGCTTCCAATCTCCTTCCCTTTCCTCTCCCCACAACAGACATCCTGTGAGGGAGAGGAGGCTGAGAGAGCCCTGAGATTACTGAAGAGGAAGAAGAGTTGGTTCTTATATGCCGCTTTTCTCTACCTGAAGGAGTCTCAAAATGGCTTACAGTCGCCTTCCCTTTCCTCTCCCCACAACAGACACCCTGTGAGGGAGGTGAGGCTAAGAGAGCCCTGATATCACTGCTCGGTCAGAACAGTTTTATCAGTGCCGTGGCGAGCCCAAGGTCACCCAGCTGGCTGCATGTGGGGAGTGCAGGATCAAACCCGGCATGCCAGGTTAGAAGTCCGCACCCCTAACCACTACACCAAACTGGCTCTCTAGATGGTTTAGGTGGGTAACAGCACAGGTTAAGCAGCCAAGTGGCCTGCAGCAGTGGTCCCCAACACACGGGCCGTGGCCCTCTGCCGGGCCGCGAAGGCCTTGGTGCCGGGCCGCGGCTCCCTCTCCCCGCCCCCCCCCCCGCAGTAAGAAGCTTCCCGGGCTGCAATCAGGGCCGCGGCCGCACATGCGCCATGTGCTGCCGAAATCGCGCATGCGTGGCATTTTCGCACATGCGCGAAAGTGCCACGCATGTGCGATTTCAGCCTCGCATGCCCAATGTGCGGGTGCACATGCGCGGGCGGGCAGTTGCCCTGCCGGTCCCCAGCCTCAAAATGGTTGGGGACCACTGGCCTGCAAGATTGTGGCAAGGCATCCCCATGGTGACCAAACATTGGGAGGCAGGAGACTTGGGCAGTAGGCAAAAACTTTCATCGCCACCGAAGGAATGGGAGAAGCCTGTCTTGCTTGCAGCTTATCCCCCCAAACAGCCACCTGATAGCAGCATCCCAAAGGATGGATGAGAGTTAAACGTCCCCTTCGAGGGTGTCAGAATCCCCAGGTTTTCTGCCATGATTTTATTCTGTTTCAATTATTTAATTCTGTTGATTGCTAAGATGTTGCTTTGTCCTGTCTTGTCCTGATGTAACACAGATGCTTTGGTTTGACACCTCAAGGTCGTTTCCTGCCGCTATGTTTTATGATTCCCTATCCAGAGCCTCTTGTGGCGCAGAGTGGTAAGGCAGCAGAAATGCTGTCTGAAGCTGGCTGCCCATGAGGCTGGGAGTTCAATCCCAGCAGCCAGCTTAAGGTTGACTCAGCCTTCCATCCTTCTGGTAAAATGAGTACCCAGCTTGCTGGGGGGTAAACGGTAATGACTGGGGAAGGCACTGGCAAACCACCCCGTATTGAGTCTGCCATGAAAACACTAGAGGGCGTCACCCCAAGGGTCAGACATGACTCGGTGCTTGCACAGGGGATACATTTACCCTCCCTCCACATTCCTTCCCTTCCCTTTTGTAAGAATTCCGTAGTTCCCAGACCTGTTGTTCCGATAGCCAAATGCTTATCTTGATATTTTGGCTCCTTTGAACAGTGCCTGGTTTCCAGGAGAGGGGAGCAAATCCCTATATAGCTTGTTTTATGTTTTGTACTTCAGTCCTGACTATGCCTTCATTGTGGATGCTTTCATCGTTCTTAAATAAAGAAGCTTTCATTCTATGAGGTTACTTGTTTAGAAATCGGAGTTACTCGTACTCTCAGGCAAACCTGGAGAGTGACACATTGCCAGGTGGAGACTTGGGGTGGCCTTTGGTACCTGGATGTATTGGCTGGCTGGAACAAAGTGGCGCTTGTGGGTCATGTTGTGTATGCGGGTTAGCAGAGACTTGGAGCAGGGATCCCAGCACTAGCATTCGGGACACGTGATTGGCACTGGCTAGTATGTTATAGTTGTCCAATCAGGGTGCTCTGCTTAGGGCCAATCACAGGCTTCGGTGAGAACCCCTCCACTTTATATAGGTTCGGCTAGTGGGCTGTTGGTTAGTTCAGTTGCATGTGATCAATAAAGAGCTGATGTTTTGGCACATGAGCGACTCTGCTCCTGATTGAGCCTGCTATTCAACAGACCAGCAGGCTACTTTGCCACGGACAGCAGCAAAAGAAGGCTCGAAAGGAAGACTCGCAGGACTGGTTTTCCCAGGGGGGGATGAGAAAGGGAAGGGGGTGGCAGTGGGGCTGTCGAATTCGATATCCTCTCTAAGCAAGCCAGGCAGTAAGAGGGACCCCATGCGACCGCAGGCTCCCGGGAGAAAGGTCTGCTCACCTCCTCGAATACAAGAACTTGTTGAGCGGCCCACCAGCTGCCATCTCCATCACCAGCATCAGCGCCTCGGCCTCGCAGACCCCGATCACGCGGACAATGTAGGGGTTGTCAAGCTGGTGCATGATGTACGCCTCCTTCATCATGTCCTCCTTGGCAGCATCCTCATTCCCGCTTTTCAGCATCTTGATGGCCACGTCTATCTGCCTCCTGCAAAGGGGACGTTGGAGGGGGGATTAACCCATGGCCAGGCTCACACGGATGGGGGGGGGGGAATAGACACTTTAAGACAGAGATCTTGCGAGCTAAGGGGGCGTGCCTCAGAGGTCAGGGGTTGGAGCCTAGCAGAATGCAGCGGGAGCTAGTTGCGCTTGGCGTGCGTGGCATGTTGTCGATGTGCATGGCACGGGTTGGGTCTGGGCGTGGCTGTGCATGGAGTTTCAGAGGCGGAGCCTAATAAATACAGGGGTGGAGCTAACCCGTAGGGTTTTGTAAGTCAAGAAGAAGGTAGCCTGCACCTTGAGGCTGCCCCTCTCCTGAAAGTTTGGTCCTGGCGACTCTGAGAAAGAGGGTGAAAAGACAGGGGGGGGTGATTGTCATCCCCCCCCCACAGCCAGTTCCCTGAAATTTCCTTCTCTTTGCAGTTATTGTGAATCTTGGGCATGCCCAGAGTGCTCAAAAGGCAAATTTAGGGATGCCAGCTTTCAGGTGGGACCTGGGAATCCCCTGGAATTACATCTCATCTCCATATGGCAGAGATCAGTTCCCCTGGAGAAACTGGGTGCTTTGGAGGGTGGACTCTGTGGCCCTGGACCCCACTGAGCTCCCAGTCCTCCCAGTCCTCCCCACTGAACTCCCAGTCCTCCCCAGGCTCCATCCCCAAATTTCCAGCTGTTTCCTAAGATGGATCTGGCAACTTTATCACTCCCCTAGCCCCTGATGGGGGCCAGCAAACCTAGGCAAATTCCCAATGGCCAAGAACCCCTTGACTGTAGCTCACAGTTAGTTCTTTTGGATGTGGCAGGATCTGAATCCAAAACTAGCCCCAAATCTAGTCTGTTGTTTGGTTTGCTGGTTTCCTTATACTGCATTTCCCCCTTATTTTGTTATGATAAGCTGTTCTGGCAAGGACACTGTGAAATAAACACCTGAGTACAGGTCTACATTCATTCATTCATTCATTCACTCACTCACTCACTCACTCACTCACTCACTCACTCACTCACTCACTCACTCACTCACTCATCATTTTATATCCTGCCACTCCCATAACATGGCTCATGGCGGGTTGCAATCATAAATATACATTATAATCTGCCTAAAACAAGAATAAAGTCCCTGTAAAAACCCACCCCCCAGGCAGAGAAAGACCCCCCCCCCATATAACAGACCCTATGATAGCACATGGCCTCAGGGGCAATTCCAGGGGGGGCTGATGACCTGGCGGTGTCTCCATGGAGACAGAAACAAAACAAATTAAGTAAGAACGAAGAAGTGAGGGGAGGGAAATCACTTACTTCCTCATTTTATAAACGCCTTTCCTGACACACCCAAAGTTTCCCGCGCCCAGTTCGACTTCGTCCACTATCAGGTTGCTCCTTTTGAGAAACAGTTTCTTGTCCTTCAGCTCTTCGGGGTCACTGTAAGGACTCTCATAGCAGGAAGTGTCCATGGGAAGGATCCGGGCCTTGTTCCCGATGCCTGCTCCGTTCCCAAGGGGGAGGGGAAAGGGTGGAGGAAGAGTATTTGAAGAATCCCTTCAATCCATGCAAGCCAGAGAATCTCTGCCTGCTACTGGGCATCAGGAGTCTCCCAATAGCTTGTCTCAGGGGGGCTAGTGGGACCTGGCGGTAGACCTCCAAGGATCTGTCTGCTCCACCAAGTTCCCGACCCTTAGACCTCATCAAAGGTGAGCACCGATAAAAGGGCATTTCTTACCTGAAACATTTACAGACCTTCAAAATGTCCTTCCTTCCTTCCTACAGTTTATCTCGTGTCCCAAGAACTGGTACCAACTTTTCCAGGCTTCAGCCCCAAATTTCCAAAACCAGAGCTGCAACCCTGTTTCCAATTGTCAGACCCCCACGATTGCACTGGTCCTTTTTTTATGGAAATTAAGTGTATACCATGATTTCTCTGATATGCACATTGTGGATGGAGAATTCCCTCATAACTGCCAAGTTTCTAGCTCTCATGGGCTGCATATATGGAACGAGCCTGTTTTCTTCCATCACCCTTGGAAACGCTGCAGTTTTCCAAGGATTCTTAACAGTGTAATACCATGATTGGCCACAAGGTGGAAGTAATACAATATGCACTCAGTATGGCCCATCTAAGAGCCTCTTGTGGCGTAGGGTGGTAAGGCAGCAGAAATGCTGTCTGAAACTCTGACCATGAGGCTGGGAGTTCAATCCCAGAAGCTGGCTCAAGGTTGACTCAGCCTTCCATCCTTCCGAGATCAGTAAAATGAGTACCCAGCTTGCTGGGGGGTAAACGGTAATGACTGGGGAAGGGAATGGCAAACCACCCCGTATTGAGTCCGCCAAGAAAACACCAGACGGCGTCACCCCAACGGTCAGACATGATCCAGGGGATACCTTTGCCTTCACCTTTATGGCCCAGGCTAGCCGAATAATGTGAAATCTCAAAAACGTAGCAAGATTTTCCCTATATCATACTTGGGTGGGAGACTGCCATGGTTCACTCCACAGAGGCAGGCAATGGCAAACCACCTCGGAGCTTCTCTGGCCATGAAACCCCCTAGGCAGAAGTCAGCTGCAGCTTGGGGCCACTTTCTGCCGCTGCCAATTTTGCACATGTTGAATAATGCACTTTCAATTCACTTTACAACTGGATTTACAATGGTGGGAAACAGTAAAATCCACTTGTGAACAATCATGAAAGCCCATTATACAGTCCATTTAAAGTGCATTATTCAGGATGTGTGAAAGCGAAGAGGAGTTTTGCTTTATAAGAATCATTATAATTCCGAGACGGAGATTCAGTTCTTCCTAGAAGACAAGCTTCCCATTGCAACAGAGAAGATGGCTGAATCCTTTGCCACAGTTCTGCAAGATAAAACTTGCACCTGTAAGAAATAACCCGTCTCTGATATTCCTTTCGGGGTCCATACTGATGGCCCTCTAGTTCATTTTATTAGCAACTAACTTTTAATCTGTATTTTAAATGTCCTACAAGTGTTTTATTAAACTTGCTAGGGCCCAAGCCCCTTGCATTCAGGAATACAACGGGTGCTAGATTGGGGGGGGGGGGTGGAAGAACTCTAAGGACAGCCTCCCCCTCCCCCCAGGACCTGGAAAGGCTGCAGGCAGCTCTTAGAGAACTTACCAGCAGGGGCAGCTCTCATGCAGTGGGGATCTGCAGCCTCCAAGCTTCGGAGGGACGTGGAAGGAGGAGGGGGTGGTCAGGGGTGGGGGACGGAAGGGGATTGTCTGGCTGCTGGACAGACTGGCAAGCCCGTTGGAGGAGGAGGCACCCAGGGGCGGGACAGCTGCCCCGAGTGGGCATTAAGTGCTGAGTGGCACTTAAGCCATGAGACCAGCTCCTCCTCCAAGCCCTTACTAGTTATTCTAACTTCATCTTGTTCTATCCATCATTCTATGTCTAGGCTCCATTATAATTACCACATTATTACCACAAACTTTGGTTTTCTCTGAATCTGAGTAATCTGAATATATCTGAGTAATATGTACTTGGATTCTTGGGACCAGTTGAAATTTACAGGCATAGAACAGCTACAACAACATGGTTTGGGGAAAGTAAACATTCAAAAACTATTACTACAAAGGGAGGCTGAATGGATTTTTACGTTAAACATCTTACAACCTAATGGGTTAAACAACACAATGGATTTAACATGTTTCCTATAAAAGAACAGTACATTTCTTTAAATGGTGGCTGCCGCATAATTGCTCTAATGAACTGGTTGAATGGCTTTTAATAAATATAGTAAGGCTCCTTTCATTTTCTTGGGTCACTGCTGCAGAGTAATTACACTTTGTGATAGTAATATTGTTAGGTAAGTGTATTATTGCTGAGAGTTGATACTGGAAGTGTGGTTTATACTTAACATTTAAATAACATTTAAATAACATTTAATAGGTATTATGGTATATGACAGTAATATTGTTTTGGTTGAATTCATTAGACCCCTACAAATCTGGATATTATGCAACCAATTTGGGATTGAGCTACATAAACCAAGATATTATAAGCAATTAAATAGGTAATATTCACCATTCAAGTGAATTAACCTTTAATGACATTTTATAAGGATTTATACGATGTATGATTTGATCTTTGTAGGTTATTTTCAACAAACATAAGAATACTATTAAAGAAGATTGAGTTATTACAATATGGAGGTATTTCCATCCCTCTTTTTGTAATGTTGATCCTTATTTCGAATTAACATGTAGCAGGGGAATATATTTATATGTTATATAATATATTAGATCATACATTTATATTTAAAATATCACTGATGAAGGTATCGAAAACGGACTAGACCCGGGAATCCGTTTTGAAATTGTTCTGAACATTCTGAAATCACTGGCTTAGATTCCTGTGCTTACTCACCTGTGGGGTCAGGCGTGTAGCCATCTGAATTTTGAGATGTTAGTCTCCTTGGAGCCTAGCAGTGGCCAAAAAAGAGTTTCAAGGCAATATACGTAGCTCTGCGATATTTTATTCTTCCCCAAACTCCAGAGAGGGGGGGGGGGAAATGGGAATGTCCCAGGTCCAACCCATAAGCCCAGCTTTCAACCAATCTTCTTGTTAAAAATCTCCTCAGCCACATTTCTCACCTGATTTGGGATTTCAAAGCTATCTGGTCTTATTTCCGAAGTCTTAGGAATCCATTGTGGGTTTGCTTTTTTCCTCCCCTTTCTGACTTGCTTCCCCAGCTTTTATTTTCTTTCCCTTCCTTCATGCTGTAATCTTTTCTCCAGGGTAGGGGACAGAGGGTGATACTGGGGGAGAAATTCTCCCAGTGGCATGCCATGGGGCCTTGCCACTAGGAGGTTTTCTATATGCCTCCCTTCGCCCAACTGATCCAAAGTTTCAGCCTGGGGTGTCATCAATATGCTGATGATGCCAAGCTATATCTGTTGATGGGCAACCATCCGTCTGCACCCCCAGAATTCCTTGAACAGATTCTTGGAGGCTGTGACTGGCTGAAGCAGAGTTGGCTGAAGTTATACGCCAAGAGTCTGGGTGAGATGCTATATGTCTCTTTATCTTACTGTTTTAATAACTCATTAACTCACTGTAAATTGCTACTCTGCATATTAATTGTCATCAGGGATCCCTGAACATCCCTGATGAACATCCCTGACATCCCTGATGACCACAGTGGGGTAGTTACTGACCTGGAGCCAGACATCCTGGAATGTGAAGTCAAATGGGCCTTAGGAAGTCTGAGCAACAATAAAGCTAGTGGTGGTGACAGCATTCCAGTTGAACTATTCAAAATCTTAAAGGACGATGCAGTAAAAGTGCTACACTCAATATGCCAGCAAATTTGGAAAACTCAGCAATGGCCACAGGATTGGAAAAGGTCAGTTTACATTCCAATCCCAAAGAAGGGCAATGCCAAAGAATGTTCAAACTACCGCACCATTGCACTCATTTCTCATGCTAGCAAAGTTATGCTCAAAATCCTACAAGCTAGGCTCCAGCAATATGTGGACCGAGAACTTCCAGAAGTACAGGCAGGATTTCGAAGAGGTAGAGGAACTAGAGATCAAATTGCCAACATACGCTGGATCATGGAAAAAGCTAGGGAGTTCCAGAAGAACATCTACTTCTGCTTCATTGACTATGCTAAAGCCTTTGATTGTGTGGAGCACAACAAATTGTGGAAAGTTCTTAAAGAGATGGGAATACCAGAGCATCTTATTTGTCTCTTGAAAAATTTATATGCAGGTCAAGAAGCAACAGTGAGAACTGAACATGGAATCACTGACTGGTTCAAAATTGAGAAAGGAGTTCGGCAAGGCTGTATACTGTCGCCTTGCCTATTTAACTTGTATGCGGAGCACATCATGAGAAAGGCGGGATTAGAGGAGTCACAAATTGGGATCAAGATTGCAGGGAGAAATATCAACAACCTCAGATATGCAGATGATACCACTCTAATGGCAGAAAGTGAAGAGGAACTAAAGAGCCTGTTGATGCGGGTGAAGGAGGAGAGTGCAAAAGTTGGCTTGAAACTCAACATCAAGAAAACAAAGATCATGGCAGCCGGCCCTCTCAATTCCTGGCAAATAGATGGGGAAGAAATGGAGATAGTGACGGATTTTATTTTCCTCGGCTCCAAGATCACTGCAGATGGGGACTGCAGCAAAGAAATTAAAAGACGCTTGCTCCTAGGGAGGAAAGCTATGGCAAATCTAGACAGCATCCTAAAAAGCAGAGACATCACCCTACCAACAAAAGTGCGTTTAGTCAAGGCTATGGTATTCCCAGTTGCAATGTATGGCTGCGAAAGTTGGACCATAAGGAAGGCCGAGCGTCAAAGAATTGAGGCTTTTGAACTCTGGTGCTGGAGAAGACTCTTGCGAGTTCCTTGGACTGCAAGGCGAACAAACCGGTCAGTCCTAGAGGAGATCAGCCCTGACTGCTCTTTAGAAGGCCAGATCCTGAAGATGAAACTCAAATACTTTGGCCACCTCATGAGAAGGAAGGACTCCCTGGAGAAGAGCCTAATGCTGGGAGTGATCGAGGGCAAAAGAAGAAGGGGACGACAGAGAATGAGGTGGATGGATGGAGTCACTGAAGCAGTAGGTGCAAACTTAAAAGGACTCCAGGGAATGATAGAGGACAGGAAGGCCTGGAGGATCATTGTCCATGGGGTCGCGATGGGTCGGACACGACTTCGCACATAACAACAACAACATATTAATTGTATTGATGCAATTCTATCTTGATGTCATCTGCTGTACATCCACACAGAGAGGGTAGAAAACACATCCAAATAAAAATAAATTTTAAAATGCCCTTTTTGTGTATTTTAGGGCTTTATGGTCTTAATTTTGCAAGTCGTTTCAAGGATATTTCCAATAAATAAGTGCAAAGGAGCCATGGAGATGACTAAGGGTCATGTGTTCATCAGTGCCGTAGTGGAAATGGAGATGCAAATGAGCTGAAGAAACTAAAAACTTCAGCCAAGTTGGCATTCTCTAATTCTAGAATTAGGGCTAGAAATTCTCCTTCTTAAAACAAAAGTAAGGAAGAGAGACAGGTAGCATAGAGTTGAAACGTTAGGAAGAAAAACAGGAAGCACAGAATTCAAGTTTCCATGAGAGAACTAGGCAGCGCAGATTTGAACTTTTGTGAGAGAGTAATGCGGAATGGAATTCCTCAAGAAAGACGGGAAGTGTGGAATTTGTGCTTCCGCAAGGTAAACAGGCAGTGCAGATTCCAATCTTCTGCAAGAGAGACAGGCAATATGAATTCCAAATGTCAAGAGCAGAGACCAGGAGCATGGAGTTTTAACTTCCGTAAAAGAGCCAGGCAGTGTAAAGTATAAACTTCTGCATGGAAGACAGGCCCTCAGAGATCTGGCTTTTGCAGGGGAGACAGGCAGTGTGAAGTCCAAATTGCCATACAGAGTTTGAACTTCTTCAAAGAAAAAGGCAATAAGGAGTTCAAGTTTTCCGATGAGAGACAGGGAACGCAGAATTCTAACTTCAGGAAGAGAAATAGGCGGCACAGAGTTCGAACTTCAGGAAGAGAGACAGGGAACACAGAGTTCGAACTTCAGGAAGAGAGACAGGCAGCACAGAAGAGATACAGGCAGCACAGAGTTCAAACTTCAGGAAATCTGACAGGCAGCACAGAAGAGAGACAGGCAGCACAGAGTTCGAACTTCAGGAAGAGAGACAGGGAACACAGAGTTCGAACTTCAGGAAGAGAGACAGGCAGCACAGAAGAGAGACAGGCAGCACAGAAGAGAGACAGGCAGCACAGAGTTCGAACTTCAGGAAGAGATACAGGCAGCACAGAGTTCAAACTTCAGGAAATCTGACAGGCAGCACAGAAGAGAGACAGGCAGCACAGAGTTCGAACTTCAGGAAGAGAGACAGGCAGCACAGAGTTCGAACTTCAAGAAAAGAGACAGGGAACACAGAGTTGAAAATTCAGGAAGTCAGGCAGCACAGAGTTCGTACTTCAGGAAGAGAGACAGGCAGCACAGAGTTCAAACTTCAGGAAGAGAGACAGGCAGCATGGAGCTTGAACTTCAGGAAGTCAGACAGGCAGCATGGAGTTTGAACTTCAGGAAGAGAGACAGGGAACACAGACTTCTAAATTCAGTAAGAGAAATAGGCGGCACAGAGTTCGAACTTCAGGAAGAGATACAGGCAGCACAGAGTTCGAACTTCAGGAAGAGATACAGGCAGCACAGAGTTTGAACTTCAGGAAGAGAGACAGGGAACACAGACTTCTAAATTCAGTAAGAGAAATAGGCGGCACAGAGTTCGAACTTCAGGAAGAGATACAGGCAGCACAGAGTTCAAACTTCAGGAAGTCAGACAGGCAGCACAGATGAGAGACAGGCAGCACAGAGTTCGAACTTCAGGAAGTCAGACAGGCAGCACAGAAGAGAGACAGGCAGCACAGAGTTCAAACTTCAGGAAGTCAGACAGGCAGCACAGAAGAGAGACAGGCAGCACAGAGTTAGAACTTCAGG
Organism: Paroedura picta; assembly: GCF_049243985.1. NCBI lineage: Eukaryota > Metazoa > Chordata > Lepidosauria > Squamata > Gekkonidae > Paroedura > Paroedura picta. The sequence continues at coordinate 2,685,467 of NC_135372.1, forward strand.
AAGAGAGACAGGCAGCACAGAGTTCGAACTTCAAGAAAAGAGACAGGGAACACAGAGTTCAAAATTCAGGAAGTCAGGAAGCACAGAGTTCGTACTTCAGGAAGAGAGACAGGCAGCACAGAGTTCAAACTTCAGGAAGAGAGACAGGCAGCACAGAGTTCGTACTTCAGGAAGAGAGACAGGCAGCACAGAGTTCGTACTTCAGGAAGAGAGACAGGCAGCACAGAGTTTGAACTTCAGGAAGAGAGACAGGGAACACAGACTTCTAAATTCAGTAAGAGAAATAGGCGGCACAGAGTTCGAACTTCAGGAAGAGATACAGGCAGCACAGAGTTTGAACTTCAGGAAGAGAGACAGGGAACACAGACTTCTAAATTCAGTAAGAGAAATAGGCGGCACAGAGTTCGAACTTCAGGAAGAGATACAGGCAGCGCAGAGTTCAAACTTCAGGAAGTCAGACAGGCAGCACAGAAGTGAGACAGGCAGCACAGAGTTCGAACTTCAGGAAGTCAGACAGGCAGCACAGAAGAGAGACAGGCAGCACAGAGTTCGAACTTCAGGAAGTCAGACAGGCAGCACAGAAGAGATACAGGCAGCACAGAGTTCAAACTTCAGGAAGTCAGACAGGCAGCACAGAAGAGAGACAGGCAGCACAGAGTTCGAACTTCAGGAAGAGAGACAGGCAGCACAGAGTTCGAACTTCAAGAAAAGAGACAGGGAACACAGAGTTCAAAATTCAGGAAGTCAGGCAGCACAGAGTTCGTACTTCAGGAAGAGAGACAGGCAGCACAGAGTTCGTACTTCAGGAAGAGAGACAGGCAGCACAGAGTTCAAACTTCAGGAAGTCAGACAGGCAGCACAGAGTTGGAACTTTCAATAGATTAACAGGCAGTGCAGAGTGAATCTCTAATCCAGTCTGTTTTCTTTTGTCCCTTTGAAGCAAGTTTCAACACAGCCATCCAACAGATTTTCCTACCTCCCTTGCGAAGAAGTGCTTTGCTGTCACAACTGTGAAGTACAGTTAAGTTTCCAACCTCCTGGTGGAGGCTGGAGATCTCCTGAGATTCCAATTGATCTCAGGATGACAGGGATCCATTCCCCTGGAGAAAATAGGTGCTTTGGAAGGTGGACTTTCTGGCACTGGACCCTCTGAAATCCCTCCCTCTCCATATCCATATCTCAGGTTCCACCCCTGAATCTCCCACTGTGGAACTGGCAACCCAAAGTGGGATAAATCCAAGAATCCAAATGTCAGTAACATACTTACCATTGCAGAAGGGTGAGCTGGCGGGACAGGTGCTGTTAATGCTAGAAATTGGGGTTTGGGGGAGATAAATAAGATTACTGAATGTAAAAAGGGCTGGATCAGACCAATGTTGGCCCAGAACCAAAAAAGGAACACAACCCAACCTTTACAAGCGGGAACTCAGATGTTAAGCTGTACAATAAAATATTATTAAAACAGTAATTATTTATTGTGGTGCACAATTTAAAAATAGAATAAAAACTAGAATCATAGAATCGAATCATAGAGTTGGAAGGGGCCATACAGGCCATCTAGTCCAACCCCCTGCTCAACGCAGGATCAGCCCAAAGCATCCTAAAGCAGTGGTCCCCAACCTTTTTTCGGCTGGGGACCGGCAGGGCGATGGCCACGCCCGCGCTGTGCGCATGCGTGGCCGCGCCTGTGCAGCGTGCATGCGCAGCCAGGCCTCGCAGGCACACACGCGCACAGCACGGACGAAGTTGCGCATGCGCGAAAGTACCGCACGATGTGCGGCACGACTTTTATTCCCTCTCCCCCCCCTCCCGCAATAAGTAGTTTTTTACTGCGGGGGGAGGCGGGGAGAGGGAACCGCGGCCCCGCGCCCTGGCCTTTGCGGCCCGGCACCAGGCCGCGGACCGCAGGTAGGGAACCACTGTCCTAAAGCATCCAAGAAAAGTGTGTATCCAACCTTAGCTTGAAGACTGCCAGTGAGGGGGAGCTCACCACCTCCTTAGGCAGCCTATTCCACTGCTGAACTACTCTGACTGTGAAATTTTTTTCCTGATATCTAGCCTATATTGTTGTACTTGTAGTTTAAACCCATTACTGCGTGTCCTCTCCTCTGCAGCCAACGGGAACAGCATCCTGCCCTCCTCCAAGTGACAACCTTTCAAATACTTAAAGAGGGCTATCATGTCCCCTCTCAAGCTCCTTTTCTCCAGGCTGAGCATTCCCAAGTCCCTCAACCTATCTTCATAGGGCTTGGTCCCTTGGCCCCAGATCATCCTCGTCACTCTCCTCTGTACCCTTTCAATTTTATCTACGTCCTTCTTGAAGTGAGGCCTCCAGCACTGCACACAGTACTCCAGGTGTGGTCTGACCAGTGCCGTATACAATGGGACTATGGTATCTTGTGATTTTGATGTGATGCCCCTGTTGATACAGCCCAAAATGGCATTCGCCTTTTTTACCGCTGCATCACACTGCCTGCTCATGTTTAGTTTACAATCCACAAGTACCCCAAGGTCTCGTTCACACACAGTGCTACCTAGAAGCGTATCCTCCATCCAGTAGGCATGCTTTTCATTTTTCTGACCCAGATGCAGAACTTTACACTTATCTTTATTAAATTGCATCTTGTTCTCATTTGCCCATTTTTCCATTGTGTTCAGATCTCGTTGAACTCTGTCTCTATCTTCCGGAGTATTTGCCAGTCCTCCCAATTTGGTGTCATCTGCAAACTTGATGAGTAGTCCCTCCACCCCCTCATCTAGATCATTAATAAATATGTTAAAAAGTACCGGGCCGAGCACCGAGCCCTGAGGTACCCCGCTACTCACCTCCCTCCAGTCTGATGAAACACCATTGACAACAACTCATTGAGTGCGGTTCTCTAACCAATTCCCTATCCACCTAACTATCTGAAAATCCAGATTGCAGTCCTTCAACTTATCCATCAGAACATCATGGGGAACCTTGTCAAAAGCATTACTACATAAAAACTATGCAGAACTAACTGCACATAAGACCAAACGCGTTTCGCCCCTACTGGGTCTTCTTCAGTGGTCAGAAGTATAACAATACACTCTATAGACAAAGTCTGAACTAATTATAAAGTGTAGCTGAGTGGGATCTGTAGATTATGGCTCCAACCAATATGTAATTTTTTTATTATTATTATTATTATTATTAGATTTATAGCCCGCCACTCCCTTGCGGCTCGTGGCGGGTAACAATATCGCAATTCCCCATTAAAACCCCATAAAACAATAATAACATTGCCAATATTGCCGGCATGGCAAGAATGGCAGCTCAACTTCCCCCCCGCTCCCACTACTAGCGGGTGGAGAGGAGGTCCTGATGATGTTTTGCTTCGGGTCCAGAACCCGAGTCCCCGGGGGAGGCATAGATCTATTATCAGCCCCGGCCTCAACCATAAACCTGGCGGAAGAGCTCCGTCTTGCAGTCCCTGCGGAATGTTGAAAGATCCCGCAGGGCCCGCAGCTCTCCCAGGAGCTCATTCCACCAGGTGGGGGCCAGGACCGAAAAGGCCCTGGCCCTGGTCGAGGCCAGGCGTTACTTTTTTCTAATGCACATGAGATACACTCTCAGCACAGAATTATATGATAGCGAAGAGTGGTGAGCCTAGGCAGATGCCATAGGAGGTGGTCTCCAAAAAGTAAAAAAAAATTACATATTGGTTGGAGCCATAATCTACAGATCCCACTCAGCTACACTTTATAATTAGTTCAGACTTTGTCTATTGAGTGTATTGTTATACTTCTGACCACTGAAGAAGACCCAGTAGGGTCGAAATGCGTTTGGTCTTATGTGCAGCTAGTTCTGCATAGTTTTTATGTAGTTTTTATTCTGTTTTTAAATTGTGCACCACAATGTTGGCCCAGCCCAGAATCCTGTTCCCAGCGATGGACAGACAGAAGTTGTCGGGAATGGTAGCCCTTCCCTGTGTCTCTATAGCAGGGGTGGCCAAACTGTGGTCCTCCAGATGTCCATGGACTACAGTTCCCATGAGCCCCTGCCAGATGCTCATGGGAATTGTAGTCCATGGACATCTGGAGAGCCACAGTTTGGCCACCCCTGCTCTATACCCTGTGGAAGTAAGTGGTATCTGAACATCTGAACATGGGGAGTCCATGGAGGTGGATCCCGTCAGCCCCAGTGGCTTTTACCAAACCTTTTGGCAGGGAGTCCAACGAGCAAAGCACACAGAGTACGAGGAAGGAGTTTTATTTGTCTGTCATGAATCGATGTCATCAACTGAACGTGAGTGTCATGAAAGCGAGGGGGAAGTTCACTTTCTCCAGTCTACGCATAGTGTTGGGTCCCTCCTATCACTTCTGATAATAGAGGGTATTTCTCGTAATGGAAGGGAACCTCCCTGCCTCAACTGCAGTCTACTATGTGCTACTCCTGGGCATGGGGAGGACCCCCCCTCAGAGCAGTATGAGGGTTGAATCCAATGACAGCAACAGGACAGGAGAATCAACCCCTCACCCTTTTAGTGGCAATGATCAATATCATCCAACCCATAATCTTATATGCCACTTTCATGTCCCACCTCCTTATTCCCCATTTTTCTTAAGTGAAAAGCCCCATTAATTTCTTCATCCTGTGCCCTTTTCTGCATATTTCCTTGCTCAGGGTATCTCTCTTTTGAAGTAGAGCTGGGCGGGAGGGGGGGGGGGGTTGTACCTGAAGTCTCAAAGTGGCTTACAATCACCTGCCCTTCCTCTCCCCACCACAGATACCTGGTGAGGTAGGTGAGGCTGAGAGAGCTCAGAGAGAACTGGGCCTGGCCCAAGGTCAACCAGGAGGCCTTGTGAGTCTCAAAGCAACTTGCAATCACCTACCCTTCCTCCCCCCACAACAGATCTCATGTAAGTTAGGTGAGGCTGAGAGAGTTCTGAAAGAACTGGGAGGTCACCCCTCTGTCTTCTTCCAGATTAGAGGCTGCCTCTCTTAACCACCACACCAAGCTGGTGTGACATGCCTGACCAGAAGAGAACATGATTTTTGGAAGAAGGAGTTCCTGAGGAGATTTGTTAGTCGTCCCCCCCCCCAGACATTTCCCAAGGGGGAAAGGAAAGTTACCTGTTGATGTAGAGGGGTTTATGGTGCACTCCTTCAAGTAGTAGATCAGACCATCCGGTTTGAGTTTGAAATACTCGACCAACTGTAGAAAGAGATGTGGCAAGGAAAGGACAATCAGACTCCTGAAGGAAAATTGACCCGAGAATTTATTACCAGTATTTTAGGCTGTGTTTAGCCAGGCAGAGGTGGGAAAAACATAAACTGCCACACCAAACCACCATTCCGGTAACTGTGTTGGTTTCCAGATACTCTCTCTTTTTAAAAATTATTTGCTTATGTTTTTGTGTATGATTTCAGTTTGCCGTTTCGTGCTGTTTGTTTTGCAGGCTTGCTCGTCTTGTGTGTGAAGATCATAGGACAATGCTTCTCAAAAGCCAGTTTATATTCTACATTTATGCCACTGATATGCATATAATTGATCTACTGGTAATCAAATAATCTCAAAACATGGGGGGAATCAATGTAAGCGAAGAAAAGCGGCAGGAAATAATCCTGGCCTTGAGTCCACTGGAAACTTCTGCAGACAAAAGGGGATTTTGTCAGCAAATAGGGACATTCTCAACATCCTCCTCCTTCTACTTATTATTATATTTTAATTGGCACCCTTGGCCACCGGTCTCCCTGAAGGAGCTTGGGTCAAATATCAATCAGCTTAAATGAGCTCCTCAAGGAAAACATGAAATGGTGGGCTCCATTTTTAGCTTCACTTTTTGCAACGGGGTGAATCTCTAAAGACTGGAGGTTAGCTGTGATTGTGTCTCTGTATAAAAAGGGGAGCACATACAATCCCTCCAACTATAGGCCAATAAGTCTCCTAAAGAGCCAGTTTGGTGTAGTGGTTAGGAGTGCGGACTTCTAATCTGGCATGCCGGGTTCGATTCTGCACTCCCCCACATGCAGCCAGCTGGGTGACCTTGGGCTCGCCATGGCACTGATAAAACTGTTCTGACCAGGCCAAGATATCAGGGCTCTCTCAGCCTCACCTCCCTCACAGGGTGTCTGTTGTGGGGAGAGGAAAAGGAAGGTGACTGTAAGCTGCTTTGAGCCTCCTTCGGGTAGGGAAAAGTGGCATATAAGAACCAACTCTTCTTCTTCTTCTAAATATCATATACCAGGCACCTGCTTGACAAATTCTCAAAATGGCTTGATCAAGAGAATATTCTAGTGATAGAACAGGCCAGTTTCAGAGAGGGTAGGCCTTACTCTTCAACAGTTAATAGAAAAATACAGCTCAAAGGCAGAGGAACTAGAGATCTAATTGCCAACATACGCTGGGCTAAGGAACTGATAGCCTTTGATTGTGTGGAGCACAACAAATTGCGGCAAGTTCTTAAAGAGATGGGAATACCAGAGCATCTCATTTGTCTCTTGAGAAACCTATATGCAGGTCAAGAAGCAACAGTGAAAACCGAGCATGGAATCACTGGTTCAAAATTGAGAAAGGAGTTCGGAAAGGCTGTATACCTTGCCTATTTAACTTGTATGTGGAGCACATCCTGGCAAATAGATGGGGAAGAAATGGAGATAGTGACAGATTTTATTTTCCTGGGCTCCAAGATCACTGCAGATGGGGACTGCAGCACAGAAATTAAAAGACGCTTGCTCCTGGGGAGGAAAGCTATGGCAAATCTAGACAGCATCCTAAAAAGCAGAGACATCACCCTGCCAACAAAAGTGCATTTAGTCAAGGCTATGGTCTTCCCAGTTGCAATGTATGACTGCGAAAGTTGGACCATAAGGAAGGCCGAGCGTCAAAGAATTGAGGCTTTTGAACTCTGGTGCTGGAGAAGACTCTTGCGAGTCCCTTGGACTGCAAGGCGAACAAACCGGTCAGTCCTAGAGGAGATCAGCCCTGACTGCTCCTTAGAAGGCCAGATCCTGAAGATGAAACTCAAATACTTTGGCCACCTCATGAGAAGGAAGGACTCCCTGGAGAAGAGCCTAATGCTGGGAGCGAACGAGGGCAAAAGAAGAAGGGGACGACAGAGAATGAGGTGGCTGGATGGAGTCACTGAAGCAGTTGGTGCAAACTTAAATGGCCTTTGTCAAATGGCCCGCACACAAATTTGGAACATCAATGGGCACAATCTGGAAGAGGTGACCTGCTAGAAATGTTTAGGGATGGTTGTACAGGCCCCAGGGTTAAAGTTTGCCCATAGCAACTATGCTGCTAATTTAGGTGAAAGATGAGAAATTTGGGGAGGATTTTTACCTGGAATCTATGGTATACCATACATACATACATACCCTCTGTTTTCATTGTGCCCCTTAATCCCACCATTCTGTGACTTTGATCACCTCCTCCCCTTCCCCCCAAAATGTCCTGAATGTAATTTAAAAGCAAATCAAAAAACCCTGGGTTATAACGTTAAAACATTATAGAAACAGAGTTATAAGGCTATCACCTTCTTTTTAAAAACAAAAGGCAGATTCTTGAGAAGGGAGAGAGGATAGTGTCGAGGAAAGGGGCATTCCCAAACAGCTCAAAATGGGAAGCACAGGGAAAACCCCATTGCACACATTTCCTCACTGGGCAGCCCAGAATTCGACCCTGTTAGATCCCACTTGAAAAGATGAGATTTGGTTTTCTGGGGATTTTTTTGCTGCAGGGCAAGTGAGGAGGCATTTTGGGACTGCACCTGAAGAAGCAAATTTTAGTGCAGAAATTGACAAAAAAGACAACCCATTAAAAATGCAAATCCGAATGATATTGCTAGTACGGAAACCGTCAGTGATGCACACACCTGTAGAACCCACCTGCCACAGTGTATCAAACTTGGTTCCATCCTCAATGGAGTATTTCCCTGCTTTGTCTTGATTGATCCGGTAGTGATAAACTGTCTTCCCGTAGATGAGGGACAAGGCATAAGAATTCTTCTCCTTGCTTTCTCTCATTCTGCATGGAAGAGAAGGAATCAGAGGCGCACAAGTTTCCCAGAGCACCTTTGGCATCTCAAGGTGGGGGAAGCACTAGGTGAAATGAGACATTCACCCGTATATCGAACCCAGCTTCCTAACTGGTCTCACACAAACTGGGCCGGGACAGAAGATCTCAGGTTCACAGTCTCCAGGAGGGGGTGTCAGGAAAGGTCTGCCTTAGCCTGAGATCCCAGAGGGCCTTTGTCCAGTAAAGGAGATCATGTTTAAAACATTCATAACAGAACATTTTGACACCAATAAAACAAGAATAATTAAAGATGTTCCCTGTCCTACGGGGTTCTTGCATTCTGTTTGAGTCAAAGCATTAGATTAGACTTCAAGGGCAGCCCCTCCTAAAATCCAATTGTAACAGTCAGTCCTCAAGTTTGTCAAAGGGTTGTGGTATATATTCAACCCAGGATAAGCTTTTGCAAGTCCAGGCACACATAACAGCAGGACGTTGACGGCAGGTGTGTCCTAACTTCATGAATCAGCATCAAGTTTATTGTTCAGCCATAAAGGTAAAGGTAAAGGTTTCCCCTGTGCAAGCACCGGGTCATGTCTGACCCTTGGGGTGACGCCCTCCAGCGTTTTCATGGCAGACTCAATACGGGGTGGTTTGCCAGTGCCTTCCCCAGTCATTACCGTTTACCCCCCAGCAAGCAAGCTGGGTACGCATTTTACCAACCTCGGAAGGATGGAAGGCTGAGTCAACCTTGAGCCGGCTGCTGGGATCGAACTCCCAACCTCATGGGCAGACAGCTACAGACAGCATGTCTGCTGCCTTACCACTCTGCGCCACAAGAGGCTCTATGTTCAGTCATAGGCCTTTGCAAAGTTCAAAAAGACACCCATAAGCAATAAAAAGCAGACAATAGAACCCTGGACTTTATACAACAGAATATCACAGATCATCATAGCGATAATGCAAGACACTTACAAGAATTTCCCATCAGGCTGTGATCCGGAATATAGCCTGCTTTCTGCTTGCTCCCGGGAGATAGATCCATGGTACCACGGCATCTTTTCATGAGCAGTGGTAGCAATGAGTTTCTCTACCTGTGGGGCTTGGCTGATAATGGCCTGCTCCAGGGCATCTCCCTACAGAAGGCAGGGGAGAGAACTTTCATGTTCCCAAGGATTATCACAACAAATTTTACTGTCGGCTAAATCTTATATAGAAAAATGTATTTTGAACATTTGTGTGCCGTCTCTTTCCATGTGTGTGCCGTCTCTCCCAGTGGCTTATGGTGGGTTTTTTTCCAACCTACCATACCTAACCTTGCTGAATTGGAAATTGTCAGGGATTAGGAGGTTCGAATTAGAAACCGCAAAGCTAGGGGAAGTAATGCCATGGAAACTTTTGGAGGAGACAAAGAGGAGTTTTTGCGGCATATCGAAACAGGCGTAAGCCAATAAAAATAAAAATAAAAATTTGCTTTATTGCCCGCCCCTCTCTAACAAGTTATCTCATGGCGGGTTACTATATAAAATATCCCTGCAAGATAAAACATCGAAACCCTAACATAACCTGACAGCAAGAATAATAAATAGCAAGAAATGCAAATCCCTCCTTCCCTTCCCCACCAGTACCTCAGGGATAACTTTCAGGGTGCCGACTATCAAAAATATGACTGTTCTTACATATACTCTCACCTATAGTATAGAATACAGTAGAGGGGCCCATAGATCTTGTAGGGCCTCCTGTACTGGGATTCAGGCTCCCGGCAGTGTACCTTCCCCATACCTCCAGATTCCACGTCTGTCGGACGTATTCCCGCACCATGTTATCCCGGATGCTGTCGAAGAGCCCGGGCTGGGGCTCGACCCCACTGGGTCGGTTGCACGGTTTGCGGAGTGTGGAGCAAAGGCCGTCGGCGTCTTTGGAATAGAATTCACACAGCTCTTCGGGGCCGCAGTGCGCTTTGCCCCCCGCGATGGCGTAGGTTCCGTTCAGCTGGCGCTCGATGGGGTAATGGTAGAACTGGAGGTTGTGCACCAGAGACAGGACGTAGCCCCCCAGGCTCCGGAGGCATTGGCGCAGCAAGAAGAGGCCGTCAGACATCCCGGCCAGTTTGAGGTGCTCCTCTGCGTCTGAGCGGGAGATACTTCCGTAGTAGAAAGGGAGATAGGCGGCCGGGTTCGGCATCTCGAGAGACTTGCTGGTGTCACGGAAACAGTGCTCCTAGAGAAGTCTAGGGAAAAGACAAGGGCGTTTTTAGCGACACCCAAGAGGTAACTGAGGAAAGTAGGCCGACAGGGTTTTGATCAGCTGGGTTCCAATCCCACCCCACCCCGCCTGCACCCATCAATGCCTCTCCTAAAAAAGCTTGGTGGGGTGGTTAAAGAGTGGAGAACTCTGATCTGGAGAACTGGGTTTGATTCCCCGCTCCTCCACAAGCAGCCAGCTGGGGCCAGTCCCAGTTCTCTCAGAGCTCTCTCATCCTCACCTGCCTGTTGTGTCTGTTGTGGGGAGAGGCAGGGAAGGAGATTGTAAGCCACTTGGAGACTTGTTTGAGCAGCAAAAAGTGAGGTATGAAAATTAGCACTTCTTGGCTGATTTACTTTGCTTGAGAGCCAGCTGTATATAAGTTATCCACACATTTTGTTTGTTGGTTTGTTTGTTTATATGACTGCCCCCTTGGCAAGGCAGCTTGAGAGGGTTAACAACATAATAATTAAATAACATAGGGATTACAATAACATTAAAGGACAATGAAATAGTCATTGGTTAAAACAATTAAAACAAATTAAGAAATCTCGCTCAGTTCTGCTGCCACCCCAATATCTGAAGTCATTACCTGTAGATCAGGGGTAGTCAAACTGCGGCCCTCCAGATGTCCATGGACTACAATTCCCATGAGCCCCTGCCAGATGTCCATGGACATCTAGAGGGCCGCAGTTTGACTACCCCTACTGTAGATGTTTCTTATTTGTCCCAAAGGAGGACTCGTCACAGGAGGGGACCAACTCAGTGGCCTTACTGGTTGTTGGCCCCAACCAAATGCCTGGCGGAAGAGCTCCGTCTTGCAGGCCCTTGAAAACTGACCCAGCTCTGGTAGGGCCTGCAAGCTCCTCCAGGAGCTCATTCGACTAGGTGGGGGCCAGGACCAAGAAGGCCCTGGCCCTTGTTGAGGCCAAACATAAATCTCGGGTGCCTGTTCGTATTGGCTGAGCCCAAGGCCCTCAGGGGGCATAATCAGTCCTTATTAAATACTTTATTTTACCCTATTAAATACTTTATTTTCCATTAAATAAACCTTTGTGGTCCATCTCGGTGTCCTGTCAGACGCAATAACACATGAAACAGCTTCCTACTGAGTCTGTCAAAGTATTGCCTACTTAGACAGGCAGCAGCTGTCCAAGGTCTAAAGCAGAGTTCTTTCACGTCCCCGACTGCCAGATCTTTTAACAGGGATTGAACCGGGGACCTTCTGCATGCCAAGCAGATGCTCCACCTCTGAGCCACAGTCATGTCAAAATATTCTTGAAAAATTGGTCCCTGTTTACCCCACAAATGTCTTTGTCTATCAGGTTTCCAAACATGAAGCCTTTAGGAAGCATGTCGCTTACAGGCTATCAGTTCCTTATTCAAAATTTATGCCCCCCCTTTTTTTTTATTGTGGGTGTTTAGAGTTTAAGGAACCCATAGGAAAGACCAGAGTTGGGGGGACTAGACATACTACAGTCCAAAAGATTAGAGAGATTAGTTCCCCTGGAGAAAATGGAGGCTTTGAGGGGTGGACTCTATGGAGAAGGAGAAGAAGAAGAAGAAGAAGAAGAAGAACAAGAAGAAGAAGAAGAAGAAGAAGAAGAACAAGAAGAAGAAGAGCTGGCGTTTTTGCCCCACTTTTCACTACTCAAAGAAGTCTCAAAGTGGCTTACAATCACCTTCCCTTCCTCTCCCCACTACAGACACCCTGTCAGATAGGTGGGGCTGAGAGAGCTCTGACAGGACTGATCTGTGAGAACAGCTCTATCAGGGCTGCAACTAGCCCAAAGTCATGTGTAGGAGGAACAGGGAATCAAACCTGGCACTCCTGATTAGAAGCGGCCACTCTTAGGCACTACACCAAGCTGGCTCTCCCCTTTCCGGCCTCAAGCATGTGAGAAACAAGCTTTGAAAACAAAATAACACCATCAAATTCAGTCACACTGGAATAGCTCTGGAACAAATCAGCCAGGTGGAAATGTTCTGAGTCAGCCTGTTTTGAATTGAGGCTGTGCATCTCCTGGAAAATCTTTATCAGGTGAGGGGTTCTTTTAAAAAGTGATCACCTTACTCATCGCCGACTGACGTTTCTTTTCAGAAGGGCAAAGAAGCCATCTGGCCTCTGGACGGCTCATACTCGCGGTTGGAAATATTCTGAGCACCTCGTGGGTGTGAGGAATCAGGGAGGGCCGGGGAGGGGGGGAGGGGGGCTGCTTTAAGCTGGGCCTCGTTCAAGGAAGCAATTGCTAAAGGTGTGAATTCAGCTAGGAGGCGGGGGAGACATTTTACATGTGAGAGAAGAAAAACAAAGAAGGCTTCTTGAGGAAGGTTGGCTCAAAAGGACTGGTTCTCAATCCCCCCCCCCATGCTCAGATGCCTCCTTGACTCCCACCTGTTTAGCCTGCTAGGGAAGGGGGTGTTGGGTGCCCTTGGCCTAGTCACAGTTCTCTTAGAGCTGTCCTCTCATAACAGTTCTCTCAGAGCTCACTCGGCCCCACCTGCCTTGCAGGGTATTTGTTGAAGAGCAAAATAATTTGAAAGGATACATTTCCTGATTGACCTCTCCAAACCAAGGATGGAAATAGTGGCCCTGGTGAATATGCAGAAAAGGGTCACCAAAATGTTTAATGCTCCCTTTGTTAGGAACCCCAGAATTCTAATCTAGCTTTTCTACAGCAGCTTTTCACAACTTTTTTACCCTTGAGAAGCCCCTGAAACATTCTTCAGACTTCGATAAACCCCAGCAGTGGTGGGATGGGGCAGAACAGGGTTGGGAAGCTTTGCTGTGGACACGCCCACCTGGGGCCCTCCCCTCCCCACCCCCTCCAGGCCCATCACTGGCCATTTTGGGAGGGGAGAAATGGGTCGACCTGACTGTATGTGCACATATCACTTGTTTAGCAAATTTTAAAAATATATTAACAAGTAATTAATTCCCACCCATTTGGGAAACCCTTCCGTGGCCGTCAAGAAAGCTCAGGGTCTCACAACTCCCTGGCTGAGGAAGCCTGCTTGACCCCTATCCTGTGAAACTATCAAAATGTTCACGGAGTTTGCAGCTGTTTCAAGGAAGTGGAGACAATATTTTTTTCTCTCCATTAAAATCATTAATGATAAATTATTCATTTTTTTCTTTATACACGCACACTCACGGATACCTCCCCTTCCCTATTTCCTCCAGAAATGTTTTTGATACACACCCCTTTAAAACAATCCAGCTCCCCAAATCACAATTAACCTTGTAACTCGCCTCAAGCCTTCAAGGAGAGGTGAGTAATAAATTTAAATAATAATAATAATGATAATGATAATAATAAACAGGTTGCAAAAGCTAAATCACACAATCCATCTTTCATGTTTTGCAACCTGAAACATCCATTGTACATCCGAATAAGCAGCACTGTAGTACAGAAACCGAATATTTCGACATGGCTGCACAAGAGGTGCAAGAGGTGGTCAAGCGGACTAGAGGGGTAGATTGAGAGGAATAACCAGAAACGTCAAACCCGGAGTCATGAAACTCTTGAAATGTTAAAATCAGACAGCCACTCACTATTGAGGTGGGCGGAGGGAGGTCTACCAGCAGAGGTGAGCCATGCCAGAGTAAAATGAGACCGCCATTTCCAGAGCAGAAGGCCTCACTGGAGACGGACATGAAACTCTCTGTGTGTTTTGTCAAACACTGGTGACTGAGTAGAACATTTATGGCTTCTCAGCTGGATCCTGCATGCCAGAAACCTCTCGGGTTTCCTCCTCTGGGGTCTGGAGGTCTCCATGAATTCCCCCAACACCAGCAATTCGCCAAACGGGAGTTTGCAGTCCTCTGAATCTTTGCATCCTCGTGTCAGGTTAGGCCCCAGGCCCATGTAGGCAAGAGGCCTAGAGAAAGGGACTGGGGGCAAGCACTGCTTTCCTTACCCACCCCCTGCCTGTAGGTCACTTTATCCTCGCCCTCGTCTAACGAGATTTCAATCTGATGGTCTAGCCAGCAGGGGAGTAATGAAGCAGTCTGCATACGAGTCACAATTTGGGGTACCAGAATTTTGGAATGGCAGACAGCGGAGTCCACTCTGTTTTGGGAATTCCCCCCCCCCGGACCCACTGTTTCCCCATTGCCTGTAAATGTGCTCTTTCCCAATGGGCCCAATCCACACAACCCAAATCTCAATGCGGAGGCAACTAATAAAGCTGTTCTTTCTCCATATATCTCCCCAAATTTCCTAGCAGTTGAGATCTTCCCTGATGTTGCCTCCTGGCTGTGGGGTTCAGAGCCCCAGCTGAGATAGGAGCTTTGAAAGGTACCTGTTGATACCAACCGCCGAGGGCCCTCGACCCCTTGGGTCAGGAATCCAGTTTTCCTGCTGTGATCTGGTAACCCAGCCTCCAAGGAGGTCTGTTCTCCCAAATGGAGCTAGGATACTGACCCTAAGCATCCCTCCCTCATTCTAATCAAGCTGACTCCATTAGGCCTTTGCATCCCAACTCCCTCCTTTGCAACGTAATTCCCACCATCCTATTGGGATGTTAGGGCCCAGGGATCTTCGTTCCCACATGGATCTGAGGAAGGGGGGCTTCGACTGTCTAAAGCAGGGGTAGTCAAACTGCGGCCCTCCAGATGTCCATGGACTGCATTCGCTGGAAGGGGATCATGGGAATTGTAGTCCATGAACATCTGGAGGGCCGTAGTTTGACTACCCCTGGTCTAAAGCTAAGAGCCTGGAAACCTTGTTGCCCTCTGAGATGCCGTCTGGCAACTGAATCAGGCATGAATGCATCACCCCCCTTGGGAAGCCAGAGGGGAGGGAGGTTAGAAAACCTCACATCCTAATTTGGAGAAATAAGTACCCAGGCCCTATAAAGCAACCAAACAGTACCTGCATTGGAGGGTGAGAGGGGCTGGTCCTTCCTTGGCTGGTGTTCTCTCTCTTGTTAAAATAAAAACCGTCTCCCGTTTCAAGGTAAGTGGGGGAGGCTTGGTGAGAGGCCGGTTGTGTCGTCTCTGAGGAGAGAAATTTCCTCTGCCTTTGAAGCCTGACCTTATTTCCTCCTTGCAGAGGCAGGAAAGCTAAAAAGAAAGCAGTGCACTTTTGCGGTGTGTGTGTGTGTGTGTGTGTAAAGCTCCCAAAATGTGGTGTTACTCGAGAAACCAGGGTGAAGGGCTGTCTTTCGGACTGACTGCTGACTTCTTGATGGCACCACTGCTTTTGAGCGCAGCGCCATAACTATAAATGCAATGGAGTCGGCAGGTGGGCAGAAAGTGCCTTCGGACTCTTTGCTCTTAGAAGGCAAAGAGCCCTACCAGGAGAGAGAGGTGGCAAGTGACCTGGCCCAGGAGTTAGATTGGACACTGAGTGCCTTTCCACACAAGTTTAATGTAGCAGAAGGCTTTCATATTGTAAACGCTACTAATTTGCATTTCCGCAAGACGTCGCACACAATCTGCCACACTCCTGCAACAGTTCCGCAAAAAGCGATTCATAGAATCATAGAATCATGGAAGGGGCCATACAGGCCATCTTGTCCAACCCCCTGCTCAACACAGGATCATTGTAGCACTTCTAGGGAAATTGGGAAAAGTGGATTCACCCTCCGAAAAGCACTACACTCTTGCGAACAATCTGCAACTAGCGAAAAAGACCTGTGTGTTCCCAATGTAGCGTCTGCAACAAAGTCCCTCCCCCTGGCTCTCTCCTCAGAACTTCCCGCGAAGCAATCGCCATTTTTTCCCCTCGGAGCGAGCGGGGAAAGCAACGAACCAGCAAGGCTTCATTCACCCAGCGAGGCTTCACCGGCTACAGTCCCTCCACAGAAGTGCTTTAAAGCTCCCCGAAGTCCCCAAGCACAACACAGCCCCCTGTTCGCAAGTTCCCTTTATTTTCGGCTGAAAATTGCGCCCGTGCGGGGGGGGGGGTTTCACTTGGGGGGAGTGTGGTAACGATGAATCGCCAGCTCACACGTCAGCAACTCTCTGTTGCAACGAATCAAGGCATTTTCGTTGCAACGTGTTTTTTTTTTTACTGTGCTTAAAGGGAAAGGGGCTTTTCCAGAGCATGATAACAACCGCCCATTGGCTGTTCGTTTGATTGACGGCCAGGGGCGGGACCAAGCAGGAAAAAAATCGCTTCCTTTTTTAGTGATTTCTGTGAGACTGGAAACCTGTGGGGAACAAGTGAAACGCTACTGGATTCCATTACAAATGCAGGTATGTGGAATGCTGAGGGGCTTTCCACACTGGGATCCTTGTAGCAAATTGTTTGCTGAACGAAAAATCACCATTTAAAATAGTAGAATTCGTCATTATGCATACCTGACTTTGTAGTGGAATCCAGTTGCGTTTCCATCGTTTCCCACAAGCTTCCGATCTCAGCAAAAATCGCTAGAAAGGAAGCGCTATTGCCGAGCTCGTCCCGCCCCTGGCCGTCAAGCAGCCAATGGGCAGCCATTAGCATGCTCCCAAACAGCCCCTTTCCCTTTAAGGAAGGTTTTTTAAAAAAAAAAAACACACCCATTGCAACGAATATGTGTTGATTCGTTGCAACGGAGAGACCCATCCAGCTGGCAGGTGTGTTTGAGCTGTCGTTTCATCGTTGCCACGCTCCCCCCAAGTGAAACCCCCCCCCTCACGGGCCCGATTTTCGGCCGAAAACAGTGTAAAAAATAAAGGGAAAATACATCAGCAAACGGGCTTCTCTGTTGTTTGTGCTTAGTGACTGTAAGGAGACTGTAAAGAGCTTTGGGGAGGGACTGCAGCCGGGGAAGCCTCACTGGGTAAACGAAGGCTTGCCGGTGATTTGATCTCCGCTTGCTCGGAGAAAAAAAAATGGCGATCACTTCGCCGGAAGATCAGAGGAGAGAGCCAGGGGGAGGGACTTTGTAGAAATCACAACAATGGTAATGCACAGAACTTTCCCGCTAGTGTTGCAGATTGGTTGCAGGAGTGTAGCGCTTTCCGGAGGGTGAATCCACTTTTGGGGATTTTCCTGAAAGCGCTACAACAAAGCGCTTTTTGCGGATCGGTTTCAGGTGTGTGGCAGATTGTCAACGACGTTGTGCATAATGGCAAAACTGTAGTGATTTCAATTGGCAGCCATTGTGCGATTTTGAAGGAGTGCGGAAAGCCCCTGAGATTCCACTATTTAAAATAGCGTTTCCGCTTTGTGGAACCAATTGGCAACATTGGTCCTTGTGCAGAAACACCCTGACTTTTGGTTCATTCCCAAAGGAATGGAAGGTCCCCTCCAGGCTAAACATTTCAGACATTTTGAGAGGGCTCTGAAAGGAAATCCCCAAATGATCTAATGAATGAGCCACCTTGGCGGCCAATTATCCAGTTTGAATGCCTTGCAAAATGGTTTCCTTCGTCTGATTCATTCTAGAAGGTTAGGGCTTTTTTTTTTTGAGGTTGGTTTGACTTTTGTGCTGATTGCATTTTGATTTTACTACAAAGATATCCCCAGAATCTATCTAAGAGCCTCTTGTGGCGCAGAGTGGTAAGGCAGCCGTCTGAAAGCTTTGCCCATGAGGCTGGGAGTTCAGTCCCAGCAGCCGGCTCAAGGTTGATTCAGCCTTCCATCCTTCCGAGGTCGGTAAAATGAGTACCCAGCTTGCTGCTGGGGGGTAAACGGTCATGACTGGGGAAGGCACTGGCCAACCACCCCGTATTGAGTCTGCCATGAAAACGCTGGAGGGCGTCACCCCAAGGGTCAGATGTGACTTGGTGCTTGCACAGGGGATACCTTTACCTTTATCCCCAGAATCTAGAGCGTACAATCTTGTCACTAATCCACAGTGAGGTAGAACAAATTTAGAGTCCAGGGGTACCTTTCAGACCAATCAAATGTTCTTCACGAGCCTCGTTCCTAAGGGAAGATCAGCTGACTGCAAGTTGGACAGTGGAGGAGATGGGGGTGAACTCTAATTGAATTGCCATCTTTTAATGTGCTGGGTTTTTTAAAGGATTCTGTTGTTGTTGTTGTTGATGTTGTTGTTGCTGTTGCTGTTGCTGTTGCTGTTGCTGCTGCTGCTGCTGCTGCTGCTGTTGTTGTTGTTTAATTTTTAGACCGCCCTTCTCCCAATAGGTCTCAGGGCGGTTTACAACATAAATAGTTAAAACACAATAAAATCCCCATAAAAACCCCAATTAAAAGTTACATATAACATATAGCGGCGGTGGTCACAATTCTGATCTTAGTTCAGCCTGGTGGAGAGAATAATGTTCAGAAGAGGGTGGCACCAATACAATAGATCTAACAATGATCTTGATGTTAGAGATCTCAATATTGGAGGGGATCCTCCGATGGATTAGTGGGAGAGCTGCCCTGGCCTCAACCATATGCCTGGCGGAAGAGCTCCGTCTTACAGGCCCTGCGGAAAGCTGGTAGATCCTGCAGGGCCCTTAGCTCTTCTGGGAGCTCATTCCACCAGGTTGGGGCCAGGACTGAAAAGGCCCTGGCCCGGGTCGAGGCCAGGCGAACATCCCGTGGGCCCGGGACAACCAGCAAATTCATACCCGCATTGCGGAGTGCCCTGCGGGGGGCAGGTAGACGGGACCCAGGCTGCATATAGCCTTAAAGGTCAATACCAATACCTTGAATCTGATTCGGAAACAGACTGGTAACCAGTGCAGATGACGAAGCACCGGCTGAATGTGGGCCCTCAAAGGTGTTCTAGTGAGGACCCTGGCAGCCGCATTTTGGACCAGCTGTAACTTCCGAGTCAAAGACCCGCGTAGAGCGAGTTACGAAGGCCCGCGTAGAGCGAGTTACAGAAGTCTAATCTGGAAGTGACTGTTGCATGGATCACTGTGGCCAGTTGTTCCGAGGACAGGTAGGGCGCTAGTAGCCGGGCTTGGCGAAGATGGAAAAATGCCGTCCGAGCTACATTGGTGACCTGAGCCTCCATAGAGAGGGAGGCATCAAATGTCACTCCCAAATTCCTGGCAACTGGTGCAGGTGTTAATTGTACCCCGTTCAGGCATGGAAGGCATGCTTCCTGGTCCTGCCCTCTTCTGCCCAGCCACAGGACCTCCGTCTTGGAGGGGTTGAGTTTCAGGCGACTCTGCCTGAGCCATCCAGCTACCGCTTCCAAACAGCTGGCAAATGTATCCGGGGTGGAGTCCGTCCGTCCGTCCATTAGGAAGTAGAGCTGGGTGTCATCCGCATATTGGTGGCAACCCAGCCCATAGCCCCGGACCAGCTGGGCTAGAGGGCGCATATAGATGTTAAAAGTGTGGGAGAGAGTATCGCCCCCTGCGGAACCCCACAATGGAGCTCACAAGGGCTCGACATACTCTCCCCCATCGCAACCTTCTGCGTCCGGTTCTGGAGGAAGGAGACCAGCTATTGAAGCGCAGTCCCCCTTATTCCAGCTCCGGCGAGGCGGTGTACCAATAACTCGTGGTCGACCACATCAAATGCGGCCGACGGGTCTAGAAGCACGAGAATAGCGGAGCCGCCCCGATCCAGCTGGCGCCGGATATCATCCATGAGGGCGACCAGCACGGTCTCCACCCCGTGGCCAGGGCGGAAGCCAGACTGGTATGGGTCGAGGGCCAAAGTTTCATCCAAGAAACCTAGGAGTTGGTCCGCTGCAGCCCGCTCTATCACCTTACCCAGAAACGCCAAGTGCGAAACTGGGCGGTAACTGGTGGGGTTCCGCGGGTCCAATGATGGCTTTTTCAGTAAGGGGCGTACCACTGCTTCCTTGAGCCCCTTGGGAAACTCTCCAGATGTTAAGGAGAGGTTGACAATCTCCCTCAAGGGGCCTCCTATCCGCTGGTCGCCCGATTTGAGCAACCAGGACGGACAGGGATCCAAGGGGCAAGTGGTCGCCCTCATTGAACCCAGTAACTTGTCCACTTCGGTTACAGAGAGCCGCCTGAAGCCATCAAACACTAACCCCCTTGACGGCCACGGAGCTTCCAGTTCACTAACTGTATCAATCGTGGCAGGTAGGTCACAGCGGAGCGACAGGACTTTGTCTGCAAAATAGCTCGATAATGCCACACAGCTCAATTCCAATTCCCTTATCATTTGTCGCCCTTCTTCGAGGGCGGTAAGTGATCTAATTTCCTTAAATAATTGTGCTGGGCGAGAGCTTGCGGACGCAATTTCTGCGGCGTAGAAGTCTCGTTTCGCCGCTTTCACCGCATTCTCATACGCCTTCATAAGCGTGCGATGAGATGTCCTTGTAGCTTCGTCACGAGTCTTCCTCCACACTCGCTCAAGCCGTCTCACTTCCTTCTTCCTCTCCCGAAGCTCCTGAGAATACCATGGAGCCTGTTTGAGGTGAAGGCGGAGAGGGTGCCTAGGAGCAATCTTGTCAATGGCGGCCGTAAGGCGGGACTGCCAGTCCTCCACCAAGGCCGTCAATGAGGTGCCGGAGGGCATCGGGTCCCGCAGGGCATTCAGGAATCTCTCAGATTCCATGAGTCTCCGCGGGCGGACTAGAATACGTCCGTCACCCAAACGGAGAGGGGGTGATATCCTCAGTCGAGCCTTCAGGGCATGGTGGTCTGACCATGGAACGATGTTATTTGCCACCAGATCTACCGCTACACCTGCACCAAAGATCAAATCAAGGGTGTGACCAACCTGATGGGTGGGACCAGCAACAATCTGCGAGAACCCCAGTGTCTCCATGGCTGACGCTAGATCCAGGCCAAGTCCTGAAGACGGCGCATCCGCATGAACATTGAAGTCCCCCAAAACTAAAAGTTTTGGGTACTGCAACGTCCAGGCAGCCACCGCCTCCAGCAGGCCTGGCAGGGAATCTGGCGGGGCAGTGGGTGATCGATACACCAACCAGATCGCCACGTTCTCGACCGATTCCCACCCAAGACAGAAACAGCCAAGAACTCATAGAATCATAGAATCATAGAGTTGGAAGGGGCCATACAGGCCATCTAGTCCAACCCCCTGCTCAACACAGGATCAGCCCAAAGCATCCTAAAGCAGGATCAGCCCAAAGCATCCTATTGTAAACTGCCGCAAGTCTTTGAGAGTGGCGGTATATAAGTTAAAATATCCTTATCCATTGTTCCTCTTAATATTTGTGAAACAACCTAGGGGGGGGGTGGAATGAGTCTGGGGTGTCTGAGTTGGAATAGGGCCAATCAGGGTGCAGCCAGCAAAGCCTGACCCTACAGCTCCTGCCCTCCTTCCCTGGAGGCTAGCCACTTTGCTCTCAGATACCTGAGACACACAGAGGCACAGAGAGCCCTGCCAAACCGCAAAGAGGTCCTGCTTCCCTGCTACTAGCTAGCCCTGATTACCTGCTATGGCTCCTGCTGTTAGAGAGAGATCTGCACCTGCCGTATCCCCTAGGTCCTAGTGCCCATTGCATTCCTGCTTGCAATGGGCTTTCTTGCTAGTAAATAACTAAATAATTCAAGGGATGAGCTTTCGTGGGCGTGCACAGTTCCCCGGAGACAATGTGTTGGAATGGATGGTATGAGCTCCTGCTTAGAGGCCAAGTAAATTGACATGTGGCATAATGAAAGCGACTAGCAGATTCCAGAGATAAATAGGACAACCAGCAATTTGGATTTGTTTGCCTTCTCTTGAGATTGAATTGTGGGGGAAATATTCCGTGTACAATAAAGGTGTCCACATTAAGATAATAATGAGCAAATATATTATCAGTGGCTGACAGCAGTGAGCTGAGACTACAGGGGCATCACATCAAAATCACAAGATGTCATAGTCCCATTGTATACGGCACTGGTCAGACCACACCTGGAGCACTGTGTGCAGTTCTGGAGGCCTCACTTCAAGAAGGACGTAGATAAAATTGAAAGGGTACAGAGGAGAGCGACGAAGATGATCTGGGGCCAAGGGACCAAGCCCTATGAAGATAGGTTGAGGGACTTGGGAATGCTCAGCCTGGAGAAAAGGAGGTTGAGAGGGGACATGATAGCCCTCTTTAAGTATTTGAAAGGTTGTCACTTGGAGGAGGGCAGGATGCTGTTTCTGCTGGCTGCAGAGGAGAGGACACGCAGTAATGGGTTTAAACTTCAAGTACAACGATATAGGCTAGATATCAGGAAAAATTTTTTCACAGTCAGAGTAGTTCAGCAGTGGAATAGGCTGCCTAAGGAGGTGGTGAGCTCCCCCTCACTGGCAGTCTTCAAGCAAAGGTTGGATACACACTTTTCTTGGATGCTTTAGGATGCTTAGGGCTGATTGTGCGTTGAGCAGGGGGTTGGACTAGATGGCCTGTATGGACCCTTCCAACTCTATGATTCTAGGAGTCTATGAGACCTGGCCCTCCTGCCCCCTTCTCTCAGGCATGGAAGCACCTCAGGGCATCATCTTCTCTGAAGTAATGAGGCACTTTATGTTCAAAAGTACTTTCCTACCTTCCTTCAAACAGGCTGCTTTAAAGAAGGGATCTTTGTGAATGGCTGTGTTGTATTGGGATCTGCAGGATCTGTATTGTGCATAATTGCGCTGAATATAAAGGGTGTCCTGCAGGGGGCATCAAAGGAAACATATATTTAGCATAAATAGGCTGGGGCGCAAACGTGCATGCGCAGCAGCTCTGCGTGTGCTCGTTTGTGTCGCTGGTGTGCCGACGGCTACGCCTGCCTCTTCCGGGGAGGGGGAGGTAGGTGCGGCTGCCGACAGCCTGGTACCGTGGCCTTTGTGGCCTGGTACCGGGCCACAGACCAGGGGTTGACGTACCTCGCTTTAAGCAACCAAGTGATGCACACGCTCTGCATACTCAGGTTCTACCAACATGGTTAAACACGAACGGTGGTGCTAAAGCAGGCTTTCTCAACTAGAGTCTCTTGATGGCTCTGGAAGGGTTTCCCAAATGGGTGGGAATGAATTAAACTGAACCTCTTAATAAAACGGTAAGAGGGTGCTGGGAGGAGTTGGGACTCATCGCCTAACCACCAGTCAGGTAGTCTGTCCCAGTTGTCCCATCCCTGATTGGCTGTCTGTCCAATCAGGAGGGCTGGCCCACCTCTGGCCACATCCCCCTCCAACTCGTTTCATATGGAAGACGTGCCAACTACTGGTAAGGTAGGCAGGCAGGCAGCTGGAGCTGGGAGGGAGGGTGGGAGGCCAGGGACTGTGGCCAGGGGGTGGGTTGGGGGAAGCCCTCACCAGTCTCCCGCTGCGCCAGACAGCACCTGCCGTGGCTTTGCCAGGTTTTGGCGGAGCTGTCTGGGGAGGTGTGAAGTCCCCCCTCGCCCTGGGGGTGGCGGGGGAAGGGGAGGCCTTGGTTGGCCTGCCTGGGGAGGGGGAGCCTAGCACCCACTGTATTGTTAGATGCAATGGGCTTTGTTACTCGTTTTGATATATTTTTAAATTTTGTTACACATTTGTCAGGTGGCATGGCCATATGGTCATGTCAACCTGTTCCTCCCCTCCCAAAATGGCCAATGATGGGTCTGGAGGAGGTGGGGAGGGGAGGGGCCACAGGTGGGCGTGTCCACAGCTGTGCTTCCCAACTGTATTCTGTCCAAATGCACCACTTCTGGGGTTTCTTGAAGCCTGAAGAATGTTTCAAGGATTTCTCGATGGTAGAAGAAGAAGAAGAAGAAGAAGAAGAAGAAGAAGAAGAAGAAGAAGAAGAAGAGCTGGTTTTTATACCTCACTTTTCTCTACCCAAAGGAGTCTCAAAGTGGCTTCCATTCGCCTTCCCTTTCCTCTCCCCACAACAGACACCCTGTGAGGAAGGGGAGGCTGAGAGAGCCCTGAGATTACTGAAGAAGAAGAAGAGATGGTTCTTATATGCCGCTTTTCCCTACCCGAAGGAGGCTCAAAGTGGCTTCCATTCGCCTTCCCTTTCCTCTCCCCACAACAGACCCCCTGTATGTAAGTGGGGCTGAGAGAGCTCTGAGAGAAACTGCTCTGTGAGAACAGCTCTGACAGGACTGTCACTGGCCCAGAGTCACCCAGCATGAGGAGAAGGAGTGGGGAATCCAACCCGGCTCTCCAGATTAGGGGCTGCTGCTCTTAAGCACCACACCACACTGGCTCTCTGAGAGACTTTCCGCATCAGAACAGGAGCAAATGGCCGCTTTATACCCAACCGGTTCCCTCCCCTCTCAAGACCCCGCCCAGCCCAGGCTCCAACCCCAAAATCTCCAGGTATCGCCTAATCCTGGTCGGAGTTACAAGTGCCACGCTCAATTTTCCGTGGCTGTGTCATCCCACAGGAAATCACGAAGCCAGGAACAGGGTCACGCCCTTCAGGGATCCTGAGTGGGTCAGAGGCATGCAAAGGCTCAGACATGGCCGTGGGCTGCCAATTGCCCTTGGCTCGTGCCACAGAAAAAGCTGTGCCTGCGTCCTTTGCAGAGCATTTCATGCAGGCAACTGCAGGGCAGGAACCTGGAAGGGACCAAGGTCACCGTCCAAAATCATTATGGAGGCTCTGAGCCAAAACTCTGCCTCTTTGAGCCACAAGGGGGCGACTGAACTCACAGCCTTGCGAGTCATTCTTTAAAAATAATCACAGCAAGAATCCCACAAGCGTCTTTCTCAGACTGAGGGTGAACAGAAATCTCAGCCTCCCCTCTTACTTAATGTTTATTTATTAAAGCATTTATAGCCCACATTTTAGTTAGAGTCCTAGAGTGGGAAGGGGCCACACAGTGCAGGGTCAGCCTCAAGCATTCAGGATCAGCATCTGTCCAGCTGCCGCTTGAAGAGGGGGAGCTCCCCACCTCTTCAGGCAGCCCCTTCCACTGCTGAACTAGACTCCGAGAATCCTAGAGTGGGTTGGGGCCATGCAGGCCATCTAGTCCCACCCCCTGCTCAGTGCAGGATCAGCCTCAAGCATCCAGGAGAAGGATCAGTTCAGCCGCTGCTTGAAGACTGCCAGTGAGGGGGAGCTCCCCACCTCCTTAGGCAGCCACTTCCACTGCTGAACTAGACTCCTAGAATCCTAGAGTGGGAAGGGGCCATGCAGGCCATCTAGTCCCACCCCCTGCTCAACACAGGATCAGCCTCAAGCATCCAGGAGAAGGATCAGTCCAGCCGCTGCTTGAAGACGGCCAGTGAGGGGGAGCTCCCCACCTCCTCAGGCAGCCCCTTCCACCGCTGAACTAGATTCCTAGGATCCTAGAGTGGGAAGGTGCCATGGAGGCCATCTAGTCCTCCCCCTGCTCAGTGCAGGATCAGCCTCAAGCATCCAGGAGAAGGATCTGTCCAGCCGTTGCTTGAAGACAGCCAGTGAGGGGGAGCTCCCCACCTCCTCAGGCAGCCCATTCCACTGCTGAACTAGACTCCTAGGATCCTAGAGTGGGAAGGGGCCATGGAGGCCATCTAGTCCCACCCCCCACTCAATGCAGGATCAGCCTCAAGCATCCAGGAGAAGGATCTGTCCAGCCGCTGCTTGGAGACGGCCAGTGAGGGGGAGCTCCCCACCCCCTTAGGCAGCCCCTTCCACTGCTGAACTAGACTCCTAGAGTGGGAAGGGGTCACTCAGGCCATCTAGTCCACCCCCTGGTCAATGCAGGATCAGCCTCCAGCATCCAGGAGAAGGATCTGTCCAGCTGCTGCTTGAAGACGGCCAGTGAGGGGAGCTCCCACCCTCTCAGGCAGTTGCAGTCCAGTTGTGTAAGCAAGAAGGAACTACTGCTGATTCTATATTTCTGCAATGTACAGATATAGCTTTGATTTCCCTTCTTCCAGCAAAACAACGCTTCTTCACATGAGTACACTAACTCCAAGCCAGAATATGAGCAGCAGAGAATCAAAGGTGTTAGCAAAAACTATTAAGTGATAACTGATCTGGATCATTTGTTTGTCTCCAAAACACACAAGATTTTGGAGGTGAATTCCCTGAACAATGAAAGAGTAACCTCACGGATATAAAACAGACAGCTATTAAGTATTCTCAATTGATTGCCGATTGAGATGTTCGGTCAACCATCAATTGAAATATTCGCTCAATGGTGGATTGAAAATGTTCGGTTAGTGGTTAACCGAAATCTTTGGTCAGTGGTTGGTTTAAACCAGTACAGAAGTTCAGCAGAGTTCGAAGTCTCACTCTGTACACCAACTGTTCAAAGTAAGAGGGATGCGTGGGAGGAATTCTTGGCCGGCTTTTACACTGGGTGGGAAGTTTCCTTCCTGTCGTGAGAGGCGCGCTGGGCTGGTCACAGTGGACTCCAGGTCCCTTCTAAAATGCTCTACAGCGGTGGGTCTCCACCCTCCTAATGCCGTGACCCCTTAATCCAGTCCCTCATGCTGTGGTGACCCTCAACCATAAAATGATGCAAGGGTTCTTTCACAGAAATTAAACCAAAACTGACCCATGGCCTGAAGATCTGTTGTTCATGATTGTATCTAAACTGGTTTTTTTCCAGGGTTTCTCAGTTCAGTTCTGACTCTTGTCCCATCATGCCAATCTCGCTCTTTTCTGCTGCTCCTAACAGACGAATGCTCTATCTCGATCTACCCTGCAAGGCTGTTGTGGATGCTCCCCCCCCCCTGGCCAAGCTGCTCGCCCTGCTGCAACCCCTGTGAAAGGGGCCCCGACCCCCAGGTTGAGAACCACTGCTCTAGAGAAAGTTGACTAAACTCCAGTGGGTTACTATATCTGTTCTCCGTTGTTCATTTCTTTGATGTCCATTTGGACACTGCAGATGCAAAAGAAGGTGTACATTTTAATGCTGCCATTTCTATCACATTTTGTTAAGGAGGTAGTGAGGGGGAGTGAAGACGACGGCTATTTTATCCTGTGGCTAGAAAAATGATAAAAGAAATTTGAACTTTTTATCTGAACTCTTTTTGACGTGGAATTATATGATCTTTTTATTCTGGATTTAGCTATCCAGGTGCAAACCTGGTGAGGGGCATAAAAATAATGTTTTTGGATCTTCCAATATTCTGATTCGTTTTTACTTACAACAAGCAAAGATTTCAGCCCTCAAAAAAAAAATCACAACACCCTCTGATAACTGCATGTATTTATTGATTTTTGGCTGAAGAACATAATCATTATCTTGCTGGTTCAGGTCAAAGGGTCTATCTAATTCAGCTTACAGTTTCTGTCACTGCCTGTGGCTCAGTGGTACAGCATCTTCTTGGCACACAGAAGGTTCCAAGTTCAATCCCCAGCATCTCCAGTTGAAAGGAGTATTTAGTCAAAAGGAGAGTAGAACTGGGTTTTTTTGTACTCCACTTTTCATTACCCAGAGGAATCTCAAAGCTGCTTACAGCCGCCTAACCTTCCTCTCCACAACAAACACCCTTTGAGGTAGGTGAGGCCAAGAGAACCCTGAGAGAACTGTGACTGGCCCAAGGTCACCCAGTAAGAGCTGTGGAAGACATCTGGCCAAGACTGTGAAGAGCCACCAACAGCTTGAGTAGATAGTATCGATCTTGATGTGAGGCAGCTTCAAGTGTGTTCAGCTGCAGCTGACCTGACTGTTTAGAAAGCTCATGTGCAGAACAGGAAGGGCTTTCTCCTTTGGAATCCAGAGATAGACTTCCCCTAGACTTGGAGGTTGAATTGCTCTATCACACCTGATAGATCTTGATGAGTTCCAATTGTTCTAAAAAATGTTCTCCCTTTCCCTTTTGCAAAGGAAAATATTAATTAATTAATTAATTAATTAATTCAGATTTAATCATTTGAATTAATTGAATTAATTAATTCAGATTTTTATACTGTCCCTTCCATAAGACTCTGGGTGGTTTGCATAGAATGTCACAGTGTAGTTACATATAACATGATAACAAATATAATAATCATAACACAACATACCAACTAGAACATTTGTAGGAGAAACTTTAATAAACAGGGACATTTCTTGTCAGTCGCCCTCCCCCTTCCCACCTGCCTCTTCCATTTCAAATTTCCACCATTCCCTCGCCCTAAC